>NW_024387466.1:680000-1880000 GCF_900408965.1 Simochromis diagramma | reverse complement strand
TGGTTTCCCTGATTTTGTCTTTTCCTCTACCTGCATCTTGGATCTATATCTAAGTGATTTTAAGATTACTGTGGCAATGGTATGTATATATGACCTCAATGGTTTCAGTGATACTGGTAGTACAGATGATGCATTGACCAGTATTCATATTCACAGACATTTTCTTAATTGGGCAATCAGTGTGCCATATTTTTCTATGGTTGGCTACCTTGAGTTTTGCCACAATATTCATCTTCACCACAGTACTGTAGATGCAACTGTCATTGCAGGTAGCTGGGAACCATCAAGTTTAGTTACACTGCTCGTCTACTTTGTGTACACTGTTTTTTCCTAGCATGTTTGGCTTATTATTTCCACACTGTTGACTATTGTTCCTGTGGTGTTACACGGGGAAAAAAAGGTTGGAAATAGCTGTGGTGAAGATGTTTTTCAAGATGAGGGCGGACCATAGGGTGGCATATAAGAGTAGAGGAAGGTGCACACAGGTGGACTGTATCCTGTGTAGACAGTGCAATCTAAAAAAGATGCAAGGGAGTGTCAGGGGAGAATGTAGCTAGGTACCATCAGATGGTAGTCAGTAGGATGAATTTGGAAATCAAGAAGAGGAAGGGAGGGAAGGGAGAGTCAAGGGTTAACTAGTGGAAGCTGAAGAAGGAAGAATATTGCACAGACTTCAGGAAGGCATTGAGACAGGCTTTGGGTAGTGGGGCAGAGTAGAGCTCTGATTTGACGAGAGAAACTGGCAAGAAGGTATTTCATGTGTCTTTTGAAGAAAGAAAAGAGGATGAGAGAACTTAGTGGTGGAATGAGGCAATATAAGAGGAAGAGGTTAATAAAAAAAAGTACAATATGGGGAGGTGAGATACAGCAAAGAGAGAGGTGGCAAAGATGAAGGAAAATACTTATAGTTAGTTATAAAATGACTGGAAAGGGTGTGCAGCAGGTTAGCGTGATTAAGGATAGCAATAGAAATGTACCAAAAAGACAGTGCTGAGAGGGTGGAAGAAGAACTTTGAGAAAATGAATGAAGAAAATGAGAGTGAAAGGGTGATGGATGGATGAATGAATGGAGAAGTAAATCTAGAAGTGCAGTAAACTGGTAAGGAGGAAGTGAGGTCAGCTATGAAGAGGATGAAGAGTGGAAAGTTGGTTATGACATACTTCTTGAGGTATGAAGATGCCAGTGAGACAGTGGACTTGGATTTTAGCCAGACTGTTTAACACAGTCGTGGAGAGTGTTGATGGAGAAGTATAGCAATGGTCAGAAAAAGTTGCACTGTCTTTATGGATCTAGAGATAACCCATGGAAGGGTGGCAAGTGAGGAACTGTGGTATTGTATCATGGATTCAGGAGTGGCAGAGAAGTATGTGAAGGTGGTGCAGGACAAGTATGAGGACAACGAGACAGTGGTTACCTGTGCGGTACAAGTGATAGATGTGTTGAATCTGACGTGTAATTACTCCAAGGATCAGCTCTGAGCCCCTTCTTGTTTGCAATGGGATCATAGAGAAGGTTAAGCAGGAGTTTCTGTGGACTACGATGTTCACAGACAATATTGTGATATGCAGTGAAAGTTGGGAATGAGTGGAAGAGTGCCTGGAGAGCTGGAGGTATGCTGTGGAGAGAATAGGAATCAAATTCAGTCGAAGCAAGACAGAATATGTCATGAATGAGAGCGAGACAGGTGTAATGCTGGAGATGTATGGAGGAGAAGTGAAGACGGATGAGTTTAAATACCTTGAGTCAGTTGTTGAAAGGGGGTGCAGACATGGTGGACCAGATGGAGACAACTGTCAGGGGTGATTTATCAAAGAAGGATAGCAGTAAGAGTGAATGAGAAGGTGTACATGAAGGTAGTGGGACCTACTACCATGTACGGTTTTGAGACCATGGGACCAACAAAAAGACAGCAGGCTGAGGTGGAGGGAGCAGAGCTGATGTTAAGACTTTCATAGACCGAAATGAGTACATCAGAGGGACAGTTCAAGCTTTTTAGAGTCAATGTTTAAGAGACAAGGTTGATTTTGTTTTGACATCCTCAAAGATTTATAGTGGATATAGTGGGTTGTACGTTTATTCCACAGCTGCTCTAAATTACCAAAATCCTCTTTAATGGTTTTTGTAATAATTCATCCATTACTATGTCCAGATTGCATTCCTGAACAAAGAAAACCGTTTTTGTGGTTGGTGGTTCAGTGTTATGGTTGATTAATTTCTGGCTTCTCAGAAAAGTCCAGTATGCTGTTTTAAATTTGGCTACAAAAATGAAAACCATATAATTTTCAGTTAATAAAAATAATGTTGTAGTTCTTAAGACATAGAGAGAGTAAGAGAGATAGGAATCGAAAGCAATCCTTATATTCAAACCTAGGGTAGTTTGTCCAACTACTTTTGAGCCTCTGAAAATGGATGACTATGTGTAGTTTTCTTATGCATGGTTTTAGGAATGATGATGATAATTAAAAAGTTATGATGTAAATAGTACGTTTACCTTCCATACAACAAAAAGTTGCAAGAGGAACAAACACTGCTTGTTTTGGTCTATATAGACACAAAAGCATTCATGAAATTAGGACTCTTTTTCACTTAAAAAAGGCACAAATGTTGGTAGGTGCAGTGGCAGATGCCTCATGACTATTGTTTTTAATAAGAGCCTGAAAAAAAGGATCCATGGGATTAAAATTGCTAATTTAAATTCCTTTGTCTGCTGGTTAATGCCGCTCACAGACAACTTGCCAGTTCCTCAGTTTGACTACTTCTGTCCAAACTGAAGATGATGCCAATGTAAGTCATGACACAAATTAGCAGAATTTATTTTCTTTTGAAGCAGAAAAAATAGTCTACAGTTGAATTGACTGAAAAACAAAGCAAAAATCCTTTTAATGGTGCAACCAAACACTGGTTTCACATTTGTGTCCACGTTTAAAGAAGCCATTCCTTTCCTCTGACAGCCTCAGTAAGTTTCAGATAACCTCAGATAACCAGCTTCTGTGTTGAATCAGACATAGCACAAGTTATTCCTTGAGCAGTCAAGCATAAGTATTTTTCAACATCAAATATGATTTTTCTTGTCTGTTTTGCATATTTCATTGAATTATTTTATATTGTATTAAGTATTTACAACATTAGATTTTTTTAGAAGACTGTTAATCACATTTTCCTTCCTTCCTTTCTTTTTAGTCTCAGAACTAGATAACTACAACTACTACCTGACATTTTGGAATATTTGTGATCACTTTAGTTTTTTTCTCTTGAGCAAACATGACTCAGTGCAGTGAAAATCAAGAAAAGATAATCTTGTGAAAATGTCTTGACCTCGATAAACAACATTTGGCAAAATACTATCATCCACCTTTTAGTTTTCTGAAGCTTTCTGTAGTATTGCACACATTGTAATAGTTTTGATCTCAAGTTTGAATTTTATCACTTCTATGGAAGTGCAGATGTTCACACCAGGATCTTTATGCAGTGCAACTGCACACACAACACATTGTGAAGTTGTAGTGAGCAGTTAGGCAGTCATTTAAATGATTTTTTAATTGGACATAGGACAAATGCTGAAGTAGAACAATTCCAAAGCCACCCTTTTCCTTCTCCTTCTGTGTTAGCTCAATTAATCCCTGATTGGAGCTAATTACTTGTGTAACGTCTATTTGAAATAAGGCTGGATATAAAGTAGGCTGAAGACACTTGGCGATTTCTTCTTCACTCTTTAATGCAGTCTTCCTGCCAAACAAACCAAATATTTGATGACAGAGTGTCTAATTGCCTGCTTTCTATCTCACTCACTCTCTGCCTGTGATTAACAAGCATGGGCAGGTGTGTACTGTGCTGAAGTGTGCATGATTTAGATTTACATTCCCACACTATAGATTATACATTAACACTTTGATAGTCGTTCTCGATCACTAAATCATACTTGCTATTTTCCAGCCATTAAAACGCTCTGGTCTGGCTTTACTTAGGCTATTAGAAGCTGTTAAGCGGGGTGAATAAACTGTGAGCTAATGACGAGAATGCATCTGCAACATCTGAACTCCACAGCACCACATTTAGCAGCACTTAATTAATCTTAATGGTTTCTGAAATAAGCCAGCCAAACAAATATCTTATCCATAAATTACTTTTCTCTGTGCCGTAACACATGTTACCACAAAGCACCCACTGGGGATGCTTATAAATTAATATATATGTGTGCAGTATATGTGCGCAGCCTGAAACCCTTACAGTGCAAACTGAGACATGTGTAGTCTTTCCTAGTAAAGAGTTGTTTACCACAATATTAGCTGCCTAAATCAACCTCGCTCCCATTTCCCCTTTCTCATCATTTTCATTCCCCTCTTAAATGTTTCTCTTCTCACACCATAATTCTCTGTCTGTCTTCTTACGAGGGACCAGAAAAGAGTTGGAGCCCGCACAAGTGCAGGCTCAGTTATTTGAAGGGATGCCATTTAAATTAGTGTTGAAGTTGAAGGAACAGTTTCAGTAAGTGGTGTTTGCAGGAGTATTTTTTTTTATTTATTTGTTTGCATGTTTGTGTGTGTGTGCCGGGGTGTTTGTGTGTAGTGCCTGTCACAATGTTCTTATCACCTCCTCACACACCTGCTTCCATCGAAGACTGAGCCTCCCCTCTTCTCAAGCCTTCTCATCAAAGCCAGATCCAACCACAGTTGTCGCTTCCCTTTCCCTGCACGTGTTCCCCTCCCCCGTCTAGCTGGTTTGGCTTGTGTTCAGCAGCAGCCACTCCCCTTGTATTACTGCGTTGTCTAGGCAGTCAGACCTTGCTGGTATCATGCAATCCCCAAGAGGAAAATTCATGTGGCTCGGCGGATGCACGTACAGGTGCTTTAACTCTTGGAACGGCTATTTGGGATTAGGGAGGATGATAAACTGCTAAAAGCACAAAGCCTCAAGTTGCTGGCATTGGGAGTAGAGAGAGGACATTTTTTTGCAAACTACAGGTGCAAATCAGATGCTTTAGCTAACAAAGTCACTGTCAATTTATGTGCAATACCATCTATAAATAAACAAATTGATAGAAACTTGTGTGTAAATGAATGTAAGGCAAAGAATGATCCAAGTGCAATGCACATATGCAATTTATTTCCACAGACACAATAGAAACAGTCGCATGATTCAGTTCTGTCTAATTAAAAGCAGTGTGTGTAGGTGGCAAAAAAATCAATTTGGTTTCCATACAACCTTTGTTTGTTCACAGTTTTAAACAAAGCCCTTTGAAAACAGCAGCACACTTAAGAGGTGCTGCCTTGTTTAAATCGTTACGCAAACATAGAGCTACAAAAAATAAAGCATATAAAACTGGAAATAGTCCAAATAGTGTATTTCCAAGGCTTTTGTAAGTAAATGTGTTTTTTTCAAATCACGTAGACTAATTCTGGATGTCACTGTTATAGGAGCATGTGCTCATAGTGCAAAACCTTCAAGCAGAGATAGAATTTAAGGCTATTAATTCTCATAGTTTTCATAGAGGATGCTTTCACAAAATGCCCCCTGGATGCTATGCAGAGACAGAATTATCACTTCCGTAACACGGCAACATTTCTTTCTGATTCTCTATTGACACCTTACCTCTGTCTTTCACAGGACTGACAGCTAATCTCTACTTGCCTTCCCGTAAAGGCATTACAGTACACTGACGAGCACTTTTATCTATATTTTTTTGCTCTTCCCGTACTCTTATGTTTATCTACTGTACCTTGCAATAGTTGTGCAAATTTTGCTCTTTCTTAATTAACTCTGCCAAAATAAAGACTGTCTTTTGGTTCCTAATTAAGAGATGCTGAGGTTGTAGTATATTGGAAATGTAAAATGAGAATCTCATTTTCTTTGACTTCCTTGAGGCTGGGATTTTAGGAGCAGTCCTTCCTATCACTAATCAAGCATTTGGTGTTTGGTGTGGTTATTGTATCCAGATACAACATTTTGATGATTAGTTTGATAATTGTGTGTGTGTGTGTATGTGTGTGTGCGCGGGCTTCTCTATTTAATGAGAGATGGATATTTATCCAACTCCTACTTAATGGAAGTGCAAACCTTATCTATGTATACAATCTCAAGAACCCTACCTCCAGACAGAACTTTATAGTAACATCTGTATGTGCGGTGTGCATACACCCACCCCCCACCCCGTCCGTCGCTGTCTGCTTTGTCCTCCCTTGAGAACCGCAGCATTAATAACTGTAAGTGGATAATGCCCTCGTTCGAATTCCGATCAAGGTTTAATAAGAGCATGATTCAGTCGGCTACTGGCAGCAGAAGGCACTTTGTGCGTGTGCGTGTGTGTATGTTCTTTAAGGTAAAGTAAAGTGCATTGCTGGGGTGCATTCAAAGGTTTTGGTGGTCAATTTCCGACCTTTCTCCTCACATTGACACAAATCAAAAGCCTAAAAGTGAGGTGCATGACTATATCACTGTCACACTGGTGGTATGAGTCCTTAATAATGTAATCAAAGTGGCAGTAACAGATTAATGCTTATGCACTTGTTCTCTGTCTGCTTGCAAACCAATGCAGGACCTCTCATATACATTCTGGACTTGTGTATGAGTAAATGTCTTTAGAACTTGTTGTCATAAACGGTTATTGCACTGGCCTACGCTTGCAGCTATAAGGGGAGAATCTCTTCAATATAGGTAAATATCATATAGTCCTAGATTCTTTACAGGCATCCTGTCAACAGCCAGTCGTCTAATACAAGCAGACTGGTAGGAACTGCAACGCTTAATAACGTAAAACATTACAGCAAGAAGGACAGGGAAGTAAAAATGTACTGCAGCGTCACATGGAAACACTTAAGAATTATTAATGTTTCTATGTATTATGTAATATTAAGTTCCTCATGGAAGCCATGGGACAATACAGAGGGAGCATTATTCATGTTGAGAAGACGTGTGTTATGCTGAGAGTCAGAGCCATTAAACAAGCTATCTGTTCATTGCCATTAGCTCCAAATGCTCCGAGAGAAAAACCTGACTTTGACATCTAATCCTCTTACTCGGAAGCGAACTAATGCACGCAGAGCATGTAGTACATCTCACAAACAGATCCATTTTTTTAATGCACATACCTCCGATGGCACAGTATCGATGAGAAGTCTGTTTTTTTTTGTCTCCCCAAACGTCTTTAGACTTCCCCACTCTGGTCCTGTCTTCCCTCTCCCCTCCCTCTACCCAACCAGATGGCCTCCCTCTAACAGAGCATTGACACCAGATGTGCAGTTCCAGTGTCGACTCAGGGACCAGCTGGGTTGAGTGTGCCAGTGGTTCTGTTAATGAAAATGGCTATGCTGTGTGTGTGCGTGTGTGTTTGTATTTACTGTGGTTCAGTGGCATGTGACAGTTGGGGAACTCTCTGTGGGTGAGGGTTTTTTTAGAGTGAGCCACAGTGAGATGCAGTGCAGATCAACTCAGGCATGTAGTGCTCAACAGCTCACCCACCAAGGTTGGAACTATACAGCTACCCATCCAGAATTAACAAACTCTTCTCTTTTTTTCCTTTTTTTTTATATCTGTAGAACTGTCAGTCACAACCTCCATCTTCCCTCATACATAATTATATATTCTTTCCTCTAACCTATTTAGCAGCAAGGGGATCACTGAGCTTATTACTAATTCATGCATACTCCTCAAACAAAGAAAAGTACACACGGTCTAAGGTAGAATTTGTTCAGCTAGAACTGCTTACAATGGAATGTCTTCTTTTTGTTAAATATTGCTCTAAGATGGATTGGTCATAGATAGGATCGTGAATGCAAGGTAACACTACGATGAGCATTTCATTTTGATAAAACCTCAAGCACCGGCTAATGAAGTTGTTACTACATGCTGCGCTCTGCCATTTATGAATTTGCTCAGAAACAATTCATTATTACAGATCGTTCCGCTGATCAATTAAATGATAAGGAAACAAAGAAAACTGTTTGCTTCGCAATAATTCTGACTGCTTGCATAGGATGAAGACAAATCAGCTAATGGAAAATGCTATAGTGAAGAAAGCCTTCCTTAAAATTGAAAGATATTGAAGCCTACCCTTATGTGATAGCCTAGCTCATTATGCTTGGCCCCTATCTCCTTGCACCCAGAATATGAAGGGGTAGTTTAATACCTACATCAAATGGCTGACAAGGTGGATAAGACTCCTCAAGGTCTTGCATGCGCCAAAGGAAGATTCTTGTGCTTACTGGATAAATCGTAGCCTTTTGAATTTCGTTTTCGAAGGGAATGTAGAGTCTACTCACCTTCATGCGGTAATATTTTTGGCTTTTGTTGAGCCAGAAGTGGTGTAGAGCAGTAACATAGGAGCGAAGGTTCCCATAGGATTCAGTCCATTAAGCCGATGGGGGCAGAGATGTGATTCCAGATATTGGAAACTCAACAGTAATCTATCTGACTGCACCTCACACATCCATGAATAGTTTTCAGCAGACTTTTACTGATGAAATTTGTCAATTTTCACAGGCCTTATCCTTTTCAAAAGGAGTGGCACTTATCACACTGACACACAATCAGTTAAAGCATGTGATATTAATGTGGCTGTCAAATCACCAGCCACAGCTGTGAAACAGGTCACATGAGTACAAATACACATTATGTGTATTTGCCACCTGATGTTCATTTTCCCATATATATTTAGACATTATAACTAAATATGCTGCTGCAGTCTATTTGTTAAATGATGGAAGACAGGCTTTGATAAACCTGGCATTTAATACAGTTCAAAACACTAACCCCAAATACCATAACAGTTTCCTTAGTATGCTCTCAAACTCTCTGTTACAAGTAAATAGAAACTTCACCTAGAGGCACATGAAGGGGAGTTGCATAAACATTTGATCTGCCCAAAGTTTGGTTCACCCTGAGTGGAGCATGGATATCTCAGAATTAAACCCCAACAAATCAAGCTTTTGAAATATTTGATTGGTGAACTGATAAACAGTTGTTAGTCCTTAGCTGTCACTGCTTGCATGATAAACCTAACAAAAAAGGGACTTTCAGCATTATGGTTTAATTTTTAAGATTATTAGCACCTTATTACCTGACTAGAGCACTTTGCTTTCAGGGTGGTGGCTTGTGGTTCTCAGGGTATTTCAAAAGCATAATAGGAGGCAGAGTCTTTTCAACTTTAAGGCCCCTCCTCAGTGGAACCTCTCTACTTTCAAGATTAGGCTTAAAACTTAAATTTTATTTTGATAAAGCTTATAATTAGGTCTTGATTAGGTGATCCTGAATCCGCCCTTAGTTACCCTGAAATAAGCCTAGGATGCTGGAGGCTTCATATGATACACTAAGCTCTTCACCTCTGTATATACACATTTAATCATTAGTTATTATTAAACTCTGGCTCTTTTCCACAGTGTGTCTTTTGTCCCGTCTCCCTACCCTTACCCCCATCTGGTTGAAGGAGATGGCTCCCCTTTCTGAGCCTGATCCCTGCTGTTAAAAGGGATTTTTTCCTTCCCATTGTCACATATGGACCACAAATACTTTCCCACCTACAAGCAATTCATAATTTCCAAGGCACCTAAAGTGCACGTCATTGGACTGTAGAGGGAGGTATATAACCCAAAGGGAAAACATGCAAACTCACTTCAGGCCTGAGGCCTCCTTGCTGTTTGGTGACAGTGTTTACCACTTACTGCTTGCGCTTTTTTAGCAAAGGACACTTTTTACACATTGCTCACCCTGTGGATTTCATTCAGAGATGCAGAAATAATTTATTTACACATAGCCTCTAATATAAAGAATTTAGGGGGGGGAAGCGCATTATTAATGTGTGGATGCTCAAGGCTCATGGTGTCAGTCTGAAAGACGATTCTCCTGCTGCTGTGTGGATTAGACTGTCTATTGAGCACACTTTGAATGCAGCTCTGTTTATGCACATCACTGCTTCCCGGAGATGTGTGATGCTGAAATGCACAAACATTAATCTTGACTCCAAACTTGGCAATAATTACAATGAACATTAAGCGCAATTAAACATTTGTACACAAAAAGAAATTAAAAAAAGGTTTGATTTTATGGTAGCAGATGTTATATAGTCACAGTATTATATATGTTTGATATCTATGAGTCAAAGTATGTAATGACAAGGAGATATATGAGAAATGACAACTAGGTAGACGCCGCACATACTGTAAGCCAAGTAATAATTTGCTGAGGGACTGGATGCTCCAGTGGGTGTGTTGTTCCACAGCGTCTCATCAATTACATTCCCTGAGAGAAAACACCCGGCTGTTTTCTGTTTCTTCGGATGCTGGGTTTAATGGTGCTTTTCTCAAATGCCTTTGCCAGCCAGTAATTGGTGCAACTTAACAATAATAAGTGCAGTCTTTGTAGTGCAGGGATCACAGGCTGAATACTGCTTTATTAACTATAAAAAGCCAACTTACGTGTCATGATTGACAACTTTGTTTCATCTCTTTTGACATCCACTGCCCTCATAGTTTTGCGCCGTAAATGAATGAAAAAACACCACAAATCATAACAGGGTGGCGTTGTTATGAAAAGATAATATTTGATCACTTTCTACTGTTTTTGAAAATTTCATTTCAAAGCATCTGAGCGCTTACCTAGAAGATTAGAAGATTTACTAATTGGCAGTTAAAGGAAACCTGTTCATTGGTTTTGGCATATAAAACCTGCAGTATTTTTTAATAGCCAATTACAGAGCTGATTTAAATCTTTGTTGTCATTTTCCTACCTGGGCTTTCTGACTAAGATTGTACAGGCTCACCAATGGGTTAATAAACCAGTTTCACAATTGCAGTTTACATCTAAAATACATTTGGTGTAATATCTGCCCAGTGATTTTAAAAAATATATTTAGGATGCCATAATTTTAGTGAATTCTGTCTTTTAACGGTTTCTCTCTAGATTCCAGTTGTGCAATGAAGAAGCTGTACAGAACAGGGTACAGTTTGTTTGCATTGCCTGTGTGTATGCCGCAAGGGTGTTGGTTGTTTTTCCTAATCCAGAAGATTGAGACAGGATTGTCAGTTTCCTTACGCCGTGTACCTAGAGAATTTGAGTTGGCATCCATGTCTGTGCTTCCATCTGTCAGTCATTTATTGCATGTCTTACACTTATGACCTTTATTCTTACAGATACGTGGCACAGATGCTGCCGTGTCTCTTTCTCTCGTTTCTTCTCCTGACCACAGACAATCGGGTCTGGCACATGGCGTCGTATGCAGATCAGACTGTAAAGTCAGTGCAACTGGCTCCAGCATGTCAGCAACAGAGAAGTGCAGCACTTGCACAGTCAGCCTCTCAAAGCAGTCATTTTCACAGAGATTTAAAGGGTTATTATGATGCTTGAAGGAAAAGAACCATCCCTCTGTTGTGCACAGTATTTCATCAGAGGGAGCACTCACCAGTGAGTGATAGTGTGTCAGTTAGAAGCCGTGATTGACAGATTATGAAAGCATGAACAAATATGATTTGATAAAATCAGAGGAAACATTGGACTAGAAAATCAAATAGGTATTATCCTTCTTTATATGAAGAGCATCTGAGCTAACTGTACTGATGCACGTCATATGTAGCGTGTGTTTACTTTTTCCCTTTACTGCCAGGCTTAAAAGGATTTACTTAGTATTCACACTATAATTAGAGGAAGAAAGAGTGGAAAGAAAGCAACTGATGAATCAACAATAGATGGTTCAGAGAGCAAGTGCGGCTCAGATTTGTTTGTCGCTTTATTCAGTCATAGTTATAGACAGGTTTGCAGGACATTCAAAGAGAATACACTTTAGATGTTCCTGTTATAATACTACAAAAACATTACACTCATTTCAGAAGAAAGCTAAAGCTGAGCAGAGCATTAGCTGTCATTTTTTTATTATTAGCATAGTGCCACTTCATAGCTTACAGCATCTTTTTTTTAAAAATTGGTATCTCCTACATAGTTTTACTGTAATTCAACCTGACTCATCAGTGCTGTTTACACTGAAATTATTTGTCTTTTAATCATTTAATATTAACAAATGAAAAAATAATAATACCAGGTAAATAAAAATTGTGCGCCACTCCTGTCATGCACCCCTGTTTTCGTTCAGAAGTAGGATTTCTGTCAGCACAGATGTATGTAACAGGCATGATCAAAGGTAAGGAAAAAAAATACATTGCAGCAATCTGGTGTTAGATTGCAGCATGGCCAGTGATATTTAGTCAAAGGCTGTATGATGCACCACAAAGACTGCTTTTAGAGCCCCGCTCCAGGGCTCACGGATTCCCGGCTTATCATGTCGAAAAGTGAGCGTCAGGCCAGTCTGCTGCCTTTAGCCTACTTGGCAGCCTGGTGGCTGTTGCTCATCTGTCCCCAAGCCAGTGTGAGCACATCACCGATCTGGACCAGGATTAAAGGACCTAATACTAACAGCTGTGTTGAGATTAGCCGTGTCAGTATTTACAGTTATTTTGTCAAGTAGTGCACCACACGCTCTGCTCAAATAACGAACGGTGATTTTTGATTTTCCTGGTCTGTTTTGTTTTACATTTTTGCCGCTGGATTCATCGTGAAAAATGACATGTGCTTTTTTGTGTTTAGGGAGGGATATGCGGAGGGATTCAGGGAGCATGGTTTGATGGAGATAGACGGGTTAGATTGCTGTGAAACAGAATAATGCCTGGTTACGTGGATAAACCAAACTTTCTGAAGAGTTGAAAGACGCCAACTCCTTTGTTTTGTTTTGCAAAAATGTACCACAGATGGAGAATGTGAGGGGAAAAATAGAAGACAGAGGATGAAGAGAGACATGAAATTGAAATGTGGATGTCAGCAGCAAGAATATGTTGATGAACGGAGCAGATTTGTCTTATGTGTGTGTGAGAGAAAGATAGAGGAGTTAGGTGTGATTGTGTTTGCACATGTACCTCCCTGTGTGTGGATGAATATGCTTGTGTGTGTTCATGCAGGAAAGGACGCCCTCTCTCAGCTGAGACCGATCACCCCATGATGGGCTATCACTGGAAGATTGGTCTGATTCTCCATACCTATCTCTCTATGGAAATGTCATATATGAAAAATTGATGCCATTTTCTGAAGTGGCACCAAAGTCTTTTGTCTCATAGATAGTGCTTTTTAATCTGCTTTATGTGATGGAGGACATACAGAGGGATCATAGGAAGGTACTGCAGGTAGCAGGTATGGATCAGCCACCAACACTTGCTCCCTTCCAGTTGCTGTGTACATACAGAGTATGTAACTGGTGACCTGGGGCTTACCAGAAGGTGTACATAGATGTGATTAACTGCAGTTTGTGGTGAATAATCTCCTAAACTGCTCAAGGGAGTATTTGTATCGAGGCTAGTTGGCTGTGGGAGAAGCTTAAGAATTACTAGGAGATATAACTGGACTCTTATCCTTCCTTGTGCATTTGGGATTTTCACTTTGAAATGCTAAATGAGGTTTTTACTAATACATCAACATTGTGGGCAGCCAGTTTTAGCTCATCAGCTCTATTAAATCAGTGTAAATGTTAGATGTTACACAGCAAAATCTCCAGTGTTAAATTAACACTAGAGAGTGTCTATATGTGTCCACTCCTTTGAGTGTTAAATATAACACTGTTGAGTGTTAAATGAACACTTTTGACAGTGTTGTATTTTTAAAAGTAACCTAGTCAGTTTTCAAGATTTACAATGACTAACACTAAGCAGTGCTGATTTTCTAACACTGGAATATTTCTAACATTTTGAGTTATTTTCCAGTGTTAGAAAATCAGTTAACACTGGAGATTTTGCTGTGTAGGTGTGATTGTGTTTGTACCAAGGAATGAAAAATAAGTTGAATTTTGTCCTGTTCAGTTGATTTTTTTAAATTGATGATTTGTTAAATAGCTTATCTATATTCTAGTCAAAACTCTTAGCTGCGAAGAAATAAGTTTAGGCTTGCTGATGGTGATCTATTTTTATGAGAAATTATTTTTCTATTATTATTTTTTACTTTGATTTTTATTATTATTATAATTTTTAATGAGGGCATAGAATCGATAATACGGTCCTGTGCCTTGTTGAAAACTTGAAGCCCTTAGAAGAGGGTCTATATAGCATTGATAACTCACCTATTGCAAGTTAAAGTGCTTAGCTGCTAGCTTTCTGCTAAGTTTCCCTTGGCTAATTTGAGACACAGAATTCATCTTCTGCCCCATGTTTGTGGTGTTTTGGGAGAATCTCTAATATAAAAGTGTAGTGCGCATTTTTGGTTCTAACTAGCAGATATCTGTGTCCGTATATTGCATCCATTCAGTCTGTGGTTACAGTTTGCTAACCAAGCTAAGTCACGTTAGCTTATGACTTGGCATTTTACTCTCTCGTCCAAATCTGACTACAAAATTTCAAAATGGCCATAGCCAAAACATTAAAATTTACGTATTCAGATTCAGAGATGAGAACTCAGAGACCTGAATGAGAAATGGTACATTTTTTACAGGCTATCAGTTTATATTCTGATAGCCTGTTATATATCCAGCCTTCATATATATTTGATTAATTAAGTTAATTTTCTCATTTAGAGATCAAAGGTCAAATCCGTGCAATCAAAGTAACAAAACCTCCCATATATCATCAGTTAATGTGTTTGACTGAGATTATCATATTAATTAGTTTTCTTTTTTGTGTTGAATGACAGCTGTAGTTGAGGAGCTGTGCCCTACATAGTTGTTCCAATAATTTATTCAAATTCAATCATATAGTTCTATATATAGGCTACTACTACTATCTCTGGTGGACATCATTGTGCAGGTGCTTAGATCATGGCATCTCAGTTGGATTTTTCTGTTTCTGATATTCTCTGACTTTTTTTTTTAGTTCAGTTTTTCCCACATAACTCAAGACAGCTTGGAAATTGCATATATTCTACTGGTATAAACAGAAGACAGTGACCATTCCCAAAGCTGGAACAAGGTTGTAGTGAACAGAAAAGTGAAGAGAAAAAAGTGGTTGCTAGAAAAGATCAAGCCATTTTAACTTTTAAAAGTCTGCAATAGCTTTTCTTTTTACCCTGTGCAGTACTGTGATGATAATAACAATGATGAATATAAAACACAGCAGGGTGCATAAATTCAGTTAGATATAACTAGTGTCTGCAAGTAAGGTTTCTTCCCCTTGGTGACCACTGTTTTAGTGAAACAAGGCGAATCAAATGTGAGATTCTGATCCCTGACTCATTTTTCCGCTCATGTTGTACTTCTTCAAAATATTGCTCTAAGGGTCTATGACACCCATGGTTTTTGAGAAAAAATATTGTGATTGACCTTTTATATATCTTGCTTTCTTCCATTTTTTTCTCTCCTTTTCTTCTTTCTCCAATAACTAACAGTGAAGTATCAAGGCAGGTTTCTTTATCTTTAGATACCAAATAGAAAGATAGAACACTGGGAAGAATGGGTAGGAATTAAGTCTCCATAAATGCAAATTCACAAACTAAGTCCACACAAAAATATTTGAACACTGCTGTACAAACAACAGTGCATCTGGATTTAGCGGTTTATATAGATGAGATTGAAACTGTGACTCTGGAGAGGAGGGAGAAGCAGATTTACATAGGTTACTCTTAGAGATAAAGGAATGTGTTCTTGCGAAGAAATTCATGCAGACAGGAGTAATTAATTATAGATGTGGAAATGTGGTCCGAGGGAATGCTGTTACAGTAACTAGAGGCAAAGCAAGTGAGAGATGAGGGAGTGGGTAATGGGAGGAGGGGTGATTCCTCCTATAACATCCACAACTTCAATTTACTTTACATGACAAGAGAACGGAGGTTAATTAAACATGACAATGGTATAGGGCATTTATTCTTAACCCTTCACGGTGGCTGACTGGTTCCTAACTCAAAGGCCAAAGATTTCATAATGACTGTTTTTATAGCGTGAGGTGTAAACTCTCACTCAAACGTTCCATGGAAAGAAAGGTTACGAGTAAAGATATGGGTAAAATGTGCCCTGTGGTCGTGTGTGTCACATATCTGGTTGAAAAGAGGGGAAAGTAAAATGTCTTTTTATGGTTAATAATGAAGCTAAGGAGGAGCGTTTAAACAAACAGCAATTCAAAATAGCATTCACTAAATTCTGCCTGTGCTAGCTAAAGTCAAAGTAAAAACTAAATTGCATCTAAAACTCTGCTAAATTTTTGTGTTGCCACAGGCGTACACAGATTTCACCGTTCATCTATTTTCAGCTCTCGTATTGACACTAATTGGTGTTGACACTAATGATGCCAAAAAAGCAAAGCAAAGCGGTGCTAGGGCTGTCTGAACATACTTTTGAAGGCTGCTGACCTCAGTTACTATGTACCTCCTGGTCTTCCCCCTCTATATTTCATGTTGCAAGAATGGAAATAAAATTGGGTCATAATTGGACTTAATAGTAATGTGCACTAATAAGTATAGCTGAATTAAATAAAGATTTTCACATATATATTTTAGGAGCTGTCAGGAATACAAATTATACTTGGAAAGTGTGTAGAGACACCAATAAGGCTTCAAGCCAATGCAGTCTATTGTTTTCTGCTACATTTGATGTCATCGATACTCTTACACCTTGCAATTATGGCAGAAATTCAAGTGTATATAGTTCTATATTCAGGCTACCGTGTTGTTTATATAAAGAAGGGGGGCTTAATTTACTCATGTTGTGTCTTCCTGTTGGGAAGCCAGAACTATAATAGGTAATGCACGTTTGTACTGGGCTGTTAGCCTCAGGGGACATTGTGTAAATGTTCCTCATCTCCCTGCTGATCTTAGTCCTGACTGATTACTGATGACTTTTTTAGGGCACAGACATGCTAAGTTGTTTATTTATTCAAAAAAAAAAATGCCCAATGCAAATAGCCTTCTTGACTCCATGTTCCCTGTCCCTGTTCCATGAGTGCGTGTCGGCATAACTGTCTTGGTTTCTGTTTCTATCTCTTGAACAGTGATGATGTGTTATGGTCATCAGCACAGTTTGTGATATAGGAACAGGGCAGCTGTTTTTCTGTTTGTTTATGTGTATATGAGCGTGTATGTCAGTGTAGATATTATGCATGTGACAGATATGGGACATCCTTGACTGCTGCTGAGAACATGACATGTCCCTACAGGCTATCTTGTTCAAAAAAAAAAACAACCTCAAGCAAACTTGAAAAAGAAAACAAAAATGTAGTAGACCTCTGTCACAAGAAATGGCACGACTGTAGTTTGTTCGTGGACACTGGATCATTGACTGCAAAAGGCTGTACAATAGCAGGATTTTCCTTATGCTCAAATACAATGTATTCACAGAAATAGAGCTGCTATAACAATTTCTATAAATAAAGGCTGATATGCTGTTTAAACCTGAATGTATAATATGTTGACTGTATGTGTCAAGCTTTGTCTACATGAAGCACCTCATTTCTTCACCGCATCTATGAGTCCCAAATGGAAATCCAGCCATCTGTTACACACAACAACTCAGATGTTACTATCTTCATCTTTCCTCACTAGTCATAAACTTTGTGCACATATTTGTTTTCTTTTGGCTCCTGAGGTATAGCGCTGCTATACCTCAAGCAGTTTATATAACATTGACTCATAAAGGCACTCTAAACACTATATGTTAGGAAATGAGACACAGAATTCTTCCTGTGTTAATTTGCTTGTAATTTAAATATACACAGTCACCATCTGTCACTGTGTATATTGTACAAATGCCTTTTATGATTAATTACTGCTCTGAAATGACTCGACTAGCAGGTCCACAATGATTTTTAAAAAATGTAATCTGCATTGTCTTACATTGACATGAAAGATTTTTCTCAGATATTTTAAATACGCAGAATAAACCTCCCAGTTTACATATCTACATCATTACCTCACCTATCTAGCTATCTAATTGAGCTGCTCTGGGCTAACTTTTTCTAAATCAATTTTTATTCGTTATGGATTCATGACTAATAAAGGCTAAATGCATTTCTAAACAGCTTTCAGTGCAGCTGCTGTTTCTAAATTGTATATTTGAACTCATCTAGTGGTCTGGTATTGTGGGTATAGTAGGTATTTACCTTACAATATGAAGCACTTTGAGGTGTCTGTTGTGATTTGGCACTATATTAATAAAATTGAATTTAACTGATTTTTGCACCATGAAAAAAGTTATCTGCACTAAATTCTACTGCATCTTCTCGAGGAATTTAAAAGAGAACATTCAGCCACCTAAGGTTAATTGACAGCTACTCTCATTAGTCAGACTTGCCTGTGTGAACATTACTTTGTGGGTTTCAAGTGAACATTATCAACCTTACCTATATCAGAGACATTATAAGGACTTTGGCTAAATATAGAATGGCTGCACTGCAATCCTTTTAGTATCCCGGCACGCCTTTTAATTTATTAGCATGCTATGTGAGCCCTGAAATTAGCAAAATATCTCAGTAGTTTTATAGATGGGTGTAGCTAAATACAAATATCAACATTGCATTTTGTTTTCAGAAGGGATGCATTATGACTAATATTAAGCTGATGTGCATTGTTGGAGATAGACTCTGCAGTAAATGTATGCATGCCTAATGGGTACATGAGACAGCATTTGTACCAGATAATGCAGCATCTAATAAATGCCCTGTCTGTATAGAGCAAGGCATGTTTTGAAACATCACCTGCTGTAAGTTAATAAATATTGCTTTAAATCCATGTACTTGTGACAAAATGGAGATGATTTTCTATTTCTGAGTCATCTGGGCAGCTTGCAAACTGAGCAACATGCATCCAGTGCTCAAGTGGGATCTTCACAGATTTGATGTGCTGGTGAAATGCTGTAATGAAATTTAGTTGTAGAGTGAGCCTGTAGAGAGTCTCAAGAAATCAAAACAGTGAGATGGAATATCTCAGAATTTAGAACTGCCACATTACCACCCTTTTTCTATTAATCATAGAATGAGCCTCTGTATAGTTATTTGTATTCAGACACTTCTACCTTGTCACATATTTTTACCACCCATTGTGCCACGAAATGAAGCCCATTTACAAGTCACTCTCCTTCTGATTTGATAAATGTAACTGGCAAATGAGTGAGTCCTCTGAATGCCTTGTTTGAATAATTGAGCAGTACTCAATCAGACAACATTAGGCAGTGGTGGCAGCCCACCATCTGAAATAATTACCATCTGACAACAGCCTACGCATGGATGCTGCCTCCACAGGGGTTCCACATTTAAGATCAACAGATTAACATCACCTTAACCTTATTCCTCGCATAAGTTTGAGTTTAGCACTCACAGAAACCTGCCTAGACCTCTCAGTGGGTGTCACTAATATCTGTGTAGAAATGTTCTTTCCTTGCACAGAGAATAAGTGAGCATGGAAAATTCAGGAAAGATACAGAAAGAACAATTTTCTTCTTTCTGCCTCGTGTAAGTTAGGGAATCAAAATAATTAGAAATAGACAGGACGAGTCTGTGTACTGTGACAATATTATCTCTCCTGTATAAGAAGACAGATTTACTTCAGTGTATCAGAGAGAAAGCAGCAGTCAGACTGCCTGGCTTTATTATTTTGCTTTATGTATAGTGTGATAATGTTCACAGAATGGCATTTACATAGCACTTCTCTGGTTTTACTCATACACTTTAAGTATCTCACGTCACAAAGTTTAGTATCAACAATTAACTTAACTTAGATATCTTTGGACTGTGTGAAGGAGCCAGAGTAACTGGACACCGACAGGTGATTGAACCAAGAACTTGCTTACAATGCAGCAGCAGTGCAAACCCCTGCACTACTACGCTGCGCCTTAAAGTGTATAATTTGTAACTGTGCAGCCTTTGTTAATGAGACCAAATTTCAAGTTTGCAGTAGCCCATCATCAAGAAATTGTAAGTTACTCTCTTCCAAAACTATTTAGATAAAACCGATTGTGTGTACCATTCATGGCAAACCAAAGTAAATCAAGAGATAAATTGTTATTTTAAATCACGTGTGGCATCACAAGTAAAAATAGCCCAGAGACAATAGGTACAGTGTATCAGAATGTAACTGCTAGTTATATTCAGTTACCACAGAACATTGCTATTAATAATGGGAGTAATTGATACACAGATATTTGCTGCCCAGCTACTAGCACACAAGCACTACAATGTAATCCATCCATTATACAAATTTACCTCTGCCTCTTCCACAGTCTCGATATGTTCAAGCAGAAGCCTAGGCCCAGTAGAGTCTTTTATTATTTCCTGGAGAGTAATATCAAGTGTGTATTAGTTAGAAGGGTGTTTAGTGTTACTGTTTAGATGTATTAATATATTTATTTGAATGATATTTACTTGCATTTGGGGAATTGTCAATATAGATAGACGTTGTAAATTGCTTTGGAAGTGCTTTTTATGTGGATATTGAGCATTTTTGTGTGTGTGCAAGAAACTCTTTCTTTATCTGGTATGCACCAGATAGGATTAAAGTAGAGTAGAGATTATGTTAGTTGCATTTTGAATTGGTGTCTGGCTAGAGGGTTTGGCTAGAAATATGTTTTCTTGTGTTTTTTGGAAGAAGAAATAAATGTGCTTCATATTTCAAAACTCCTCTTGGACTTGTGACCTCCACATTTCGGCTCTTGGCTGCTCGACCAAGCTCACACTGAGACAGGGAGAATTTGGTACTTTAGATTTAGATACTGTATAGCTGCAAGTGGCTGATAATGGATTAGTATCTGACACCAGACATCATGCCTAGAATATGTTTCTTTTTTATGGTATTGCCAGCATAGTGTGACAGTTATAAACTCCATCATTACATTAAACCAGCAACCTTTGTTTAAGACAGACTGCCTTTTCCCCTGCCTTACTTCTTGTAATTGGGTTTTCACTTCATCTTCAACTAACTGGTTTTCCAGTTATTCCTGTGTGTTTCACGGTCTCTTGGGACAAGCTGTTGGAGAAGCATCTCTGATGTGACAACACAAAAACAGGAAAGCAGTTGTGTGACTGGATGAGTGCAGTGTTGCCTTCATGGAATGGGTCAGTAAGCGTATAGTACAACGTGACAGCCAGCTAGGCATATGTCTGTGCCAAAGTAGTGTCTGCGACTGAGGCTCGTTTACTCTAGCTACTGGATGTGATTGACAGTTAGGCCAAAGGGCTGTTGGCTCCTTCCTGATTTGCTTTTTCACTAGAGGTGTCCTCTGGGACTTGGAATTCATGTTACAGTATATCAGCAGAATAGCTTATGGCAGTAATGTGGATGAAAAGCAAACACAGGCTATCATCTAGTGTGGGATATGATAAAGTGCTCTAGTTTTTCATTAATTCATCTCACTGAAAATTAGAAACAGCAGAATTTTATTAAACAACAGACAGTTATTTAATTTGAAAACTTCCCTTTATTCATTTATTTATTTTTAATTTTGTAAATCATCATTGTTGCCATACAGCACACTTTGTAATTTAAAACAGGCCTAGAGCAAGACTTGTTAAAAATAAATAAATAAATAAAAGACGTCAAAAGCTGTTAATGTAAAGAGGCAACAGCTCATTGCATGAACCAGATCATGATATCTATTTTTAACTGTTATTTCAGTGATGGCTTACAGTACAGTCAATCCTGTGGTTAGTTAAAAAAAACTAGTTTTAAAAATGATATGTGGAAAACAACTGTGACAGAAGTGGGGAGTTTTTGAAGCATTAACCTTTAACTTAGCAGCGGCTATCACATACATCTGTTTCAAAATGCATGGTTTTTACAGGGACTGCTTGACAATCCTTGATGTTTCCGATCCTTTGAACACACAAAATCAAGAGCAGATATCCCTGCCGTGGGTAAATTAAAATGTTGACAAGAAAGGAAGAAAGGAGAATGTGCTCATGAATGGCATTCTAATGAACTACAGCTCCCTAGACAGAAAATTAGAATAAACAAGGCATATTTTTTTAACCACCATACTTCATCCAGGTGTCATAGCATATCATGTCAGTGTATAACTTCAGGTATAACGTGAGCATCTCTGTTAAAGATGTTGTTTTGAAACAAATTTTTAGCCTTAGTTCTAAATCTGGCCTTGTTCCTGCTCCTGTGTTTTTTCATAGACATCCACCAACAGAGTCTGATCTAATTGGTATCCCCAGTCACTATTTGCACTACCTCTCCTAACTCCTATATGCAGTGTTTCAACTTCTTTTTAATAAACCAAAGTTTGACCCCGTGTCTGCTGAAAAATTCAGGCCCATTACCAACCGTTGTTGTCATCCAAGGTCTCAGAAAGAGAAAAAATAAATAAATATTTTATGTCAAGAAATATTACTGGAAATGAATGTATGAATTTATGAATTTCATAAAACATTGAAAATCATCGATTTTGTATAAGAAAATGTTCAATAACTGTTTGAATTATTTAAGAGTCCGCTGTGCAGCCTTTGATGCAGCTCGGTAGTGTTTTAAAGTAAACACAATAATGAATTGGAGAGTGAATATTTTCAATCATCTCAAGGTGCCTGATTTCACCATAGCCATAACACACCGACGCCTAATGTCATTTTGAACCATAGTATCCATTTTCATGAACTTTCATTAGCAAGTGAGTAAATAGTAAGTTCTGGCTATTAAACTTATGAAGAGAGTTATTCATGTTTTTACTGGGCTGCTTTTGGAGTATTCAAAATTCACAGAATATGAATTTTAATGATTTAGGGACCCAGTGAATTTCAGGCCAGTGTGTACTTTACTATCAAAGTTTTCTAGAAAAATTAGTTTTAAAGTGCCGGGATAATTCATGGTACCCTGAGATTGAACCTGCTGAGTGTGTTTAGTTCGAGGAGGATACTGTGGTGTCCAGCACTAGCCCATTAGCTGCGGAGCCTTGTATCCCCTAGGCTGTAGGTGACCTCATGGAATCAGGGTTGTTTTGTGTAGATTCTACTCAACGGATAACATTGCATTGTAGCAAGATGATCAAAGTTTTTCACCTCACCCAATCAGGTATTTCAATGTTGACCTGATCATTGCTAGTATAGAGTCACATAGGCTGATGTCTATGTCCGTATGCCAATGTCTTTTGCGCACTTACCAGAGTGTAGCTCACTTGCTTTTATCAGGTACTTTTACACTGAGTGATTCAGCCTCAAGTAGTCAGACTTATTACAGTTTAAATTTTTAATGCATGATCATTTACTTTACTTCTTATCTAGACTTGCCTGTTTGTGTGTCTTTAATAGTTGTGCTTTGCTTTCATGTCTCTTTCTCTGTTTTGGTGTGTCTTTCCTTTGCACATTGTACTGCTAACCCCACCTAGATATATACATGGTGTTGCATTTATCTGCAGAGCCCATACGTTCAGTATGCCCTCAGAGTGATGACTGTATTATCGGAGACAGATGGGCGATTGTCTCCTGCGACAGTCTACTTGACAGAATTATCTTTGAACTCTTAAATTACAAAAAAAAAGTCATAGAGTTCTGTTAGCCTGTGGCAGCTCAATCTTAAAGGTAATTTTTGGTTCACATAATGGAACAGCTGAACTTGAATGAAAATTTAAACTAGTGACCTGAAGTAGATTTTCTTAAAGAAATGGTAACAACCCTTGCTCTCTTTTTTTATATTTCTAAGTGTTGCGTGATGACTTCAGGCAGAATCCACAGGACGTGGTTGTGGCAGTTGGAGAGACTGCCAGTTTTGAGTGTCAGCCGCCGCGTGGGCATCCGGAACCAACCACCTTCTGGAGGAAAGATAAAACTCGTCTTGACCTCAAGGACGACAGGATCACAGTAGGTTAATTCCCTTAGGGAGGGGACTCCTTTGCTGTTTCAGGACCTATACACTAAATCACATACTCAGCTACTCACATTAACCCGGAACTGTCACGGGGGTAAAGGACTTTGTATTGAACCGGTTCATTCTAGTTACAGGTGCCTTTTCTTCCTCAGGTCCGTGGAGGAAAGCTGACCATCTCAAATACCAAGAAGAGTGATTCAGGGATTTATGTCTGCGTGGCAGCCAACATGGTTGGGGAGAGAGATAGTGAAAAAGCTCAGCTCTCAGTTTTTGGTAAGAAGTCTGACACGCACATATGCTCGGTTCAGAAAATAATAGATCATAGCTTTTTTTTTTTTTTTTTTTTGCCACCTACATCATTTAACCAGTATATCAAAAGTACATTTCGCCTCTGTATTATCTTTCCTGCCGACATCCAGAAAGACCAGTGTTTGTGCAACGGCCAGTGAACCAGGTGGTCTTAGTTGACGAGAGCGTAGAGTTCAGGTGTCAAGTCCATGGTGACCCGCCGCCTGTGCTGCGATGGAAAAAAGAGGATGTGGATATTACTCGTGGCAGGTGAGGACTGTGACTGAATGTGTTTAGTGCACGTCTGTGTGCCATGTGCGCGTTCGTGTTTGTGTGAATGTGTACCGATGCTAAAACGATAATAGATAAATGTTTGAGGAGAGCTAATGAGTCCCATCAGGAAAAGAAGTTTTAACATACTGTATTACTCATGGGAGACTTTAATTAGTCTGTCAAAAAATTATTTATTAGCTGCAGAGAATCTCATTTTTTTGCTGTTTGAACTCCTCGGCCAAAAAGCACATGAATGTCTGTCCTTGTGTTCTTTTTACTAATGCCAGCTTTGTACAATTCAATTGTGGCACAAAAGGCACTAAAAGAGATGGAAACACATTAGGATCCTATATACTGTCTATAGTATAAAGGAAAAGAACTACAATAGCCTAGTAACTGGATATTCAGCTGTAATGGTGTTTATTTAATCATGTCATGTTTTAATCCAGTTTATGGTAATTTTGCAATGGATTGCATTATAATATGTAGTGTTCCTGCGATTTGTTCCACACATTTAGATCACATCATATGCATATGTGTGTATCACATAGGAGTATTCATTTTAAAAAGTTATTATTAGCCTATCATTGTTTGTCTTGTGCTTTATATGCTTTAAATATATGATCTCTGTATAGAAACAGTGTGATTCAGTCACTACATTTCTCTAACTGAAGTTTGAAGTCTGAAGACTGATAAATTGTCATTGTCTGAAGTATGTAACTTACATCAGCTCGTCATTTCAGGCATTTTTCAAGGACTTTACAAGATGTGATATGAATCAGATTTTTATCACAAACTGTAACAGACAATTACATTTAATTAAATAAAAAAAAAACAACCATGGCAAGCATTCTGTCTAAACTATTTCATTATAAATATTATCAGCCTATCAGCCAGTACAGCACTAGGTACACTGCAATTATGCTAATTGCAACAGCAGTCTATAGTTATGACTGTTTAACTAGTTTATTTGTTTCTCTGAACTGCTTCTGAGATTCAATTTTGCAGCTGTAATACAAAAATAATTATAGGTTTTGTTCTTGGAGATGTTTTCAATTACTTTTGGAGCTGCTTCGAAATTAATCAGCTATATTAGTTAATTAAAGCATTGAAGGGTATGTTTTCCTTAGCTGAAACATAGTAGTTCATCTTTTTTATACAAAAATGTGATTATTCATGTCGAAATGAATGCTGTTTAATGGCTTTATTTTTAAAAAGAAATAAACATGGTGTAAGCCATTAACATGCTATAAAGTGCCTCTGTGTTAGATTATATTTTGAATTAGACTATAACAACTGATTACCGCCCTATGTCTGGCAGTCTGTCTGCTTACCTATGTTATGCCCTGTACCTCAGTACCCCCTGACTCCAGAAACATGTCCTACTTTCAGGCCTACCTCGCCTCACTTCCCTCCTTCAACTTCTTTCATTCTTTTCCGAAACCCACCAGCCTCCTGGGAAGTCTGTATCTGGGTCAGGGATGTGCTGTGAATGGAGTCCTCACCAGACTCTGGACAGACCCCACAACTCCCATCGATATTCCGCCCACACCCTTTGGAAGAGCTATTTCTGATGTGACTTTTTCTCACCCCTTGTGCCATTTCTCTGCTCGACTTGTCTCCCATCTTTGAATCAGTATGGCTGGCTAGACAATTTCACAGGATCGCTCACGCCAAAAGGGACCCGAGAGAGGGAGAGCCCGACTCCTTGCTCCTTTACTCATTCTGTCTGTAACCCCTATGAGGCACTTATCTAAACTCTGGTAGCTTAGATGTTTCTCTCACTCTAACTTCAGTGATGCTGACTTACAGTATGCTGCACTGGTGGATACACACTGATGCATGGAACATCTCTATGAATTAGTCATTTCTTACTGCTCAGCTCATTCATCATACTCTGTTTGTCAGACTATGCCACTCCCTTATTCTCAGACTGTTTGTCTATCTCTTCCTCTCTCTCTCTCTCTCTCCCTCTGCCTTTCTGTCTTTTTTCATTGCTCTCTTCCACACTCATACACTTAGACACACACACACACACACACACACACGTAAGTATACTGCACAGCCCACACCACAGTGGGTGGTTCGTCATTATAAATATTGAAAAAGTGGAACAGTCAGGGTTCCAGCTGAAAGCACCTTTCATTTTGCCATGCATTCATCGCAATATAATTACTTCCCTTTTTCTAGCGCTGTAGAAATTGCCTTAGAAAGTCTGCCTTTAATGTATCAAAAAAAAAGACACAACCCTTTTAAAGCTTCCATCTAAAACATCACACGGTAGTTTATACAACAGCAATTTGATATCATTGTTTGTTTGTTGTTTTTACACTACACTTTAAAAGTGAGATTTTTAATTTGCATATAACCGTTATCATGCTTCCAGCTTTATTAAATCAGCTGGGGATGTTACTTGACTTGCTGTCACTGTTCCTCTCTGTCACCAGGTATGACATTAGATATGAAAAAGACGACTTCCTTTTGAGGATAAAGAAAGCATCAGTGATTGATCAGGGAACCTTCACGTGCCTCGCAGAGAACCGTGTGGGTAAAGCGGAGGCCTCCGCCTATCTGACTATCAGAGGTGGGTAACTGGTTGTGGACTCACACTTGGCAAAGCTCATAACCCATCCCTAATATTTTTTTTTTTGTATCTCCCAAAGCAGGCCACAGGACAATCAGTCCTTTATTGCCCACTTTATGAGCATTATTGCCCCCCTGCTGAAAGGCTAGGCCTGGCCTCAGCTTTTCTTTCATACAGTGGGCTGATGTAGTTGATTGCTCTAGATCTCCAGCTAGGCGCCAGATATGAACAATCTTACCAGCTTTAAGTGAACTTTTATGACCTCTCCTGGGGGGCTAATTCTCCATCCAGCCACTCACTCCATATTTACACCTTATCAGTGGGAAGAAACTGTTTCATCTTTGAAAAGCTCAAGCAAAAATTAAGCCAAATTCAGACCAATAACATCATCTCCGTTTTTCGTTTTTCTCTTTCCTTCTTTTTTTATGCATGAAAAAACATTGTTGACAGAGCTAAAAGGGGATACTCATTTGCATACACTCCACATATTTGTTCCTGGACTCTACTGATGTAGCTTCACGTGACTCAAACATCAAAATAATCCTTATTTTTCTTGTACTTGTCCTTGGTGTATTTTCTCCGCTGCCTAAAATGAGTTGGTTTAGCTCTCCTTCCCTCACTTTAAGCCAACTTTCTTAACGATACATAACCAAAAAGGTTTGAATGGAAGGCGGATGCTGTGTCCACAACCAGACCTGTGTGTCTGAATTAACCATATTAAGATTATCTGCACTAAATGACATCACACAAAAAAAGCCTAAAAACAAACAGTTATGGAGGTCTAAAGTCTGAATTATGGATTCAACAGGATTACATTACCTCAGCACATATTCTGACCTTCTTATTTTAAACTTTGGACATGTTAAATGTCAGCTGACACTTTGATGATAGAACAGACTGTATGTATGACAGAAGAAAGGAAACCAAGTGCAGCTTATTTTGAATCACCTAAAATTATCTTCTTAATTATCTTAACTTCTTAACAACAAATGCATAGAAAACACAACGTAATGTACACAACATATCTCATCTTTAATCAGCCCGCTCTCATCAATGATCCATTTCATTTACATGACTTTTAATCTACCAACAGATCTATTAAGTTTGCAAGTCTGTTAGTCTTAAAGCTGATAAATCATTAGCGATATAACTGTTCAGCAGTTTTTTGCCATCAGTTTCTTATCTCACAAACACCAACAAGGTACTATTTCCTTAAGGTCCACGTCATCACCTGCTTTGGTGACTGATTTTTACCCTCCCTGTCCCTGAGTTTCATGGATGGAAACCCAACTCCATCTCATTCATCTCTGATTTTCATTAATTTCTTTTTTTTTCTGTCCCTCTGTTCTACTCCTCTGCTTTCCTTCTCTCTGTGTTGTGTGTAAATCTCACTCACACCATTGTTGTGTCATCAGCTCGCCCCGTTGGTAAGTAAGAGCTGATCCCATTGTGCATGCGCTGCTCTTTGTTTTTAATCACACACCTGTTCAGTATGCATGTACCGTTGTGGCATTCCACAAACGCAACCATCAAACTAATTTTAGACATGCATATATAGGTTGTTTTAGTCAACCACTGATTTATTCCCGCAGTCCTTAAATTTACCACGTCACTTTAAAAAGAAATAAAATGAGTTACAGATATGTGAGATGTACCTTATTTAGAAAAAAATGAAGATATATGGGCACTCTAATGAGTTATTATTAAATATTCTGATACTTTGGCAGCTGGATTTAGCTCATTTTAGCTGTATAGCTTTTCAGTGAGTAAAACCCAGTGCATGAATCCCTTTAATTAGCAGCTGGACATTCAGTTTATGGATTTTACTTTGAAAGCTTAACTGGAGTCCTGTTAAAAACACAATCAGAGTTCTGTAAAATTGCTTTGCAGTTGTTTTATGTTTTCTTTTGCCTTTAAACTCAGAGGCACCTCAGTTTGTGGTGCGTCCCCGTGACCAAATAGTCGCTCAAGGACGAACAGCAACCTTTCCCTGTGAGACCAGAGGAAAACCTCAACCCACAGTCTTCTGGCAAAGAGAAGGGAGCCAGGTAAGGATAAAGACTGTGATTTGAACGATATGTACTTATTTTTATTTTTTAGTAGGGTGGTGTGCGTGTCTCTTTTAGGCTTGCATTCCTATACAGGCATCGATTCCACAACTATCATAATAATTTTTCAAAAAATGGTCAAAATCTGACTAAATGGAACAAGCCAATGGAAAGCAGTGCGGTTCTGTTCCACATGCATATAATGAAGTGGTCATTTATCATCAATCTACACTGGTCTGACTAGCCAATTCACTTAGCAAGAGACAATGTCATGTACTGCATTAGAGTCATTAGACATAATGAAAGCAGGCTAATGTCCTTTCCTGCCCATCAGCTTGTCTGCCTAGGGTGCAGAAATGGACAACGCTGATGCCTCAGTTTTATGACCATGACTTCAGGTTATCACAGTAGAATTAGCACTCTTGTGGTAAACAGCTATTCAGACCTTGTAGGAAAGAGACATTGACCCACTTTTCTAACCGAATTGTACACAGGGGAGTGAATATTCAAGTATATTGAAAGCATGTGTTGATGTTGTTTTGGTCTGAAGAATCATTTTGAAATAATTAATAATAACTATAACTATCAGGAATAGTGCGTATCATCATATTCGACCACTGGGGAGCTAAACACATGACCCGAGCATTGTCAGAGCACTCACTCAGTCCACTTAATTACATGAACATGATTAGCTGCTCTTTAACACAGATATCTAATCTAATCATGTCAACAACTCAATGCATTTAGCCTTGTAGACATGGTCAAGATGACCTGCTGAAGTTCAAGCCAGGCTTAAGAATGGGGAAGAAATTAGATTTAAGTGACTTTGGCATGGTTCTTGGTGCCAGACAGGCTGGAATAGCAACAACACCCTGATCTATTGGGATTTTCTTACACAACTGTCTCTAGGATTTACAGAGAATGATCCAAAAATATCCAAAGAGTGGCAGTTCTTTGAGAAAAAAATGCCTTGTTGATGTTAGAGGTCAGAGTACAATAGCCAGACCTCTCCCAGCTGACAAGGAAGGCAACAGTTAGTCAGATAAGGTTGTTTTGTTACAATTGTTGCAATTATACAGAGCATCACTGAATGCACAACATTTTGAATCTTGAAGCAGGGTATAGCAGCAGAAGACCACATCAGAGAAACGCAAAACTGAGGCTACAATTTTCACGGGCTCAACATAGTCCAATTTTGGATAACACTGGAATTCCATTGTCTGGTCTAATGAGTGTGAATTTCTGCCTGGACAGTTAGCTTGTATGGTCAGAATTTGGCATAAACAACATAAAAGCAGGATCCATCCTGCCTTGGCTAAGTAACTCAGGCTGCAGGTGTAATGGTGTGTGAGGTATGCTCTTGACAAACACCGGGGCACTAAGTACCAATTGAACATTGTTTAAATGTCACAGCCTACCTGAGTCTACTCGCTGACCATGTCGATCCTTTATGACCACAGTATACCCATCTTCTGATAGCTGCTTCCAGCAGGATGCTGGAACATTAAACATAGTTCACTGTACTCAAATGGCATCCACAGTCACAAGATCTCAATCCAACAGAACTCTTTTGCAGTGTGGTTTAACAGGAGATTTGTGTCATGGATGTGGAGCTGACAAATCTACATCAACTGTGTGATGCTATCGTGTTAATATGAACCAAACCTTTGTGCTACTAAACAAGTACATCATCTAGTTTATTTACATTTCTCCCCACTGTCCCTCCCAATAGGATCTTCTTTTCCCCAGTCAGCAAGCACAAGGAGACAGCCGAGTGTCTGTGTCTGTGAATGGAGAGTTGACCATCTCTCCTGTACAGCGCTCAGATGCGGGGTACTACATCTGCCAAGCCCTCACTGTGGCCGGAAGCATCATGGCCAAGGCCCAGCTTGAAGTAGCAGACGGTAAGACGAGAGTAGATATAGCAGACACCATCCTCACAGAGAGAGAAAATGTTTACCTATGAAGGAAAATACCACTTATCGAGTTATGCAATTTATATATACACAGTTTAGCTGGATTAAAGAGCTAATAGGATAAAAGAAAGATGAGAGATGTTAAAGAAAACTTTGCTTCCTGAAGTTACAGTGATTTCGCAATGTTGTGCAAAGTATATCAGCATAATAACATTGTGCATAACTTAAGAGTCTCATCAATGTTTATTATTTTGATGGGGTACATATAGCTTATAACATTACTCAAACACTGAACACCACTGTATCAAAGATAATTTATCTGCCCACATTTACTGGCAAAGATACATCTGTATCTTCTAAAAGCCAGCCACTGATAATGAACCTTTCCATTTGCACCTTACTTTTTTAAAGACTGAAAACATGTAAAATAAAACGATCTACTTCATGGAGAGATGCAATGCTTCTTTTTCTTTTGACAAAGCTTTAATGTCAGCATTAAGTGCTGAGCTGCTGCCAGCTGGGAGCTGTTTATGCCCTTCTCCCCATTTGTTTCTTGGCTTTTTCTCCCACACATTATTAAATTAGCATCTGTTGAAGTGTTTTTTTGGAGAGCAAATGACTTCTGTTCTGTCACTCAGAGGAGATAGATAAATATCAAAATGTAAGGTGTAGAGCACAAGGGATAGGAGAAATTCCTTTGACTGATGGCTGAAAACAAAGATGGATAGAGTTGGCGTGACGCCTGGGATGTTTGGAAGCTTGAATTGTATCGTTTTGTAGCATGCACTAAGCTTGTAAGATCAGCTGCCATACTGTATGTGTCCACTAGATAAGGATTTTCTGAAGTGCTGGTTTCTCTAATATGCCATAAATGTGTGAGTGTAAAAGTACTTTATAACTATGTAAGTATAGCTATAACTTTAGCTATTTTTTTAGCTGTGATGTTTGATTGAAGAGTACCAACCTGGACCAGCAGTGTAGAAATTGATATTCTTATGCATAATCAGTAATTAGTGTTTTGATACAGTTCAATAAGTAGCAGCAGGGACTAATACTGGAGAGTGTTCTCTTGCATCCCTGTAACAACCTTGGAAAGCAGTATTGTAATTTTTACTTTTGTCACCAAGGTTTGTGAGTATGATTGCATTTTTCACAGAGCAGACTAAATCAGGAACAGCAATATCATATTTTTGTTTATACCGTAATCACTTGGGATAATGAGAGCGTGCTCTACAGCAAATGTAATATTAGAAAAAGTTTGCTAGAGCATCTTTTGTTAGATAATACATAAACTAATTTTGTGTTGAACTAGAAAAAGTAATAATGGCATCTTCCCATTTATTTAATGTTCACATTTACATCTAAGTTAAACCTTAATGTATACTTTTCAACAACACAACGTGATAATATTGCCATATATGTGCAAACAATTTAGCTCTCTGAAAATCACATGCGGTTTTGCTTACTGTACACTATGCTGCACCTAGTTGTACCTGATTTTTCTGTTATTCTGCTTGAGTTGCTGTATTGCTCATTGTCCTGAAGGAGGTGTGATGAAAGATAAGGCAGGGAGAGCCTGCTGTAAACACTTGTGTGAATGGAGACAGCCCTGATAACAGTGGAGAGCAGCAGTGAGGAAATTGGAAGCGAGGGATAGTTACGAGGCCTAGAGAGATTCAACACTACCGAAATTACTGTTTGAGAGTGCAGAGGCTGTTTTCTGGATGATATAACATGCTCTAAAAAGCTTTAAAATAGTTGTATTGTTGTTCTGCTTGGCATGCTAATTCTGAGTTTGGTTCATGTGTGTTTGTGGGGGACTTGCCAAAAGGGTGGAGATAGAGCCATGAGTCACAGTGGAAAGAGAGAGGACAGGCATGAATGTGCTGAAAGGTGTTATAAAGAAGGTATGGTAATTAGCACCACGGGTGAAGCATCGTTAATCCTCACCTAGTAATTAAAACTCAAAGGTGTGATGCAGTGCCATGAACACTCCGCCCTACTGTGGAAAAGCCTCACAAAACAGTCAGTTCCTCTCACAACAAATCCACCAGATTGAACCCTAACATCTCGGGCATGCAACCACAAATATAATTATTGCAATCACAAATTAACACCTTGTGATAAGGTCATGTATTTTTTCCCACAAATCTGATAACTCCAAGAAAACAGTTGCATGTTTCTTGCCAAGACTATGACATTCAAATTACAATGTTAGGAAAGCATTCAAATAATAACACCGGATTCTTGATTGTTATACTCAGCCCTGAAGGACCGCCCACCACCGATCATCCGGCAGGGCCCATCCAACCAAACTCAGGCTTTGGGAGGCATGTCCCTACTCAGGTGTCAGGCATCTGGGGACCCAGAGCCTACAATCACTTGGCGGAAGAATGGGGCCAACCTGCTTGGAAAGGACACAAGGTTTTCCCTTCTGGAACATGGCAGCCTTCAGATCCAGAGTACCAGGGTGGGTTATGTTGAAGTAGCGAGCGATACCTTGTATCTGTAATATGTACTGTAGTTTCTTCTGGGGACAGTGGCCTACTAACCACCAAAGAATAGCTCTAATTGCTATTTTAATTGTTTTCCCCATAACTTTGCTTTAAAAAATGATTGAAGTCCAGTTGGAAGAAGTTGATGGGTTAACCATAGATCACCGCTGAGTTTCCCACTGGTTTCTGGACTCTTATTTTAAAGGCATTTTCTCTTATATTATTGGAAAGAGTAGCAACTGATCTGCCACAAAATAGTCGTGAATCATGCTCAACTTAAGTGTTCGTTTAACTCTAAATGAAATTTGTGATTCAGAAGTAAGACATATTAAGAAACTACTTGCTGAGTGAAAAGTTGTATTTTTTCTTTTTCTAGACTTCTAGATAATTAATCTTGTTTCTAACAAATTACGTTTCTCCATGCCTGTCATTAGAAAGAATTGAGTTTTAGGAGACTCTTCACTGACATCACTTTCCAGTTACATCTAACTTTTCTGCTCAGTCTGTAGATGTTTAAAGCATATAGAGTAGTGTTTCTTTTTTCTTTTTCTTTTTTGTTTTTTAAGTGCCGGCTGGGCTCCTGGCATTCAATCCATCTTTGTTGCCAGTCAGCTGTTTTCCTAGGTTTTAGTTGTTCACTTGGTTTAGTCTAATTAATTTTTTTTAAAAGAGATAAACAAATTACCAAATATATGAAATGATAAACCACAATTGCAGCAAACATTCTGCCAGTTAGCATTACGTACGACCTTTATATTTCCTCATGCCAGATGTGGCAGATGGAATTGAAGTGTCCTTTGCAATAGTTCAATCAGGTCCTCAGGTCTAATTAATCAAAATAAAGGACAGTTAATTAATCTTGGAGACAGTGTTTTACCACCAAAATTAAAATGCCCTTGTTATCTTCTCAGCAGCATATCAGTTGAATCTCCTGTTGATTATTGTGCCTTCAATTAATCCCACTGCACATATTTCACATTCCTCTGACCTGCAAATTATTCGTATATTTTGCAGTGAAATCTTTCTCTTTTGGTGAGAAGGACATTGAAGTGAATGTGAATGCAGTTCATAAACACATGAAAGCAAAACAACATATTTGTTTGTTTTTGCATGTGTAGCTTTCACACCCTGCATTGCGTGTGAAAGAATAAAGAGGAATCTACGTACCTGATAAATGATGTCAGCTTTAATGCATTACAGATGAGCAGGTACAGTCAGGTTGCTGTTAAATGATGAATAGTGAGTATAGATTTTTGTTAGTATTTAAAGTCTTTTATATAGTCTGAATTCAGAAGTGTGAAGGGGGTAATAAAATGGAGAATCTCCAATATACGCTGTACTGTCACAATGTCAAAGTGCTCCTCCTGTGTCACTCGTGTACTTTCTCTCGAGAGATAACATAGTTGTCAGTCTCTCCTAAAGCATTGCCAATATGAAATTGGTTGTCATATCTACTATTTCCTGTGTCAGCACTAGTGATGATAATGTCGATGGCTTTTGGAATGGCGGGTGACCATTACTGGAGCAAATCAATTAAGAAAATTAATGTAAGCTTTCACTGGGATCTCTCTTTTTTTTTTTTCTTTTCTTTTTTTTTCATTGGCCAGCATTAAAGTTCCCTCTCATCCACTCTCCGGCTTTTCTCGAGCCAAATGCAGGCCAGTGGAGGTTAATGCATTTTTACTGTACTAGTAGGTGCAAAGCCCAGAGTGACGTAAGAGCTTCTGGAAACCATCTGGGATCAGAGTTGGATTCCGCTGTACAAAGCAACAGAGTACACTCTAAAAGCTGTATTATGATGCAGATGAGCAGAAAATGTTTGTTAGTTTAATAGACACAGTGTCTGCAATCATTATTATTATTTTTTATCATTAGTTACTGTTTTTTAGTTTTGAATTTGGTTTCTGTTGCAGTTTTGAAATCTGCCCAGTTCTTGTAGATTTCAGATGAAATGGGAGCTTGAATTAACTTGAAATTTAAATTGTGTTTTTCTTAGCTGTCTGACTCAGGGCTGTATACCTGCGTTGCTACCAGCTCCAGTGGAGAAACATCGTGGAGTGCCTACTTGGATGTCAGAGGTCTGCTTCAGTAGAAATGATTCACATGTTTTATGCATATCACTTATAACATGGCTTGCATTTGTTTTGTTTTTGTGTGGGTTTTTTGCTTTAATTGTGTCTGTCTTGTTTCCTTAGACGCTACTGACCTCGTTGACTTCATATCTCACAATTCGACCGCCCTCCCAGGGCCTCCCTCCAAACCCGAGGTTACTAATGTTACCAAGAGCAGTATCTCGTTGTCATGGAAACCGGGACCAGAGGGGGGCTCCCCAGTGTCCTCCTATGTCATTGAGGCTTTTGGGTATGTCTGCGACCTATGGCCTCGAGCAACATTTAGTGACCCCGAACTTTCATGGCAGTAACAGATGTGGGTGTTTCTGTGGGCAGTCAAGCAAGCCTGGGCAGTTTGAAGGAGAACATTCATGAGTAGCTCTTTTATATATATATATACAGTTAATTTCCAAGGAGTACAAAGTAGCTTGTATTTAAATGTAAATAATAACTTTATTGGTTGTTTTTAAGCAGAATATGATTAGCACACTTTTTGTGTTTTTGTGTGTATGTGTGTGTGTCTTGTGTTTGTTGGACTGACTATTCTTTCACCAAACAAAATGTTTTTCAAAGCCTTTCAATAGTTATTCTGGCGTTTCATTACTATGTGGCACATCATTTGAGCTCCCACTCTCAGCAGTACATCTAGTTATCTCAAATGAATTGTCTGGATTTCTTACATTTGAAGTTGTTCACTGCTTATTTAATTTATTCTTTTTACAGTCAGTCAGTGAGTAACAGCTGGCAGACCGTGGCAGATCATGTGAAAACCACAGAGTTCACAGTCAAAGATCTACGACCCAATACCGTCTACTTGTTCATCATCAGGGCAGTCAATGCTCAAGGGCTCGGGGATCCGAGCCCAATGTCTGAGCCGGTTCGCACTCAAGGTACAGAAATGAGAATGGATTCTAATAAATTTTTAGCGATAAGAATTCCTGTTCCCACTTACATTGCTTGTGTTTTGTTTTTTTTCTCTCTCACAGACATTAGTCCTACAGCACAGGGAGTGGACCACCGTCGTGTGCAGAAAGAGTTGGGGGATGTTGTAGTCAACATGCACAATCCTGTTGTCCTCAGCTCCACTTCAGTGCAGGTCACCTGGACTGTGAGTACCCACAACCCTTAAAAGATTTGTAAAAGTATAGCCGAAGTACCGACTGTTACCTTTGGAGCAATATAAGAAAAACAAATCTGGTCTAAGCTTGTTTGAGAACTTTATACCTGGCACGTCACTTTGTTTTGGATTAGCTGGCACACACACAGAATAAATATGAGGGGATGGATACACATTTGTAGAATGAACAGCTGCTGCTGCATCAATTTTGATTGGTGTGAAGCGATGCAGGAATCAAGACTAATGTTTCTATTCAGGACAAATACATCACCATTAGGCACTACATGTGTCACTTCTGGAAGCAGTTTGCAGTGCTTTATCTGGGAAATGTTATTTCTGTCTGTTGGCAAGGTGTCCCAGTGCCTGCTGCTGTAGGTTAATAACACACCTTGGATACATTTACTGCAGTCTGCTATTTCATGCTTGTCAGCATGACAACCGTGTACTGTCACACAGCTTTTAGACTGAGACAACTGTGTTTGTGGTGGATCTGAATAGGTTCACAGGCGTTATTTGACCTGGCTCCATTTAACAGAAGTTTTTTCAGTACCTAAACTTTATGTATTAAACAGTTGCAGCAGAATCTTTCTTAATTGTGGTATTTTGCATGTTATTTGGGAAAAACAGCATTTCCCATTTTGTTTTTTGGATTTTACTCAACTTTAATTTCAGTACTTTGTTGCTCAGAACATAAAGTTGTCAGTCACCGTTGTCTGTGTGGTAGATGAGAACTTCATTGCATACTTCTTGTTAAACTTGGATCTCCACATTTCTGGCCTATATGCACAGCTTGTGCAGGATTACATCAGACATTACATTTACTAGAAACAGTTCCACTAAGACATCAAAAATCACAAAGCAAATTCTTCCTGCCTTATGAAAAATCACATTTCTGTAAAGATAAGGGTTTGGTAGTAATGAGATTTGAGAACGTAAGAACCGGCGTGCACAAACTTCCACAAATTTGGATCAATTGTATTACTTTTTTCTATCTTTTGAAGAAAATAGGAATTTGTGTTTATTTTTTATTCACACTCCCAATAACAGTAATTCCTTTTTTAAACATAGGCAAAAAAGGAAAAAGAGATGGCTTATGGGACATTTAGATGCACAAATCATTTTGTTAAGAACATACAAGCTGAGACAACAGAGAGACAGCGAAAGAAAAGAAATAAGCCAGAAAAGAGCCACTCTTGCACTGTTTTGGTGATAATCCAGTGTGTTATTTTCCTTGTAAAAGCTTTTTCTTGCTTCTCCCCCTGTCAAGAAGTACCTGTCCTGAAAAGAACCTGGGAAAATTAAAAAAAACAAGAGGAAAAACATATTCTGTGCAGATATGGCAAATGCACTACTACTGTCTTTGTACGGTTTCTTGCTTCTCTTCTGCTAATTGAACTGTGTGATTAAATAAGTGGATGTTGAGTCATAGCAGTTTTTATGACACCTTCCGCACAATTACAATGCAGCGTGTGTCTCTCTCTTTCTCCTTCTCCTCTCTTTTCAGGTGGAGAATCCATCCAAGTTTATCCAAGGCTACCGTGTTTTGTACCGGCAAACTTCAGGGCTGCCCTCCCCAGGGCCGTGGCAGATACAGGACTTGAAGGTTGCCTCAGAGAGGGACATAACTCTCTCTGGTCTGAAGAAAGGCATTGTATATGAGATTAAAGTGCGGCCGTATTTCAATGAATTTCAGGGCGCCGACAGTGAATCCATGACAGCACGCACCATGGAAGAAGGTGAGCCACAAATTAATTCGCATTTCTGATAAAAATTAATTTCTCTGCTGACTTAATGTTCGAAAGAAGTAAGATATAGTTACTAATGCATGAGCAGGAGCTCTTGTGTAAATGTTTCTACCTACTTTCATATTTAGTTGCTCCTACTAATGGCTTCTTGGCTAGATAGGAATGGATAATGGCATTTCAAGTACACCCTCCCACATACGCACACTGCTGCAGTGCTATGTCCCCTGTGTGTGAAAGCAGGTCTCCCAGACAGTGCAGTAGGGCTCTATGACAACCCCGAGCCTCTGTGGGTTGGTGGGCAAAGAGGGCGAGCAGTAAAGCTCAACTCTCTCTCACCTCGTCTGTGCCTGCTGCCATGTCTCTGTCTAAATGTACATGATATGACCTCCCACCTCAATTACACTCACACACCAATGAGCTCCTTGTGTAATTACACTTCCTGGTTTCGTCTTTCTCCTCGTGTTATTCATCGGCTATTTGAAATGTTATTAATATCAGACTTCTCTATTCATTCTCAATTCTTTGCAAACAGGAAATGATAAGAATTATTTTTGCATGCTAATGCTATAATAGAAATTATTTAATGCTGCCAATGCAAACATCACAAGAGATGAACCCCAACTTTTATGTTGGGTTTTCTGTGATCGGAGATGAAAAAGCAGATTGAAGTGAAAGAGACCACAGTGCACAAAGCCCAAAGGTAGAGAATCAGGTCATGGCTGCGACTTCATTTGCTGCATCACTCTCGTTGTGTTTTCTCACTGAATGGGCTCTTCACCCCTGGATTCAACCTGTCAGTACGGAGCTTAACTATAAAAATTCTAAGGAGCATTTGAACATTTGGTGGAAACTATCTCAGCTGTGGTGTCAAAAACACTGGCTTTAAGATGCACCTACTCAGCTGTGGAGTGAAAGATCTTAGGCAGGTGGAGTGCTGACTAAGGAGACAACTTTGAAAGAAATATGCACAAAATTTCAATTATGCATATGAATCTTACAGGTGGAGTCACTGAATCAGTGCTACTCATTCAGGTTAAAGGATTCATGCTCTCATTGATTCTCATTAACTTTCTCTATACCTTCCAGTCAAATCACCCAATATTTATTATTTAAAGCCCCTGATGTGAAAATTCACTTTAACCTTGAATATGGTTGTGTGACAATCCCAACTAAACATCCACTCACTAGCTTTTCTTTTCACCGAAATTGCAAGCCGTTACCGGCTCATCTGAAAATGTGCTAAAAGCAATGAGAGTTACTGTCCTCTCTTTGCAAAAGATCTCCATAACAACTGAGCAAACATGATCGGGTGATACAGGCTATGGCATTAAGGTTAACACTGTTTTCAAATTTAATCAATTCCCCTGAAGGTGAGACTGCATTTTGGACTTCAAGAGTAAAAAAAGTGAATGCACTGTATCATCATTCATTTACAGCGGCTACATATGTTGCCTGTGGGTGAACAAGACAATATCTTCACTTACTTCATTGCATCATTCAGGTGTTGCATCATTTGAACGGTGTGGAACTTGGCTTGCGCTGAAAAACAAGTCATGACAAGGCCATTAATGTCAGAGAAAATATTAGCCCAAAGCATCTGTGTTTGATGATGAGTGGATCACAGGGCTGCATCTTCCCCCCAGTAGGAGAACAGGGCTAGCTTAGTCTAGGGGATAAAGCTGGTGGAAAAAAGAGAGACTCACCTCACTGGAGCCCAATTAAAACGGCCACACAGGATCACAGAGGTCTTTGCAGATGGGGGCATATGGTCTGCTCAGGGATACCTAGAAACAAGGCATTGTGGTACAGGGGAAAAAATTGCCTTGCTCAACCTATTCTCTACTGCACAGAAATGCAATTCTTGCAAAAATTGCAAGAAAATCACTTGTTATCCATCAAAGGTAGATTGGAAATGAAGTTCCCTACTGCACAAGGGAGAATTTGTATACTAATGCACCTCACAACCTTTCAGTGAGTTTAAAGAGGAGAGTAGGCTTTCAGCCAGTATTCACAGCAAGTCAGATGAACCCATGAGTCAAGGTTCTATGCTTGTATAGTTGTTAAAATGAGAACCTCTGATCTGACCTGGTCTCATATGGACATTAGTGAGGCTAAAAGCTGACATTCTCATATGAAACAGAGCTCCCTTCTCTTGCTAGATAGAGTTTATTACTGTTTTTTTGTTTTTGTTTTTTGGGGGCGGGGGCAGATGTGTTGTAGAGTAATGTTCACCAGTTCATGAATTAATTAGCTTAAATTATGCATCCATTTGCATAACAGGTTATGTTTACTACTTCATATCCTGCATAGCAGAACATTAAGCAGCTTTAGTAGCTTTTGTTTAATTGCACAGCTGTGGGTAAAAAAAACCCTGAAATGTTTACTTAGACATTGGAAGCATTAATTGCTTGAAATTACTCTCTAGCTACAGTTCACATCAGTCCTAATATAAGTATTAGTCACATTAGTAAGAACATAATCTTTGACCTTTTCTTGGTTTTGCAGCCATTTATAGTAATATTATCCCGAGTCATTACTGGTATTCTAGCTATTATTCATCCAAGGGGATTGTTGTGGTACATGTGGAAATTGTAGAACTACACTTAATGGTTCCTGTCTTCTCCTAATGCAGACCTTTGACTGACTGGAAAGGCACTGTTTGCTAAAAGAGCACCTCTGAAATGACATCTGGAAAGCTGAAAGTTACTTGGATAATTGTGACCTGATATTACCCTACTTGGAGCACTGAAGGCATTTAGTGGTCACTGCCCTCCTGCAGTTTTTTTTATTGGTCACTCTACTACTGCTCTAAGCTTGCTCTAAGCTTACTAGGTGCCTTGTGGAAAGTGTATGAAGCAGCATTATTATAAAATATACAGACAGTGGTAGTATTTCCAGAATAACATGCAATGACAAAAGGAATGAATACTTTTGAAATAAAATGTTAAACGTGGTATAATCAGAAATTATGATCATTTCATTTATTAAAAAAAATGTGGAACCGTGTACATGCCCATTATTCTGTGTACTTTCTGACATATAAGCATACCTTCTGATTTTATCTGTATATGTGTATTTTCCTTTTTTCAGAAAATCAAAACTGAAAAGATAAACAAACAAAACTGACAAATAAACTGTTCCTGGCTGAGGTTTTGAAAGCCCCCCAAAAATCCTCAAACAGTTGTAGAGGTCTGTGTTTTATGGAATGCTTTGTTTGTTTGTTTTTTGCTCCATCAGATTAGTTATTATGATTAGATTTTTGTCTTCAAAGACAAAAGGATTGCCTCAAATATTATGAGCCCGAAGATGAATATTAGGAGCCTTCTTTGTTCAGACTGTTGATGACTTAGAAAGTTGAATTCCTTCACCTGTAATCAAATTGGAATTACTTGTAAATGTTTACTTGAATGAAAGGAGTAAAGATTTGTGGCAGGATGATATGGTATAATATAATATCCTGTATTTTATATTTGACTCTTCCTTCATTGCGTGTGTATTTTTTCCTTCCTTCTGAACAATAGTCATCTCAATACTGGGACAGTACATTTGTGTGAGTCTGTTTAACGGTAATTGCTTTGGAAAGTCAATACTGCCTAAATGTCTGAATATAGATATCCTCAAACTGAGCTCAGTTAATTTGTTAAATGTAATAAAAATAAACCGCATCTCCTATGGCTGATTTAATTCCTTTGTCCTGCCAGCCTGTCAAGTACTTTGCAGACACAGCCATATCTGTTCATAGCCGCTCTTTTAAGCACAAGCTACATTATACAGGGAGATTTGTTTCATCTGGCAACAAAAGAAATCTATTGTTTTGTCATCTTTTTGCTATGTAAATTACCTGAGGCTGATGTTGAGCTTTGCAGATGTCAAATAACTGGCAGAGGTCAGGATCAAATCTTGCACAAATGCTCTGTCATACACTTCTAATATGCTGTTGTGTCATTAGTTCATATGCGCTAATACATGGCTTGGTGCTTTTGACTTTGAGAGTACAGACACCATGTCCATTTTGCCTGATTTGCACAGTTCCATAGATATGATCTTTTTGCCTCCTGCTGCCTATAGTTTCTTTAAATTTTACATCTATCTATGGAGGGTGCCACAATCTCTAATTTTAAAAAAGAACTATTAAAGTTTGTTTTTTATGCCCTTAGTCTCCACATACACACCAAGAAATCACCTCAAACTTATTATCAGACATGGGTACTGACCAATTTTATTCAAACAGACATGCTAAATTGAGTGCATCTACACTGGAAGCATTTGCATGTGGCCAATATGGTGTAGTGCGAGTAGGACATGATGAAAGTGATTTACTTACTGGGTTCAGCAACACAATAAGAATCTCACTATTAAGATAAGAAACTGAGATGAAGTACTCCCAGCAGCCATCTGCCAGGCTGGCTTAGGAAATAGAAAAACCCATGTTGTTTGGCTTGCTGAATTAATATGAATTGAGGTAGCGAGTGAGACAAATCCCTCTTTGACATATGAAAAAAGAAATAAATAAAACAAGACACACTCGTTTTTCAGAATAAACTATGTGTAGTGATTTCATTCTTTCTTTCTTTTTTACCTTTTCTTTCTTTAATCTTTTTACCCCCCCCCCCCCCCCCCCCCCCCCGGTGTGACCCATCAGCACCAAGTGCGCCTCCACAGCAAGTGACAGTGCTGACAGTTGGAAACCACAACAGCACATCCATCAGTGTATCCTGGGACCCTCCTCCTTCTGACCAACAGAATGGCATCATACAAGAGTACAAGGTGAGCCCAGGCTTCTCCAGACTGAATAGTTTAGTGATTTAGTGATGTACAACCACACAATGAAATCTGTCTGGTGTGTCTGTCTTTGTCAGATCTGGTGTTTGGCCAACGAAACTCGCTTTCATGTCAATAAGTCTGTGGACGCGACCATCCGTTCAGTGGTAGTTGGGGGTCTGCAGACTGGAGTGCAGTACCGTGTAGAGGTGGCTGCAGGCACCAGCGCAGGGGTGGGGGTCAAGAGCATACCCCAGCTCATCACTTTGGGTAATCCACTCTCTCTCTCTCACAAACACACACACACACACACGCCAAACCTCGAGTCAAATAAAATGACCCCATGATAGGAGACCTAGGTCTCTATCACAGATTGGGGGTCTGGGAAAATGATTTATCAATTTATCGCACTTGAAGAAAGAAAATTGCGCTTTACAACGCCAGATGTCTATAGAGAAATCAATAGCAGTTCATTAAGTGTAGTGCCTGGTAACACTGTGCCAAGTACTGTTAGCCATATCAATAATCCTCTCCAATATGTGTGCAGCTGGCGCTAACAAAGTAGACAGTGTTTTTGTAGGAGCTTATCAGCCTATCACATCTTATGAAATCACTAAAGGATGCCCAGCGTATATAAGCCCAGAATCAATATGGGAGCTCAGGCCAGATGCTCTTCATCTGTGACTTTTGACTGATATATAATAACACCCCTAACGCCCAGAGAAAGGGAAACAGGCCTGTGGAATGAAGCTTAATGATGGGGGGGTGGTTCCTGCTGGAGACTGTGAATCTAATTTCACAGCACAGTAGCCGCAACAGAAAATCAAACTCTGTCAGAGCTGCTCTGTCAATCTTGTGTCTTGCAGCTCAAGTTGATAAGTGCACTGCTGAATTGATTAACGCTATATTGGATGCACTGATGCTGTTTTTTTTTTTTATCTCTTTGTGTTTGTATTTTTTCACGGGCTCATCTTTCGGTGGTCTCTGTAGTCCATGTGTCCTGGTTTGATACATAGTGTGTTCCACACTTCTTTGATTTGCTTAAACTTGTACATTTTCACCATATTTATTTATCTCTATGTCAAACATTGTGATGATATTGAATAAAATTTTGTTACAATTTAATTTCTCTGAACTGTATTTTTTCCTGCTCAATATTTTTTTTTTAATCCCATTCAGTCACTAATACTGAAATTAAAATTCTAAATTCTTTCCCTTTTCTCCCTGTGTGGGTGTGTGGTGCCTCCAGGTGCAGAACTGAGGGACGTAATGACAGGATCGGACAGCAACAACAGCATCTCAGATGTGGTGAAGCAGCCGGCCTTCATCGCTGCTTTGGGAGGGGCTTGCTGGATTGTCCTCATGGGCTTCAGTGCCTGGTTGTACTGGAGGAGAAAAAAGAGGAAAGGACTTAGCAACTATGCAGGTAAAAAAAAAAAAAATCAATTTACATGGTTCTGCATCAAAACTGGCTCACAAAGCAAAGTAGGTCTCTCTCCAGCGGAAGCTGATGCCATCACAGATGTGACTCCATTTGAGCTGGCTGAAACGCAGAACAAAGAAAATGTATTCAGCGCGGATGGAAATAGGCCCTATTTACTTTAATTCACTGTGCACTGATGTGCATCGACTGTGCTGCGTTCCATCAGCAGCACACCTCAACACTCTAATACATTCATGCGAGATAAGTAATTTAACATCCCCTTCCATTATCAGACCATGCCTGGTGTTGTTTGCACATTAACATGAGGTACATCTAGGTTTATGTATGGAATATTCTTTTATTCCACTGCGAGTCGAGCATGAAGCTGTGTGCAAATTTCATAATGCGTATTGCAGCTTTTATTTAGTGACTTGGGGAGAGAGCAGTGCGATTTCCTAATTCAGCAGGGATTTATGTGATTGAGGGCTGGTGTTCTGATCCCTTTATTCAAAAACTGCAGGAGTTTAAGTCCAAAATTTCATATTTCCATTTGGAAACCAATGGATTCTTTTTTTTTCTTTCTATAAGAGCCATTGACTTAAAAAATTCATTGATTTCTTCATTTTTAAGTAATTTATAGCAGTAGTTTAAAAATGCTATTGCATCAGTAATTGTCTTTCTTGTTGCACACGTATTGTTTCAAGATGTATTTTGGAAGGATTTCATAAAAAAATTGAATTATGATGAGAGTGCAGATCACCTGAGGCGAGCAAAAATAAAAAAAAAAAGGTTAAAAATGTCACCTTCATTTAAACTTCTCCCTCAGGGCAGTCAGTGTAAATCAGAAAATGCTGAAATGTTAGCTGCGTTATTGCCCAAGCTTCATCAAAATATGATCACAGTGCTGACATATCAGTGATGGATGAACAAACAAAGCAAAAATGAAAGCACACAATCCATATCTTTTGAACACGAGAGCATTTTGAATCATTTTAATATTTCTAAGCACTCTTTATGCCACTTGATATGCCCTCTGATATGCACACTCTTTATGTCTCTTTAAATTGCAGTTCAGTCCTTCACCTTCACTCGAGCAGGTATGTCTTTACATTGTGCCATTGTATATACAATATCCCGGCAATTTAGGTGCCTTCATTCTTGACAGCATGTATCAGCCATTCAAATCTACAGTCATGCTGTTGATTACTTGACAGTTTAATTGTTTCTCTCTCCTCCCTCTTTTCCCTCCAAGTGACATTCCAAAGAGACAGAGGCCTGATTCGCAATGGAAGGTGAGAATTTCTCCACTAAAACCTTCAGAAACCCTACTGCTAAAGCTTCCAAGCTGACATTTCGGTGTCACATGGTGAACTTTTTAATGACACCATGCTATTGTAAAACTTAATATGAAGAGTTCTCTCCTGATGAATGGAATTTGCATTTATGCCCCCCCTTCACCCACCCCCGCCTATTCATATTGTATCAGTGCACGATTTCCACTGTTGTTCACTGTGATGAAATCATTAATCACTCCTTTGAACTGAGAGCTACCAATTAATGCAGGTGTTTTAGTCACCGGCGCGCTTCTCAGTTCATCTGAGTGAGCCAGAGGTCAATAAAGGAGGGGAGAGGTGATGAATGTGCTGTTTAAAAAGCTTGGCCTAGAGTAAGTAGAGTCATGGGTTTTATGTGGAGACAGAAGAACAATGCGTCGGACCTTGAGACTCCTCTCAGTGGCCGATAGAATTTCCAGACTGCTCAAAATGCCCAAAGCAAAGACAGCGTGTCCACAGAATATCAAAGTATTCCTGAAAACAACAGGGGGAAAGAGGTGAATTTGCTCTGTGGACAGTGGTTTGCTCTACATATTTGTTACACCTAAGCAAGCAGATAAGCCCAAAGCCAGAACAAATGTTGCAAGTAATAGACTAAAAATAAACGCTTTCTTGTAAAACCCTTTTGCATGAGTGCCTTTCTCCACACTGAAGGTGCACAGACTGCTTGCGCTACTGTGCATAGCTTTGCCCTGTTCTTCTAAGGAAATATATGTAAATATATGTATTATGCTTGTGTAGTTTAAAATGGAAATTATTGACGTAATTGTTTGAACACCTTTGAGCCATCACCAAGTCAGCTGTGAACAACTCCCCTGGCACTTGGTAAATCAGGCTCAGTGGAAAACTCACTGTAAAGCTGCACATTAAGTAAACATATGCAGACACACGGTATGTTTACTTAATGTGCAGGCATGTGAATGTTTTGCCATTTTTACAGCAGCTGATATAGAGGGGGTGTAAATTGTCTTTTTCTATTTTTTGTTCCTCCCTGAATTGCTGCCCACAACTTTCCTACCTTGAAGCGAACGCCTTTATTCGTGGACGTTGTACTTCACAAAGACAAAATGACATGGTAGCGTTCCTAAACCACCTAATGGGCTTTTGCTGTCTCTGTTGCTATGGAGACTGAGCAGCAGTGTAGCTGATCTGCCAGAGGCTGTCCATGATTCTCAATTTAAAATGTAAATTTCTGTTGTGCTAAGGCTCTAAAGTGGATTTAGTGTGTATTTAGGCCTGCCTTGCTTCTCCAGGGAGAGTTAGGGGTGGTAGAGTCGAGGGGAGGCAGAAGTCTGATTTATAGACTTGCCATTTTATGTCTCTCTGTTGTTTATTGTTGCCTGCGTGCTCGGCTGCTCCACGGGCGAGAATATGCTGAATGAGTTTTCGCGTCAATTTGTTGTTGATGCAGCAGGAAGAAAATAAGCAGGGCAGGCTGAATATTTAACAATGTCACTGGTTCTCTGGTGTCCTTTCCACCTCTCATCCACCTTTGTCTGACTTTAAACATTCTCTCACAGCCGTCCAGGGTTGCTAAAAGCAGGTGATCCAGGCCTCCCCTGGTTAGCTGACTCCTGGCCTTCCACAAGTCTCCCAGCTAACGGGGGATTAGGGAGTCCAAAAGGCGGCAGCAACTTTGGCCGAGGAGGTAAGAAACATAAACAAGCCGGAGCGATGAAGAATACGGTTTAGCGATGCCTAGTTGGACAGTTTTGATGTTGATCCCTTGGGAAGCATGCTGACAGGATGTCACACTTAAGCACATATACACAAATAGGTTAACACACACGCACAAATTAAAACAGCCTTTAAGGGCTCTGTTTTACTAATTTGATGTGACAAGCCTGATATCTGGCTTAAATTTGCACTGTTTAGATATTTTTTTCCCCATCATTCTTTGTCATGCTCTGCCATTGTCCGTTTTTCGAGGTTGCGCAGAGTGGTTGAAGTATATTGGTTTCCATTATGTGTTTGTATGCCTACATGTTCTCAAAGTTCAATGGAACCCTGGTGAGCTTCAGGCTTTATTCGTGCAAGACTGTTGAGCTGAAGGTTAGCACTGTTTGAGCATCCCTCTTGTGAGCACTCCACTCGGCTCCCACAGAGCATTGCATGCTAATTATGGTTGTTGATAATCACTTTCATTTATATCAAGTCCATTTGAGAAATGTATTTAACTAATACAGAGTGCTGGAGCAGCAGGGAGTGTTAATGACCTTAAAGATCGTTAACTTCATGTCAACTTATCTCTCCATGATGCCTTTTCCATTTCCCTCCCCTCTCTGTGTTCATCCTCTTTTTTGCCTCAGATGTTTTACCGTCTGCAGCAGTGGAGAAAACTGGTACCATGCTGTCTGATGGTGCCATCTACAGCAGTATCGACTTCATGGGGAAGGCAGGCTACAGCAGCCCAGCACGAGGCACTCAGCCCACCCCCTATGCCACCACTCAAATACTTCAGTCCAATAGTTTCCACGAGCTGGCGGTGGATAGGCCAGATCCCCGCTGGAAGGCTTCTCTTCAAGCCCAGCAGGAAATAGCAAACCTGGGCTACTCGCTAACTGACAGACGCCCTGGCAGTGGTATGAGCCACGATGAAATGATCAAGATCTTTGTTTATTTGATTGTTTTTGGTTTTGTTTTGGGGTTTTTTCATTTTATGATAAACTCCTTGGGTCTCTGTGAACTAAGTGCAGCATCTTTGCAGCAAAATCACAAGCACTTTTTCCCCTATCATTTAAATTACTGGGAGCTAAACCAAGGAAAGACCAAACTAGGAAGGAGAGCATTTGTTTACATATTCACTAAAAATAAACCCTTAGGATAATGTCCTTAATTACTCTTCTGTCTTCATCACAATTCTACCCTGGGAGCTTATCTTGCCTAGAAATGTCACGCAATCATGACACATTTCTTTTGGGTTAATTTGATTAGATGGAAGAAGAAAATCCCTCAGTGTTTGGAGCTATTTATGTAGCTTCTATACATTTAGTAAAGTCGTGGAGGCTTTTCTGTGTGTTTTTTTTTTTTTTTTTTTTTTTTGCACTATAGGCCGTGTGCTCAGTTAAATGTCAAGCTAACCACAGATAAAGAGAACAAGTGGAGAAGCAACTTAAAGTGGCTTGCCGCAGGTTTTGATGCCTATTTAAGAAATGTCAACATTTAGAAAATGTTGTAATGTGCTGTCAGCACACAGGAGAGACGAATAATGAAAACTGGGTAGAAGACGGGTTGGGTAAAAGTTCACAGAGAGAAGCAGCAGAGAAAGATAGAAGGTACCTTTTTCCAAGCAAAACCGAATGTGTGTGGACTGAGAGTAGAATAATACTCTTACGTATTTTGTATAGAGGAAGCTAAACCTCTCTTTGCCTACCCCCAGGTGCAAAGGCTGGGAAGAAAAAGAAGCTAAAAAGTGGAACAAAAACCTCTAAATCAAATGGGACATGTTGGGCTAATATGCCTCTGCCACCACCACCCATGAACCCCCTGCCTGGGACTGAGGTTGACCTTGACTGTTACCCCCAGGAAAATCATGGAGGAGGGTAATGTACATTCATATGTCATCAGTCTCTGTACTAAAACACATAAAAACAGAAAAGAAACACATGCAAACACAGAGCCTGCACTTGGGGCCCAAGCAGAGTGTATGCATGGGTGGCTTTGTGTTATTATCAGAATTTGGATATAAGCTCCCTGTTTAATTTACCTTGTGAAAGAAAAAAGAATTAGCTGTATTAGCCTGTTAAACGCTAGTACCCTAGTTAGCTGAGTGACTGCTGGCCTACATTTAGCCCTTTTGGCTAAGACTAAGCTAAAGTCTTTGTTATGAAAAATGGATGTGGTCGCCATGCTGCCCCACACTAATTTCTGAACTCTGCAATGTGAAGCCTTTTTGTTTGTTTTTTGTCTATGCCATGTTTTTTCGAGTTAGAAGTGACTATATTTAAACCACATGATGAAGCGCTAACAGTGTGAGCTTAGTTAGCAAACTATATCCTTAACATAGCTGCTAATAAGTGCTAATTAACATATAAACAAAACACTATAATTTAACTCAACAAAATTAAAAAGTTTTTGGAGTGAATTACTTTTTTTTGTTATTTATCTAGCACCATTTCTACAGTTGTGAAACCACTGGGTGTGTTTGAACCCAACCACTAGCTGGGGATCTTTCTGTGCCTGTGTGGGTTCACACCAAAGATATCCATATTAGGTGCTTGTCTTTGGATTATGATAAATCCAAACAGGGAGCTGGTTTAACGGGGGCGGAGCCTCACAGCTGAAGGCTCTGTCTCCCCCACTGTATTGTTGGAAGCTCTAGGAACCACAAGTAGGCCTGCACTTAGAGAGCAAAGTGCTCTTTTGGGATAATATGATATGATGATGAGATATGACAGATTCTGATTTTTCTGAATGGTGGCTAAAGTGCTACTCTCTGTGTGGTAAATCTTCTAGAGCAGATGTCTTCAGGACCACATTTTGCCATCCTGAATTGCACAGTCACACTTGCATTGTAAAGCCTAAACATATTGTGGCTGCTATTTTCTGATCATTTAAAAGTGTTGAGAACACTTTTGTTATTGGAATATTTACAGGTATTTTCTGTCTTTGGCATACATCTCTAATCAGTTATTTAGGAAAGTCAATGTGATGATTAACATGAAAACATTTTGTCCACATGCCAGATATGACAACGGCAGCTGGGCACCACCAATGTCTGTCCAGACCTACCGCCATCAGAATTTGGAAAATGAAGTAGAGGAAGAGAGAGGTCCCACTCCTCCCCTGAGAGGAAGGTCCTCCTCCCCAGCAGCAGCTACTTTTAGTCAGCCTTCATCGTCCTCTCTCAGTTCTGCCCACCATGAAGAAATGCAGTCCATCTTGCAGGCTCACTTGGATGAGCTGACTAGAGCCTACCAGTATGAAGTGGCCAAGCAGGCATGGTAAGATTCCCTTGTAAAGCTAGGTTTTATAAAAATTTATTTATATAGCACTTTTCAATATACAGTAAGCATCACAAAATGCTTCACAACCAAAATGCTAGAACACCAAACAAGGAAAAGCAAAGATGGCTTTTTAAGACCACCTTTCATATTCTTGTTTTTGGTAATAATGTGAAAGTGTGAAAGCTTTGCATGGTAACGCAGATCCATTCAACTATGTTTGCTTTGCTCTGTTAGAGAGATGCATGTAATTTTATTCATTTTATTCTGGTGAAAGTTTGGATTTTGCATATCAATGGAAAATGTCTGAGCGCCTTTCAATGCTGGTATTTACATGTGTCAGCTCAGACCTGCGGCCCGTGTGTCTTGCAAGCGATAAAAACATCTCTCCATTGATTACACCTTTGATGGAGCATTGGAAAACTTGACAAGTCAGTGGCGACATGGAGGGTAATGACTGGGTTTAGTCTTACATGCTGTTCTGACATCAGTAAATAGAGTTAGTAATTATGCATGCATCTCCTCTATGGTGGGATGCGAGCCATCATGGAGGACAGCTGTGCGGGAGATAACAGGCATGTTGGTGACAGCCCTGCCCATCCAGATATCCTTAATCCAGTCCAATTACAACTCCATTGTGTTAGCACAACACACACCAGCACTGAGAAAGTAATCAGTAAAATCACTGCAGGCATTCATAGTGTATGCACATTGCATCTCCACCCTCCTGAATATCTACTGATTCTGAATTTGTAATGCTTGTTTTGCAGCATTTTTCATGCCCATTATCTGACTTCTGTTGCTTTAAAAACATTTTATTAATACACACTGTTTCCCCACATTTAAATAGGCATATGAAAACCAGTCCAAACGTGTCCAACTCCCCAATCGACTTCATGTCTAGTACACTGGGTTCTGATTTGGGAACCACTCTCCTTTCTGAAGATGAGGAGGAAGAGGAGGAGGAGGATGAAAGATATGCTGTGGTGTCAAAGAATTTGTGTGGCTTTGAATACACTCCTGGTCACAGCATGGATAACCTTGAGGGCTCAGGTAAAAATGTTTTAAAAATTAATTGCTGTCTTCATTTTTAAGTGAATAGACCACTGAGTCATTGACACTATGAGGTCATGCTCACATGGAAATATGGGTAAATAATAATGCATAGGTGCTGAAAATATGACAGATATTAACATGCATGCTCTAATTATATTTTTATATGCCTACACCAAGTTCACCGATAGCACTTTCATTAGGAATATGGATAATTTGTGAAACTGAGGTATGATTATTACTTATTTATGGAGCCCATTTTTAATTCATAGCTTTCACTTGATGTGTTCTCACTGAAGGCATGCCACTTTTAAGAATAATATCATTCCCATGTGAGAATGTAGTTAGTAGAAGTTTTTCATCTTCAGTGTAGTCGATGAAAAGCATAATGATAAAAAGAAAGAAAGTACAACCTCTCTCAATTTCCAAATTTTACGTTGGAGGACATAACTAAAAAACATTTTTTTAAAAATACAATCTCAGATGAACAACAATGCATTGCATATTACACCATGTAGCAAAAAATAAGCCAAAATGCTGAAGCAGTGTGTGAAAAACTAAGCCATGATTCAGTAGCTTATACAATTACCTTTAGCACCAAGTTTTAGCTGTTGGACAAATGGCCTCACATTTGACTCTAGAATACTTTGGAACACAGATGAGTCCATATTCGACTCAGTGATTGCAAGGTTCCTGGGTCCCATGGCAAACTACAAGCCCAAACTATCCCCCTTCCATTACTGTGCTTGACAACTGGTATGATGTGTTGGTGGTAATATACTGTCTTGGGCTTTTGTCAGATGTGGTGCTGGGCTGTATGGCCAAACATCTCCACTCGGAAGTCTTCAGATTATCCAGATGCAACTTTACAAACCTAAACCTTGCTGCCGTGTTCTTTTCGTGAGACGAGACTTTCTCCTGGCAACCTGTTTCCAAACAAACCATACATATTCAGTCTTTTTCTAATTAAACTGTCACAAACTTTAACTTTTCACATACTGACTGAGGCCTGTAGCATCTGAGATGTAGATTTTTTTTTTTTTTTCTTTTTTTCAGTTTCTTTGAGGTGAGTTTACTGCGGAGTCCACTCCTGGGAAAATTAGCAACTGTCTTGAATGTTTTTCACTAATGAATAATTTTCTCACAGTGGAATGATGAACTTCAGATTGTTTGGAAATGGCCTCATAATGCTTTCCAGATTGATTGGCAGCAGTAACTGCTTCTCTAGGATCACTGTGGATGGTTTTCCTCCTTGGTATCGTGTTAACACACACCTGAATGCTCCAGACTAAAACTGCTAAAAGTAGTTGCTGTTAATGCGTTTGATTAGTAACCTAGTTGAGGCTATAAGTGAGGCTGTATTTAGACTTTCACACATCATTTCAACATTTTTCCTTAATTTTTGTCAAATAAATAATGGCACTATCTAATATCCCATGCATTGTTGTTCATATGAGGTTGTATTTAAATAATTTTAAGACATGCTAAGGAACAGATGATTATTTGTTATGTCCTGATACAGAAAACGTTAGAATTGAAAGAGGGTGTGCTTTCTTTTCACCATGACTGCATATGAATGGGAGACATGTGGATATAGTTATGATTCACTGAAAGGAAACATGTGTTTTGCTGTCATCACTACTGAAAAACCACAAAAGTGTAGATTTAAAACATATAACAATACAGATGTCAAAATGCAACAAAAGGAAATCTGTCTCTTATCAGAGATTTTGAATGGGGTACTTAAGAAAAGGACGATATCAAAGAGGAGACAATTCTGCTTTTCTTCTTCATACATTCAGCCAATTTTGAGAAACTGCATTCATGTCAGATAGTTTCTGAAATACATTTTTTAACTCGCAACAAGAAGAAGTGCCTTTTATGGTGGGTGACAACCAATATTGTCTTTTTAACAATATCCACTATCCAATTATCACACGTAAATAATGTAAAAACGGCAGTGAATAATCAAGAAAATCAGCTTTCTAACTATCCAAGGCATTGCAGATTTCTTCAATATCAACACTCTATCTGCCAATGTGGTTGGGCCACTGAAGCTTGAAGTGAAAATGTTTTGCAGTGTGTAGCCTTGCTAATCAATTATGGGTCGGCAACACAAACACAAAAGCATAAAATGGATCATTTAATCACATGCATGCAAGCCCCCCGTACACTGTTTTGGTCTTTTAGGACATTGATTGGTCGTTTGGACCGCGATTTGCGCGCAATGTGATGCAGACAATACATTTGGGCAAATGTAAAACAGTTTCATCATCTCAAGGACATTCAGATAGTTTAGGGTTAACCATTAATACCTCTTTATTCTTTTTCAAAGAAATATTCAGACAGTCTGTTAAAAGCTGCTTGAAGTCCTCCGTGGATAGATGTCAAAGCAATAATATATGATATTTCAACATCTTTAGTAGGGCTCTACTGAAAAGAAACACATCTTGCATTTAAGATTTGATGCATTTATAAATAGGTTTACTGTGTGAAAATGTTTCTTTAAAGAGAAACTTGATGGCTTCTCCCACAGGGACAGGATTGTACCATTTTTAGACTCCATTGTTTGAAAGGTTAAGATTGAAATGTGAATTGAGAATATGTGTTTTTTAAGCCCTTTTATTAACCCATTGCAGGGCAAAATGCAGGTCAGTGTGACTAAAAATATTTACCAACATTAGCAATGCAAACATTTTATGAACTCATATTTAGCTGTCAAGAGTTCTTCCTATTTTAGAAGTGCATTCAGTCACAGCGAGGGAATTATTTCAGTCCAGTGAATCAAAACATGAATAAGGTTTTTTTGTGGTGGCAGTATTTCCACAGCGGCTGCCATATTGCATTTGTGGAGTACTTCTTTAAATAGTTTATTTATTTATTTTCAAATGCTTGTCTGGTTTTAGAGCTTGATTTTATTGTCACTCAAACAAAGAAAAACAGTTCTGTACTCTGATTCTGGCATTCAGTAGCAATATGCTCTCATACCTTCTGTTTCGACATCACATGTAGGCTAGGATGTAGCACAGACAGTTTTTGAAATTTCTAGTATTTGTTGATTTCAATCGCAGCTTTGAGTTCCGCTATCGTTCCAACTGACACGTTTGGCTTGTTAATAGATCTGCTGATCCTCTATGGGTTTTCCAAATACTTGGTTTTGAATTCATACCCAAACCTTAATATTCAATAACTGTCTCATTTCGGTCCATTATAGGTAAGGCCTCTGAGCAGTGTCTCTCAGACAGCTTTGGCACAGCAGACCATGGTACACAAGGCTCGCATAGCCTTGGACACAAGAGGGCGCCACTCACTGCTAACAAGCCTCAGACAGACAAGGTTGGAACTCTTCCCAGACGAAGAGACACTAACACAGACGGTGAGTCTGGACTTTAATACCCCCAGCTATTACTTTTTATTTATTTTAAGTCTTTTTAGTACATTTAATGAGAATGCCCATATCGTGACGTCTGATTCGTATCCTTTGCCAAACACCCTGATCTACCATCCACTCAATAGCCCACACACCAGCCATGAAGTCCCTGCACGGCATGGGTTCCCACATGCACAGTTCGTGGGCAGCTGCTCCCTCAGACCCCTCTGAGGAGTGCATGGTGAGTGTGTCCACGCTGGAGCGGCAGCATATGGCATCCTGGAGTGGCACGACATCATCCAGCAGGGCCACCCTGAGTAGGGGTTCAAACAAGAGAGCTGGCATAGAACCCTCCCACAACGGGCATCCTTCCACAAACGGCACAGAGAAAAGGGAACACTGTGAGTGTTCATCCTCAAAAGGATCTACTGTATTTGTGTGTGTGTGTGTGTGTGTGTGTGTGTGTGTGTGTGTGTGTATGCGTGCACACATGTGTGCACATTACAAATATTGGATATCTCTTGTAAAGCAAATACAAGCAAGAAAGTAATAACATGCAAGTTTTCATGAATTCTGATGCATTTAATAATTTTCACTCTGCAAAGATTAACATTAGACAGGTTCAGTTATATACTACATATATACTACATACACTGATCAGACACAACATTAAAACCACTTCTGTAATACCGTTTAACCTCTAAATATGACTAGTGGCATGTAAAGGTAAGGCTCCCATAGATTGGACTTTTTCCAGGACATCCTTCAGATGCTCAGTTGAGTTGAGATCTGGAAAATTTGGAGGACAGTTAGAAAACTTTAACCCTAGTCTTGAATGAAATTTACAGTATGAAGGAATCATCAATCGAATTAAAGGGGACATGAAGGGGTGTAGATAGTCTGTAAGAATGTTTAGGCAGTTGATAAATGTTAAAGGATCAACTACATGAGTGCATTGGCCAGAGCATCACTCTCCCAATGTATAATAGCTTCCTGTTATGCACCAGTGTCTTTCCTGCATAACAGGGAAACACACCTCACTGAAAATGTGATGTATAAGATCAGGCCACCAAGCATAGCTCCATTGTGTTTTCACCTTTCTCTCATAAGCAGCCTTAAGGCTTTCAGCAGTGGATGGCTAGAATGCACTCTTCATGCAACCAGTTCAAACTTATCTTTTGTTGTATTTTTTGTATGTAATGTTCAAAACGTAGCATCTCAGTCATGTGGGATCAACTGACAGGACTTGAGATGCTCTGACCAGTAGTGTAACCATACCATTTTGGCTATTGTCAAAGTTCCTGACACTCTTATGCTTGCCAGTTTTTCCTAAATCTAACAAACACTAAGTGTTCTCTGGAACAGTATACCACATTCAAGGGTTTGCAATATTAGCAGTGATGTTATATTCTACTAACAGTGAACCTGAAAGTTAAAAAGGCTGTTCCTATGAATGGTAAAATTCAGTTAAAAGAAACTGTAGAATCTGGTGGAAGGGGAATAATAAAATAAAGTCAGATCACCTGGGATTTTTTTTATTAAATTCCATACATAACCTAGAAAAAACAAAAACAAATACAGTTTTGGTATAGATTAAACAAAATCTTTTGTCTTGTCACCTCAGACACAGTGGCAGCTGAAAATCCAGATTGTGAGAGTAAAGTTTTTTTATATCATCCAGACTTTACATTGTTTCCTTTGTGTCTGTCTGTCTTTCTTTCAGAGTTTATGTGAAGCATCATTCCCCGCAGTTGCTGCCTGTCCCAGGACACCTTGTTTATAAGTGCTATGAGATTTTTCTCTGCGAGTGACACTGTATGATGTTTGGAAAATGGAGAGAAGACAGAATAAAGACAAAGAAGCAAAATTGTGCAGGATAAAATGCAGAGCTGTAAATGTCATGTACAGACACAGACACCACTCTCACAGTGTTATTTTCATCCCCCTCTTCAAAAGAGTAAACAGTGCGTTATATGTCCGCTTCTATTTTCTGTCACATGGTGTACAACAATTCACACAGTGGAGATGAGGAAGAAAACACACAACTAACAAAATGACTAATGATTCAAATGAAAAAGGACTTGCATAATTTGTAAATAGATTTTTTAATGTTTTTCTCTTTCTTTTGCTTTGCTATGCAAGCCAAACCCAATGTTGTCTTTTTTTGTGATTTATTACCGTGAGTCCTTTTTTTCATTAATGCTCAAACTGTTAGCTTGTTTTGATGAAGCTACTGTATCATTGTATTTTTGCACAGAGCATTTTGGTGAAAATAAGCACAAACCCATTGTCAGCTAAGCTGAGGAGGAGAATCATAATGGCAAAGAGGGGAATCGAGAACATAAACAAAAAGACATGTATACTTGGCTGTGCTGTATTTTTTGTTTTTTGTTTTTTTGAGAAATGTTCATCTATTGAGAATTATGAGGCAAAAAACACAGGCGAAAACTAATATGCCAAAATAACTAACTGTGTTTCATACTTCTTTTGCTGGGAAACCTATTATGCATTATACTAAAAATGTTTCTCAACAAATGGTTAATAGAAGATTTTGTATGGTAACCAAGTAACACATCAGCTGTGATATCCAAAGCAAACACAAATGGAAATATACTTCTCTGCCATTCCCAGCATTAATCTCTTAATACATATTTATATATATATCTGTTCCTTTTACAGTTACATCCAGTGACATGATGATAGTGCAATATTTAAAAATACAATATGACAGTTTGTGAAATGAGAAGATGACAGGAATTTGGAGCAGGTCACCTATAATGCATTGGATAGATTAATTAAAAATGTCCAATGTCACTTGTAGAGAAATAGGATGTTTTAATGACATGTGTTTATGATGTTAAACATCAAAGAAATGATACTGTTCAAATTTGTTGTTATGAACGACAGAGCAGAATGGTTATGGATTTCCACTATCATCAACATGTATAGACTTGAATGACTGCCAAATTGAAAGATGTTTTGTAAAGTTTTAAAAAAATACAGCCAATTATCATTTTCTGCCAGTGAGATTGGGAATGTGATGTCTTTACATTTGTTTGGATGGTTATGTTCTGACCGTTGTTCTGGTAATGGCTCTCCCTATGAAGAATCTTTACATGCCAGATTGGTTTGCCCTCAGGAATACACAGCCACATACAGTAGGGCCATTTTTTTTTCCAATCCTATGATGCAAAATAAAATGTGTATGTGAAAATTAACAAATTCTCTTCTCACAATTGCCTGAGTTTGAAATATGATTTGTTTTTAACAAGAAATGCCCATTTTGGATTTTTCTGAAACAATTAACCTATTTTTACATTACAAATGGTTTTAAAATATACTCCACAGTTACAGTTTAAACTAAAGAAATGTCATTCTTTCTCTCTCTCTGTATATATATATATATATATATATATATATATATATATATATATATATATATATATTATAGGGGTCCAACAATACTCGTATCGATATTGAACCGTTCAATACAGTGCTTTCGGTTTGGTACGCATATGTATCGAACAATACAAAATTTTTAATTTATTTTATCAACTTTTCTTCTGACGATGCTGTCTGTGTTGAGAGCTCAGTGGATCTGCGTTCGACTACTCCGCCTAGGTTGCACTGTCGAGCGCAGATTCACTGAGCGCAGCGCAAGCTAGCAAGACAGAAGCTAAGCTCGTTGCAACATGGCAAATTGAACCTCCCCCACCCTCATTCAGATCTGGCCTTTGGAACTATTTTGGTCTTCATGTGAAGTATGACACTGAAGGTAAGCGCGTCATGGACAAAAGTAAAACAGTATGTCGGATGTGCCACGCAATGCTCAATTACATGGGTGGGAACTAGTGCGTTAGCGCAGTTAGCTTGTTAAGGTGTTGACGCTGTCCAGCCCCACGCAAGGGCGATCCGCTGTAGCTTGTTAACGGAGATTTGCCATGTTGTGGCGTTAACGTCATTTCAGATTAACGCTGACAGCACTAGTGGGAACACAATGAATATGACTGCACATTTACTCCGACATCATCCTAGTGCAAAGACAAGTGGAAGCAGACAAAAATATCAAACCGTGACACCAAAGTATCGAACCGAACCGTGAATTTTGTGTATCGTTGCACCCCTAATGTATATATATATATAAAAGCTATGGTAAATTGTTTAAATTATCCAGGGAATCTTAAAACCAACTTTAGAAACCACGCCAATTGTTCTTCAGCAATAATTCAAAAATAAGCTGCACACCAGTGCATAAATGTAAAAAAAAAAGATGTATTATAAACAGTGTAACATCAATGTATCTACTTTCATAGGCATACCTGTATATGTAAAAATAGTGTACCCACAAACACTGGCTTGTCTGGCGTGTCTCAAAAAAAACAACAAAAAAATACCTCTTTGCCTTCTTGTTAACTTTATCTGACGCTGGGTTTTTTTTCAGAGTTTCAGGCTCAACTTCCATCATCATTATCTCGGGACCCCATGACAGCTCCATGTTACATAGAGATAGCTTTTTTTGTTGTTGCTGGAGTCGATCGGCATTGTGGAGAGTTGCTTCAGGCAATGGTGCAATAGGTGCTATGCACAGGGTGGGCTAGCCTGTCAGCATTAGTAACTCGGAAATGGATGGACAGGGATTAGGACAGGCTGCAGATACTGTGCAGACAAGGAGTACAATGTTCAATTGACCATTTAAACGCTATATCCAACTGCTGAGGTTTCCAGAAGCGCCACAAGGACAGATAAATTAGCATCATGTTGACAATTTTGTCACACTTTCACTCAATTTAGCTACCTATCATCCCATCACAAGGACAACCCAGCACACAGACACAATCCCATCACCAAATGTGACTCCTCCTAATTTACCCAATTTGTACTACATGTGACTTTAATACAGGAGCAGACTCACAACCTAGCCCACAGAGCCCAATTACAAGGTCCCTGCATTTCAATACCTACACCTCAGTCTGATAAAAGCTATACATTAATATATCGGTCTAGCGGTGATGTTGCTGACTTTGTGGGTCATTATGGCTTTTGGTTCAATAAAAATTCAGTTTACTGTAACAAATTTATTGCTGAGATACATTTTCAGCCCTCAGGGGACCGATTTGGCCTGAAACTGCTGCACTTCTTCAGATATTGCTGCGAACAAATGAAAACTACTCATAATGAAGTCCCTGTTTTACTGTGGTACAAGTAGTAATAATGACAACAAAACAGCTAAAACAATTTGATTACAAAAAATGAAATAATCCACTCTGCATATTATTTGAACTCTAGTGTAGTAATAACACTATTATGAGAAAACAACACTGAACTGATTATAGAAGCTATATTTCATTTCTTAATGGAAAATCCATTTGGAAGTAATCTACTGGGTAAAAAGTTAAGTGTTCAGAGGAATCGTTGGTGGTTTGCAGGCTTGGCCACACTGTTGAATAAGTTTTATCTTTTAAGGATGTGTAGAGTATATGTTTTATAACGTTTTGTATTTATAATAAATCGTAGTGCTTGAGATGTTATAGCTCTTCCAGCTTTTGGAGGGGATCTGTGCTACCACAAACTATGAAGCGTCTTGAGGCGACTTTTGTTGTGATTTGGCGCTATACAAATAAAATTGAATTGAATTGAACTAGCCAGGTTGCAGGTTGTTAGTAATTTCAGCTTGGTTTGTCACTTTAAACAGCAAAAGAGAAATATTAACAGTCTGCTATTTACACTGACAAAGTCAGCCTCACGCAGTTCCTGTTAGTAGACATTTTTATTTAAGATAATGTCAACATGTAAAGCGATATTAACACATTTCAGTACAGGATATTCATATCTGTGGCGCTTTCACCCCAGAGCAGAGACAATTTTAGACACATGAAATGTCAGAAAAATCCATTTTCACAGGAAATGTGGATAGAGTGATTAAAGAGCTTGTAAAGAGCCACTGTATAAATTGAAATGCAAAGAACATTATAAAGTCCAATATAAGCTGGTATCAGAGTGAGCTGCATTCATTATAATGCATTTTTGGTTTAGAAATAGTGTACATGACAGCTCAACCTTACACTAATTACACAGTAGCTGTTCAGATAGCACATGAACAGCTGTGCAATTTTTGTTTATTTTCACTTTCAAAGGAGAAAAAACAGAACTATTCGCTCACTTTTTTTTTTTAGATCGCAGTTCACCATGAGCGGTGTCATTTCATGAAATTTTCCCAACATGTGGCGGACAACCTTTTCAGTCTGAGTATGTGTAACCTTGCCTCGAAAGGCTGAATTGTGACTCATGACATTTGGCTAATTGCAACATTCAAACAGTGTGGTGGTTTACATGCACCCCACCTGAGACCCCAAGTCCTGCTCTGTGGCTCCGCTACCCTGAGGGTAAGCTAAAGGCCAATGGTCTTCAGCTCCCTCAGTGGCCAATTTATTTTCATCTTGTTCACCCTAATGGTTCATCCTTCATGTTACCACTTCACATTGTGCCACCGACATGAAGCAGTGAAGCCTCTCCTGGCAGTCTGTGATACAAGGTATCTAAGTAAATCCAAATGGATGCCAATATTGATATGTATCTTTGTCCATGCCTACTTGATCTGACTCGCGGTGTACAAGTGGCAGCCAAGATAAGTTCTGCTGTTTATTCTTGGCAACAAAATCCATCTCTAGTTACTGGAGGACCCCAAGAGAGTAAAATCTGTATTTTAGCTTCTCTTGTTAGCTTGTCTCTGTACTATTGCCAAAATAGCTTTTTTAAGAGCCTTGGCTTTATTGTGTTCTGCTGTTCTCATGGGAATTCCTTTGAGCCAGGGCAAGCCTGACATAAGAAGGCTGTTTTACTTTCACATGTATGTGCTAAAGGGTGTTTAGCTATGTTCACCTTGAAGTTTAAGATATGCATACACTGGCGATTTACAACCTGGAAGGCAAACATGATGATAAAGAGCATACATAAATGTAATGGAAAGTATGTACTCATATCAAATCAAATCAAATCAAATCACTTTTATTGTCACATCACATGTGCAGGTACATTGGTACAGCACATGTGAGTGAAATTCTTGTGTGCGAGCTTCACAAGCAACAGAGTTGTGCAAAATACAAGAATGGCTACATCTGAAACTAATAAATATATGTACAATATATAATAGTATATGCATTTCTGGATGTGTATACTAAATATTTTTCTACGTGTGTGTGTGTGTGTGTGTGTGTGTGTGTGTGTGTGTGTCTGTGTGTGTCTGTGTGTGTGTGTGTGTGTGTACACATATTTTCCAAATTAAATAGAGTAAACAATAAATAAAATATATAAAATAAAATATACAGAGTGAGACATGTGCAAAACAGTGGCGTTACTGTACAGTATGGAGTGCATAATGTTAAAGTTCCAGTAGTGAAGCTGAGGTGTCTATGACGTGTTCAGCAGTCTGATGGCCTGATGGAAGAAGCTGTCTCTCAGTCTGCTGGTACGGGACCGGATGCTGCAGAACCTCCTTGCTGATGGAAGTAGTCTGAACAGTTTATGGCTGGGGTGACTGGAGTCCTTGATGATCCTCCCCGCTTTCCTCAGGCACCGCTTCCTGTAGATGTCTTGGAGGGAGGGAAGCTCACCTCCAATTATCCGTTCAGAGCACCGCACTACTCGCTGGAGAGCTTTGCAGTTGTAGGCGGTGCTGTTGCCATACCAGGTGGTGATGCATCCAGTGAGGATGCTCTCAATGGCACAGTGATAGAAGGTCCTGAGGATGCGGGGGCTCATGCCGAATCTTTTCAGTCTCCTGAGAAAGAAGAGGCGCTGCTGCGCCTTTATCACTGTTTTGTTTGTGTGTACTGACCACGTAAGATCCTCAGCCAGATGTACACCAAGGAACCGGAAGCTGCTCACTCTCTCCACAGCAGCGCCGTTGATGGTGATGGGGGTGTGTACTTCTCTGCACCTCCGGAAGTCCACTATCAACTCCCTTGTCTTTGCGACGTTGAGGGTGAGATTGTTGTCTTGACACCAGTGGGTCAGGGTGCTGACCTCCTCCCTGTAAGCTGTCTCATCACCATTGGTGATAAGACCCACCACTGTAGTGTCGTCCGCAAACTTCACAATGATGTTGGAGTTGTTAGTGGCTGTGCAGTCGTAGGTGTAGAGTGAGTATAGGAGAGGGCTCAGTACACACCCCTGTGGAGCACCAGTGTTCAGTGTGACGGGGGATGAGGTGATGCTGCCCAGTCTGACCACTTGGCGTCTGTCAGACAGGAAGCTAAGGATCCAGCTGCAGAGGGAGCTGCTCAGTCCTAGATCCTGCAGTTTCCTGTCCAGCTTCAAGGGAACGATGGTATTGAATGCTGAGCTGTAATCTACAAACAGCATTCTCACATACGTGTCTCTCTTCTCCAGGTGTGACAGGGCAGTATGTAGTGTCAGGGCTATGGCATCATCAGTGGACCTGTTGTGGCGGTATGCGAACTGTAGAGGGTCCAGTGAGTCGGGTAGTGCAGAGCAGATGAAGTCCCTGACCAGCTTCTCGAAGCATTTGCTTACGATGGGGGTCAGGGCTACAGGTCGCCAGTCGTTCAATGAGGAGATGGTGGAGGATTTGGGTACAGGGACGATGGTGCATGTAGATTTTTTTCCCCCATATTAATGTATTTTGGGTTAGTGCAATTAAACTTTTTTAGAACAAAATAGAAACAGATTATCATACAGATGTTTTTTTTTTCAAACAACATCATGTACCAATCATTACCATGAATTAAGACCCCCCTCAAAAAGATTAATGGCTAATAATGATGTTGGTTGAAATTATTTGTTTGTATCAAACTGATAAATTGCCACTATATTATCCATTTGCTCTTAAAATATAAATGTTAGCAAACGACTTTCTACAAACTCTGCAAGAAACTTTCACTTTGTCAGAAAATATCACTTTATAATCTTCTTAACTAATTGCCAGTTTTAAAAATTTTGCCCTGATGCTAACTGTGATGTCACAATGAAGCTCTGGTATCACCATGTTTGCTTAGAGTGCAGCTTTTCGACATCTTACCCCTGGCTTCTCATCTGCCACAGTAAGTTATGTCTTGGCACGGAGCGACGCGTCTTCCCCTTGCGCACAGTGAAATTTTATAGTGACAGACAGTGATATAGCTCCATAAACAAATCTGAATTATCCACTGCTGCAGTGAGCTCCGCCTCACCAGCAGATTCATTATCTCTGTCGCCTCCTAATTCCTTACCAACTGCCTGCTTTAAGAGAAAGTAATCTTCCTCAAACACAACTGTAATAAATTTAAAATCATAAATTTGCAGTCTGTTACTTGCCCCTCTCCCCACTCATAACTTCTCATTTAACACCTGTGTTCTACAGCCCTTAGTCCTCAACCTTGGCACCCTCCTTGTCACCAAGAATGTCAGCGGCAATGGAAAACACTGCTTCTCAGAGCTGAGAAAAGCTGCCTATCTCTGACACCACCTGTTTATTTCACCGCCGCGAAGCTAATCGATGTATTCATCACCTCAGGGCTTCTTTCCCACAACAGTGTTTTCTGCACATCCTCAATAAACTCCATTATACTGAAAATCCTGTTGCCTGAATGACTGCACGTACGTGTTTGAGAGGCCAACCACCAATGACAACACAACAAATTAAAATTCAACCTTTGAAGTTGATAAGAGGAGAAAACTGATCATCTAACTGAGATACAGTTGCGGTTCAACTGTTAGTTCAGAAGCGACATTTTTATTTGCAGCACAGCACTCAGCCATACTGCCTCTATAGATCTGTCCTCTTATAAAGAGTTGTTCAGAGTTGACAGCCATCAGTTTCATTTTTTTTCTGTCAGCCTCTGTGCAATTTTGCCACATTTGCCCTAGCTGTCATGGCTGCCTCTTTGTCAACAGATTGCAGAGAATCTGCTCGATAAACAGAGCAAAATTGAAAATGAAACTTGGCAGCTCACACACATACATGCACAGGCACACACGCATGCACATCCAGTATCTTAGAAACCAAGGCAAACACTTGAATAACCCACTGTAGACAGTTGTCCTTGGGGGGGAAAAAATGAAAGCAGTCATTCATGGTGCTAAGAAATAATTTTTAGAGAAGGAAGCAGAATTACTCAGAGAACTTAATCTTGTCCTGAATTCAATGTAGTTACAATCAAAGTACTGAAATTATTAATGGAAAGGTTTTTTATTGCATGAATGACTTGATAAAATTATGTAAGTGTGTTCATTTAAATAGGGCCTGTTTGTTTAGAAATGGTTATATAATCATCACCTTAGAGGTGAAGCTGTGCTTTCTCATAAATATATTACTAACACAGACAGTTTAAAAAGTGGATGTAACTGCAGTGATGTCACCCATTTGTTTCTGAAGCCTCTAGATGAGCAAAACCACACTGGTTGTAAAACCAAACATGTGATAAGGAAGGGCTAATGATTTGTGACCGACAACCAATTAGCCAATAAGAGGGCTGTTTCATACCAAAGATAATCACTTACAAAACAGATAAAACAATTGAGTGGTACCATAAATTCACCAGGAAAGTGTTTACAAAGATAATGTATGAAATACATTTTCCCATAAACCTGTCTTTTTGCAACTACACACAATTGCTATCAGGTGTCTTTTGGATAGAATGCAGGTTAAGGTACTCCACTGGCTTTTTTGACTGTGTTTAATACTATCTATGACTAAGTTTAGTTCATATTTTTTTTAAACGCTATTGGAGAATTGGGATGGACATTACCTTCTGACTAGTGTTACCTGTCATATCGCTCAAGCTTTTCAAGAAATCCAACTGTAAATGAAGCCAACCTTTATGTACATATTGGACACATAATATCATCTCATGGTTTTATTGAAGGAAGGTTTTATTTACACATGAAGTGGTTCATTAAACCTTGAAAAGTAAAAGCACAATATTTGGACTGTTTTCAAACATGTTTTTCTCTTCTCAGAAAACGGAATATGTTCTGTTATTCTTCCATGCATTTAGTTGCCCGCTTCTTATCGTGTCCTGTGCAAAATCAATGTCTATAACTTTGTTTATGGCATATTGCAATGCATAAAGGTTTCCAAGAATGCTACTCAACTGAATGGCTATTTGTGCCACTTAACTAAAAGAAGTCTAATGGGGTCAGCAGAGTTCAGCTTGTATTAAGGAGCAGATGGTAATGCAAACTGAGGTACATTTTATAGAGGAACATTTTGAGCTAATATGTATTACTAACTCCACAATGTGTCAGTATGGATTTCTTGCAAATTTTGAGTCTTTTTCTTTTGTAATGTAGCAAATGAATGTGTAGAGTGCTGTAAATTGTAGCCACAAGTAAATGGTTCATGTTATCATGACAGAGATTATGTAATTTGAGTCAAGGGTGTTGTCCAACAAGTCCTCTAACTGAATGATAGATAACTTTTCAGGGCACTTGTAAAATAAAACTTGGATGATGGTGACTGTAGATTGAAACCCACCAAGGTCTTTACATTGCGTTTTTTGCACAAAATGTTTCAGCTGTGTTGTGTTAAAGCAAGAGCAGGATGAAGCAGGGACTTCAGTGCAATGTGCAGCCCTATTTACAAGGTCAAGAGAACATCCATTCATCCCCCTACCCTTGGCATTCTGTGTACATTCTGAACACCAAATTGCAAGAGTTGGTAAACAGCCAAACAGAGAGATTAATTGTTTCTAGGTTGAGTGGAGCAATGGACTGCAAGAGATGAAGGTTTAATTAATGAAAAAGGCTTTAATTATTAAGATTATGTTGGCTCCTAGTCTCCTCTTGGCAATCGGTTGACCGTGTGTCAAAAATCAAGAAATTAATGAACTTCGAATATATTGAATGAAAATCCGAATATATTAAATGGAAGTCTGAATATATGGAATGAAAACTGACGTTAGAGAGGCTCTGGCACCATCTTGTGTTTTAGATGTTAGATAAATATTTTAGCATCTGATGTCGCTACAAGAAGTAGCACTATGAATAAGTCAGCATAGATTCAGCATTCCTAAGTAATGAAGACATAATTCTATGGAAAATGTCTATACTACTAGTATACAGATCATGTAATTTAGGTACTGCTTCATCATACAAGACTGAATGTACTGAACCTTTGTCTGACTTTTAGCATTTAGATAGATAGATAGATAGTCCAATTTCCTTCTATATATTTGAAGAACTGAAATCCCTCTAAAACATTTGTTAAACAGTTGACTAATATTCGATTTTCAATGTAGGGTGAGAAAAATGATCATTCTTAGCTTGCTAAGAGTTCTGGTGAAGTGAGTGGTGTTGAAGACGCTTGCACAATTTTTGGTACTTACATGGATAATCAAACTCTAAGGTGAGGTGTCATATTGAAATATCTGGGCAGAAGTTAAATAGCTTAGTCTAAAACAAAATGACATAAATAAATTTCTTACACAGTTTAAAGGTTGCTTTGAGTATTGCTGTGGCTCAGTCATGAAACTCCTGAATGTCATTTCAGCAAAGCAAAAGGGCAGCTACAGAATCTCAGGTGATCATTGCAAAGGGCTTAAAGCAGTATGTACTCTGGAGGATAATCATGTGCTTGTCCAGCACACATGAAAAGGTCATTATTCTGCTATGTTTATAAATTTCTCATCATCACCAGTGTTGGGAAGGTTACTTTTAAAATGTATTCTACTACAGATTACAGAATACATGCCCCAAAATGTATTTTGTAACGTAGCCGTTATGTTACTCAATGAGAGTGACGTATTCTGAATACTTTGGATTACTTAATATATTATCATGCTGTTTACAACTACATGAATGTACTATTGCTGTGTGATTTATTACTTTTACTGAAGGTTATTTGCCATACCAATACCAACTAGATTTGAAATCTTAATATAAAATGAGTAACAGTAGGTTGACATTAGGTAAGGCTGCACTTTTTGCAGCGATCTTGTATAGAAAACTATTCCGTACCTGTAAAACAGGTTCGGGGCTCCGAACCGTAAAAGCGTAAAACCGTAAAGGGACCTCTGGCTAATACGTTGGGTTCCATGTTGGGCTCGTAGCTGAAAACTAGCTTTACTTTGTTGTCTGGGTCAACTTTGCGAGAGACAGAGAGAGGTGTTGAAAGGCTGCTCCAATGGAACTTATTGTTCCGGAGGAAAACACGAACACAGTGTACAGTCGAGTCTTAATAGCTTACTTACAACTGGACTCGTCAGTCACTCTTTTTGGCTGCAGTGGTTATGATTATATTTACATGCTTCCATTTCCCGTTTCTGGTTGGTGCCAACTTGTACTTTTCTACTCTTTTTCTCCCTCCCTGGCTCACAGACACATAACGGGTATGGCAGTCCATTCTCCCTGCAGCACAGACTACACTGCCCATGAGGTTACATTCTTTAGGGCTATGCCTGTAACACTCTGCCTATTGCCTTCATATTAAATAATTTTTGTGAATAATTTGTAAAAATATTTCTTCACGTCATTCTGCAGGCCGCAAGTAGAGGTGACATGGGCCGCGAAATTGAGACACAGACATCAGAGCCTCTTAATGCGTGTTTTGTTTGGGTTTCCACCGGCGTGGAAACTAAAAATAGAGAGGGCATAGCCTAGCATTTGAAACAGGGAAATACAGCCCTGTAATCCGTTCATTTCATCAAAGTAACTGTATTCTAAATACTACCTTTTAAAATGGTAACGGAATACAGTTACTCATATTTTGTAACGGCGGTACATGTATTCCGTTACTCCCCAACACTGATCATCACTATAGTGGAATTAATCACAGTAATTATTTGTGGGTGACATACCACTTACTGTGTCAGTCCAGGGAGAGTTGACATATGAAATAGCAATTTTTTAAAATTATTTCACATGGTTTTACTCCTCTGTTGCTTAAGGTTTATATGATGTTAATTAAAATGTATATCCCATCACACAATCTCAGTTTCTCTTCTTGTGTTTCCTAATTTACCTCACCTTACAATCACAAACCAGGATGGATTTACTGTAGCTGTACTGCAAAGTGCACAACATAAACTGAGTAATATCTGTAAATCAAAAACCAAAAACCAAAAAAACTAATTAACGACCTACCTACCAAATACAAAAATATGACCTAAAGTACATTTGACGACATGTTCATAATAGCTAATGTTGCAGATATCATGAACTAATTGTGATTAGGCATTTTCTTTAGAAAGTGGAGTTTCTTTTCAGTTTCTTGAGCTGTGTCTGACAAAGTGAAGCAGGCTAATAGGTTTCAAAAAGTAGCACATCATGCCACAATCTAAAGAAACTCAACAAACAGGTAAGGAACAATGCCATTTATATCTATCAGCTTAGAAAGAGTTAGAAAGTTATTTCTAAGGCTTTGAAACTCTTGAAAATCACAGTGATGGCAAAAACATGGAACTTTTCAGGAATGACCAGATTACCAAAATGACTTCAAGAGGCTATCACCTACTCATCCAGGAGGCCAGAAAGAACCCACAACAACTTCTAAAGAACCCCAGGTCTCACTTGCTTCAGTTAAGGTAAGAATTTTTGACTCCACAATAAGAAAGAGACTGGAAAAATGGCACCCATAGGAAGAGAGTTCCAGATATCAATGCTGACCAAAAAGAAACAAAGTCACATCTCACATTTCTTAAAAATAACATCCCGTGATCCCAAAGACTTTTGCGAAAACATCTGTGGACTGATGAGACAGAGGTTGAACTTTTTGGAAGATCTCTCTTCCAGTAAACTTTTTTTTAAACTAACACAGCATTTCATAAAATGAACAGTCAAACATGCTGCTGGTGGTGTGATGGCCCATGGCTGCTTTGCTGCTTCAGGGCCTGGACAACTTGCCATAATTGATTGAACCATGAATTTTGCTGTCCACCAGAAAGTCCTGAAGAAGAATGTCCAACAAAACATGAACAAAATGACCAAACAAACAAATGAAGATTTTTATATGCCGTATTCAAAGGTTGGACTCATATGTAATTGCGATCCTTCGTGAGCATAAACATGAGCATAAACTTTCATACTTGAAAAACCTCCAATGTGGCTGACTTCCCTTTCTTCAAATTTTGCAAAGCAGAGTGGACTAAAGTTCCTCCCCTGCAATGTGACTTTCAATTAGTAGGTTTAAGCAACTACTTTTTCTCTCATGGCCAGGTAAGTTTGGATACCTTCTTTTTTTCATTAAGAAATTAAGTCATTTTAAAAACTGCATTTTTTATTTACTTGTGTTATCTCTGTCTAATTTTAACATTTGTTTGATGATCTGAAATGTATAAGTGTGAAATATATGCAAAAAACTAAATCGGGATTCAGGCAAATACTTTTTCAGAGGACTGTATGTCATATAACTTGAACTTCTTGAGCACTGGGGAAACATTCAGGATTTTGTGTTTTCTGTATTTTCAGACAAAAGCTGAAAAAAGGACAAGTTCACATCATTGTTTTATTTCCATCCTCTCCTCTTGTCTTCTCTTGTATTTTTGTTTGTTCTACATGTTTTTTTCTTCTAATTTCCCGTTTTATGTTGACATAGTGTTCTGTTGTGTGTAGTTTGAGCTTTGCTTTGTTCATTTCCCTCCATTGTCCTTGCCTGTCATGAATTCTTTTTACCAACGGTCAGCTCATTCCGTTGTCTCACTGTGTAATTAGCTCCCTCTCAGTGTCTGTATAGTCCTGTGTTTCCTTTTATAAGGTCCTGTTCCCTGGTTGTTTCCACTGGGTAATGTCATCATTCTTTTCCACCTTGTAGATTGTCTAATGGTTGGACTTTTGATTTCATTGATAAAGGCTACTGTCTGTATGCATGTTGCATCCTACCCTTGTCTTCAGCATTGGGGTTGTCATCTCACATTAAGAAACATACATTTCAAGGACAAAGTTTGTTAACTTTTGAAAAAAGATGCAAAAAATGTGGGTAAATGTCATGGTGTGTACAGTGGCCAGATTTAGCCATATATATTCTTCATGAGGTGATAACGATTGTCTCCTTTAAAACTGGAAAGTGGAATAAATATTGTCAGTATTGTGTTAGTAAATGAACTACTACCTTATTTCTTGTCGCTTAATGAACAGCAATATTTATTTGAAGAGAGTAGTTAAAGTGACATATTTGTTCCATATTTAACTTACAGAATAGAGCTGGACAATATGACTAAACTCTAGAACATATAAACAGTAAAATGATTGTTTTTGTTTTTTTTAAATATGATTTTTTTTTTTAATATAAATGTTATTTTTTTACTTGACCTTACTTAAATGGACTTTCAACATTTGTTTGGCTACATATGACCCGTTTAACATTTTAGGTAACTGGCTGCCTAGTTCCCAAAAAGTTCAGCTCTGTTCATCTGGACAAAACTTTTTTCAGTGGGAGAAATGTTTTGTCACTCATTCAAGCGACTTCTTCAGTCTAGTTCTGGACTGATAACAGTTTGGTTGGCTTGTAGTTGGATATCACTGACTGTTGTAGTCACTGTGGTTTCAAGCAGCCCAGGTATTTCAAATTACAATATATGAATTAACATCAGTAAGCGAGTCACATATTGTATTTTGGCAAACTGGCATGTTGTCCAGCTCTACACCATAAGTTGGCCAGGGTCAGGGGAACAGAGGAGTAGATAGAATTAATTCAGTGAAGAGAAACAATAAATGAAACCAGTCCGTGAACAAACTTTCATCATCCCAGTGGGAGGACAAAGCAGTCATGGTGTTAAGTAAAACCTCCTACAGGTGAATCTGCATGCAATTCTCTCAGTACACACAACAGATAGTTCAGATCTGAATGAAAACAGCTGAAATGTACGCAACTGAATGCACAATCACAATCAACAATCAGCATGATGAAATGATCAGCAAGACTCAAAAAACGTGTTTTCTGTAGGACTGAAAATTCATATAGCAATGACTTAGAATAAAATTATGTGATTGTGCTTTTTTAACCAAAGTAGGACAAATAATACAAAGACAACATATACATCACTTAGAAAACATTAACACTGTTATATAAAATTTGAATTTGAAGCACTTCTGTGGCAGTAAACAATTTACAAGATGGCAGGTAATGACTGTATATCAATTATAGCAAAGTAACAAGACAACTGACAAACAAAGATCATACTGGACCGCATCAAGCAGTCATTGTGGACAATACTTTTGTAGACACTCACAACCGCCATCAAATGTGCATTTATATTACTAGAGCCAGCCTCCAACAGGTCAGTGTCCTGGAGTCTGGTCAGCAAAAGAAAGCAAACAATAAACAGTGCATCAAATAAAAGTCTAGTTACTTAAAGATGAGAGCACTTTTTTCCTTTTTTTCCAACACTTAATGAGAAATCTGACTTTTAAAAAAACTTATATTGTGCAGTATTTTTGGAGTCTTTTCCACTTTTTTAAAGGTTGTAGTCCTTTCTCTGAAGCAACAATAGGATATTCCTGTTGAGCTCACATTGCTTCTTAGCTTTTCAGGAACTGTGGAAACAAAACAGCATTAGTCTCATTCCTCTTTTTGTTTTTCCTACACACACACATACACATGAATACATACATATATATATATATATATATATATATATATATATATATATATATATATATATATATATATACACACACACACACACACACATGCAAAGTGTTAGCTACACATTTTCATGTACCTCTTCCACCTGTCCCAAAGGTGCCACCTGTCCACCCTGTTTAGTCCTTGAGTCTCCAGATGATGCAAATTTGGATGAATTAGACTCATTTGGCACTGTCTGAGTTTGTCCTGATGGGAAAGAGGGACGACTGTACAGAAGAATGTCCCCAAATTCTTGAAAAAGAGAAAATCAATCAATTAAAGAGTCAGTCAATTAATTAATTAATCACACATCCAATGGCCTAAAATGATAAGAGACAAAAAAGATCACATAAAATAATAAAATGCAAAAAATCTCCATTATAATTTGGGTGTAAATTTAAGTTTCAAAATGAGCAACATTATCCATATAGTACCAGAGTGCTGTCGGTTTTTGCTGCTCCCTTTTCCTGCTAATGGAATCTTGTGATTCTCCTGGCTCTCTCTTTCCTCAACTGTAGCCTCTTTGACCCTGTGAGTCCCAGTGCTGCCTCGTCTACCCCGGGCCTCCCCAGGGCCCATCCGAGGCAGCGTGGCCCCCCTCACTTTATAGTCACCATGGGACATCTGGCTGGTGAAATCCAGAGGCATACAAGTGTCTGTGGAAAGAGCAGTGCACAGAATTTTAAATATTGCAATCATTAAGAGACACAGTATGCAACAGCAAAACTTATCCGTGGGTCTTTCTTTACCATCACTGAAGACGTCTTTGGGTTGGTAACCCTGTGGAGCAGATTGGTTCTGTTTATGTCGCCTGGGCCTTTTATGTGTTATTGCAGGACTCATGTTGCTATCTGTGGACATGGGACTGCTGGGTCGCTGCTGTCGCCGCCCTAAATCATCCCATGGACATAGATAGCACAGATTAACATATAACATATGGTAAACTTACAGTTATTATTGTAATTGTAAAAGCGCTTTGAGGGCCCCGAAAAGCGCTCTATAAATGCAATCCATTATTATTATAATTGGAAGAGAATTTGACTTTTGTTTTTGTCTCTATGATAATAATAATAGTTATGCCAAAACACCTCCACCAGCTTCTTTCTGTGAGTAATACAGCTCTACATTTTCTGCAAAAGTTGAACAGTTTGGCTATTTCAAATGTTCTTTAATGAGGTCTGAGGTTGTCAGTCATCCAGGTTAGGGTGGTGCTTGGATTTTTTTGGGACTTCTTTTTTGCTAGTGAAACCAAAAAGATCAAAATACTTAAAATAAACCCTTTCATATAGAATTATGTTAGTTTGTCTAATTTTGAGCCTTTAAAAATAATGGGCTACATATAAAAGTTAGTGAAATACTGCATGAATTGCACGTTGAGACACACACACGTAAATACCAGATTATTTTTCATTTAAATAAGCCAGAGATTGCTGCCACTCCTCCTCAGCTTGTGCTTTGAGGATTTTGATAGTTAGTATGGCTAGTATGTGTGTCTTAATCCAAATACTTATGGACTGAACTGTATTAACTCCCCATATGCTTCCTCACCTGACTCCTCTGGGTATCTGCACATGCGCAGGCCAACAATATCCCGCGATGAGGCTACTGCCTGGTTGAAATCTCCATCTGTAAAGAAGGATCCTTCTGAAGTGCTGACCACACTGGACCTGCCTGATGAGATGTTGTCCTCAGATGCTGAGCCCCAGCTGTTAACCATAGACCCTGTGACTGATCTGTCCAGATCTCCAGTGCTGGAGGCCGGGGTCTGGTCCAGTCCATGCAGCAGCTGCTTGTGTGGGGACTGGTGGTGCAGCTGGTGTTTGTGCTTCTCGTGGTTGTGGTCTTGGCTGTAATGACTTTCAGTGAGCTCTGTATCTGTTTCCTCCTCCAAATCTTCATCATTCTCTTCCTGTCCATCAGTACCCACGCAGAGCGGTATTGAGCTGTAGGTATGTGTTGGGGAAAGAGGGCGAGGGTTGCTTGTGACGTGTTGACTGTAAAACGAATTTAAAAATCTGTCAAATTCTGTCATGACAATAGTTTTATTTTAATAAATGTATGTACGTTGAATTTGGTCGTGGGTTACCTGAGATGTTCTGCTGGATTGTGTAGGCCATTAGTCAGGTCTCCCTGTGATGGTGTGATAGGTGGGTGATTATAAGATACTTCAGTAGAGGATGAGACTGGCCCTCTAACTGGTGGAGTTGGACAGCCTTCAGTTCTCTCTTCTGGATTAAAACTGATAAAAAAAGAATAGCTGACATAATCAAATGGCTAAAGAAGTCCAACCATTTGCCAAAGTCCTGGCATATTAGTCACAATTCATTAGATATTAATGCAAAGCCCTCAGTGCATCATCAACACTTTCCATCAAAGAAAAATACAGAACATACAGAAGTGAACTAAAAGCACAATTTAATTGCCCAATTGTGACAGATCAAATTATCCACAACAGCAACTGGTGCCTTAAGGTCCTTGGGCAAACCAGTGGTTTGCAAAATGCATGGCAACTTTTTTTTCATTAAACATGTCATAATGTAATTCCAGTTATATAATCCTGCTCTAATAGTAAACTAATTGTCAGACAATGCCATAAATGTGAATATTGTAATTGGTTTGGCTGTTATAATGAGACCGTGTTTTGTCCTGCGCCAGGGGGTGGGGGGTCAGTGAAGAATAACTAAAAGTAATAATATTTTTGCACAAAGAAGTGCATGTTTTCTAGCAGCTTGAAATGCACTACTTTATGTAAGGCTGTGGTCAGACGTTTATATCCACTCATCATAGCTATGAATGTCATGGTAATCTGGGGCTTTTTAATTATTTCTTTAAGGTGCTCTATGCCTATGTGTATAACATACATTTTTTTACAGTTTAAAAAAAAAAAAAAAGATTTTTCTGCACAAATTTTAATTTATTTTGGATTTTTTCTAATCTAATCCACACTGGGCCTTATCCACAAGGGACACAATTTTGAAACGTATACATTTACGCATTTATTAAACTGTGCTAAAGATTTTAGAATGTCTTTTAACTAGCCCAGGCCTACTAACTTTTTGTTAGTGATCATGATTGACTTCAACCCGTAGTTTCTCTTTGCCGTATTATAAACAATTTGTCTGACAGCACTATTTTGGATTGACCAATATTCGGAACAATAGGAAAGTCAAAGGACCTTAGTGAAGATCTAAGAAGGAGAGAACTGTTGAGTTCAAGTTGGACAGGTACCTTGGAACCATTTCTAATAAACTGCAGATTTCCAGATTATCAGTTTAAACAATTGTATGTAAGTACTAGTTATTCAATGTGTCACCACTTTGCCAAAGGTCTGGAAGAAGGTTCAAACTGTCACACTTAGATGTGAGTAAATAAGTTAGGATGTTAAGAAGAATACAGGAACCACCAAGGCTCAAGCTTGCTATGAACAGAAAGCTACTGCAACACCAGCATCACTGTCCACAACTTTTAGATGGTCTGAGAAAAAACCACCTACTCCAAAATCAGCACATTTAAGCTTGGCTGAACTTAATAGTTGTGCACTTGGAAAAGCCATATACCTTGTGGAGAAATATTTTATAGTCAGATGAGACATAGATTGAGTTATTTGGCCACAATGACAAGAGTTATGTTTGGAGAAATAAAGGTGAGGCTTTCAAATCTAAGACCACTGTACTAACTGCACAGCATGGTGTTGGTGACGTCATGCTCAAGGGCTGTTTTGAACCCAGTGGCAGTGGTACATTGCACAAAGTGAATGGAATAGTGACGAAAGAGGACTACCTCTATATTTTTCAGCTTTACCTCAACTCAACAGATAGATGACTTGAACTTGGGCAAAGTTGGGTGTTCCAACACGACAATGATCCCAAATACACTTTAAAACTGGTTTTGGAGTGGATAAAGTAGGTTATAATTAAGCTTCTGGAATGGTTTTCCCAACACCCCAACCTCGACTATGCTTAAAAGCTGGGCCTGATCAGGAAACCTATCAATTTAAATGAACTCTACCAATTCTTTGAAAGAGAATGGTCAAAATGAGTGGTCAAATATCCACCTAGAATGATGCAAAAAGCTTGTTGGTGGCTATCAAAAGCATCTGGCTGAGGGCAAATTGCTAAGGGACATTTAACCAAATATTAATTTGGATGTATGTATATATCTGACCCTGTAAATATACTATTATCCTTTTGTGGATTACAGAAAAACCCAAAATGAATTAAAATTTGTAAAGCTAATTCTTGTTTTCTTTAATCGTTAAAGATGTACGATGTACAACCCTTCCACCTTGGAAAAAGAACAGTTAAAAGAAAGATGTTGTTAGAATCCCAAAATTACCATCGCATTCATGCCCATGATGAGCCTATGTAAACTTCTAATTGCTTCCATATTGCTTTTGGCAACTGAAGGGGATATGCTAATCTGTCTATCAGCATGTGCTGTGTAGAAATACAAGTATCTTTTCCTCCTACCTTCTTTCCATGGGAAGGCTATATTCATCACAGTCCCAGGCATTAGCATGAGGAGGAGATAGGGCTTCTCCCCAGCTTACTGCATTATGTTTTGGGATCTTTGGGACCCGTATTCCCTTCTTTTGATTTTGACTCCCTGAGAAATGAAAAATAAACATCAAGATAAACAAAGTCCTGCGGTTTGCCTCATTAATATTAAACAGTACAGACTAGATGTTGGCTTCACCTGAGGTGCTGTTGCTGCCTCTGTCTGAACTGTGGTGTGAGCCACCTGTGCTGTGATCTCGGGTCTGGTTGTAGGGGATAGCTTTAGGATGAATCATTCCTTCTCCTCCTTGCAAATGATCTGAAGACAAAGCAGAAGGAAAAAAATATACCTGTATTTCTTTTTTTCTTTTTTTTTATAAAAATAGTGTAAAACATATCAAGGTGGTCTTCCCTACCATTACTTTTTTGTTCAGTCAAGTTGTATTGCATCTGTGCTGCCATCTCCTTTGGTATTGGAGGCAAATTGGGGGGCTGTTTCCAGCAGGGTATATCCAGAGGCTCTGCTATTGAGCCGCCAGAGGCTGCCTTATTCTTAATGCTGGCCTGAATGAGCTGTGTGGTGGCATATGGAATAGGCTCATATGTGGCTGCTGAATCCCCTCCTGGACTTGCATAGCACAAGTTGGAGTTGTTGAATGTTTTAATCTCATTGAGTTTGTTGGAGAGATTCACATCAGTGTATATGGCTGTCTCAGACCCAAGCTGTCCCTCCTGTTTGTTTTCTGGGTGGTTTCCATAGTTGGCTATGCAGTCGGCTGAGTACGTGAAACAAAGCAGCACATGAGCATGCAAGAACACAAATTTTAGCACAGCTACAAGGTGTATGATTTCTATTACTTGAGCAATATGTATCTAAGCTTGTAACAGAGCTAAATTAAGTCTGAGTTTGTGAGACTGCACTCACCTGGTCGGCTGTATGTTGTCATGTTACTGTCACTAGTGCCATTGCCATTATTGCAGCAGTTGATGCTACAGTCCTTATGATTGGCACATGCATTTGGCCAACTGTCTGGTAGCCACAGCTGGTTTAGGGGTTCACCCATGCTGAGAAGGCCAGGTCTGCAACAAGGAGGATCACAGAGGTGTCAATCACAACCTGTCACCTTCATAAATGAGTAATGAGTGAGCATGGACTGGGTGCCTTACGGTACATTTAAAGCAAGAAGACACCTCCCCCTAGTGGTTCCACTGTGCAAGTGCATTTCGTTTATTATTTTTTTATTCAACACAAAGGGACAAAAATACCTCACCTGCCAGCACTGCATACTGATTCTCCTCTTTGATATGCAACTGCAAAGAGAAAGAGGAAAACATTCAGCCTTGATGAGCTGTCAAAAAGATGAAGCGCTAAAGGCAGAAAAAAACATGAAAGAAGTCTAAGCAAAAAAAGAAAAAGAAAAATTAAAGCAAAAAGTCTACATGCTTCTATCCATGGGGTGTATAGTTTGTGTCTGGTTTCTGCGTCTGTTAAACTGTCTAGTTTAATTTGCATGAAGACACCACAAATAATTGTCTGTTCCTTTACACATCTCAGCACAGCACAACTTCACAATGGATTTAGTAACACTTGTTCGCAGTTTCTCCAGTAGTAAAATGTCATATAAAAGATATTAATCTTGTATGACAGATTCCATATTTTAAAAATTATAAACAAATGAACTTAACCTAAGCCAATGCACTTGGTCCAATGGGACAAGTACATTGTTGCAATGTGTCCATACAACATATGTTTCTCTCCATTGTTCTATGAAACAAATGTTATATGAATAAACATATCCAATCATTTGCCACATAAAATCTAACATGTATTAGCAGCTAAAGCACATAGTACATACCTGTAGGTGTAAAGGTGAATGAGGGAACTGAAGGAACAAACGACAAGAGAAATCAGTTTTACTCTTTTGTAACTTAGTTACTTTAGTATCTAAATTATTAGATACTACCATAGTACATTATAACATTGCAGACCTTTGTATGCAACCTCTGCTGTGTGATGGGCATCTCCTCATGTAAAAGTTTAAGGTGTACAAGTATTTTAATAACCACATGCCACCTGTGTTAGTGCTGCCTCTGACACAAGTGCCCAGAAGAAGGTTAATAAGGGTGACAGGCGACCCAGGAGACAGGGAAGAAATATCAGCAATATTGTAGCACACATGGTAATGGCAGTTTGACAGGCCAGTGGCTCCAAGAACTGTGCTATGTTGAGGAAATGGCACTCTACAAATAAGCAATTAAAGGTCAGCCTTTGAATGTCTGCAAATGCAAATTTGTTTCTGAAGTCTTTGTGTCCGACCGTTTGATGTGATCTGCTTATCAGCCACAGAAAATATTCCTTAATATCACTGAAAGGACAATTGATGATCAGTGTGGTGGTAACATGTCATGGCTTGATCCCTTCTACAGTCCTAAAAGTCTTCAAATGTAGGCACATTTGGCCCATATAGATGTGAAATTGATATTTACATCTACTACTGTACAGTAAGGACATAGGGAAAAGGCACACACCCTTGCGGATGCCAGTGTATGTGCTGCTGAGGCCGCTTCTTTTCTTGCGGTGACGGTACAGCCACACGCTGAAAATCATGAGAACCAACCAGCAGGTGGCGCCAATGCCAGCGATAAATGCGGGCTGCTTCACCACATCTGAGATCTGGGACAATGTGTCTCTTTCCTCGCTGATATCCATCATCTGGCCTGCAGAGTCTGAGCAGTAAAAACAAAAGGAGAAGGTTCAAACATATATTGCCACACATGCATATGTACAGAAAATGCAGAAAGTATAACTGAACCCTTTAGTATGTTAAAAAAAAAAAAGTTAAAGGGCCCAAAGAGAGAAAGGCATTGCTTAAACATAAAAAATGTGAATCTAACCATGAATAGATTAAGAACAGCATTATGCTCCATTCAGATTTTTCACTGAACACACAAAGGAGGCTCTGATCAACTGCATTTGGAGGTTTTCTCTAAAACATTCTGATGCTGTGCTCAGACCTGTGGCTTTCTAATTTTAACACTGCATTTTGGCAGAACATTTACCTAACTGAAAGAAAGCAACGTCACTCTGTACTCCAGGTCCAGCACCATTGCTAGCTGCAACCACCACACTGTAGCGAATCCCTGGTGCCAGACTGGAAATGAGCACAGAGAAGGTGGAGCCATCCACTGACTGGTTTATATGGTAGCGACTCTCATTACCCAGGCACCAGATCTGTCGAGAAGAAGGTGAGATGAAGATGAGAGGGCAGTGATTGCCCGAGGGACACACTGAGCACCTTCAGTCTTACAGAGATACAATTTGCATTTTAGTTGCAATACACAGACTCAGAAGGACAAGTACAGGAGTGAGAGAGTGATAGCTGTCTTTTTTTTTAATAACCTTGTATTCCTGAATGAGTCCAGCCTCTTCTGCATTTGGAGGAGGTTTCCAGGAAACGAGAATGGCAGTGCCATTGGCCTCAGTCTTTGTTACTGTCACTCCCTGGGGTGCTCTACTTGGGGCTAAGACAAAGAAGCACACAGTTAATAACGGAGACATTAACAGAGTCGCTGATATTGTATGATGATCATGTACAATGATATTTAAAATCGCTATCTCTTTGGTATTTATAGATAGTCTAAGACAAAACTTCACCTTCTTCCAGTGTCCTGACCACCTTCACCTCACTGTCAGTTCCCTGGAACTCGTCAAAGAAGGGACGCACTTTGAACTCGTAGATGGATCCCTTCTTCAGCTGACTGATCACCACCCCGTCCTCAAGTGGGGCACGTAACTCCTGGACAATCCACTGCCCGTCTGGTTGGCCATGCTCAGCAGACGCCCTGTAGAGAACCTTGTAACCCTGGATGTACGGGGACTGCTGTTCGACCTAACAGAGATAAAAACACGTTAAGATATCAGACCACATGACAATGAGACTCTTTTTGAACACCGGAAACTAAACAAATTCAATTCAAAGGCTCACAATAATATTTGTATGTGAGTTAAACATCTACCAGTTTTAACAGATCTGTTAAAACTCAGTTAATTCAATGTTCCTTTAGGGTGATGCATTTTATCATTTTATCATCTGTGGATTCTCACTATAAATCTCAACATGAAGTCATTTATGGTTTCCATTCAGTAAGGTTCTGGTTAAAATTAAGCCAGCATAGGACTCAGCACTTTCCATTTGAACCACAGTATTACAAAATGGGATACTTTTAAAGTTTTTGTGGAGGCATCCACACAGAAAAATGCATCAGACATTCTTATGTGCTTGGAACAAATTGGCAATGTAGCAGACCAATAAATTTGCATCCCCGTGCTGTGCTTTATTCTCTGCTAATAAATGCTGGGAAACTGGACAGTCTAGATTCTCAGTCAAGAATCCCTAAATTAAAAGGTTTGCCAGCACCAATAATCTTTATTTTAACATCCTGACCCCTTGGTTTTCATATCATTTGTTAAATCTGTCCACATGTTTAAAAACAAACAAACAAGACAATTATTTTTTGCTGTAGTTACATTAACTTCAAGCCAGTCGCTTCGCTTACCGTCCACTGCACTCTGACAGCGGAAGACGAAAGGACAGTTGGCGTGCGCAGGTGGATAACAACATCTGCCAGTTCTCTCTGGATGTGACGATGATCCACTCCCTGCATAGTGGCAGTGCTGTCTGTGTGTACCAAAGGAAGGACAGAAGCATAAAATTTCAGTGTGTTTGTGGCTAAGCTGGCATTTAAAAGCTTAAAAACTAATGGAAAATCCAGACTGACCCTGTGTTCTGATGGAGTCAGAGATTGGACTGGGGTCACTCAGGCCATAGGAATTCACTGCTCTGACCATAAAGAGGTATACAGTTCCGGGCTTCAGGTTTCTCAGGACAAAGGTCTGCGCCTTCACATGCTCTGCCAGGGTCACCCATCTGCTGCCTAATGTGTAACTGCAGAGAGTGGCCAAAAATGACAGCACACAAACACAGGGAATATTTTGTCAAGCTTGATCCATGTTAAACAGAATGACTTCGTTAAAACACGTTTGACCCTGCAAGTCTCTAACCTGAATGCCTCAATCAGGTAAGAGGTGGGTGGTGCAGCGCCACTGGGGCCAGATTTCCATGATAGAGTGACAGAGGTACGGCTGATGTCAGTCACCTCAGGTTTAGATGGAGCACTGGGAATCAGGCTAGGGTCTGAGGGATGACCAGACTGGACAACAACTCCAAACTCTGCCAGTGAGACAGCAACAAAATCATGCAAAAGTTAACCTAGCAGGACTTTCTGTATATCTGAATAGCCTACCTTCAACTTGCAAGTACGCTGTTCGGGAAGCCTCTCCATTGGAATTAGAAGCAACGCAGGTGTAGAAACCTGTATCTCCCAGCTAAGGATGGAAGATACAGAGGAGGCAGACATTGACAGGTGGCCTTGGCTCAGTGTGAGTTCTTAGTAAGTGCTGTATTACTATCTACTACCTTAGCATAGTGAATCTTCAGCAATCCTGTTTCTGTTAGCGACATACGGGAGTCCACAGGAGACACCACCACACCATCTTTCTTCCAGTGAACGGCAGGCGTTGGAGTGCCAACACTTTGGCAACCCAGGGTTACTGTGCTGTCTACAGAAACAGTCTGATTGACCGGACCCTGTCTAATGACAGGAGGAGGGTGGTCTGACCCAGCTAGGAAAGAAAAATGGAAAAGTGAATGACTAAACCACAAAATGACATGTATTAATTATAAGATATGTCTCATTGGAAATACACAGTGAAGTCAGTGTCAAAACAGCATGTGGTGTGGTATACATATACATATATACACATACACATATATACATACATACATATATACATATATACGTATATATATATATATACACATATATACATAGATATATATATATATACATATACATATATATATATATATATATATATATATATATATATATATGTATATATATGTGTATATGTATATATACATATATATATACATATATACATATATATATACATATACACATATATATACATATACCTATATATTTATATATACATATATATATACATATACATATACACATATATATATACATATACATATACACATATATATATATATATATAGTATATGTATATATATATATGTGTATATGTAATATATATATATATACATATACACATATATATATACATATACATATACATATACACATATATATATACATATACATATACACATATATATATATATATATATATATATATATATATGGGCAGTGGCTGGGGGACAAGTGAGATCTTAGCTGACATTTTCCCCCTCCAACCCTTTTCTGCATTTTCTTCTCTACAACAATGTCATTGCCAGTGGTATATTACAGAATTTGAGATTAGGAATTCATTTTAATAAAATGTTAAAGTTATAAAGAGAGAGAGAAAAATAAAAATAAGAACTGAGAATAGTTGAGAAAATGAAGGCCTGGGAAAAAAACAAAAGACAGATAAGATGTGGAAGATATTGAGGGGTAAATTGGTAAAGAGGGAGAACAATAAGCTTAGGTGGCTGCGCAGGCAGTGGAGGAAAAAGAAATCAACTTTTCCCCTCCAGCGGAGAGCAACTAATCGTTCATTGGGTTGTAGGTACTGCTGGAGCCGGATCCAATCATGTCGGCAAAGCCCAACTAATAACAGTCTAACTTAGATAACAGACTCTCTCGCTCTCTTACATTTGAAAAAAAAAACCTGGATGGGAGCAGGGGCTCTAGATAAAAAATACAAAAAAAACCTCCGAAAAAGGTGATGGAAGTCTGCCTTGAAAACTGCCAGAGGTAATGTGAACCAGTTATTACCATACAAATGCACTACTCTAAATGGGGATGAGAGGCGTGTGGTAGGATGGATAGAATTTAGGGGAGGGGAGAGTGGAGAGAAAAAAATGTGCAAGTGAGAGTGTAGAGCTGTGCAGACTGCTGGAAAAAATCCTAAAAACACCCATGAACAGCCCACCTCCTTTTTTCTGAATAGACTCTCACTTTCATACTAAGGTGGCTGCAGGACACATTATCGGTATGGGCAGAATACTGTCCACGACAACTGACAGAGCAGCACTGATCCACTCAATGTGTAGATGCATTACCAGTCTGTTCAAAACTGAAGCAATTATTTTCTTTAATGTATTTACGTACATAGAACTCACACAGACGTACAAGTAGTTATTCATCACCACACAGGTGCACAATTACTTGTGTCTGCAATTACTTTTGTAGGCCTCCGAGCACATTCAAATTGCTTTTTAAGGCAATCAGCATAGTTATTTCATCATGTATAGTTTGGATGAGAGTCCCTCAGACCAATTTCTATAAAAACCTCATATACTGAACTCTAGATCTAGAGTACAATAAACCAGTCTGTGCTGTGTTGTGTTAAGGCAAACTAATGATTAATGATGATCAGTGCAGCCATCTTTATTTAGACTATTTACTGCACAATTGCAGGTTAGGAAATGTTTCTTTAAGAGAAGATTTATATAGTATTGTGCAAAAGTCTTGAGTCAAAACACTTTTCTTTATATGTTGCTGGGAAAACCGGAAACACATGAAGCAATTTATTGAAACTTGCAAACATACATAATTCTAATGAGCTAAAATATTTGGCATGAGTACCTTTAGTCTTTAACACAGCCTGAACTCTCTTAGGCAAGCTTTCTTGTAATGTCTTTAAGTAGAGTCTTTACCTTACAATTTAATATATCTTACAATGACTGTTTGGCTCTATGAGCTCTTTTTCTTTGGATGAGAAAAATCTCTTATTTGGATACTGCCTGCCTTTTGTTTTGTTTATTGCCAAGACAATCCCAAGTTCTTCTATCCAGGTATGCTTTTGTTGCATTGGCAGTGTGGTATCATTGTCTTGCTGAAAAATGAAGCTGCTGCCAATCAGACACTGTCCAGATGGTTTTGCATGGTGGATCAAAATCTGATGGTACATATTCTGCATAAGTACATCCATTTTGACAAGATACTTAAACCACGACAGAGCCTCCACCATGTTTTACAGATGGCTGTAAGCACTTCCTGTTGTACTTCTCCCAAGCACCTCCTTCAAATTTGGATTCATCATTGCATCTGTTGCCTCTGATTTTTAGCATGGTTCTCATGTAATTTGTCATAGCTCAGCCTCTTCTCCCTGTTTCCTTTCCTTAAGAACGGCTAGTTGACAGCCACCATTCCACTGAGATCATTTCTGGTGAGGCTTCATCCAAAAGTAGACAGATCAGCTGAAGAGCTAGATGCATCTTTCAGGTCCATTGTCAGGTCTTTGCTGGATTTTTTCCCCCATTTGTGAAAGGACCTGACTTACAGATACTGTTGCTTGAGTTAACAACAAATAAATAAAAATAAACAAATAAGTGTTAATCTGAAAATATAAAACTACTGTGGAAAAGCAACCAACATAAAAAAAAAAACTACTGCTACTACAACTACTGCAGAGGTACTCTTCAAAACCACTTTAAAAAAATGACAAGAAATTCTGACCCCTTGGAAGTAAATATAAAGAACTGAGGACTGGCTCAAAACTTTTGCACAGCGCTGTAAGTACAGACACTCTTTATAGACAGTCACCGCAGAAACCAACTATTCTGAGCCCAACATGTGAACAATATCTCATAAAATCCCTCTCCTGACTGAAGCCAAGGCAAACCACCACACCCATATTACTGCCGTCTGTAGCCAAAACAAAACTGTAGTTTAATTTACCTGCTCAACAAAACAAGACTGCTGCCACAAAGTAGTCCACTTAGCCAAAAGACAAAAGAATGAAGCTGCAAAAGAGCTACATAAAAGTCCCCTCCTCTGCCCTCCATCACCACTTCCTTTTACTCACAGTCTGTAACCTCCAGCAGCGCTTTGGTAATAACGCTGCCAGCGATGTTAAGAGCCTGGCAGCTATAAAAGCCGCCATCATTACGTTGAACATTGGTAATGGTCAAACTGCCCATCTGGGAGACGGACAGCCGGCTAAAGGGCTGCGGTGGCTGGTAGGAGAAGAGAAGACTCTAGAGGGGAGATGAAGATCACAGTTAGCCATTCATTATCTTTATTTACACTGTGCAGTGATTTAGTAGTGTGATGACAGACTAAGGGTCAGTCTCACCTCACTGCCCTCCCTCTGCCAGAAAATAGCAGGCTGCGGGTTGCCAGTAGCCTCACATTGGAAGGTGACCGTCCTGCCCACTGCCACCACCTGGTTCCTGGGACGAATGGCAAAAGCCGGGGGCACTGCAGAAGAAGAGAGGTCCTAATTACCTGTCAGCATTACACATTTTTATCATTCTCAGCATTATAACATTAGTGTGTGTGTGTGAGAAAAGCTTTACATATTTTATTCATTTACCCACACATAACATGAATTACATACTGTAGTGGTGGATGGAATTACAGTGAAGATAGGACAGTGACAGGGACTCATGAGTTCTTGTTGCTGTCTGATGGTGGGTGAGGGATGGACGACAACTTACCAGTATTGACTACAAGGAAAAAAGACACACAAAAAAGCAGTGCAATGAATAATCAGGGTGAATACACACAATGCACACACAATTGCAATGATGCAGGGACAGTTTTAAAAGATTTTTTTTCTACAGTTCATTGAAGGGTTATGAAACTGTAGGCACCTGATCACATGTGCAAGACTTCCAAAATAAACTGTCAAAGAGGTGCTTTGTTATTATTCTGCTTCACCTTGTGGTTGTTCTCTATCTCTTTCCCTTTCTCGCTCTGTCTCTCCGTGGCTGGTTTGTGTATTTCTGTTCATGAGCTTGCAATCATTTAGTTTCTCTGTAGTTCACATCAGGTGTCCAAAGCTACACTTTCTCCCTGTTGGTGCTCCATAAGAGACGACCTGCTTTACTTTAGGAAATGCTCTGTCTGCTTTATGTGATGGTGCTGTGTGGGTAGAGCGTGTAGACAGAAGAACAGCCTTGCTTGCCGTGATTTCACCAGACTGTAATACAAGCTATTTTCACACTGCAAAATAATGCAACAGCGGACATCACATGGACACATGGTAGGTTGAGGTCTATTTAATGTCTGATTGGACTGTTTCTGACATTTGCGCTAACATGCAGAAAGACTGTAGTGTGTGTGTGAAAGCTAGTTGTCTAATTTCTTTTACTGATTTCATTGTTGGTCACGTTAAATGAAAAGATCTTACTTAGGAACTCATTGGCCCCTTCGGTACCCTGCACTGTGCACACTAGGCCAATTCAATAATGCTTCCAGTTATTCTTCATCATTGTGGTTAGTAGCATTTCAAAACTATTATTTCTCTTCTATTTTTATGAAGTGTGATGTATGATGTATTGACCTTTTTTAAAAAAAAATATGATTAGTGTTCTCAAAGGGATCTCAAGTGACACAGGTTACCCCCCCACAATGTCTCGTTAAAGAAATGGAAGAAAAGCACAGATGTTAAAGAGTAAAGCAGGCTGTCTATCCCCAGTTATGTGCAGCAGACTTATTGGCTGTGACGTGTGAAAAACACATGTAATTGCCAGTTTGAGTCAGAGCCAGCCAGCCTAGAGGCATAGTTTAACAGACGTACAATTGGTTAATGAGGACATAAAACTCATAAAGGGTGAGATGCGGATGAAGCATTGTGTCTGGATAGAGGGGAAAAGTAGGAGCTACTGTAAAATTTCCACACTAACAAACATGCATTTGTAGATGGGAAACACTGGAAATCTTAAGATGTCAAAGCTGGATTTATAGTGCAATGAATTGCTTGCTAACCAGCTGCTTTTGGAACTACAGTGCTACACTGCTGTGGATACTGTGGTAAAGCATGGCTTAAGCACCCTCTCTATAAATAGCCATATCTATCCACATCTCTAGAGTAGAGAGAGAGAGAGAAAAGTAGAGAGAGGTAATACAGGCAGAATAAATACATTTTAATTTAGTAATTCCAGAACAATGTCATACTTGGAACTTGTGCAAAATTATTATGACTAAGCTCCTTGGCTTACTACAACTGTTTATAATGGCAATTGTTTAATATCAACCAAATGTTCTAGGTCAGTAAAAATGATTCTGTGGTTAGGGTTGTGACTATGATTTGAGCCATACAGAGGTTGGGCTTTTTTTTTCTTTTCTTCTTTTTTAATATGAATCATGCATTCACTAAAATAACTATCTGTTTAATCTAGTAATACAACATCAAATGCTGTATCCCTGGTCTTTTCCATTGTTTGCCAAATTTAGCTATGCCCCCCCGATGCTCATTTTCTCAGGTTTTTGGAGGAGGAGGAAGACAATGTAATTGGAACCATGTCAGTCCCCAGCATGTAACCAGCTCGTCTTTAATTAAGTCCTACTGTCTTTGCAGTATATGTCACCAACTGCTTCTCTGTATGTGTGTATTTATGCGTACTGGTTTGCATGTGCAACCATGAGAGATATCTCACTGCCTATTTCCTGTCATTGATTTAAGAACTCAAGGGTGTCATTGTGGCATTACAGCTTAGACCAAATTAATTTAGCTCCTGTAGTCACGAACATTTCCTTCTGATGCTCATTTTAGTTTGCACAAACAAACTTTTATTATGCCTTCTTAGCTGTTGTTATATGACCCTCAGGCCTTAAGACAAACACACCCTAGAAACAATTATTCGGTACAAGAAGGCACAATGATGAAAGCGTGGTCATGCTGAACGCCCGGCTGTGTAAAAGTCATTTCTTGGTAAATTTGTGACACTATGACACAGGATTAGGTCTCCTGTTAGGAACAACTCTTAGGCAAACACTTCTCATCCATTAAAATGAAACCTGAGGCCTTGAAAAAAAAATATGTGGACTGCATATACATGAGAAGAAGGTGCTTTGATTGTAGAGCATTAAGTGTGAAGGCTGGGTTGTACTGACCATGTACAGTGAGCGTGGCAGACGCTTCAGACTTCCCAACCATGTTCTCCACCACACATGTATAAGAGCCTTCGTCTGCAGAGGTCACTTGGCGAACAATCAAGGTATGGTCCTCTAGGATTTCAAATCTGCTGGCAGGACAGACATGCACACACACACATGCCCAAGAGATGAAAGAACAAGTGGAAACAGCATGTTTGCATGGTCAGTTACTGAATGTAGAGGGTTTTTGTGTGTTACCTGCCCTTAGGCAGGTCAGAATCATCTCTCCTCCAGCGGACAGTGGGAACAGGGTCTCCTTGGACAACACAGCTGAACTCCACACTCTCCTCTGCCAGCACCACTACACTGCTGGGCCGCTTCACAAAGGTCGGACGCTCTATATGGCAGCACAGTAGTAAGAGGAACAAACATCATTACAGGATCAAATTCATCGTGTTTGTGGGCTCAGAAGGTATGAGTATTGAAAAGCTGACAAAAATGGAAAGAAGTCTTGGATCATATCAAATCCTTTGAAGCAGGGATCAGTCGGCACTCAGACTGATTTAATCTACTCATCAAAGGCTCACCCAAGTAAATCCACTTGCTGCAATTGTTCACCTATTATAAATATGGTTGAGAGTTTATTACTGAGTACTCTGTGTGGGAAACAGCGTGTTCGAACAGCTGAAGCGTCAGAAGTCAGATTGTTATTCTATTCTCCTCTGCATCATATCATGGCTGGACTGAGGACTATGCACACCAACAGAACATCAATACATCAAGTTTTGCAAAAGTTAAAAATTGCAAAGCAACTTGTTTGAGATACAGAAAGCAGGACTACAACCAGCAAAAGTTCTGTGAAATGTTCTGGTTCAAGGCAGTCACAGAGAATGAGTAGCTGTCTACAAAACACTTTTGGGGAAAAGATCAAATGCTTGTGCAGTGCGATTCACATTACAGCAGAATAATGGGATCTAATGCATGTTATGGCTTCTCAAGGCCTATTGTAGTAGAAGACCATGAAATGCTGTCTGTCATGAACTTTCTTCCAAAGTCATCTGATTTTAACCCCTCTGAACAAGCAGAAAAAGTCCTCCATATTAATAACTTTTTCAAATCATTTGAGGTACATTTGAGTTTTGAACAAACTTTTATAATCAGTATGTTATTTTTCAGTGGTTCAACTTTTCACCCAAATAAGTATAAATTATTATTTGCTGGGATGAAAAAATACAATAAAATCAGGTTTGACATGACTGTGAAACATAAAGAAATTCTATAGATAATCATATATTTATCTCCATAAGCCATTTATTTTGTACAGCCCAGAAAACAGCATATGTTAATATGCTTCTGCATTCAGCGGGATTTTCCACATTTATTTGACAGGCTCTTTGAGCCACTACATTGTATATTTGCAACCTGAACCAAGGCCATCTAACGATGTGGTACAGATAAGAGCTCTATTCTAATGGAAAGTGTTGGGAAAATAAGTGGGGGATTGAGTATAGAGGCTGGAAGCAGGAGGCGGCACTAGAAGAAGCACAGTACCATAGGGAGCTCTTATACTGAAAGGTTATAACATTAGATGTAGCACTGTTAGATGTTCAGTGCATGTTCAGTGGGGAAATTTGCTAAAGCTGGTAGACTGGGTGGTAGAGCTGCATAATCAAAATAATTAATGGGTTATTATACCCCAGTGAAAAAAGCATTATACAGTGGACTGGCAAGGCACTGAGAACTGGAAGTACTTAGACTAAGTGAAGTACTGCAACATTGTGAAATGCAATCAAAAAGCTGCATATTTTACCAAGCACCGTGAGTTCGGCAATCTCACTCTCCCTCTCTCCCACCATGTTGGTTCCAACGCAGATGTATTTCCCTGCATCACTCTTCCTAGTGTTGGTGATCATTAGTTTGCCACTCCGAATCTAAAAGACAACAGAAAAAAAAAATCAATATTTGCACAGCTGTATTTGTGGAGGATCTAGCCATCTGTATGTGTACCGTGTTTGTGAATTACTAACAGAGTATCACATCCATAAAGCGTGTATTAATCTGGCTGCTATTCGTGTATTCTGTGATAAAATATGCCTCAGCTCAAGTTTTATTTTGGACATGTTTACTTGACAGTATGATGCCGTCTTTTGCATGGTCACATCTTTGACTGTCCTTCGTTTAAAAATAAGTGCATGGTGTTGTGTAAGCCTGTGCGCATTGATCTGGCTCTCTATTGCTTAGGAATAGAATTTTCACTGCCTTTCAATCTGCACAGAAGGTCACCCATTATGAAATTACATAATTCATATCTAGCACTACATGAGAACCCTGGGAACAAAGGGACTGCCTCTTTGTAGAGACGCTCCTTAGATGTTCTTTCAGCCTACTTTGCCTTTCCCAAACTTTTCTCTAAGCACACACACACACACACACACACACACACACACACACACACACACACACACACACACACACACACACACACACACACACACACACACACAGGCACACCCACACATTCATGTTTATTTTTTTTGGCATTTCTTCTTTATTTGGTAGATGTAGTTGAGATAGACAGCAGAGGCATGAAAGAGAAAGAAGGAATGACATGCAGCAAAGAGCCCACCCTACATTCAAACCCAAGGCTCTGCACAAAAGGACTCAGGCTCAGTGAGAAATCCGCGATCTACCAGGTAAGCTACTGGGGTGGCCCACTGCTTTCAGCCTTTTCTGTCCACCACACGCCTCCACACACCATGTCTTTGAGTTACTTTGAATGTGAGATCCTCTACTGATAGTATGCAGCAGCTTGGTGTTAGAGGTGACAGCAGAGCAGTAGTGAGTAGATGAGAAACTGGAGAAGGGAAACATGCTGACCTCCAAACAAACACAAAGCCATTCTCTGCAACCAGACATGTGAAACCAGGCATCAACTTCAATTAAACTCTCAGCCCAGTTATTATGCTCTTAGATTGCTTCTTCCCTGCTCAAACTATTCATGCATTCTAGCTAGGGACACGACACACACTGCAGCGCTGCCATTTCTTAACAGAGTTCAGAGGTCAAGGCTGCCTACAGAGCTGCGTCCATTGAGTAATTCAGCAACATGCCAGACAGCACCTGGCACCGTAGGAACTCTCAACTCTCAAGCTTACAGATGGAATACATCATTAAATTGCTGCTGCAGGGATAAAACCAGCAGCCTTTCATTTATTAGTCAGCCTCCTCCAGGCTAACCTTCCACCACAAACGGCTGACACTGTCCACCAAATAAATAAAAAAATTGAAAAATAAAAAGACCAAGAGTGGCCTAAGAGTGGATACCATTTCAAATCTGTTGTAAATCATGCGGTTTTAAGAGGAAGACTTAATAAATTGCGGGGTGACTTGTGGTTGTGTGTACTTGGGATGCACATTGCCAACCACTGGTAATCACAGGGGGCACGTGGGGGAATTTGGGAACTAGTATTGCAGATTCAGCCATTCCTGTCAGTATTCACTGGATTAGGGTTGGATGTTTGGAGTTACATTATAGCCACTAAAATAAAACGCTCTGTATTTCACTAAAAACATAATGCAATGCGGGTGTTTAAGCTGCTGTGAATGATTCATGAATAACCCATCCATCCACTCATTTTCTTAACTGCTTATCCAATTCAGGGTTGCAGAGGGACTGGAGGACACAGACAGATATACCACAGGCTCTTTTTCAAACTAGTGCAATGTGAGTTAAAAGATTTCTTATTTGGTCTCATTTCTTTTCTACATTTCAAAGAGTTTACTGACTTTGGCTCATTGAGATTACCTATTTAAATCCTGGAGAAAGGGTTTTGCGAGTTACCCCTTGCTGCAAGTCTTTCTCGAGGATTGCAAAGATGATCTAACCATTGCCACTGGCTAATGTTATACTTATGCTCTGCAACTTTTTTTTTCTGTTTACTGCACTTGTAACTTTAGCAGCTGATTAAAGAGTAGACTGAGAGCTTTTTTATTTCCTCGACTGACCGCTCCTCATTTTTAGCAAAAATTCCACTGCAAAGAAATGAAAATGTGGTTTGTCAGTCCTCCATCTCGGACACTGAAACCTCAGCTTTTCTTCCTCTTGTGCCTCGGTGTCTTCTATTTCTTTTTTACATAGTCTTAGATACCCTGAGGGAAAACACATTAGCTGCCTTAGTGTGATGTGTACGTATTTTCCTGCAATGAAGACACTCAGCTTTTTAATTAAAATCCATAAAATTCAATCCAACTGTTAACTCACAACTTGATCTGCATATCACTATTAATAACTGACAGCTAAAGGCCACAAGGGAAACACTCAAAAGGGTTTAAAGTAGCCATGAATCACTTGTGGTAGACTCCTTTGGTCTTTGTACAGTAAGTAATGTCTTTGAGAGAACACTCATGGCAAAGACACATTTCCATATAGAAAAGATGATCAGGGAGGACGAAGCCAGGCACGTAGCAAGTACAAAGGGAAAAGCAGCCTTTGTATTTCCCTCAGAGGAGCCTCCCCCTTGGCTCTGATCCTTTCCTCTTCTTAAATCAGAGATAGCTGCTCTGTCCATCACAGTTCCCCAGAGATGCTCTACCTGTCACTCCACACTAACATGAGCTTTGAATCTCCTGCGTGTTCCTGGGAGCATGGAAGAGAAGACTCAAATAAACAAATCAGCTCTCTCACACAGACACACACACATGCACGCACACAGCTATCTGAGTTGTTGAAACCAGATTCTGTTCCAAAGTTAAAGGAGCAGGAAGCCATTAAATGCAAAATAAATTCAGTGTATACAAAAGCATGAAAAGGAAAATCACTGCTGTCTGCCGCGTGCCACATGACCTAATACATTAGACTAAGACCATACAGGGAGTGCAGAATTATTAGGCAAGTTGTATTTTTGAGGAATAATTTTATTATTGAACAACAACCATGTTCTCAATGAACCCAAAAAACTCATTAATATCAAAGCTGAATGTTTTTGGAAGTAGTTTTTAGTTTGTTTTTAGTTTTAGCTATTTTAGGGGGATATCTGTGTGTGCAGGTGACTATTACTGTGCATAATTATTAGGCAACTCAACAAAAAACAAATATATACCCATTTCAATTATTTATTTTTACCAGTGAAACCAATATAACATCTCCACATTCACAAATATACATTTCTGACATTCAAAATCAAAACAAAAACAAATCAGCGACCAATATAGCCACCTTTCTTTGCAAGGACACTCAAAAGCCTGCCATCCATGGATTCTGTCAGTGTTTTGATCTGTTCACCATCAACATTGCGTGCAGCAGCAACCACAGCCTCCCAGACACTGTTCAGAGAGATGTACTGTTTTCCCTCCTTGTAAATCTCACATTTCATGATGGACCACAGGTTCTCAATGGGGTTCAGATCAGGTGAACAAGGTGGCCATGACATTAGTTTTTCTTCTTTTATACCCTTTCTTGCCAGCCACGCTGTGGAGTACTTGGACGCGTGTGATGGAGCATTGTCCTGCATGAAAATCATGTTTTTCTTGAAGGATGCAGACTTCTTCCTGTACCACTGCTTGAAGAAGGTGTCTTCCAGAAACTGGCAGTAGGACTTGGAGTTGAGCTTGACTCCATCCTCAACCCGAAAAGGCCCCACAAGCTCATCTTTGATGATACCAGCCCAAACCAGTACTCCACCTCCACCTTGCTGGCGTCTGAGTCGGACTGGAGCTCTCTGCCCTTTACCAATCCAGCCACGGGCCCATCCATCTGGCCCATCAAGACTCACTCTCATTTCATCAGTCCATAAAACCTTAGAAAAACCAGTCTTGAGATATTTCTTGGCCCAGTCTTGACGTTTCAGCTTGTGTGTCTTGTTCAGTGGTGGTCGTCTTTCAGCCTTTCTTACCTTGGCCATGTCTCTGAGTATTGCACACCTTGTGCTTTTGGGCACTCCAGTGATGTTGCAGCTCTGAAATATGGCCAAACTGGTGGCAAGTGGCATCTTGGCAGCTGCACGCTTGACTTTTCTCAGTTCATGGGCAGTTATTTTGCGCCTTGGTTTTTCCACACGCTTCTTGCGACCCTGTTGACTATTTTGAATGAAACGCTTGATTGTTCGATGATCACGCTTCAGAAGCTTTGCAATTTTGAGACTGCTGCATCCCTCTGCAAGATATCACACTATTTTTGACTTTTCTGAGCCTGTCAAGTCCTTCTTTTGACCCGTTTTGCCAAAGGAAAGGACGTTGCCTAATAATTATGCACACCTGATATAGGGTGTTGATGTCATTAGACCACACCCCTTCTCATTACAGAGATGCACATCACCTAATATGCTTAATTGGTAGTAGGCTTTCGAGCCTATACAGCTTGGAGTAAGACAACATGCATGAAGAGGATGATGTGGACAAAATACTCATTTGCCTAATAATTCTGCACTCCCTGTACATCAATACAGTAGCTAACATTAGCACACAATGCTGTTCCTTCCTGTACAGTATAATGTACACTTTTGGTTTTTTTCTGATGTGCTGCTCTGTGGTTAAGGTTTTGTATGAGCCAAATAAATCATCTCTCCAAAATTCCTACGAGCATTTTGGTAATGAGAACCAGAAAAGGTTTCAGTGACCACAAGAAAATTATCTTGCAACTTCACAGGGTTGCTTTTCCAAATTCCTGCAGAGCTTTAATTTATATGTTAACGTTACAAAAAAGGCAACCAAGCATCAGAATTTCGCACTGAAAGGCTTTTTGAACCCCACCAATTTTCATGTCAAAGTTTGTTCTTCACATAACGTCAACGTTCTAGCATCTCCAATGTAATGACTTGCACTTTCCCATGAATATAATGATATAACAACAACAGTATAAATTATCATTAGTTGAAATGTGTGAAATCAAAATAGCTGCTTTTACTGTTATGCGTTCATCTCTGTCATCTAAGTTGGAGCCATCTTTCCTCCAGGAGATTGTGGGCTCGGGGTGTCCACGGGGTGGCTGGCACTCCAGGACCGCGGGCTCACCCACTGCGACCATAACGTCAACAGGATTCTGCCTAAATTCGTCACGTAAGACTGGAAAAAAAACAGACAAGCAGAACAGAAAACAGAGAGGACTTTAATGATGTTAAGAAGGTGAATACTTCCTCGTATCATTGGTGTCTTTAAGTGGGGCTGTGTTTAGTGTGTCAAAAAGTCTATTTCAATGACTTTTGTGATGTGGCATTAGCAGCTATTATTTTTAAGGTGCAAATTTTATAGTTTGGACTTTTGCTGCTTTTTTGCTCTTGGTAACAATATTAACACCTTTTCTTGTTGGTAGAACTGGGCTGTGATCCCAAGTCTTTAACAGCTTGACCAGCAGGATATTTTGTACTTGACTTCCCATGTCAAAAACACAACCGTACAAGTTTCAGTTGATTGTTTACTAGCTCTGTCAATCCCACTTTTTGACAGTGACACACAAACCCCTACACAAAATAAATTTACAGAGCTACACTGTTAGTAATCTGATAATATTAGTACAGTATTATCCACTCATCTAAATTGTATTCATTTATCAGCCTGTCAGGATCCCTCGTGGGACTACTCCTTCGCTCATGCAGGGTCTGTTGAGACTAGCTGCTGAGAAAGTTTGTTCTTAATGGCTGACAGTAAGATGAGAAGATATAAAGCTCTGCAGTAAAGGTGGGATCCAGCAGCCTACACTAGCAGGAGGCGGAAAGCTACCACGGCAATTTATCATCTTTCCACAACGACTAGGTTGTGTGCAGAAAAAGATCTTCCAGCCACCAGCTGTATCAGAGACAAAGCAAACTCGCATCTACTCCAGCGTGAATTCTGGTGGTCAGAGAGAGCTTTTTCCTGTCTCCACCATAGACATTATGTTGTGGTGTCTGCAGCAGTTTTTTTTTTTATTAGATTCTTGCATCATATTGAATGGGCTATCATTTGCAAAATTACAGCAAGAATAAAAGTGAAATTATGATATGTAGAAGAGAAACGAAAAAGAAAGTTCTTTTGATGAAAAACAACTTTAATTCCATATCGGTGAGCACAGTTTTGCCACCGATGAGGTGAACAACATGTGCTAATGTAGACGCCTGTGCATGAGTGACTGTTGTTAAGCATTCCCGGACTTAAATTACAGGAGGGGCTTAGAACCTGAAACAAGCCGAGGGAGCCGAGCCAACGCAGACCAAGCAGAGCAGCGAGACTCAGTAGAGCTGGGGTGAAAAGACAGGAAACAATGAGGAAAACGCATAATCACTCCCATATGGCAGCAACAACCCATTCACCTCTGGTTTCGTATTTTTGTGCATAACACCGAGTGGGCCCGAGACGCCTGATAAGCACCGTGGATATGAGAGAACAAATTGGGATGACCTTCTAATTGGAAGTATTTTGGCCCACGCATATCTCTGAGACTCACTTCGCTGCGTTGCCCCCTCTGATCCTCTGAGGAGGGTTGCGACCGCCTGACTGAGTGCTGATGGGAAACAGCTGTCTGACAACCCCACCCCACCTCACCCCCGCTCCCCGACTCCCCCCAATACTGCCGACACCACAATGTCGCATGATAAAAGGCACTCCCCGTGGGACGCGAAAAACATGGTTGGGGTTACCTCAGACAGGAAGAAAAGGAGACCGTCATAATTCTGTGCACACTGTGTGCGTGCATGTTGACTGATTGACTGATATTATCGCTTAATTCCAATGGTGGGTTGCACATCTGCTTTTACTATTGTGTGAGGGCCAAATGTTTTCACAGAAATCGAAAGTCTGGACTGCATCCATAAACCCCTTTGTTAAAGATTCAGTTTCAGTGATAGCATTGCAGTTAGCATAAGAAATAAGACTAGAAGAGATAAGGATTAAAATCAGAGGGAGCATATGAAGGTTAGGAAGGAATGTCTTTGTAAGTGTGCACCCATTTGTGTGTGTGTGTGTGTGTGTGTGAACAAGGAGAAACTGGTTAGTTTTTTCATGTCATGCTATTGTGCTGGGTAAGTACACAGATAATCTAAAAGCTGTGATTGAAAAACTGACTGTTTATGTTGAGTTTGGAAAAAGTATCTGCCTGTTACATTATAATAGGAAATTATGCATGCCCAAGTAAAAACCATGAAAGCACACACCAGTGCATGTACTGTGATCTCCAAACCTAAACTATGCATACTAAGACTGTTTTCTTCTCTCCAGTTTCTCGACAGTTGTCAAATCCTCCTGTTTTCTTACATTACTGTCTTCTCTCGTCATCTACTGGCTCCACACAATTAATATAATTTCGGCTTATCTAGAAGCATATCCTGACAACCTACTTTTTGGGAGTGATGTTGCTCAGAGATTTAAAGATTTAAGGCTAAACAACACTGTCTAGCCTTAAATCTTCCCAAGTCAGCAGCATTTGCATGACCAAGCTACATGGAGAATAATAATAATAATAAAAGAAAATCATACTGATTTTAAGAGGATTTGAAGAATTATGCAAGGAACAATCAGCACAAATTAAACCTTCTTTCTTACCATATATTTTTCTCAGCATGCTTTGATTGCAGAACCAGAACTATTATGATTTCTTTTGTGTCCTCCCGCCAACTTTAAAAACTTTTAGTGTAATCTGATTTTCCATTCTCTTTGTACATGCCTTGCATATTTTAAGGCTCTGCACTCCGTTTTAAAAACAAATCATACTTGTGTATTCCACAAGCTGCATAATGAACAGGAATTTCGTATGTTTTTGACGGTATGTAGCATCCACGTAGGTCTGATTCAGTGAAAACCACCTCACCAGCTTCTGAGGCCTACCCAACTTGCCTGTTTAGCTCAAGCTTTGCACCTCTCCTCGTCTTTTTTTCTCCCTCAATCTGATCCCTCCAGATGAGAATTGCATAGCCCACTTCAAAGCATCAGCCCTTGGCCTCACTAGTTGGGATCTGACAGCGTCTGACTTGTTGTTAGTCCTCTGGAGCCTGAACCACAGCTTGAAAGGCCTACTGTAGCAGGGCTCCAATAATCCTCTCTATAGAGTCCAACTAGACCAAAGAAATACGATCAAATCAGGACAGGCCTGAGATATGCCACAGACAGTAACCTTATCACACTATCATTGTATACGACAGCCATATACACCTTTTGTGGTGATGGTCTCAATTTACTCCTCAATTTACTATTTGCTATCCTGTAGCAGTAACAGTTATTGCATACTGCAATAATAAAACATAACTTTTATGTCCCAAAGTCAATAGTGATATTACCTTAAGACACTGATGGTTAAAAATGGATAAAATCAGATTTCACCTTGTGCTATATTGGAGAAAAATGTCCTTTTTAGTATTTTAAAGAAAGCAAAGCAGAGCACTTTGGCATTTTTATCACCTGGTTGATGTGTATTTTCATAAATCTTATATCTTGTTATAGCACTTTACCCTCATAGTCTATTGCAATAACCTACTACTAGAAAGATATTTAGTTATATTCCTTACTCGTCAGAGGAGTTGACCTAATATCTAATGTTTTTTTTTTATATTAAGTTAACATTGTAATGCTTAACTGCTGTTTTGGTTAAGACTTAAATGGAGAAAAAAAATCATTGTATATCCTACAAAGCTATCTAGTAGCCATTTAGCTTAACATCTAGTTTATCAGTACAAAAACTGAAACGGAAAAAAAAAAAAAAGGAAGGAGTATGGTGGCCCTGAGAGGCCAAACGGACTGCAACTTAAGAAAACACCAGCAGTAAGAAAAACGCAGCAAAAGCACACAAAACACAATGGAAATATGAAAAATGACAACGGAAATAGGAAAAAATAAAACAGAAATAGGAAAATACAGATTTCCAAAATAACAAGGGAAGTGTTTCTGGGGAGACAATAACCCGACAGACCAGTTGCAGGAACCAAAATATGCTAAGAATTGCGCTGGGAGACACTTAAAAGAAGTGGAGGATCTATCGGTTTTGTGAGGAAAGAAAAGATGAGAGGTAAGTGTGTTAGCCTAACTATTAGCCTAAAAATCCGTCATCAGTATTATATGAATGATGATAAAACACACCTACCATGTTTTATTTTCCTGCAACTGGTCTGTCGGGTTCTTGTCTCCCTAGAAACACTTCGCTTGTGCTTTTGGAAATCTGTTTTTTTTTTCCAATAGACCCTGTGCACAAGAAAATGCTAACTTCCTGTTTTAAGACCGGGTGTAGGGTTGTACATTTCCGGTAGCCTTATTTTGCGGTCAGTCGCTACTGCGAAGGACTCCAAAATCATGTCCAAAACACGAAAACGGTAAGATCGTGTTAAGTTACAAAGAGTGGAGGGTGCGAACACTCACCATTGCTGTGTCATAAAAAAATTAAATGATCAATTTTGACTTTTGAAGAGCGTAGATCAATTGGTTGTTTACATCACTCAACACAAGCAGAACTGCATTCCAAAATCAGAAGACACATCGTTCACATTCAGAAACACATCTCTGTATAGTGTCAGTTCTTATGATTTTAAATGGGAATGTTCAGCATTCAAACTACAGGTGAACAATAGTCAAAGGTTTCCCCCATTTTGTCAATATCAGCTAGTCAAGTACACACCTACACAGCATGTCAACAAACCGTGAAAAGAAGCCACAAAAAAATAAATAAATGAATGATTGCTGGTAAGGGTTTCTATACATTAGTATTTACGAAGGGTATGTTGTGACTTACCTTCAAAATTACAGTGGTCCCTCGCTATAAAGCAGTTCACCTTTCGCGGCTGCACTGTTTCGTGGATTTTTTTTAGTGCAATTTTGCATGCTTTTTTTTTCTTTTTCTACAGCACATTGTGTTCTGAGTCGTGATCAACTGTAGACCATTGTCGATCTCCTCCGTGCCGTCTCTCCTGTACAGTACAGAATCACTACGTCGATCGCTAGCAGTGTGACTCTGAAGAAGATAACCAAGATACTACTTTGCGGATTTCACCTATCGCTGGTTATTTTTAGAACATAACACTCGCGATAAACGAGGAACCACTGTATACAAATGCTGAGAAATATAGAATTTGAATCATTTCTCTCTTTTGCTCTGAGGCGTGGGGAAAAAAATATTGACAAGTCAATGAACATCATCTACAAATATATTCGGTAAATGCCCAAGACATCTTTAGAAATGTAAATCACCGCTTGATTCATCTATTCGGTTGACTTGTTTTGGAAAACCTGGCCGTAAACAAGGAGCGAATATCACACCGGAAACGAAACGCTATACAGGAGTTTCCCCACCGGAAGCAGCATATGCTAAGGCGCACAGAGTCTATTTCTGTTTTCGATTTCCCTATTTTTGTTTTCTTTTTTCCTATTTCCGTTGTCGTTTTTCCTATGTCTGTTGTGTTTTGTGTGCTTTTGCAGCGTTTTTCTTATTGCTGGTGTTTTCTTAAGTTGCAGTCCATTTGGCCTCTCAGGGCCACCGTAAAGGAGTCACTTGTAGGACAGTTCCGATAGTAAGATAGTAGCGACTGTCTTTTAACCTTCTACTGATTATTGGTTCATTTGGGTTCCCAAAATGCTAAACTGTTACTATAGATCAGCCTCAGCCTGTCTGTGATGTGTACATACTGAAATGAAAAGGGCAAGAGGCAGATGCTTAGCAGTATTGTGGTTCTGTCTGTTTCCTGGCACTCATCACAGTGACCGCACAAAAAACATGATATTATAAGAGCAAGTAATATTAACCGAAAATAAGAACTGACATTGTGAAATTTTAATGCGCTCAGTGCTTAAAACATTTCCTGTTGTTTCAGCTCAAATACAAACCAGCCCTTATTGACTAAAATATCACAGAGCAGCAACTTGAAAACGGGCATGCAATAAATACCCAAAGCTAACCTTGAAAATACAGCTATCGTTCAGTCCCAGCAGATATGAAATCCTTGGCTTTTCTCACAATCTATCTCCTGACCTCTCACTACCCCCACCCCCTGGTGTGTTTATCCACCATGAACCACCCTCCTCCACTACCACCACCTCCTCTTCTTCTCCTTGCTCTTAAAAAACTAGTCTGGAGAGGCAGAAAGCTTTGAGAGAAACAGCTGCTTCACAGAAAAACCAATATGCGCAGCTCATGTCTAATAGTTCGTAATATAGACTGAAAAAAGAGAGAGAGCGAGAGAGTGAGACCAACAAACACATACTGTACTCTCACACGGGAGGTCCAGTGGGCCCTGTTCTCCTTTGCAAGCACCCACCAAAGCCAATAACATAATAAGAATTGCAACCAAGCAAATCCAATAAAAGAGTCTCACACATACAAATTAGAATACATACATGAGCTCAGTCTCATAACTATGCCACAGGAGATTTGTAAAATAAACACAAGCATCTAGAAGACAGTGCATAAGGCTCATAAACTAACAAAAATTCCTTGCTTGTCCTCCATGGGCTCCCCAATTTGAATTTCATTTTCCACAATGAAATTATTATTTAAAAAAACGGTCCCAGGGCAAACATTTTCTTGCACACAGGGCCATATATCTATCTTTGTTTGGCGAACCAATTAACTCAATATTGTAGCTCACTTCATATGATAAAGTTCCATGTTATAATATTTGCAGGGTCTTTTAATACTGAACTTTTGCTTTTCTGTTGCTGTCCTTACCTTTTAGATTCAGAGAACGACCCTTTAATGCCTCAATACATCGAAATCCTCTGTTAGGGAATGATAATGCTGGCACTGTTGCTTATTTCTCTTCTTTAAAACACACATATATATAAAAGAAAAGACAATAACTGAAAAAAGACACTGTATGTGCAAAATGGACAAGCATATCATCTGCTAAGCAGCACTACATCCTGGCAGGGGATGTGTACCATGGTGCCATGTGAATGTGCGTACAGGGATAGATGCACTGCTTCATCAGTTCTTGGAAGTTCTGACACTCTAATCCTGTTGATGTACGTGCAGAACATATCATTCGAGGAGCAGATATTAAAACCAGCTAAAAGGATTGCGTGACCTCTATTTTAATCTTCTTCACTCATCCCATCCCTCTCTAAGAGGTAAAGCATTGCAGTGAGAATAAGGAGAGGGGAGATATGAAAAGACAGACGAGCATGAAGAAGATTAGGAGAATTAGTGAAGTGGCAGAAGAGCTGGGTGAAACAGAGGCTGAACAGCTCTAATAGGGTTAGTAGAGTTGTCAATTACTGTCTTGGATATATTTGGTTGCGAAAAAAACACGTTCAGGAGAAGAGACACATCAATACATACAAATAACACATACCAACTGTGTGGGTATATATATCATACTTGGCTTGTCAAAACAAACATAATACAGGTTCATCCATCCATTTTTTGACAGTCTCTCTTTTAAAAAATGAAAAAATACACCACTGCGGTGGCCTTGCTTTCTTGCCTTCTAGTTTTGCTCTGATGCAGTTTATTTCTCTACCTCTGTTAGTTTGTACTGTCAGCCTGTTTCCATTTTCAGATGTCACATGATGTATAATCTGGGTATCTCTTTTCTACAAAGTCAGGAAATGATTATTTCTAGATGAATATCTTTTTCCTCAACACCTAGAAATAATACAAGGCACCATACATTATCATAGATTTTTGCCAAATATGGCACTGCTGATGCTGTTGCAGTAGTAAAGTATGGCTGCATCTTGCTGGGACTTTCTTGTTGGATTTGCAGTGTACTGTTACGTGTGCTTTGTTGGCATCAAAATAGAAAATGTAGACCATTCAAAGAGCTTTTATGGAGTCAGAATGTGACTGCTGTTGGTTTGTTGCAAACTAGCTCTGGCTCTAAGGCATTAAATAGGTCCACAGGCTCCTCCAGTTCTTACAATGACTGATTTCTGCAATAGGTTGTCTCGTGGCAAATAGCTTTGTTAAAATGCTACCTGCATAGGTATACAGATCTATCAGGTTTTGTCAGAACACTAGGTGGTGTGTTGAGTCTTCAAGTTAAATTCCTATGTGGACTGACTTTGATCAGCTTATGACTCACATGCACATGAAGATTAGCTGGGAAAGCATCATTTTCTGATGTCATGACTGGACTGGACTTTTTCTCATACCGTCAGCAAAAGGTCAAAGTTAAATGTGGAAACAACACCTTTATACATGTTGTATAGTGATCACTCATTCACTTTATTGTGGTTTTAATTTCTTGAATAAAAATAATCTGACAGTTATAATTTGGCAATTGTTTCGGACTAAATAAAAAAAGAGTCAAAGAAGAAGTGCTGATTCTGACGAGATCAGGTGGGCAGTTCTCACTGATTTTTCATGTAATTTCCCATATGACCAGAAATATTTTCTTATTTAAAATTTTAATTAAGCAGCTAACTTAAAAATGAAGTACAATCCATACATTTTATATCTGATAGAACCCCCTTTTTTGGCCCATTTTTCTTTACACTTTCAGTTCTCTTTCAGTTAAAGTTCAGGGGCATTCATCCTTAAATTCCCACCACAGCATTTCATTTACTTTGACATCTCGACAAAAAATGGGTCACAGCAACAACTTTTACATTTCTTTTCGTTGTATTTTTTTCAGCCATTCAGTTTTTGATATGATAGTGTGCTTGGGATCATTCTGCAACATCATTCTTTTGTATGACTTCTTTTGTGTCCATGCTTTAGCTGTTAGACAGATGGCTTCACATTGGAGAATACAGCTGCGCTTGGGATATCACTTGTGTTGTATGACACAATTTGTGCCAGCCTTTAGCTGTCAGACCGATGGTCCCACATCTGACTTTGAGTTCATTGTCAGCTCAATGACTGCAAGTTGCTCGGGTCCTGTGGCTACAAAACAAGCCCAAATCATCACCCTTCCACCACTGTGCTTGACAGTTATATTTGACAGTTATACTTGACAGTATGACGTGTCATGCTCATGTGCTGTGCAAAGGAAAATATTCCACAAGTCTTGTGCTGCTGTGTCCTTTTTAGAGAGAAGAAGCCTTCTTTTGGCAGTCCTTCCAAGTAAGACATACTTGTTGAGTCATTTTGTAATTGTGCTGTTGTGAACTTTAGGATTTAGCATGCTAACTGTGGGCTGTAGATGAGATTGCATGGTTACACTATGGTCTGACCTGAATTTGCTGGGACATCCACTCTGGTGAAGGTTGTGTGTTAACACACACCTTAATGTACCTTGCATTACAACTATTGTTTCTGCTCTAATGGTATAATGTTTTAATTTGCAGTAGTGATAATCAGGCCTGCCGATTATATACCTATCTCTGATGTCATACTGTATATATACTTCATAAATTGTTACAATAGCGTCATTATAAGGTATAAAAGTTGTGTTGCAGCACTGCAAAACAAATAGTGTGTGCAAGTGACATGAGAAATAACTACCTTTAGATTTAAAATGACGCAGGAATGTGAAAACCCATAGTTTTACAACACGGTGTCCTGTCATCAAAAGGGATTGCCTCACACCTTTCTTTTTAAATTAAAATTACTGCTTCATCTTGCAGGCACTGAATACACACAATTATTAAACAAGCTAATTATTTTCAAGTATTTTTTTAATTAATTTTCGCCAAGGTGTGCCATTTAATTAAATCAAGATTGCATTGGACAAAATAAATGAACGGAGAATAAATCAGACCCCGTTTGGTCAATTTAATAAGTGCAAATGCATTCAGGGAACGTTTTCCTTCCTTAGGGCACATAATAATTGTGAAAATGCAGCGTTCAATGAAACATGTTAGTGAAATATAATCTACTAAAGGTATGAGGTTGCCATTATTTTCCTGCAGTCTTTTATTTGCAAGGATGAAGCACTACTTCAGGATTCTAGTGATGCAAGCCTTGCATTAATTAATCTTTTAGAAGTCTAAACAAAATGTGTGTGGGTTGTGTCTGTGCTTTTCACCCGTTACTTTGGAAATAGCACCCACTTTGCACACCAAGCGCTTTTAGACCAAATGGAATAAATCCATATAGCCACTCGCTAACGCAATAAAATATAAAACTGAATAATGCTGCTAAAACAGGACTCTGGTTAGATGGGTGGAAAACTCAGGAACTGTTTAACGCAACACATAATGATCTATATGCTGAGATCTCACCTAAAAACACCTGCTTATTAGAACTGCATCTCATGCCAGAAGATGGCTTTCTGTACGGTCCCGAGTCAGCTTTCCTTTGTTACTCCTGAAGCCTATTCCATGTGTGATGTAATTTACTGAGATTTGTATTGAGGCTGTCAGGATATACACTCGTTAGTGATATAAAGCATCAAAAACCTCACAAAAGGAAAAAACATAACTATTAATTGTGACAGCAATAGCAAACACCTGAATCCTTTAGAAAGCAGGAAATGCATGTCAGTGAGAATGGGAATGGTACAAAACCCAATCAAGTCCTCTTCTTCTGAATAATGGAGAGAACTGGAGGCAGTCGAAGAGTGGCCCTCTCTCTCTGGGGCAAGAGTCCCTCACATGAAAGCAGAAAAGCCACACGCGCGCACACACACACACACACACCATACTTTAACCCTCTCATTAGTGTAATCCTGCATGAGAACAGTAAATTGTCATGAATAAATCCACTTAGAAGTCAGCAAATGAAAGACTTTCACTTTGAGTTGGTTGCATTACCATTTCAATAAGCGTGCCACGCTGCAAAACGTTGGCAGTGTTTGACAGAGTAATTGGGAACATTAACGAGTAGATAAAATGTGGTAAGCGGAGGGAGGCGTCCGTGTAAGTACGTGTGTGAGTATGTCAATTAATTTTTTTCGCAGACACAAAAACACATTTGCAGATTTTCCACTAATAGGTCCAATGAGTCCCCCTGAAGGAGAGAGATTGGTGTGAAAGACTTTACCGGCTTTGTTTGGCAAAACAAAAGAATTGGATAGTAGACAGTAGTCAGACCTTGAGACAAATGTATTCCAGCATTTTGGCCCATAGAAACCTTTGTTTGAGCAGCATGACCTTAGAATAGTGTTTGGAAAATCTCCTTGGGCTAGCTTGATTTCTAAATAAGCACCTTTCATGAACTGTACACAAAAAGAAGAGAGGGGCAAAGTTTAGGGTATGTGCAATTACACCCTGCAGACAGAGCATAAATCTAACCCTGAGTGGGCAACTCTTTGTTTAAATGAGTATCTACCCTAATTTCTACCTGGCCTTTGTTTGTGAAAGAAGACAAAGTGGGTAGCGATGGAAATAATAAAGTGCAAAACCCAGGAGAGATGCTCCAAGGGAAGAGTGCACCTAGGTCACAAAGCGAGGAGGAGGAGGATCAGGAAGAGCTGGTAGTGGGGAGGGCAATGTATTGTAACAAAGAGAAAAGTGAGCCAGACAAAGACACAGAAGCAGGAGAGTGGAGATATAGACACAAAGAAACAAAGAGGTATAGTCATTGTAGCACTGGATAAGACAACTTTGTAGTCACTGTTTGCTTTATGGTGAGGCAGGTGCCAAAATATGCAGGACTTATGCGTTAAAACACACACGCACTCTCACACACATGCACATACACACACAAATCACACGCAATATACACATTCATAGTTACAGCTATGTTCTGCATCTTAATGTACCCAGAGGTGCCCTAGTCTCTCCCTCATCATCAATCTGAGAGACAACTCAAGGCCCAGGAGAGAAAGAGGCTGTGGGCAAATATGTAATGCACTGTGGTGTGCCAGAAAAAAAAGAAAAGAGAAGAAAAAAAAGCCTAATATAAATCAGAGAAAAGTACGAGACGGAACAACGGATGGTGTTCACGCAAATATTTTGAGACTACAGCATTATATTCCAGAGGATATTACAGTGACTGACAGATATACATTATGCACCGAGCGCCACAACACACCAGAGCCCATGCTTTCATTCAAACAGGAGAAACTGCGGTTTAAGAACATGCAAAGATGCTGACACTGCATGAAGTGATAGCAGAATTACACGAACCCAAGACACGAAAGGTTTGACACTGCACCATCGATAATTTCCGCGTAACTGAAGGATGTGTGAAAAGATGCAGCAAAAAGTGGGGGAAAAACGAATCATTGGCTGATTTACATCCATTTAGTGCTTCGTATCAGGTGTCAGATATTGATAATAGGATGTTCTGGCAAGCATCGGTGCTTCAGTCATGCTTTGCAAGCATTTCTCTCTTTTTTTCTATCTTTAAAAAAATTATTCTTCTGGAAAAAGGGCTTTCCACCAAAAAAATAGCACTGGATAAACATAAATATCTAAACACCTCATTACCATGAACTGCCAGAGGTCATCAGAAATGAAATAAATGATCATTTAAAACCTAATAAGTGATGCACAAATAAAATCTATGCACTGTTAATGGTTTAGGGGGAAAAAACAGCCTAGGAGCAGTAGTCTTTGGCACTTAGAAGCCCTTCAAGTCATGACGAAGCTAAAAACCAGTAATTTAGAGTAGGAATGGGAACAGAAATCGGGTATTACGACAAGCTTGTTTGGTTTGGACCGAGCTGCGCCAGGGAGGAATGAATGGGAAGAGAAATGAATGAGGGGTGAAAGATGAAACTTTAATGATCCCTCTTGGGAAATTGGGTCATTGCAGCAGCACGGGGAAGGGTACAGATCAGAACAGAGCAAACGCAGGTTTCCAGATAATACAAGTAATTAACGTGAGATAAACACACAAAGGATAACTAAACACATGAAAGCGATAATTACGCACACATTTATATGTTAAGCACATGTGTCAAAATGCCAGACAGGTAGACTCGAAGAGTAAAGACACGTATGTAAACATCCATGGTCAAGATGTTTAAGTGATCCAAAATTGCAAATGGAGCACAGGAGGGAAGACAACCAGGAGGATTTGTGCCGGAAGCGGCCCCCAGCCCCGTAATTGGTAGGAAACAAGAGGACTCTGAATAAACACTTGTCATGAGACACAGCCTGGCTCATTTTTTTTCTGTGCACGCTCCTATCCTCTTCTCCTGACTCGTTTAACTGAAGCTAACTCAAAGCCATGCTCCCCTCATAGCTCGTCCTCCTCCTCACAGTTCCCCTTCACTCATCGCTAGTCGCAGCTGTCTAGCCTCCATTCTGCCTTGTGTATCTGTCTGTTGCTGGGACAACAAGCCAAACACCACCTCAAGATTTCCAAATATCCCGACAAACTGCTCTCTGCACCAACTACTCTCAATCTCTAGTCTCCCCCCGCCCTGCCTTCACTGTGGCCTGCAGTCCTCCCCTTAATTCTGCTTTCTGGTCTTCTTCCTAATTATCTCTCGTGGAGGACAACATAGCCCCTACCATCCCCCGCACCGCTTCAACCCCGCTACTGAGAGACCCTGATGAATAATTTCACGTTTTTCTAGCCTTCTCCTTTCCCTCAACCTCAAATTGATTATTGTACAGAAAGCACAGCTAAAAGAGCAGCCCAATGGGTAATTTGTCTTTCTGACGATTGGAGTCCATGGATAGGTGTGGGGGAGGGAAAAGGGAGAAGGCTCCAAAACGATATGGAAAGGGATGAGAAAAATGTGATTATACGAAGAAAATATTTTTATATTGGAACGCTTCGCAGAGCTCGTCTCTGATAGCTCATTCCGTTTGATGTCGTGGTCAGAGGAGTAATTGGGAAGAGTGGACATTTGCATGTGGGAATGTTCGTACGAAAGTGAACAAAGTGAGCAGAAGAACATCCTTGAGGACTGTCCGTAATTACATGAAGCGCTTTGGAAAATGCTGTGAATACAGCGCCTGTCATTTGCTCTCCATCACAAACACTGCTTACAGCCCCGTGGCTACAGACACTCATCCATCGATGTTTGATTCCACTTAAATATGACTGACTGATGTGCTGTCGGAAGACGCTAACCTCCAGGTATGCCAAGCCTCCAATACTGTGAAACTCCCACCCGGTGGTATGCAAGGCTCTGGCGATGACAGGGGAGGAGGGTATAATTTGGGCACCACAGGAAAGATCACTAAGTGTGCATGCAGATATTCTGCCTTTTCATTAGGGTGAGGTATCCCATGAATAAGCGCTGCTGAAATAAATGCCTGCATTTATTCTGCTTTAACATTAGGTGACTCATCTAACTGCGTGTGTGCAAATTAGCAGGCCAAAACAGGGTCAGTGGTGTGAGTCATTAGCAATTTTGGTTAAGACAAGTTCACACCTGGATATTTCTTGATGGCGCTTTGCTGTAATGTGATGTCGAAAGTTGCAAACATTCTTCATTTGCGATTTTTCTTATGCAGGTCCTGCCATGTGCCTGTGATTCCCCATCATCGCAAAGATAAGCTGAATCAGCCACCCACCAGCTCTCCTTCTCTCATCTCTCCATCTTACCCTTGCATACACCCTCATCACTTTTCATTCCCCCCCTTGTGTTTTCCTGTCTTCTAACTTCAATCTGTACTTACTCTCATCTCCTTTTGTTTCCTCTAAGCCATCTCACAATCTCCCAGGGCTTTGTTCCTCCCTATCTTCTTTTCTTTTCCTCTACTTCAAACCTGCTGTAAAGTCTTTCGGCAAGGCTAGATTTTCCTCCCTGTTATTTTTTTTTTTTTTTAGGCCTGAGCTTTCCTCATTTTCTCTTCCAGCTCTGTTGTGCATTCTCCACCCCCCACCCTGAAAACCCTCTTAATGGATCCAGTGTCTGCAGAATACCAGAGTAAACCGCACAACTGCACTGTGGCTTCATGTTTGTCTCTGCTTCAGTGTCTCTCTACTCCATCTATGAAAAAGGGGGGTACAAAAAAATGAATTGAAAACTGCTGAACACGAAAGCAAAAAGAACGCTTCACAGTGCAGTGTCTGATATCTCAAATAAAAACCTTAAAATTAATGTTTTAACTTGAAGGGTTTTTTCTTTGCTTATTCTTTTATTTGTTAATCTTTAACTAATAAAGGGTCATGCAGCTTTTTTTCTTTTTTTAAAAAATAAAACTGCTTAGGTTTAACTTTCCTCTGTTCATGCAGTCATGAAAGCTACCATTAAACTTGATACTTACCCAGTTATTCCATGTTCCCAAGAAACTGCTGTTGCTTCTGATAAACTCAGCAAATATTGTGCATGAGAAGCTTTTTTCCCCCCAATTTTGTGCCATAACTTATATCCCCGAGGAAATAACAGGAGGATTCCGCTTAGTAAACAATCCCGTCTCCTAGAAATTATGTTTTCACAGTACTAATTTGCCGCAAATATGTTTTGTTAGAAACGTTAAGGGCATTAGTAATACCGTTTTGATTGACAAAGTAATATGTTTGCAAATCGTTGTCACTGAAGAGTCAGAGTATTCAGACTCAATTAAAGTTTCTTTTTATGCTTCACTGTACTGAGGTTACAGATAGATTGTGGTCTGGGAGAAATACTGAAAAAAAAAAGTTAATTGAAGCAAATCATCCGGTGGAGTTGGAGACACAAGTAGCTGCAATACTTTCACACATAAAGGATCCACTTTCTCCATCTAGTTATTTTAAGAAGCTGAAATGCCAATCAAAAAATGACTCTCTGTGCTGAATTTGGAAAAAAAAAAGTGTGTACAAATAATTCCCACCTCAAAAATATAGAAACTATGGATCTTGATCCTGCTGGTTTTCTGTTCCATGTAGCTCTTCATTACAGCGACAAATTTAGCCAGAGATAACTCTTCTAAAAATGTACAAGCACAAACAGCAGGAGTTCAAACAAGCCTTGTAGCCCTCTGCCTCGGAGTAGTGAACCAATAGGAGTGCAGGCAGGAGGCTGCAACAAGCTTACAGGTGTCGGCGTGATAGACAACACGATAACAGACCGACAAGGACAAACTGTCACATCTCTGCTGGGCTCGGCACTCCACAGGTAGACGGCATCCCGAGCAGCCCGAGACAGTGACAAATGGACACAATTTCCCTTTATTTATCTATGTGTTGTGTGAACTGCAGAACACATGCTGGCCTGCCCCCCCATAAATCTTTATCCGGTTAACACAATGCCAATAAACCAACACATTAGCCCTCACAAGCAGGCTAATCAAGCATATCGCACAATGTGTAGAGTACACGAACACATTCCTGATTAAAAAAGAAACGAAAGAAAGCGAGAAACACATCAAAAAGACATTATAGAATCCCTTCAGAGAAGTGCCATTACTCACAGCATCTGCACACAACAGCAAAGCATTTCCTGCTAAAAAAGAAAAGAGAGAGAGAAAGCAAAATAGAAAGGATGCACTCAGAAAATAAATCTGGGGGCAAAAACATGTCACTTATAACCCCGGTAATAAGTTTCTACTGTGGAGATGGAAGAAGGCTGGAAAAAGCTTTAGGGAGTCAGGGAGGTCAGGGAAGCGAGAAGGCAACATTTATACTGGTTAGATTTGATAAGGCCTGGAAATTGCTGAGTGAGGCATCCACTTCCAGAGACAAGCCAGTCTGTCTCGGTGACTCTGACCGGCTTGGCTCAGCCGAGAGGTGCCTCGTGTGACATGATGTCCCCCTCTGCTATTAACCCTGCTGACACAAGCTTTCCTCTTACACAAATACCTACATCATCAGCTGCCAATCTGACTGTTCAATCTACAAACACTAGACTAGAATTAATGTTTCCGCCTCTATAGATGAGCTTGCTCCCTCTGTACGCAAACAAAATCATTTTGCAGCCCAAAAACGACACCCTGGTCTCCTTCACTGACATCAACACACACGCTCACTAAAACTCTCCCTGCTGGTTTTGTCATATTACCTGACAGAACACCAGCAGATTTTTTTTCTTTTTTTTTTTTTTGCTCAGTGCCAAGCAGTCACTGGTGTGAATGGCTGAGCCTCTGGATTTAATTAGTGCTGCGCCCATATGGATTAGCAAACAGACAGGCGCACACACAAGCTGAAAGTATGTCACACTCCCACCTGATCAGCTCTTAACATTGCCCTTGGTGGCATGCAAACACAGATGCACACATGAATACACACACCAGGGGGAAAGAAAGAGGGCGGGGCGGGCTGAGCTTTAGAATCTGGCGAATTCTTTGCTGTAAATTTAATTGGTTTTAGCAGCAGTGCAAAGAAAACGTTAAGGTTGGCTTGCTGCACCATGTGCACAGAGACAGCTGCTCTGATGGGTAGGAGGTAGGAGGGAGCAAAGTGAACATACTGCTAAATAGATTATTTTAAAAACCAGCCAGGTTGATAAACAACATACTGTCAGCCTGGAAACGCAGGGATGCAGATGGATGGAAGGACACGCAAACACACAGTACCATACTCTGCAAATATTCACTTTGCCTCTAATCCCATTGAAGCCTACGCAAAGGACAAATTTCTGTCTGGTGTTGTTAATCTCCTGGGGTAGTTAGAGTTGTTGGTCATTTGTGAATCATTCTCGATGTTTAGCCAAGACTCTTTTACTGGTATGTTACCAACCATTTCTTTCCTTATCCCACTCGCCATACAGGACAATTATAGAAAAGTAAGCAAAAGTAGCATGAGACTGAAATGATGTATACACAAGTTCTGATATCACAGATGTTTTGTCAGGTTATTCAATAATGATTAGCTTACATGGTATATTTGGTATTTTCTGCACTTCTATGGCAGCTGTAAAACTTATGTCTCAAAAGCAGAAGATCACACAATAAGATCTTTGGCTGATATTCAAATATGACTACAACCAATATTTTATAATGTGGTAATCATTTTTCTTTAAATACTGTAGCAGCACAAAAATCATTTTTATTACACAGTGAATTGTAGAAGGGCAAATGGCATTTATTCCATTCCCACTGAAACCCTCAAGTGCTTTCTCTGCTTTGTAACTTGGGTAAGTGGGTATGATCTCACTAGTAAAATGAGTTTTTTGGGATGCTGAAAGCAAAGTTTAGTCAATGCGGTCACTAAGGACACAAGGCTCTGCAGAACCAGAGCAAAATCAATCCGCTGCCTCAAAGTCATAAACAAGAACCATACAAAGAAGCAGAAAAGAGGTAGGCATTTTGTTGCTGATAACTAAAGTAACGCCTAAGACCACCAGATCGATTATTCCCAATCTTTTTCTTGCGAAACAACCGGAGATGAGAAAAACCTGCTTCTTTTTTCTTTGTTTGGCGTTTCAATCTTAATATTTGGCCATGCTAACAAAGCTGTTAAAGAATGCTTGATAATTATTGTTCCAACCAATAAGGTTCAACCAATAGTTAGGCTTCTTGAAATATTTTCTCTTTTACTCCGATATAGCATTTGTGACTCTTTTAAGCTGTTTATAGCTCTTATTCAATAATCTAAAGGTTAACTGTACAAATCAGACTAACATTTAATAGTTTTACTCAGTACACAACACTATGCGGCCTCCTTGCCAGGGAATATAGAATGTCTGCTTTGAATGAAAATGATGATTTTGTCTTGATTGCATATTCAAACAAGACAGAAACACCATAAAGCTCTACTCCAGTACACTTCACCATTTGATCTGAGTGGAATATACTTGTACTATTGGACCAAACAGCTTATAGGCAATGGCCATTAGTCTAGTAAACCATTAACAGTGTTTCAGTGTACCTTACTAGAACTACTCAATGAAGAAAACAGATTTCCAGGTTTACTTGTAAAATTGTACACCACCATGCAAATTTCTTGAGCGACACCTAATTTCTTTAAATGTTGCTAGAAAAATGGAAACCCGATGTCACAATTGATTAGCACAAACATACATGGAAAGACTAAAGCAGAGTTTGAAAATCAATATAAGCACATTTACTCTTCCGCGAAAGCCTGAACTGTATTATCCAAGCTTTCTTAGCTTGAAGAAGTCTTGAGGAATAGTTCTCCAGGCTTCCTGAAGGACATTCAAAGTTCTTCTTTGGATGTTCACTGCCTTTTGTTTGATTCCATGTCAAGATAACACTGCTTCAATACAGGCCCCATTGTGTGTTTTCTATCAAGGTATACTTCTATTGAATTGGCAGCTTGTTTGGCATCCGTGTTTTCCTGGTGGATCAAAAGGTGGATATTACAGTAGCATTCATAATTCCATCAATTTCAACAAGATCCCCAACATGACTTGTACAAACGAAGCCCCAAACCATCTTCCAGTGATGGCTGTAGACACTCACTATTGCACCTCTCTTGACCTACTTGGTACATGTTGATTGGCGATTGGAGTCAGAACTTTTAAACACGAATTCATCACTCCATAAGACCTTTTGCCACTGATTTTCAGAACAGTTCTTGTGTAATTTGGCATACCTCAGCCTTTCCTGCTCTTTCATGTCTTCATAAATGGCTTCTTGACAGCCACCCTTCCATTCGGAACATTTCTGATGAGGCCTCGGATACTGTTGATAGTTTTTGTAAGACTTACCACTTCTTCTTTTGGCCTCCCCTTATCCAATTTCCTCACCCTGCACACTATCCTACTGAAAATTAGTGAAAAAGCAGTAGATATGCAAAGAAAAACTTCAGAGAGCCTTGGGAACTATTGCTCAAGACCACATTAAAAAAAATCCAAGAAAGTCTGGCTCTGTAGAAGACAAAAAATGGGAAATGAGGAGTTGCTTCACTTTTGCACTGTATTGTAGTTTTCTCCAGTCCACTTTTTTTTAAACAATTATTACATAAACAAAGGAAGTAAGGGGGTACAGGGGATGACAGGATTGCTTAGACAAGTTAAGCTGTAATGCTTTCCTTGACACTCTATTTATTACCTTAAGCCTAGAAGTCAAATCATGCACGTCTCCAAAAACAATAACCTGAATGGACAGTATCATTTCCTCATTTCTGCACATCAGTGCCCACAATGTATGAGCCTAATCGGGTCATCAATGATATGTTACAGACTGAGAAAAAAGCTGTAATACGGTAATGAGATTTGGTTATCCTTTACCCTTAAGGCTACTCAAACTGAAATGTGGTATTTAGTTTTAGCTGTGCAAATAATGAATAATACATAGCAATATATGCTACGTAATGTGATGGCGGTTAGAGCATTTTATGCAGCTAAGCTGTGTATGAATAATAGCATAATCTGCTGCAATTATGGATAGATAGCTTATAATTAGTTCATTGTAATCCCTCCAGCTGTCTGGCTCTAAGCAGACTCAGCACTGTCTGGATCCAAATAGGAAGAAATGTGAAAGAGAGCAGTTAGGGGTAGGGATAACCTTATTCTAGGAAGACACTTTTTGCATTGTGGGCTAAAATTAAATAATGTCCTTCACAGTCTGTTGAGAGTCTTTTATGTCTCTATAGGCAGCAGAGAGAAAAAAGCGACACAAAGAGGAGAGAATTAGCATTGAGACGAGGTCAGAGTAAAATATCATTCATGCTCCAGTCCCCCACTCCCACACACAATGAAGCACACCATTCCACGTCATACAAAGGCTTTTATTTTTTTAAATCTAGCCTTGGTTGATTTCCATTCTCTTAATTTCAATTCACTGTCTCATTTGGCAGCATGTGTCCAAATTAATTGGTTTGTTGTTGGACACGCTGTTTTCTTCCGCTCTGCTTGACATAAATATGCAATTGCTTGGGGGTTCGAATAAAAAGTGGGAGGTCAACATACCTTTACGGTAGTCTTACAGTAATTTACAAGGCAAAGAACAGTGAGCCTTACTGGGACTGAAACCCTTGATTAGACCCAGTAGGTGTCTGTGGTGAAGGTAGCCCATGTTTAATAGCTTTCATTGAAGCGTACTGACTAACATGCATGGGCTGTTAAAGTCCTGGTGTTTTTGAGCTTGTCGCTCTGTTCAGAAACCAAATGGGAGTGACAAGGAGTACTATTGAACAGCAGACTGTGTATACTGTAAACAATGTACACCACATGTCCTGCTGTGTGTTCATGAGTGCATACAGCATCTTCCACTTTACTTTCCCAAAAGCAATTCAGTACCAGAGTTACCAAGTGGCACTGTTGCCTTTAACTACATAAAGGTCTTCACACACAGGAATGAAACACAGATACCTCTCACAGTTATGCATTCCTAATAAAGGAAATGAATTGCAAAGAAAATGTTCAACCAAGCACATGCCTCTGACTTCAATAACCAACCTTGCCTACATTTGGTCTTTACAACGAACTGTTCTCAAACAACTACAGGGAATAACTGGCTGTGAGACTTCTGCTACAGCCCAGTGCAGTGGAGGGAAATACTGTATAATTCGTAGTTAGGCTCACAGCGCTGAAAACACTAGATAATGAAACCTCAAGAGCAACATATCTTTCTAGAACATTACTCATTGCATTGGAACTATATTCTGTATTATCCAAAAAATCATTAACCACAGTTTTGGTCTGCTTCTTCTAAAACTCTGCTCTGTCCTGAAACTGTCCTGTTAAGGACACTAATTCATGAACATTATAAATATACTTTTTCTTTTGTGTTGGTACTCTACAAACAGATTTCTTTTTCACATCATTAGGACAGATGAAAACATTTCAGAGATGAACATCTTAAAACAGTGAGGCGTACATCTTTAACCTAATGTCTTGGTAGCAATAGGGAAAGTGGAAAAGCCGGGCATCCCTGTTCCCTGCAGTTTTCTCAAGCTCATCGCTGGGTATTCCCAAGCACTCCCATTCCAACTTGGAGATATAAACTCTCTACCAGATTCTCAGCCAATTTTGAGGTTTCATCCCAGCTGACCATGCCCAGTTTAGACCTTCAATAGGAGGCACCTAGAGGCAATCTAATCAGATGGCCAGAGTACCTTAACTCCCTTCTAATTTGGAGCAGTGTCTGTACTTCTGTCACACCCTCGTATCACAGCGAGTGAAGCTCCCTGTTAAATCCAGAACTGAATTCAAAATCCTGCTCCTCACATACAAGGTCTTGAATAATCAGTCCCAATCTTATCTTAATGACGTATAGTACTTCGCTCTCGCACTGGAACTTGTTGTTCCTAGAGTATTTAAAAGTAGAATGGGAGGGAGGGCCTTTAGTTTTCAGGCCCCTCTTCTATGGAACCAGCTTCCAGTTTGGATTCGAGAGACAGACACTATCTCTACTTTAAGATTAGGCGGAAAACTTTGCTTTTGCTAAAGCATATAGTTAGGGCTGGACCAGGTGATTAGGCTGTTGGGGGTATTCCCGTGATGCATTGAGTATTTCTTCAATCACCTTTCTGACTCACTATGTGTGTCTGCATTGTATCATACTTGTTATTAACCTCTGTTTCTCTTCCACAGCATCTTTTATCCTGTCTTCCTTCTCTCACTCCAACCGGTCACAGCAGATTGCCGCCCCTCCCTGAGCCTGGTTCTGCTGGAGGTTTCTTCCTGTTAAAAGAGTTTTCCCCTCACTGTCGCCAAAGTGCTTGCTCATAGGGGGTCATATAATAGTTGGGTTTTTCTCTGTATTTGTTATTGTAGGGTCTACCTTACAATATAAAGCACCTTGAGGTGTCTGTTGTTGTGATTTGGTGCTGTATAAATAATATTTGATTGAACTGAATCTTCTTCTACAATCTCAATCTTTCAGTTGTTACTTAAGTTCACACATGAAAGATGTATAATGTCAAAATGAATGGCAGCAAACCGACCACTGATCCAGACCGAGACAAGTACACAACATTTACAATGTCTCTTGAAGACACACAATTCAGTCATGGGTGTGAAATGTGGAGTAAACAGGCTTATCAAACAGATAGGATTTCATATGTATCTTTAAGCAAGCATCAGATATTTTCATCCCTTGCCCTCTACCCTATTTTTTTCTCCCTTTTCATTCCTCCCTAGTATCCAACACCACCTCCAACTCCCCCCATGGCAAAGCGAGGCAGGCAATAGTATCTGCTCTATTACAGTGCCTCTGGAGATATCTGCCTTCTCAGCATGCAGCAATGCTGGAGACAGAGAAACACATAAACACATATGGTGCACACACAGTGGAGACCTCGGGTCTGAGATAATCAATGCCAACAGAGCAGCACTGGCTAGAGAAGGCAGAGAGAGGCAGAGAGAGGCCGATTCAAGGCTGAGCTCTGTTCATATAAGAAAAAGCCAGCAAGGAGAGAAGGAATGATATCTGTAGTTCTGTCATTGTGAACAATTTAAAGCAATCAAAATTGTATTGTATACAGACATTTAAAAAAATGTATTCCAGCAATAAAAGAACACCACATGCTTTCAGCATCTATTTATAAATCGCACGAATGTGAGGAGAAAAAAAAAGGGCGACAGCAAGGGTGTAAGACATCAGACTGACAGCACTCCTGCATCACAGTCGCTGTCTCCGCACACGGTGTCAACAAACCTCAAGGAAAGCTGACAAGAGGTGCAGGTGTCCAATGGCTATTAGTCTAAAAACTTCCTCATCTGTCAGTGAAGGGAACCAGTTAGTGAAGCAGCTGTCAATTAAACAAGCACTCATCTTGAGAAGCCTCTCACACAAAGCAGAGAGTGGGTGAAAAAAGACGTGCATGACAGGTGGTTGTATATGTGTTCTTGTCTCTCGACATTTCAGTTCAAGACCTTTAGCGAGACATTTTTCATGGCATATATGACATAGATTGGTTTGATGAAGGCCCATAAGGGGGAGGGGGACGTACTGAAATGCCAACCCGGAGCAAAAACAGAAAAAGTGAATCTTGTTGTTCACAGGAGTCTCAGCAGGGATGTGGAGCTTTCCATTTTTTTTTAAATCTTGGACAATCAAGTAATGGTACTGAGAATGCAAAAAGCGGACACGAAAAAAATGGTACATTTCAACATTTTCTATGTCAATGCACTATTTATCCACAGCACTAAATTAGATGAGGGAGATTTTGCCTCCCAGTACCTGATCAATCCAATTATCAGTCCAGCTATGAAACCTGGCTCAATTTGTTCACTCCAAATGAATTCAGTGGGCTTATAATTAACCAGCTCTGCTTGGAAGCCACTGGGATAAAATATAGGAATATGGAGCTTGGAAGAAAATTCTTATCAGCATGTGAATCTTTCATGAGAAGATGTAAAACCTGCCAGGAGGAGGTTTGCTTACAGTCAATATGAAATTCAGACACTCAGTTGTATCATGAGACCCATTCAGACTTGACATGCATGGTGAGATCTGAGAGAATACACATCTCACTGAAGTAGTAAAACTATCAAAAAGCACGAGCCAGCCGTCTATATCTTAACTCTCTAGGTTGACTTGATCTTGGTGGTATTATCTCCCTTGTCTCTCATATCAAGAATGAAGGTTAATAATATTTAACTATGATCTCATACTGAGAAACAAAGGAAGCATGTGCTCTTTTTTTGTTGTATTTTCTCAGTGGAAAATTCAAATAAATTTGTGTAGGTATTGTTAAAAGCAAACAACATTAGCACTCTACAGCTGAGACAATTTGCACATTAGGTTGTGAGAGCGTACCTGTCTGTCATTCATCTGCTGCTATACATAATGCTGCTCTAGAAGATAGTGGTGCCATCAAGCAGAGATTTGAAAGCTTTTTTTTTTTCAACCTAGTCAGCGTGGACCAGATGTTGAAATTTCATGTTAGTACAAACAAAGCTTCTGTATTTAATACGATTTCTTTTTTCCTAAACGTAGTAAATTTTGCTATGAAATGCAATATTTAAAGTTTGATTAACAATGGTACTTTGCATATATATCAGTTTCCAGTGAAAATGCGTTCCTGTTACTGACCCACGTGTGACGGCCTCTGCCCGACCCGCAACCTTTTTCTCTGCATGTGTTCCAGCGCCCTGGTGGGCAGGGCACAGCTTGTCAGCACCAACTGGGAACACCTGTGCCCTGTTTTCCCAAACCATAAAGCTGCGGTTGGCACTTCATTCTGCCTCTCACTCTCAACCCACTGTGTCATGCATTTATTTAGTTTTTCTTAAGGTGGTTGTTGCACTTACATGACCCATAGCCACCTTCACAGTCATGTGGACTCATCTGGACCATTTTTTAAAACGAGATTTTTTTTCCTTTGTACTTTTTACATTTTTACATCTAGTTAACTCCCAGGCAAGATTGATGTAAGGGATATTTATGTCATTTTCCATTGTTTGACAGATTACAGCTATCATTTGTTCATTACTCTGACCACATCATTTCAAGAAAGCCCCACTACATTACTAGGGGGACTAGTGCTGGAGTCATACATTACATAGACCGTTCTAACAGGATTCATTAATGTTTTTTTCTCAGAAGCTGATCAATTAATATAAACTCTACATGCATAAAATGAGCTCTAAAAAGTCTCCTTATCGTCCTTAACTTTGAAAACAAGTGACTATGATGGAATATCATCTGACAGATCAGCTGTAAATGTCGTTTTGCCTCAGTAGCAAACCATGAAGCAGAAATGGAGGCAAATGTTTATTAGTACAATGCAAATATTTAAATTGGATATCACACCCTGAAAACATGTTACTGCAAGAAAATAACAAAGCACTACAACAATACAAAAGACATAATAAACTCCACCAAAAAGTAATATTGGTGCATGACAGTATTGTTGTTATGGTTGACTGTGGTAAATTGCCAGTAGATTGCTGTTTTGAAAATGACTTGAATTCTGACATATTTTGCATATCTCATTAAATAGTGGGGGGGAACATTGACTATAGGCACATTACCTGCTTTTAATGTGTGTGTGTGTGTGTGTGTGTGTGTGTGTGCATGTGTGTGTGTGTACATGTCTAGACATCTTTGAGAGGACAGAGCATTGTCATGCTACTATACTATAGGGACAAAATGTGCGTCCCAATGAGTTTGAAGGCATTTTTGACGCTTAAAATTTGGTTTTAGTGTCAGGGTTAATATTTAGTTATGTGTCATGCCTTCAGAAATGTGTTCTCATGTGTTCTTTTTATCTCGTTATCACAGCTTAGAGCGACTCGTGTATCTTCGTAGCGACTCGTGTATCTTCGTAACCATGACAGCACGAGAGCAGTGCATGCTGGGAGTCAGGAAGTGAATCTACCGTGTGACTCGGGATATTAGCGTGTGGGCTCATGCAGCCGCCAGCTCCGCCGTTACAGGTTTAATCCTTTTCCCCTCGCTAAGGCATAGTCTGTGAGTATAATTCATTTTTGTACTATTAAGCGGCGAAGCGTTTGAACCGTTGTCTGTTATTCGGTTAGCTTTATTGTGTCTCATATAAGCTATGCGGCTAGGTTGTTAGGCTGTAATAATTAGCCAGATGTTTTGAGCTTATTGTATCTATAATACATCTCATATATTTCATTGTATCGTGTTTACAGTTTCACAAAAAGTACCCAGTAAAGCTCCTGGACTTCAACCCCCTGTGTCTCGGAGATTTATTTGGGAGTGTTTAAGCTGAATGGAAACTTAGCCCATTACAGTGAAAAGACTGCAACGCAGCTAACGGGGCATACAGGATCGCCGCCGTACGCAGCCACTCATTATCAAGAGATAAACGGCTCCCACTACAGCCTTCGGAGAGCTTCGCCTTCAGCCTTCCTCTCCCGATACCAGAGACCCAGCGACACGCAATGTCACAACGTAGCAATGCTAACAAAGGAAATGGAGACAACCAGTCAGAGTGTGTGCGCTCAAGGAGCAGTCGCTCATCTGGTACATCGTCTGGCTCGAAAATCAGCATAGCCATCGCCGTGGCAAAAGCAAAGGCTGAAGCCGCGCAAGCTAGAGCGGCACATTCAAAAAGGGAAATCGAGCTTAAAGTGGAGCAAGCACGTATTCAAGCGAGCCTCGACGCATTAATGGACGAAAAGGAAAGGGATGCTGCCGTTGCAGAGGCGAACTCCCTAGTAGCCGGTCTACAAGATATGGGTCTCGAAGTACGCAGCGAAGTTAACAGCCCGGTCTCCCAGTCTGTCAAAGACCAGCGCGTAGCCGCCTTTGTCACCGAACAGGCCAGCCTGAGCGCCAAGGGTCTATCGGCTACAGAAAACAACCTTCCCTCTTCTCAGCCAGTCACTCACCCGCATAACGCGGCTCAGACCCAAGATGCCGCTCCCGCTGCTATTACGCCACGCCAAGCTCTTCAGGGCCCTTGGAAAAGCGAGGCACCGTTAAGACAGAGCTCCAAGTCACCCTTCTACCCCCCTCCAACTCCACTCCTACAGCAGAACCCCAAACGAGATTCTACGTTTCCCACGCATCAGCCCGTCCACGGGACACTCTACGGAGGTGATTACGACCATTCTACAACCACTGACCTTATCAAATATCTCACTCGTAACCACTTGGTGACTTCAGGTCTCACCGCATATGACGACCAGCCAATAAACTACTGGGCCTGGAAAACATCGTTTCAGAACGCCACTGCCAATCTAGACCTGTCTGCCGCAGAAGAACTCGACCTCCTAACCAAACACCTGGGAAAAGAGTCAGCAGAACAAGTAAGAAGAATAAAGGCGGTCAACATCAGGAACCCAACTACTGGGCTGTGCTCAGCATGGGAGCGCCTCGACGAAGTATACGGCTCACCAGAAGCAGTCGAACAAGCTCTGTTCAGCAAACTAGAAAGCTTTCCGAAGCTCACATCAAAGGACCCACGGAGACTCCGGGACCTAGCCGACCTGCTGTCAGAGCTACAAGCCGCCAAGGAAGACGGCTACCTCGCGGGCATGTCGTACTTGGACACCTCCAGAGGGATTAAGCCCATCATCGAGAAACTTCCATATAGTTTACAAGAAAAATGGTTATACCACGGGGCGAGATACAAACAAGAACATTTTGTCAGCTTCCCACCTTTCCCCGTGTTGGTGGACTTCATCCGCACCGAGGCGAAAGCACATACGGACCCAAGTTTCAGCCTCTTCATGCCAAACCCTCCAGCCGAAGGAAGGAATAAATGGGAGAGGCCCACAAAGACGTCCGTCCACGCCCACAAGACACAGGTCTCAGGCACTACCAAGTCCGAGTCCAAAGAAAGCAGGGAACGCATTGACCCGAATAAGTATTGCCCCCTGCACAAAAAGCCCCATCCTCTGAGGAAATGCAGAGGCTTCCGCGAGAAGAGCTTAGACGACCGTAAACAGCTTCTGAAAGAACACTACGTCTGTTTTCGCTGCTGCTCGTCAACAGAACACCTAGCAAAGAACTGCACAGCCAAGATAACATGTACCGAGTGTGGGAGCGCTGCCCACACGACAGCTCTCCACCCCCACACGCCTGCCTGGAGGCCCAAGCCGTTCCCCTCCACCTCAGAGGATAGCGGGGAGGAGGACAAAGCGGACAACCAGGAGGTCAAGGCAACGTGCACACAGGTATGTGGAGAAGGTCTGAGCGCTAGAGCATGTGCTAAGATCTGTCTCGTCAGGGTGTTCCCAAACGGACGAAGAGAGGAAGCCAAGAGAATGTACGCTATATTGGATGAGCAGAGTAATCGCTCCCTCGCGCGGTCAGAGTTCTTCGAAGCCTTCAAGATCTCCGGGCGCCCGTACCCATACACCCTAAAGACCTGCGCGGGACGTACGGAGACAGCGGGGAGGAGAGCCAGCGGCTACACCGTAGAGCCGTTGGATAAGAAATCGAGTATTTCTTTGCCTACACTCCTCGAGTGTAACCAAATCCCTAACGTTCGTGCGGAGATTCCCACCCCCGGTGCGGCCTACCATCATGCTCATCTAAAATGCATCGCCGACAAGATACCACCTCCGGACCCAGACGCTAACATCCTTCTCCTACTGGGCAGAGATATCTTACGGGTCCACAAGGTCCGAGAGCAGATAAGTGGCCCAGGAGACGCTCCCTTCGCCCAAAGGCTTGACCTGGGGTGGGTCATCGTCGGGGACGTGTGCCTCGGAGGTGCTCACAGGCCACCGGAGGTGAGAAGCTACAAAACAGCCGTTCTAGGAAACGGTCGTACAAGTCATCTCCAGCCATGTAACAACCAGATCAAAGTGACAGAGGTGTTTGAACAAGCACGTGACTATCAACAACATCCAGCGCAAACCCCGACGACGCTAATCGGAGACAATTTGGGGCAAACCGTCTTCGCTCGCACTCCCAATGACCACAAACTTGCTCCATCCAGGGAAGATTTGGAGTTTCTAAGGATAATGGAAGCCGAGTGTTGCCAAGACAGCTCCAACAGTTGGGTCGCACCTTTGCCGTTTAGGTCACCGAGGCAGCGACTCCCTAACAACAGGAAACAGGCTCTCGAACGCCTCGTCTCACTTCGGCGCTCACTGGAAAAACGACCACGGATGAAGGCCGACTTCCTAGAGTTTATGGAGAAGATGCTCAAGAAGGCACATGCTGAAGCTGCCCCTCCCATGCAACCTGGTCAGGAGCGTTGGTACTTGCCCCTGTTCGGCGTGTATCACCCTCGGAAGCCGGACAAGATCCGCGTGGTTTTCGACAGCAGCGCATCCTATGAGGGAGTATCGCTCAATGACGTTTTACTCACCGGTCCCGACCTCAATAACAGCCTACTAGGCGTTCTCATGAGGTTTAGGAAGGAACAGGTTGCAATCACTGCCGACATCGAGCACATGTTCCACTGTTTCATCGTGAAAGAGGACCACCGGGATTTTCTCCGTTTCCTGTGGTACAAAAACAACGACCCTACCTCCGACATTGTGGACTACAGGATGCGGGTTCATCTCTTTGGTAACAGCCCCTCGCCCGCTGTCGCAGTGTACTGCTTGCGGCGGGCGGCTAAGGCAGCAGAGGCCGACTACGGCAGCGATGCCAGGAGATTCATCGACCGCGACTTCTATGTCGACGATGCCTTGAAGTCCTTCAACACAGAGGAAGAAGGCATCGCAGTTCTCCAACGAGCGCAGAAGATGCTCGCGGCTTCTAACCTCAGGCTGCACAAGGTTGCGTCAAATCGCTCTGCAGTCATCAGAGCGTTCCCCCCTCAAGATCGCTCTCAGGACTTCAATGGCCTAGATCTCTTCATCGACGATCTGCCCATTCAGCGTAGCCTGGGACTGTTTTGGAACATGCGCACGGACACCTTCGCGTTCCAGATCGAGATTGACCAGAAGCCGTTCACCCGCAGAGGGGTACTCTCGACCGTGAACAGCCTATACGACCCCCTAGGGTTTCTTGCACCCATCACAGTCGACGGAAGACGGATTCTCAGAGAGCTCACCCTGCAAGCGGAGGATTGGGACGCACCCCTTCCCAGAGACATGGAGATCGAGTGGACTAGATGGAAACAGTCTCTCCAAGACCTGGAGGGGCTCGAGATACCACGCCCTTATACGTCCCTCTCCACCATAGGCGCTCTGAGGAGAGAACTCTGTGTCTTCGCCGACGCGTCGGTCAAAGCAATAGCAGCCGTAGCCTACATCAAGGTAACTAGCAAACAGGGACAGACTGAGATTGGCTTCGTCTTTGGGAAGGCGAAGTTAGCTCCTCAACCCGGCTCAACTATCCCCAGACTTGAACTCTGCGCTGCCGTGCTTGCTGTCGAGATCGCTGAGATGATAGTTGCAGAGATGGACACAACGTTCGACAGCATCACCTACTATACAGATAGCAAAGTCGTGCTGGGATACATCCACAACCGGTCAAGGAGGTTTTATGTCTACGTACACAACAGGGTCCAACGAATCCTTCAGTCACCTAATCCTGGCAAGTGGAAGTACGTCCCAACGCACCTCAACCCAGCCGATGTTGGGTCAAGAACCATAGCATCAGCCCTGCTCAGTAGCACACCATGGCTCAAAGGACCAGCCTTTCTCTGCGACGCATCAGGGCATCTATCCGAGCTCCAAGAGACATACAATCTCGTCGACCCCGACATCGATGCCGAAGTGCGTCCGCAGGTGACGGCAAAACTCACCCATGTCACCAAAGGTGTGATACGCCCTCAACGTTTTGAACGTTTCTCCAAGTTCAGCACACTCCGTGCAGCCATCGCACACCTGATACACATAGCTAGGTCCTTCGCTCGCTCGACGCAGAGCGAATGTCGAGGCTGGCACATTTGTCGTCCTACAGAGGAGGAGTTACTGAGAGCCGAGGTGTGCATTGTAAGGAGCGTCCAGGGCGACTGCTACGCAGAAGAGCTCAAGTGCGTCAACTCGGAAACCAACATACCATCCTCTAGCAGTTTGTGGAGATTGCATCCCATTATGGACCAGGATCGACTACTCAGGGTAGGAGGTCGGATCGAGCAGTCAGACTTAGGCATGAACGAGACTCATCCCATCATCATTCCTGGCCGGCATCACCTCGCAACTCTGCTTGTGTCCCACTATCACGAAGCAATAAAGCACCAAGGGAGACATCTTACCGAGGGTGCTATTCGGGCTGCAGGGTTTTGGATCGTGGGAGCCAAACGCTGTATCAGCAGTCTGCTTCACAGATGCATCACTTGTAGGAAACTGAGAGGGAAGGCCGAACATCAACAGATGGCAGCCCTGCCAGCAGAACGGCTACGAGTGGCACCTCCCTTCACTTACGTGGGCGTTGATGTTTTTGGACCATGGGACGTCGTTTCACGCCGCACAAGAGGAGGAGTCTCGAACTCCAAGCGATGGGCGGTGATATTCTCGTGTATGTGTTCCAGGGCGGTACACATTGAGGTCATCGAAGCCATGAGTGCTAGCAGCTTTATTAACGCCTTGAGGAGATTCTTTGCGGTCAGGGGCCCCGCGAAGCAGATACGCTCGGACTGCGGAACTAACTTCGTCGGCGCTTCCCGTGAGTTGGGGATGGACAAGGAAAACTCAGAGTTCGACAGGGTAGAGAAGTACCTCAGTAAACAGAGCTGCACCTGGGTGTTTAACCCACCCCATGCATCCCATATGGGTGGCGCATGGGAGAGGATGATTGGCATCGCCCGCCGTATCTTGGACTGCATGCTGCTTGAACAAAGAAAGTCTCGCCTGACACATGAGGTTCTGACCACGCTTATGGCCGAGGTAGCTGCGATTATGAACGCAAGGCCGATCATTCCAGTGTCATCCGACCCCGAGTCGCCCTGCATCCTCACACCAGCCATGCTCCTGACTCTCAAAACAGGTTCCACACCTCCTTTGCCGTCAGGCAAGTTCGAGGAAGCAGATCTCTTCAGGGAGGAGTGGAAACAAGTTCAGGGCCTGGCAGACATGTTTTGGAACAGATGGAGGCGTGAATACCTCAAAACACTGCAACTTCGGCACAAGTGGCAAGGGAAACAACCGAATCTTCAAGAAGGGGACGTAGTTCTCCTAAAAGATAAGCAGGCAGAGAGGAACGAGGGGCCTATGGGCATCATTACGAAAGCCTTTCCAGGAAAGGACGTATTGGTTCGGAGAGTCGAAGTGGAGGTCGTCAAGGATGGGAAGAGGAGAGGATTCTCTCGTCCCATTACAGGAGTAGTTCTGCTTCTTTCTCCAAAGTCTGATTCTGCTGATTGATGTGGGCTCTTTAAAGATCCCAAGCGGGGAGTGTCATGCCTTCAGAAATGTGTTCTCATGTGTTCTTTTTATCTCGTTATCACAGCTTAGAGCGACTCGTGTATCTTCGTAGCGACTCGTGTATCTTCGTAACCATGACAGCACGAGAGCAGTGCATGCTGGGAGTCAGGAAGTGAATCTACCGTGTGACTCGGGATATTAGCGTGTGGGCTCATGCAGCCGCCAGCTCCGCCGTTACAGGTTTAATCCTTTTCCCCTCGCTAAGGCATAGTCTGTGAGTATAATTCATTTTTGTACTATTAAGCGGCGAAGCGTTTGAACCGTTGTCTGTTATTCGGTTAGCTTTATTGTGTCTCATATAAGCTATGCGGCTAGGTTGTTAGGCTGTAATAATTAGCCAGATGTTTTGAGCTTATTGTATCTATAATACATCTCATATATTTCATTGTATCGTGTTTACAGTTTCACAAAAAGTACCCAGTAAAGCTCCTGGACTTCAACCCCCTGTGTCTCGGAGATTTATTTGGGAGTGTTTAAGCTGAATGGAAACTTAGCCCATTACATTATGGTTGGGTAAGGGTTAGGGTAAGCAGCTAGGGGAAGCATTATGTCAATGAGATGTCCTCACTACGATATGAAAATGAGTGTGCGTGTGTGTGTGTGGTTGGGGGTGGAGGGGCATTAATATTTGTATAAATGAATACAAAGTCACAGTGCCAAAGGCCATATCACTCAGAATATCCTTTTAATTATTTCCAGTTTCTCCTCAGTGTGTCTTACTTTTCATTTACAACTCAGCTTTATCCTCTCCTTAAGCTTCCAGAGTTCCTTCTAATATATTGTCTGCATTTGTGCCTCTTTGTTATATTTCTGCGATAGCCTTGGGAATTCTGGGAGAACCAGTGAAGCAAATACTCTACAGAGAAAAGCACAGATTGAGAGAGGATGGCCAAACAGAGCAGGGATCTATTGGCAGATGGAAATTGCATTATGAAATGTCTTTTCATATTCCGTATCATTTCAAGATAAAATACTGCCATACATTTGAGAGAATCAATGGGATAGAAAGCCTACTTGTAAGCATATACTGCAATTGTGTTTGCAGACACTTGTACCTGATTGCTAGGTTGTTGTAGATTGGAGAAGGCTTTCATTCAATTGTCTGTCTCGCACAACATGACACAGACCCTGGAATTGGCCTTGATGACAGAGAAGAATTTATTTTGTGGGTGAGGGTGGAAGAACCCAGCCAAGAAAACAAAGGCTGTGAATTTTAGTTTCTACTACAGCCACACTAGCAACTAATTGGAAAAATGATTGAACTTGCATATTTGAAACAATATCATAAAATGTAAAAAGGTAAAACGAAAAATTGTCTGTTATTATTCAATTATGTTTTAGGGATTGGAAACATTGACAATGACAACAATGTTTCGCTTTTTTTTTTCATGTGCTACAATATTAATGTTAAAAAAAACCAAGGAAAGCAGAGCATCAACATGAAAACACACAGGCACACATTTGTTTTACCATCTCACACACATGCATACAGTTTGTACAGTAGTAGGTATGGCAATTTTACAATGGAGGACACATTAACGGTCATCAAAGCTTCTCAGCAAACAGCAGCTCCTTTGCAAACATGTCGGCAAGTATTCCCTCAGGAGCGAGGTAACGATGCTCCAGAAGGAGGAGAAGCAGGAAGAAAATGGCAGAAAATAGGGGATGCAGAACTGACAGCCAGGCAGACACAAGAATGTGGTGCCTTGGAACTGTTCATCTCATTATTCCCCTTTCCAGGGAGAACCCACCACACCCCTACAACCCCCCTACACGCACCCACTCTCACTCTTTTTTCCCCCCATTTTTGCTGCATGTTATAAATTACCACATCTGCAGCCTATTAGAGAAGATACCCGAATCGTTGGTTGTGGTGGGCAAGCAGTAGGAACAACACTGCATACATAGTCAATTACACTGCTGCTGCACTAGAAACTGCTCACATCTCTGATTCCAAGTGTCTCTCAGTGCTTTTATGTAGTGTGAGTTCTGTGAAAATACTCAGCTGAGATATTCTCAGTTTCTCGTATTATTTCTCCATTAGTGTTGTCTGATTAAATGTGCTTGTTACTCCAAAAAGTGACAGCATTACACCTTATGTTACTTAAAAATGTTCCTTTGCTGAACAAAGTAGTTTTTTACACTACTTGTTGCATTACTTTTGTATTACCCAGCAACATGCACTCACTGCCAGATAATAACCTGTAAAATCTGTAAAATTTAAACTTTACAAATCAAGTATTACTGATTGTACATTAAAGAGGTAAGTATGTTGTCTTTCCACATACTTGGTACGGGTTTATGTCTTAGCAGCAGTGGCTAGTTTGCACTTTAACTTCACATTCTTATCCTTTTCAATAAAACTGAAATTCCAATCACATAAGTTCATTTTTCCCACTTGTATAAATATGTTCCCCAGCACACTTTTGCCATTCCTCTACACAATCTCAAGTTGGGTGATCCCAGCACAAAGCCACAGGAGATGGGTGTGTTGATTTTTTTTTTTATATGTAACTATGTTAATATATTAGTACAATACTGCATTACATGACTATTACAGTGTTCAACAAAACTGTAATGGGATCATGGTAACACTCTAATTTGAATTACATTGAAGTCAACACTGATCATCGGCCTCATTATAGCACATTTGTTTATAGTGTGCTTCAGTAATGATGTTTAAAATATAACATTTGTTCAGTATTTGTTTCAAACTATATGTAATTTACTTTATAGTAAGACCAGCCCAGTTTACTGTGGCGAAAGTGATATTTATTTTCATCACCTAAATAAATAACTGCAAATGTATTTAGCCAATTCTGATTTTATGAATTTACCAAACCTATATTCAGAATCTTGTATCTTGGCAACAGGGACCTAAGAAAATAATTACATAATTAATATAATATTCTGAAATGGTATAAACTAGCTTAATCATCTTAAATCACTGTTTGATTGTGCAAAAACTAATTAATGTTTCCTATTTCAGATGAGCAATGATGGCTATAATACCAGAGAAGCTACGTGCCTTTGAAGCAAAAGCTAAGCGTTTTACTCTAATGGCGTCCCAATTTTACTTTGTTAAGCAAAACGCGAACGGCGCTGAAAGGATCTGTTTTTCTAAACTGTATCGCTTCAAAGACGGTTAATAACAAACAATACACGCTGAGATGAATTTCCCAGCAATTTGGCTGTCTGGTATTTATTCACAACATATAAGATTTGATTGTGTTTGGCAGGAATAAAATAAAAATGCCCGCCTCTAGTAGATCGCATTAGAATTTTGATGTGCTTAATGATAGTCCAAAAAGTTGGCATTTAATTCACAAACACTAACAAACAATCATCAAACCACAATTACGCAGCCCGCCATCTGGGAGAGTGTTCATTTTTCATTTTAATGGCCTGAAGGGACTGTCAGAGTTGTGCATAGAGTTATTTCTTTATTTATTTCAACACAACAACACCCAACTTTCAGCAGCTGATACGATGAGACACAAAGTGAAAAAAAGGCAAAACGTTTGGCACCTGAGGGTGTTAGCATTAACCCTGAGCACACATAAGACTGGTGGGTGCTGGTGACTGTGGTGTGACAGATAGAGGATGGATAATGCTAATATCTTAGCAAGTGCACAGACATCACTCTTCTGTTGGTGACAGCGGGATTACTACGACACGCTGCAAGCACTTAATATTTTCACAGTGACAGTTTCACAAGCAAAATGGCACAGCAGACGCATCATAATTTATGTCCGTAAATGGTTTGTCAGAAGTTTTTACTTGATGATGGGGTTTTTGTTGTTAATTGATTCACTTATTAGATGCACTGCTACAGTTAAGCATGTTAATGCTGCTTCTTGTGCAAAGTTACAAATCAGCAAAGGGGTGAGCATAAAAGGCATATGACATCAGAGCAACCTGACACAACGAGCGCAGGGTTTTATTGGAAATAGATAAAATCAGGTTGTATTACTGCTCTAAGGATGCAACAAAATCCAACCACCAAGAAAGTTCTTTGTTTAGAGCGTGAAAGGCGAGGGGAGGATTTATTGTCAGGGGAAATGGGACAAGCCAAACAGTATCTAACAGGCAACAATTAGAGCAGAATACATTAATTAAATGCAAAATGCTGCCTAGCATGATTTAATGGGCGGAGAAGAAATGAAGAGATGCAAGGCAAACGAGGGAGAGATGCGCTAATATATATTTTATGCCACTCATATATGGGCACACAGAAGCAAACTCTACACAAAAATCATTCAAAAATCATATCATGACTACAATACACAATATGCCACGTAAAACTGGGTTCCTACAGTGAACCTAAATGACATATGTGTGATCATATATAAAAGTAGATTCATCAGTTTTGTTTTTTCTTTCTGCTGGTTTAAACACACACACATGCATACACAGAGACACACACACATACACACAATATTCTTTTGTTTAGAGAAACTATATGGAAAGCAAGATGGTTGCAATTAATGTTGTCATTCAGTAATCACCCAGAGTGTAAAAATGTGAAGGTCAGTCTTTTCCTCTATCATGACGCTCCAACTGTTGTTTCGGTTAGCATGCATACATATACAGCCCAATTCTCATAAAATATACACACAGACACAGACTAAGGGCTAGCTTTTGCGTCATGATTATATGGCCACACACCCAGGAGCCATATGGTCTTTGTCAGAGGCTCTTGAGTACTTTACTTCCCTTCTCCTTTCACCAAGCCTTTGCAAGCCAAACAAAGTCTTTCCCTACGTCCTGACAGTCTGGTACAAACTTGGCTCTTGGAAAAGCTCAGCTGAGGGGAATAGAGCAACTAAAACTGTTTAGACAATACTTGAAGAGCACTCGCCCCCAGTCTCCAGACTGTAAACACAAACCAGCTGTCCCTGGAGTGTGATACTTATTCACTGACTGATCTAACCATAGGCCAACAGGGAGGGAATAAGGGAGCGGAACACAGGATCAGGAACGAGAGGATAGCACAGCTTCCACAGACTGTCACAGGCAATTAGAAATAAATACTGATATGTGGCTCTGTGGCTGTGAATTGAAGACCATTCACAACGTGTCGGTGGTTGTCTTTAAAACAACATCGCTTCCCGTCCATATGGAGCGAAAATGACAGCGTTCCTGTGATATACCACTCTACTGCCACTTAAAGTCTCTTACTCCATTTATCCAGAGTGACTGGAGACAGGATGTTGTCAGCGGCAGTGACAGCCATCTGAAGTAAAGAGACATCATTTAAGGGATAGGGGCAGTCAGAGGGGGACAAGCACTCTAAGAAGCCACCTCTCTGTCTTTGCTGCCTTGTGTATCTCCTGAACCTGCTCAGTTTTAGCACAAGATTTCAACCACAGAGAAAAGACATGGTCCCATCACAAGCTGCCAATCTGACAGGCTGACTGGGGTAAGCATATCTCATTGTCCATGTCAAAGAGAATAATACAGTGGACATGTCTATTAATGTAACGCATTTGTGTAATTAGTACTTCATATGGCTTCCACTGACTTCCCAGCTACAACTCTCTAGAGTGTGGCCACAAGCCAACAGTGGCTCAGAAATATTTTCTGTGGCCCAGCAACCCTCCAATTCATCAGCAATTTATGTCACACTATAATAATTATCAGTGACTGAGACCAAAAGGATATTCTACTCAGTTTCAGCTTCTTTGGTATAACTGTCACAGTAGACTACACCTAGCTAATACCACCATTTGGGTCCCATTTATATTGAGCATTAAAGCAGATTTTCACATCCAGTATTACATTATAATATTATATTAGTGATACTATGCATACTTATTACATATTTACTACAGTTTTCCATAGTCTGTCTTTCTAACAAAAATAGAGTACATTACAATATTGAGTGTGTCCTATCAGTAGGTGTTAATTAATATATTAATATAAAAAATAACAAGATAAAATATTAACAATAATAGATCAAAAATAGTTTCTTGAGTTACAGCATACTGAAAAAAAGGGTTATGAAATGCTCCCTAATTTCAGCTCGCTTCCTGTAAACTGTCAAGTTATGACAAGTGGTATGCTTCAATATAGACTCATGAAGTCAAAATAACAGGGTTGCAACATCTGCTGGTGAGCAGGGGACACATGGTTCTGTAGAGCACATCTGTTAATAGTATGAATAATGTATTAGTTCATATACCAATAAATTGTATATACAAACAGAGAAATCTTGTGGGACGCTCTAATTGCATGACGAGTCTCGATTCTGTATGGATGTCTTTCCCTGTGGCTCATTACTTCATCACTGCAGTGTTGCTGCTTAACCTTCAGCCCTGCAATGAGCCTCACTTTCCTCTAGCAAATGACAATGTCCAATTTCATTAAGAATAACATTTATTTTTCTCTCTTACTGAACCTAAAACTGTTATACTACCCAATAACCTTTGGAGTGCACAAGCTGTGACTTTGCCTTCACCTCAATAAAGCTCTCCATGATTGAATCAAGTGGCTGAGGTCAACAGGACATATGTTCATTTCCCAGGGTCCACTAGGGTCCCTGCGGGCACAAAAAAATATGCTGAGTGTCTTCAGTGACATTTATTGGATACGAACTAAGTTAGATTTTTTCCCCTTTTTTCTAATTTCATCTCTTTCACTTTTAGAGAGGATTCCTCTACACAGTGCGTGCACGAGAGTGTGTATGCCTGTGCTCATGCATGTGCGGATGTTGTGCATGCTTACAAAGTATTTCAACCCTGTGGTCATGCTTCAGGCACCAGCACATAGTACATCTGTCACTGTCTCTACAACTTCACCTCAATTTTCTGCAAACAAGTTCCACTTCTGTGCCTTGAAGGACAGATACTTCTTCCTCCGTGTCTTCTGTTCCAGTCTGTCTCTGTCACTCCTTTCCTGCTCCCATCACTTTACATCTGTCAGCCTCCAACAGCCTTTTGTCAGCCGTCTCAAAGCTTTTCATCATCTTCCCCCGATGTTAGTTAAATTGTAACAGCAGCAGAAATGGTTTTAATACAGTAAATTCACTTGGAATTGAGTTGAGGTTTTAGTAAGTTATTATTTCCCACTGTAGCGCTCACATTTTCTTTGTCGCTAAGAGATGAAAAAAAGCTAAATCTCTCTGTGGGATTCTTGTCCGTGTACTCCAGCAATCTCCAATCACAGTACAAAAACATATTCAAAAAACATATATTATATAAAGTGGCAGCATAACAATGACGGCCATCTTAATTGACTATGACCTCTTTAATGATTTTGGGGGACATTAGTAAAAAAGAATATTATATTATATGTTATAGCAAATAACTATTGTCATGTGTTCATAAAGAAAAACCTCATTTGACCTGAGTTAATTTTTGATGCAAAGTGCATGCCATCATGTGATTGCCATCAAGTCCTCCCAGGTGTGGGACATATATATGGCAACCTGTAAATGCTTAAATAAATATGCTGCAATCTCATTTATATATTGTGTTGTATGCATGAATCCATGCTGTACTGATGCCTTTCACCACCTGCTTCATTCTTCCAGCTAATGTGTTTATTCTCAATAGGTTTTCTTTTATTATATCATTTTTTTTTTCTTTTTAACCAGCACAGTTTGTGTCTCACTACACAGACTGCAGATAGCAAACACAATGCACAGTGGTGTGAACGTTTATTGTATCTAACTATAATTTTGTGTGTGCACTTGCTCTGTTAGCAGGGTAAGGACATTTCTGCACATGCTAGTGAATGAACCCCATTGTCTTTTTTTTTTTTTTTATGAAAGACCTTGTTTATTTAAACTATACAATGTTAAACCACTTCCTGCACATATTACAGCATCCAGGCAGTAAAGGTGCCTGTCACCTGACCTACCACCCACAGAAAACATTTAGCCCCCTGATAAACAAAGAAAAATGATAAAGGATGCCCTCAGTGGCCGAGCAGATAAAAGCCTTTATCAAGCAAGACTGAGAAAACATTTTTCTTACAAACTACAACACGTGACCATCGTAGTTGCTGAGCACTTACACGGTGTTGCGGGCTTCAAATTCAAACATTTGATGTTGAAACTGTGCATATAGTATTTTAATTAAATACAGCATTGAAAAAAATTCCCAATCACTGTATTTCATTTTTAACTGCATCTCGCAGAGCACCGCAACTTTTTAGAAACAGCTGAATTTTAAAGAGAAACTGTAACACATCCACTGCCACCTTTTTGAAAGCATCTCCTTCAAACAAAGCAACCCTACACCATTACTATTACCCTAAAGAGGCTGAACAAATTACTTCACACACTTTTGACAGAGTAAGGTCAGTCCCCTTTTTAACACTCCCCAGCTCCTCACCTCTCTCTTCTAAACACCTTAACTCAGCAGCATTTGCCAGAGGGCATTTTGTTTTACCATGTAGCCCCAGGGTGACCCATGAATCCGTGTGACCTCTGAAGGATAAAGCCGGGAGACATAATTCATCCAGGCAGCTTCAACAAGTCCTCTCTGTGTTCCCCCTCGACCTTAAAACCTGGCAGTAAATTTAGTGAACTACAAGTAATAAACTCTCTCCCTGGAGGGCTGAGCTTCTCAAGGTAGGAGCGCTGATCTAGCACTACCATGATAGCATTTGACCAACTCTTTCATTATAATTCAAAAGGTGAACCAGATACTGGAGGGGTATTATTATTCGAAAACCTTGATGTCTGCCCATGAGATTGAGTCTGGGTAGCGCACTGCAAAGCTGACGCAGCTGAGCAGAACTGGGGATTGACAGTAAAAGATGGGGAGCTCTGAAGTGTGTGAGGGCACGGTCGTGGTTATTAACCCTTGTCACCAGCGCTTTCAGGCCATTATTTACTCCTGTTTCATTCACACTAATCCTGGTATTTCTTACAAAAAATGCCTAAAAGACTGTCGGTGTATGTGCACACCCTGTTCTGACGCTCGCAAGTCCTGACCTTTTGCTCTTTGGCCTCTTCTACTTCAGATGGTCCATTCCAACAGTCAAGATAACACATAAACACACACGTATGATTGGTTGCATGCAAGCAGATGGATTCCTGCCTGTGACATAGTGCAGTAAAGGGACTGTTTAACTGGCAATTCCCCATGCTGGCTGTTTTCAGAGCCATGATTCAGCAAGTTGAGGTTGTCACCTGTTGGGAATACACAGCTGACACCTGTCTGAATTTCCTTTATGGTCTCTCAACAACAAGTTAGGAATGAAAGTTACAAAATAAAAAGAAGATTGGAACTGCATGATGCTTTTCATGTATAATCAGATGCATGAAAGTGGTTAAGTTGGAAGGTGCCAAAAAAAAAACCCAAAACTTAAATAAACACTCATTTTAGTACAAATAATTGAATAACTTTAATCATGTAGATTATCGTAAGGTTATATGGAGGAAATAGTGAGCAAATGAGAAGAAGCTACTTGCTTTCTTTTAAAGTAGATATTAAATTTGCTGCTATCACCGTCTTTGGAAAATTTAATTAAAATGTTTATAAAAGCTTAGGTGATTAAAATCTGGCTGTGTGGGTAATGGACCTGGGTATTAGATGGAACTTTTGAATTCTTGATCAAACACTTACAGATATGAGACATACTTTGGTGTTGTTTGACTGATTCCACTGATCCTGTTTGTAAGATGCAGTGTCTGATATATAAAACCCTCCTGGTGTTTTGCATCTTTTTTCTTTAATGGCATTGCCAAGACACCAACAACAACAAAAAAACTCAACAAAAAAAACCACACACATATTAAAAGGAACTTACTGGCTACTTCCAGAGAAGCATTGTGACTGATCGCCTGGCCCAGATAGTTTCGGGCCACACACACGTAGCTGCCATCGTCTGGCTTGCTCCGTCGTCCATGGACGATACGCAGGAAGAAGAGGGACCCACTGGGAAGCAGCATACGGTGGGAACGGGGATTTTCCCGATCCGTCTCAACACGCTCCCCATCTTTGTACCATTCCACCGTAGGCGGCGGACGGCCCTCTGCCTTACAGTTGAGAGTGGCTGGCTCCCCTTTGGACACAATGAGGTCAGAAGGGTGTTCCACAATGCGGGGAGGGAAGTCTTCCTGGCGAAGACGAGACCCTAGAGATGAAGAATGGCACAAGATTTCAGGCATAGCATTTATTAGAAATTAAGCTACATATAGATACATGTTAGCCGAACACAAAAACACCCCAACAACGAGCCACAGTGAAATATAACAGATAATCCTTCCACTCAATAAAGAGTGGTGGTAATCAAAACAGCAGCAGTTCTAAAGGAATTAGACATGGCACATTATTATTGATGTGTAAGTGCCTTCATTAAGCAATAATCCAGTCTGACAGTGTAATTACCACACGAACACATCCCCTCTCATACTACACATCCCTCCCCATAATATGTTTTGTTCTTGTTTAGTAGTTTGGAACCCCACGAGGCAGTGTAAATTAAAAAGAAAAGAAAAAGATGATGACACGCAAAATCCTCAGGAAGTAATATCTTTGAAAGCATGTCTAGCCTTCAAATGTGTATTTATAAGACGTAAGTATTCACAGCTTTTAAGAAAATCTTTTAAGCTGAACTATAATAGGATTACGGCATTATCTGTGGTTCCACTGAACACTGGGATGTAGATTTTTGCGTTTATTGTGCTAGTTTAAATATTTAGCCTATTTAACTGTAGTAAGACTGCACTTCAGTTAAAACTGAAACGAGTGGCAGAAAGATCTCCAATAAGTATACTTTATAAATGACCCAGGGAATTTATAGTTTCCAAAATATTTTCGTGTTACCTCTATGGAGCTTCTGTGGTATTTTTTGCAGCTGCCTGTTCTGAATGCCTGTCCTCAGGATAAACCATCACTTTCTCCCCAACCTATTCAGTTGCATATATATTTTTACACACATTTATTTATGATACGTGCTGAAGCCAATTTCGCCATCGCCTCAGAAATTGTTCAACAAACCAAGATGAAATGAGAAATCTGCAGCCACACCTACACAAAACGCCCACAAAACCACCTCTAATCCATGAAATACTGTGGAGATGTCAGTCATACTGGTCTTTAAAAGAAACCATGCAAGAATGAATCCCAGTGAAGCAGAGGACAAAGAAAAACCTCCCTAATGAGAGAGCCAGGTACACAACTCCAATGCCTCTGTACATCTTACATTCTATTCATCTCTTTCCAACCCCCATCACACTGAAGCACACACACTAGCACACTACCAACAGCTCTGCAAACAGACCATTACTCATTTTCTGTCCTCCGTCCCTCCTGTATTTTCTGAATCTTGGGTGGACTCTGCAAGACTGCCACAGGTGTTATTGTTTTCCAGAATTAGTTTAGATTACCTGTAACCCTAACACAAAATGCACAACTAGGTGTGTGCAAAGGCGGTAGCATCGCGCAATAGAAGAGGGAGGACATAAATGGCCATTTTGCAACTGCTGTTTACCCGTTCTATGACTGTGGAAACACTTCTGTTCTTTCCTGCTGTTTCTAACAGTACTTTATACAGCCTTCAGTCGGTCTTGCATTAATGTACCAATGGCCCTGTAAAGCTGATAATCACACTGTGCCAGAGAGTGATGAGCTCCTACACTCCCGCTGCAACCAATAAATCCCACACAGACAAGTGTTTACTCAGATAGATAACACCTTGTGAAATGGGTGAGAATGTGATCTACTGGGTAGTGTGGTGCAGTTCTGGTGTTTGTATAAAACTGAATTTTCTCAGGAAGAAAAGAAAATAGTACATAGAATAAACCCCCTACTACACAGTACACAAACTGATAAGAACAAAAAAGTGAGGATTGTGCAGGCTTATCATTAAAACTGAAAGATATGCTGGAATTTGTATGTTTTGCATCCACAATACTCCATAATTCATTGACAGTAGCCGATTGACTAAATGGATGAAGACAGCTGAGATAAGTCCTCCCACTCCATGAATTTTACATTTTTTTATTACCTTTCACCAAATCATTTCCTCTGTCTACTGGTCATTTTTTTCTGTCAAATGATTGATCTAACTAATACGTGTTAATGAATGCAAAATTTAGCAAAAGTTGATTTCTACATAAAACAGATAATTACACATGTAAAGGAAAAAATTATCCTCAGAATCAAGCAGGAGCTCCACAGCAGTTTCTTATTTAACAAGAACACCTTGGCATGGCGGAAAAGTAGCCTGAAGGCATGTAGCAATGATACAAATCTGTTTAAACAGATGCCTGAAAATGAATGCGCTGAATTTTTAAGCATGGAGCATGATTTTGGCCATCTGAGTGGGCTTTTGCTGCAAGCTGGCAATCACATGGACAGATACAGAGGAAGACATTGCTCAAAATGCAGTCTTAAAACTATTGCTTCTGTGTCTGAAAATGATGTATCGCTTTCAGTATCTTTTAAAAAAGCTCCTGTTGTCCTAAAGAGATCAGTGCACGCAACACAGAGCTAAAGTCCAGTTATCTCTTGGAAAAGGTATAACAGACAGCCAATAGCTAAGTCACGCTAGAATGACAATAGTACAGCAACACTCTTTGCAACTAGGAAATATTGGTGGTTTTTCAGTGATTGCACTCAGTGACAAATTATAAGTAGCTGCAGTGGTCAAGCCTCCAGGCAATCACTTTCAATTGCAAGGTGACTGCACAGGTCGTCTGGTGGGAGGCAACTCATCTCCAGAAAGTTGTTTTTGGACTCAGGCTAACTGCGATCAGATTGTCAAAGGTTTACAAATAACAGCCGTCTAATTTTTAAATGCACACAGATGCAGACAAGATGTTGCAATCAACTTGAGTCAGTCTGAACTTATGAGTAAAACTTGTCTGTGACATGTCTCTTTGCAGTATGGGGCTCAACCTGTTGTCAACTGGTTGTATTCTGGTTACCTACTGTCATTTTGCAGTTAAATCGCCATCCTGCAGCACCAAAGTCACTTTGAAGATGGCACTAATTGCAAGTGGCCTAGTCTAACAACTATTTCAGAGACAAGGAGATTGCAGGTTGACTGCATACAATTGCAGTAACTCACTAATGTGCTGTGATCTTCGACTACTGTTTTCCCTAGTACGACTGTAGCACAAACTGGAAGCCTTGAAACACTGACTGTAGACTGACTGAGTCTAAATGATCAGAGGGCTTTCACAAGGTTCACAGTACAGTCACATGCAATCAATAGTGATCAAATTGGAATCAACTGGAAAATTTTCCCCACCAAGGGACCATTTGGAACCACTGTACAAGTTACAAAACCCATTTAACTATCCTTTTTTTTCTTTTGCTGCTGGGATTTCTGCCTACAAAATGATGGTTACAATGTTGAAGCAATGCTAGTTAGTCTCCAACACTTGTGGTGTTTTGAGCAGTTGCTTGGTAATGATATATATGATACTACGTTTATATGTTGGCCATGACAATGTTAATATCGCATTGTTTATCGGTGGTAAAACATTTGTTGTTAATGTGAATTTCTGTTTCATGTAACCTTTGTGTGTGTGTGAAGATGGCCATTTTCACTTGTACTATCCCAAATAAACTGCATTTAATTGCCAGCTTGACCCCATTCAATCACAAACCCTCCATCTTATATATGAAGGAATATTAGGGCAACATTAAGAAAACAAAAACCTTTTTGAGAATAAAGTCAGAATTTCCAGATTAAAGTCGAAATTTCGCAGTAATATTGCTTTGTTTTTTTTTAACGTGGTCCTAATAATCTGTCATATTTACACCTTTCCCACTAGTAAAATGTAAATGCTACGCCTTAACATTGAGAATGGTAAGCTGTAGCACTTACACCTTACCATTCTGAGCATCTTAGATGAGCATGTACATGTTAACATCTTAAGGTTTATTTATGCATTTTTACATACTGCGCCAAATCGCAAGAGTCCCCTCGAGGGGCTTTATATTGTAAAGTAAAGGACCAACAATAATACAATATAATAATTTAAAGCAGTGGTTGATGGAAGTAAGAAATGGATCTGATGTACTTGATTAAATGTAGGTGAATCAGTAAGCTTCTGAGGATTCATCCTCTGGACACCATTAACATTTGCACTTAAGATGTGCACTGAAATTGCTAGAGCTCCGAGGGGGGGGGGGGGGGAGTAAATTGGGTAAGTAACTCTCCAGTAGCACAGCCTGTGAAGGTAGCAGCACAGAGCAGCATCTCTAATGCATCATTCTGATCCCACAATTGAAGCTGGAAACAATGCTGCTTGAATGAAGAAGATGCTTAAAAAGCTCTGAATCATAGAGAAAAAAGATGTTTAGCAATCTTAACCACTACAAAGAAAAGCAAAACACATTCTGCAGCTTTTCAAACCAAATATTTAAAAACAGAAAAGGCAATCCCACCAATACTGCTGTGGGCAAAAACTGTAAATATTTAATCTGAGTGCAATTTTACACACTGTCTAGACATTTAAACCAGTATCAGAACAATACAAACAAGGCAGCCAGTGTGGCCTTCGGTCCCTGCTCACAACACACATGCTGTTTTCCTTGTTCTTAATTGTGTTGGGCTGATGCCTAGGGGTCCACAGAAGTCCCTGAGCTCCTTGGCATTACTGAAAGGCAATATCAGCCTGCCACAAGTGGCCCCCAAAAAGACCAGGCTTTATCTGCAAAGGGCCAGCAGCCAGCAGACAATCAGTATGCAAAAACATGCACAAAGGTGCACAATGGAGTGCACACGCACACAACAAAGGTCATTTGTAGCACCTATGAACCTAAAAATCTCTTTTTCCCTTCTTTTTTTTAGTTAGTCGTTCCTGAGGCAGTGCTGTTGTCTTGTACAGATGTCTGTGTAGTTTTGTTTCAGACAGTGAAGAAAAGAGGTGAATAGTGCATCTCTCTGGAGAATTAAATGCAGTAGAAAGTCAAACTATATTTGGATAACAAGGCTGGTATTTTGTATGCCATTCAAATTCTGAATATGTAAGGGAGAAAAGAATGCAAGGGGGGGATATATAATAGGAGGAAAAAAGATGTAATAATAGGGGAAGAGGGGCCTTTAAAATAACAAATCATAAGCACTGAGATTGTAATAACACAATGGGAATGTAATTTAGCACAATGTTGGTGGTCTTAGGTAGCCCACCCCAGTGTCATCTACTGTAGAATAATGTATGGATTTATGGCGCATGAAAGGGGTGTATGACAGTTTGGAAACAAGTCAAAGAAACATATCAAATAGCAGAACCAAATGAGCACACATGCTAACACACATTTCTGGACCCTCACTTGTAGTCTTGGGTTACAGTTTTCACCTCTGGTTCACATTCAGTCTCAAAATCTTGTTCTTCAGTCTTAAGATGTGCTTCTTAGACAATGTGCATAATTGTCTCTTTGTGGTTTGTCCAAACAAGCAAGTACTAGAAAAGCACCAAGTGTAGGATGCTGGAGACTTAGCGGCTTCCTCCTACCTTGTTGCTGGCAGCTGTATGACACGATCATACAGCTGCCAGCAGCAGAAAGAGTAACGCTGACGCCAAGACTACCAGAGTCTCTTGTGGTGGTAAATCTCTACCTCCAGTACAATGGAATTACCTGTGCTTGAATGGCAATGCCATTTTGGAAAAGCAGGACTCAGAGACAGCTAATAAAGGCAGGCAGATTTTTTTTGTGAGGCTTAAGAGTGTGCAATAAGTGGAACAGCTACATCTTGTTAAGGCAGTCCCTTTGTTTCAGTGTGGAAAAAGTCATTTAGCTTTCTTTTTTCGTGAGCCTTGGGCTAGATCGTGGATCAAAGTCCACACATTTAATGGAGAGGCAGAGATTTCCAGAAGCTTCTAAATTCGGTACTTGTGCATCAAATGACAGCGCATGTTTGAACAGACAGCTTCTCAGGGCAGAGTTTAAGGAAAGGGATTGAAACAAGACAGATTTAAAGGCCAAAAGAGCATCTGAGAGACCGCCATGACAAGTCACGCTGATAACCAAATGACCACCATAGTATCAACGAGCACTGCTGGAGCACAATAAAACTAACTGAACTTGGTAAAATGCCTGAAGATGTTTTGAGTTTTAGGTAGCAGCCAAAGGAGAAAAGGTGATATTTTTAAATTGAGGAGCCAGAAAGTGCCACATGAAAGTTGTTACTTCCACCTTTGGCCAGACATCTACATACACCTCAGTTTAAAAAAAAATAGTGGCTTCAGTATGAAATGACTTCTGCCTGGATAAGAAATGAGTGCTTCACAGACTTAACTAAGAGCACCAAGGTATTAGTGTGACAAGATGATAGTATGCAAGTGTTTGCTCTGCATCGCTGCACCACCTTGTGTATTTTAACCACATCTTATTATACTAAAATGTCAGCATAACACCTAACAAATCCACTTCTCTAAGGCCATGATCTCACTAATGTGGATTCAGCTTTATATCAAAAGGGACTGCAAGAGAGACCAGAGGCTTGTTTCACATAACTGTATAGTACTAAAGGTTACATGGACACAAAAGGTAAAATCCTGCACGGTGTAATAGTGATTTTAAAAGCAGCCCACACGGTCACTTACTATTAATTTTCTCCAATCTTGAATCATAATTATCACAAAAGGGGAGCTCGTAAATGTCGCATCTGCCCTCGTTACTTTAACAATTGATCAGTGTGAATGTCAAATGAGGAATATTCATATTATTTAACTTGTCATTTATAAAACTTGAAAGAAAGGGAAATATGATTAAACTACCAATCAAAGATGAGGCCTTGTGCTAAGGCTTTTAGGAAGGTTGATGTGCTATTGTTTAATGGCTCCGAGTTCTCACAAGAATACTGGCTTTAATAAGGCCACAGAAGTACATCATAGAGTGAAAAGTCTCATAAACAGATTAGGTTTTATTTTTCTACAATAACGATAATGTTTTTCGGGGAAATATACAAGTGTTTTTTCTTGACGAACGTCAGAAGAGAAGCTTCACCTCTTATGTCTGTTCATTAAAAAGCTACAGCCTGGAGGTAACGTGATCTGAGCTTCTACTATAGCATATAACCCCCCATCAAACCACAACTCATTTTTACAGTTTTTACATTTTTTTTTACAGTTTCCTGTTTCCAGTCTTTATGCTGAGGTAAGCTAACCATGTCGTGCTAGTGGCTTCATATTAAAGATGTGAGAGTTGCAACCATATTCTCAGCTCACTCTTGGTAGGAAATGCACTTCCCAAACTGTCAAGCAATCAGGCTACGCATCTGTGGTAGAGACATATAACAAAGATTCGCACATACTCATTTGTTAAGTAAAACAGAAAGACGCAATGAATGCCAGACATTCCTTCTCAGGCTGTATAAACTACAATTAAGTGGAGCAGTTCAACACTGTCATTCACACAAGAATGCAGGAAAAGGAATGTGAGTGTGTTTTTGTGCCTGTGTGCGGCCAGGACAAGGTGTCTACAACCGCACTTTGTCTCATATTTTGCTGAAACATTTGATTTTGAATTGCATTTGTACATATGGTTATAATTACTGGGAAGTTATGATCAACTTTGGTTGCAATGCTGTAAATTAGGGTTTCTTTCTTCGCTTCCTACAACACAATGCGCAGTGAGGCAGTCTCCAGGGAGGACAGTCAAGGTCATGGACAAGATAACACCTCCCAACTGCAGCACCCAGATGTTCGGGGCAAGATATGAGCAGAGTGGAAATAGGCTTACCACAGGCCTAAAATTAGATTTAATGAAAATCTGGACTAAAGGCGTTTTCATTTTTCATTTATTTTTAAAATTATTCTGAGATTAATATTTAATGATTACATTCACAATTAAATGAATACCAAATTCCAACCAACCACCATTCCTTGCCTGTCCAATTAATCATTTGCATTCAATGAGATTATGAAAGTGCTTTGCCAAAGTCAACCATAGGGGAACCTCCATGAAAAATATTTATAAGAACATTGTTAATGAAAAACTTCAAGCACTTTCCCCAAGCTTCACATGTGTGGTTTAAATAAGCTGACAAAGGTAAAGAGCTTAAGGCTAAAGATATCTAGAGCTCAACCAGCAGCCTCAGTGTGAATGATTGTATAAGCAGTGAAAAAACAAAAGCAGGTACAAGAAAATTCTCGAGACAAGTCACAAAAGAGAAAAGGGTGATGTAAGCAACTGACATTTCTTTTGTTAAACATATAAATCTGTAAACAATCTGTTGCACCTCCTTTTGTTTGGTAAGATAAAATATGTCAGATAAAGGTGGGAGTACGGCAACTCATTTTGAGTTATTTATTCACACTGACATCATGTCGCTATCGCCAGGCGCCGTTTCTGCAGGTCGTGCACCTCTCGATTTTTGTAACCCGGCCTTGTTGTGCTGCCGCCACCACAGCTGGGTTGAAGACACAAGTGTACAATCATCTTGCTTTTTACTGCCGTTTTAATGACACATCAGTACAGAAGCTCCCCGATTCACCGGTTACACAGAGGGAGATGTTGCAACAGTTTGAAAAGAAAACTCTGCAATCCCTTTGCTTTTGACTTTTCCTCCTATATCAGCACTAATGTTGGGTTTAATCTGAGTTGCAACACCTATCATTCAGGAAAATACTGCAGCAACTACCTGCACCATAACGTTGGGCATAAATGGATGTATGATGATGTTAATGGCGGGGCACAAAGCGAGCAATGCGGCAGGTATGCTGGTGCCTATAAGGGAAAAAAATCTATCCAAACCTACCTGGCTCTGTGTGAAAAAGTAATTGAAGACACAATTAAACCTAATCACTAGTTGTGCCACACTTGGCAACAAGAACTGTAATCAAGTTTTTGCAATAACTGGCATTGAGTCTTTCAAATCATTGCAGAGAATTTTGGCCCACTTTTCTTTGCAGAATCCAGCCACATTGGAGGGTTTGAACATAAATGGCATGTTTAAGGTCACAAGAAAGCACCTCAATTGGATTTAAGTCCAGACAATGACTTTTAACCCTTTCCAGACTGATCTTTGTCAATGACTTTTTTTCTCAGCTGTTTCTTTAGATCGTGGCACGAAATGTTGCTTTTTGAGATCTTTCAGCCTACTTCACTTTGTCAGACAGGTTGTATTTAAGTGATTCAGCAGGTCTGGAAGTAATCAGGCCTGGGTGTGGCTAGTAACACTGAGCCTTTAAAAAAAAATCTAGTGAATTACAATTGATTTTAGGTTTTTTGGAAAAAAAAAAAAAAGCTAAGAAATCAGAAAGGGGGGAAATATTTTCTCACTGCACTGCATAGAAAAAGGTGTTCTGTTTTTCTTTGAGCCAGAAATGACCAGGTTTGGACAAGAAGGTGGAGTACTAATTAATGAGCAGACACTAGCTAGCTTGATTCTTTCAGGCACATCCCTTCAGCTATTATGAACAGCTACTATAAAGGGGAATATTAGATCACAGACAGGCTGTACCAGCTGTAAATGTGTCTGTTTCTGCTGTAAATGTGATCTTTAAATAAAATCTGTTAGCAGCGGCTTGCAGTCTGACATGGACATTTGAGAAGCTGCAGTTTTTGACACTTGTGTGTTTATAGGCTTAATTTTTGAGCCCTGGAGGTTGCTGTTTGGTTAAACCATACCCATCTTCTAAATTTTAAAGCTTCTGTGCTGTTTCTGGACTGCATCTTGAAGATTCTACCAAACTTAAAGCATCTATTCATAGACTGACAGACATCCTCTCCAAACAGCTGCAAAAGTGCTTTAAGCCTTTGTTGTACTAGTTTCTACTATAGTAGAGTGGGCAGTACCACATTTTGTCACACTTATACACATACAGACTCGCATAGTGAAAACAAAACCCAGACAGGCTCTTATGGCTGGTAAATAAAAGAGAGAGGAAAAAAAAAACACTTCGGGTTGCCATCTGTTAAATGCTCACTGGGAAGGTAACACACAATAAAGTCCCCTGGGCATACTCGAACCAGAACATTGCTGGTACATGATAATCATCTGAGCCAAGTAGGTCACCAGGACACATTAACTGCAGGATAAATCCATCAACCTGTCTATAACTCACATAAGGGGGCAAACATATTGCACGTGTCTTATGTCCCTGCAGAGAGAAAGAATCAGATAACTTTTTTCCCCTTTTGTATTAGTCCATTCATTCATTGCCGTTCAGCTTATTCTAATGCTGTTTAAAAGTAAAGTCTGCTGTGTGAAATATTGTCAATAGATTCTACATGTTTGGCTTTTTATGTGCTGACCATATTGTTTATTCCTGCACCATATGCTAAGGTGAGATGATTTCAGTCGTTTATCTCCGGTACACTACTGCCTGGAAAGGCCAGTAGCCCATCTGAGAGGCTTATTCTCACTCCATTAAATGTTCACTGGAAAGTAAAGTGGCTGTACAGGCCATTGATTATCACTCAAGCAGAGCCCGAGAGCAAAACCTCCCATGAATAGAGAGACAGTGAATTGGCAAAAAGGTCATTTGTTATGATTACAGGAAACACACACACACACACACACACACACACACACACACACACACACACACACACATTTGTATATCTGTAATGAATTATTACACATTTAGATTTTTTAATGAAATGCATTATTTAAAGTTTTTAAGTGTGTCTTATCATTTCACTAGCTGAAGCTACAGTGTAGTCTACAGTCTTAGTATAATCAGTTAAACTGAGTACACCAGACCACCTGTAGTCTATGTTTTTTCCTTCCCTGTGCCCTTAGAGACTTGAAACTTAAAAAATAAATGTTTTATTTAAATAAAACATTTTCTCCTAAACTAAATAAATCAATACTTTAATGTCCCATTAGGCTCATGCTGCGCTATTGCATGTCACATGTGCATGACCTACATTTATTTTTGGTCCTAATTGTGCCCCTGGTAGTGACAGCCCAGATGTGAACTAACTGTCACACTGTGAGGGGAGCCAGACTTTGCCCAAAGCACTAAATTCAACTACAAAACTGAAGCACTATAATAGAAGTCTTTCTCATTGGCAAAATCCCATTTCATGCACAAACACATACTGTACACACGCTATTTATGCCATGTCATAATATTAATGGACACGCATACAATTAAACCCCCAAATAAGCTTGCAATTTCCTCCAAACCCTTCTTTCTTAAAGTCTCAAATTCTGTCTCTATAATGAAGACGCAGAACACGATGCCACAGTCATGGATTGTACAGATAGTTACAGCAAACATAAGATCTTATTAAGACAGTTATTATAGTTTTATAGCTCAATCAATTTCACCTGCTGTGCAATAAGCCCCAAATGTAGACATATACCTGATATACAGTATACACTTCATTGCCATAATAATAAGAGAAATAAGAACAGTAATAAAAATAATGTCTTGGATTTTTTTTCAGGTGTTTTGGGGCATTTCTGTACATTTTAAATAGTAACATTTGGTGTGAAGTTAAAAAAAAATCCATAAAAATAGCCATAAAAAATAATACAGAAATTTCCTTCATGCTATATTGTTCTGTATTTTTTGGATTTCTCTTTTCTAGTGCTGCTCTTAGCATTGCAGATAGATTACATTGACACATATTCTACATTTTAGACAATGTTTATGTTTTTATTCTTGCCAAGAATTATATTAAGATCAATTCTGTTCTCACCTGTGTCTGCTACAGGCAGATTATTAGTATAACTTAAATACTGAAAGGGGAATCTTTGACTAAAGACAAGGAAATCCATCCACAAGCATCTCTGACGTTTACCAATTAACACATTAAGATTGTTAATAGTCTTCTTAATCTTAATTACTGGAAAGAAACTAAATGAGCACATTTCTTAAAATGGGCTCATTTCCTGCACATTAAGACATTAAAAATGGGTTGCGCTCTCAGTTTGCAAAGCACATTGCACTTTCTTATGATACTAACAGCCTGTTATCTTAGCTGGCTGACACCTGTTGGACTTATTCGTGCTACTTGTGGAACAAAGAAAAGGGAAATAAATATCTTCTGATTGCTTAACTCATCAGACCTTCAGGGAATCTGGTTTTTCAGACGTCCTTTGGTTCCTTGTAATGAGGAAACTCTCTGAAAGCTGGTTTTAACAAGTACTGAAGAAATGAAGCGTGGCATGTTACTTTTTACCCACAAATCAGCAGGTTCACCTGGAAATGCTTATGCAGCAGTGTATATGACATTTAAATGTAATTTTGTCTTTTCTCAAAACAGTTTCAAATCTTAGGTCTGAACATTTTAAAAACACCAACTGGTGTTTCACACATTGGCAGCGTTCATGCCGAGGAACCACATGTAAATCTTATCAAAACACAGCTGCCGCTTCTGCTGCTGCTGGTGGTGCTATATTACCACCATAAAAACACATTCCTCATTTGAAATATTAGGCCTTAGTGGACTTGCGATGCAAAATGCAGTTTTAATCCAATTGAATCTGGGTTTGTTTTTTTATCTTTCTTTAAAAAAATGTAGTATTTCCCACCATTTGTAAAACTGCTTAAAATAAATCATATAATAACAAATGGTGGTAATGCTATTTATTCAAACTGATTATGGGAGTTTGACTTCCCAGTGTCACACATAAAGCATGAAGCAGTAATGCAGTAACATACAAGTGGCAAGAAAGCACAGCAGTGAGAGAATGAGAGCTGGCTTCTGGAAGTCTATAATGTGCTGACCATTATTTCTTTATTTTTAACAATCCTGTCAGTCACTTCCACTCCACAGATATCATTCTTTTCACTCTATATCTGCTATTTGAAAGACTAAAGCACTGATAAGTTCAGGTTTTTGTTTTGTTGTTTTGTTTTTTTTTACTTCTGTAAAAGATAAAAGCTTACCATAGGAGAGGCCAATAGATTTTTTCAGGGTGATTACTCATGTGGCAGCAATTTGAGAATTTATCTGTGTGAACAGCTTTTTATTTGGCTCCATTTGCAATGGTGCTGTAGATCGCACGTGTTGGCACAGGCTCTTAGGTTGATTGTTGACGCATAAGCCCAGCTTTTGGGTTTGCTTTTGGATTCTTTGAAGGGTAATGATCCAATAACCTCTTTATGCTTTTGCGGTTATCAAAAAAAGGTGTTACTGAGGTAAAATGCTTCTTTGTGTGTTGTACAAACTTGTGTTAAGAGTTAACACGTTGTTTTCAGTTTCAGAAATAATGATGTAATGAGCTGCTTACAAAAGATTGTATTGACACAATGTAAACGCAGTTGATTTGTGGAAAATAAAACCAAATCTGGCTACAGTTGTCATTTGATCAAGTTCATGACAAAGTAGCTGTTTGAAGTCAGCAAAACACCGCAGGTTTGGTTTTTTTGTGTGGATTGGAATTAAATATGGTGTAAATCTGCTCTTTTAGCTCTCATTGCATTGGGAAATCAAACACAACCTCTGTGAGATGAATGAGCAACTGAACTTTCTTTTTATCTCTGTTTTCATACAGATTCTGAACACGGGTTAATTAACGTATTTCACAACACCGTGACCAAAGCCTGCCGATGCCATCCCTGTCAACATTTGTTCCTTTCGTTCTCTCTCATTAACCTGAGCCATTTTCTAATTGGATGAGACACTGGCCGGTGGCGTATCGTATCACTCAGCAAGCCTCAGTTTCACAGACTATCAAAAAATGGCCGGCAGGCACAGTGAAGCCCAGCACTGCTAGAGAGAAAATTGAATCTAGTAAGCAGGCAAAGCCCGGCTTTATTACAATATTAGTTTCAGCCTTATTTACACAAAGTCTAGAGCTGAATTCAAAGATGGAAAATTCTTGATGAGAGCAGGCAAAAAATAAAAAGAGTTCTTTTTCTTGTGGAGTGGCTGAAAAAATGATAGAAAATGAAGAAAATGGTTATTCAATTAAAATGGTTATTATTCAGCGATAGCAGTGAAAGATAAACTGAATACAATGTGCATCATACTTTTGTAACATGTGTGTTTGATGCTTTTACAGCATGCTAAATTAGCTGTCAGATGCTCATATCCCTCTATTAAAAAAACAAAAAACACCAAACATGACTGACGTCAACATTTTGCATGAATATATATTTATATTTCCTAACTTTACCAAAGTTATAGGTTTTAAAGTTAAGAATACTTTGAATCTTTACACACAGAGTCCACATGTCCATCCATATGGTGACTAACACATAGGGCACATATTTTCCACTGTCTTCACAAGCTAATGAGAGTTAATATCAAAACACTTGAGATGCTTTCACCTGCACCAACCTCTGTCTAATGACGGGAATATTGGGTACAGTTTTTGGCTTTGAGGTTCTGTTCGTCTGTTCGAGACTGTTGCGTTTCATCTCAGCGTCTGAATTTGACTGACATAAAATTCTAATATATTATTAGCACCCAGTGGCTCGGTTCCATATACTTGAGAAGTTGACACCACACCATCTGTCACTATCCTGGTGTCTGAAAATATCCAGTGTGATGAAAAGCTCCTCTTAACTTTTCTTCTAAAACATGTTTGGAATATATTCAAATATGAAACTCCTTCAGTCTTTTTGTTATTATACTTCAACATGCAAAACAACGTACTGTTTATAGAGTGATTAATTCACAATATATTGTGAAATTTTCTTTTTTTGAGGCGGGATTCCTAAAGTAGATCACACTAAAAAGTCACTTTCATATGAAAGTGCAATATCCTCTGTTTCTCAGCAAGATTTATCTACTGCTCATCAAACACTCTGCTTCCACAAACGTCCACATAAATGAAGTGTACTAACTCAGACTGCAAAAAAAAATGCCACTTAGGCTAATGTATATCCTGTAAGTTGCATGTTAAATTTAAATTATGTATTAACAAATAGATGCCAGTTAATATTTCCTTAGAATGTTTTACAGTCAAGCATCGCTTTCCCAACACTTTTCCCAACAGACTACCCATGCACTACCCAGGAACAACAAAACCCTTTCCCACCCCAATGCTGACAAAAAATCCTAAAGGAAACACTGATCCAAAGCACAGTGTTTCAAGTGCTAACTAATAATAGGTGCCCTAATTAAAAGAAATTTATGCACGTTTCGGGCTCTTCGGTGGGAGATGCTCTGGTGGGAAACAGTTCTTTATGCTGAAGTCTTCACATAGAGAGCTTTGAAGCTTGTCAGTAATGACGGGGAGAGACAGGAGACAAATAAAGGTGAAAGATGAGAAGGATTGAGGAAATGGGTAATGTGCATTACTGATGGGGTCTATCGCAATCCTCAGCCATTTTCTTTGGTAGCCTGTGTTACTGTATAGGTTTAACAGTCAGAGGTAGCCTAATAGATATGTAAGAGAATATATGTGGTTTTCCACGTATGTCTGAGCTTTACGATGGAACGACTTCTAAAGACCTATCAAACAGAATATTGACTCTATTGATTACTGGTATGCCTGGATGGAAAGGAGATAACTCAGAGAGGTCACTTCAAGAAGTATCTCTGAGGTCATGTTACTCTGACCCTTTCAAATCCAAACCCTGGAAGAATAGATAATTACATTTTAAAGTATTGCCACCATTATAGCACTCCAATCACTGCTAGCACCAATGGGAAATGGGTCCCAATGATAAATTTCAGAGATTTCTCTGAAAATATCAGCACAGCATGCCTTAACCCATCTTGACTGTCAGAGAATGAAACAACAGATTATGCAGATTAACCACACACTTTGGGCGCAGAATATCACAATATTTATAAAACCTCAGGACAATGGAGAGCTGATTTATTTAGAGAAGTAATTATCCTAAGTGCTTCAACACACAGACATAGCTGGACAATAACCTCAGAACAGGAAACTATGGCCAGAGGAGTACAAACAACCCAGAGAAAACCACAAACCCACAGCCATTTCTGAAGCTTAGACGTTTTTCTCTCCAGATGAGCAAAGCTATTGCTTTACTATTTAAGGTTTTCTTGACAGGGTTTGAGGAATGAAGAACAACACCACAGATTGACAAGCATAACAGCCAAATTAAAAAAAATAAAAATAAAGGTTGCCCATATTTGCTTTTTAGGTCTTTCTATTTAGTGTACAATACAGTTTTTGTGCATGTAAATAGTCTGCGAATTTGGAGAGATCATACCAAACTATTTTTTTTCTTCTCAAAGAAAATATTGCTGCTGAACAAAGCCTGCAAAGCTCACAAAATGTTGGGGGGGGAAGGGTGTCTTGATCTGGATTCATGCCAAATGAACAAAACTACATTGATTTTCTATATATTATATCACTCTGATTGAATACACAGTGAGTTAACAATTACACTGAGACATAGAGTTAAATTTTATGCTGAGCTTTATGCTTTTAATAATGTTTTAATTATAACAACATAATTTGATTCACACATGCATGAGTTGCTGTTACGCTTTATTAAGTTGTGACACTGTATAAATATTATCCTGTTGAGGTAAACAGTTTAAACTCTTATTATTACATTATTTTTTTTTGTTTTTTGTTCTATTTTTAAAATGTGACTTGAAAAGACTGAGACAGTAGTAGAGATTTGTGAAGATCCTCCAGGCAAGCAACCTGCTACCTTTGCAGGGCAGGCAGACAATAATCGATCCCCCTCAAAATGAGATGTGCAAGCACTTTTGCCTCTCTGTGTATATGTTTGTGTGTCTGTGCGAAGGTGTGATGACCTGTTGCCCACAGGCCCACAGGCACTCGTCGAAGCTCCCAGTAGCTTGTTCCTCCCCAGGCAAGCAACCACATTCAGCCCCACAGCACCACAAGAAACAAGTGAGTAAACAAGGGAAGCAATTATGAATCACAGCTTTCAGCAGACAATCTGAAAACACACATTAAAAACAAGCTCACGCTAACGGCATTGCGTATGCATTTATGCACATTCAGGCTGAACCAAACAATTGCAGCAACATCTGCAGGGGTTTGGGGGAGTAAACATGCAGCCTTAGTTATTCTGTTTCAACAGTTCTTGATGGGCCAGCTTCTCATGAGTAAATGCTTGTGTCAAACAACCTTCATGTGAAACGACCTAATTTTTTTACACTCTCTGATCTGGATGCTTTGAATGACAATGAAAAATTCCACTAAGATTTAGGATGTCTATCACATTCAAATGGTTAAAATGAAGCATCCATATAATCTGATGTTCAGATGTATAAGTCTGATGTATCTTAAAGAGCAGTAAGAAAAACATAAAGCTACTGGAACTCATGGGGACACATAAATCTGCAACCAGCTCAGGGTTGTTTAAGAAGCGTGTACTCAGTCAGTGTGAAGAAGACCCCACATACTGGTGTATTCAAACCAAAATAAACATTCATGAAGGTTATTTCCAACCAAACACGTGTCTACTGTAGCTTATAAGCTGCATTATTCCTAAGGAACACAATTTCAACCAACAAACAAAGGAATTCTTGGCATACAAAGACATCCTATCAGCCCTATCATCCATAGCAAAGAAATCCTCATTAGTAGTGGAAGTCATCTCATCACTGTCACCATCACAATGACTGTAGGGAGTCTTGTTAGCTTAGTGTCAGCTTCCCCCAGTCAAACCATTATTGTTTGAAGTCTAGCTCTGAGTAACAGGTGCTGGACGTTTTGTCCAGCCACAAAAGTCAACCTATAGCATCCAGGACACGAAACAAAATGATAAGTATGTGTGATCTGTGACCTGCGTACAGCAAGCTCCAGGAGGTAGGCCAGATGTTTCAGCTAAACTACCCTCTGCGGGGTTGCTGTTCACAGCGATGATAAAATTGGGCTGTGTCCTGCTGGTCTCTGAGTCCCTCTTGTACTTAACAATCATACTGACTGAGAATATGGTTTTGCTATCAGTAAGCTAATCCACTGATAGCGCATGGATGAGAAGGTTTATAAAGGTAAGATGTCACCTCAGAGGATTTGGATACTTATTGCTAAAGGCTAAAGTAATGATCCTAGTGACAGTTAAGCTGGCAGTGTTTTTATAATGATCCTCGACTTAGTTTGAAAGCGCGGCTGTAAAACAGTCATCTTAATGAAGAACAACAGAATGGGCCGATCTTGTATTTTCCTGAAGTACCTTTTTATGCAGTCTTTGCAGACCTTTAAACAAAGCAGGTAGAATGGTGAGACAACAACGCTCTGGGGACGCATAATTAAGATGTGCACATGGGAAGAAAAGGAAAAGGCCATCTCGACAAGAGCACGTGCTTTTTTGTGCGTCATTTAGATTATTGAACATCATCCTTATTACCTGATTTATTACTTAAAATGACACCAATAGCTGAAGGTTTCTGTGTATGATCAAGTCACCAAACATCCAGCTTGAAGAACTGGATCTTTGCCATATTTAGGTGTGTTTATATTAAACACATTAGAAATGGGAAAACGATGTAATCGTTCTGATTGCAATTTGGACCATTTGCAAGAGAAATGGCAGCTATCTCCGGTATAAACTCTCTATAATCAATCATAAGAGCATACTCTCATGGGTTCAAACTGTGGTATTGCATGTACTCTGCACCTAATAGCCTCTTCCAACTCACTTGGTGACCATTTGTAATAAAAAATGTCCACTGCATTAGTCAAAAGAGAATGAAGTAAATACTGTTAAATACTGTTATTAGTACTTGGCCTTCTACTAAGGGGTTAATTTCTGTTCACATTAACCACACAGAAGTTATTATGTTCACTTTAAACTTCCTCTTGCCAGTTTGCTTCTTGTATCCTGACAAAAAAAAGCATTGAGTAGGTGCCTATGGCTATAGATGATTATAGTTCAGAGACATTTTTTTTTTTTTTTAAACTAGATGAGTGAGCCGTACTTCTCAAATCTCCCTGAAAACTCTTGGAATTATGCGGTTACCAAATTTGTCAGTGTGCAAATTTACAGACAACGTACTGGAAAATTGGTGTCACGCACATTTTAGTGCTCTTGGTGAAGAGGATGGGCAAGCTTTAGCGTGTTTCCCCCTTTTTTTGACTGACCACTGAAATTTAAGAAAAGAGCAGGTTAAAAGCTGCATTATAGCCACGTTACTGTTTTTGCTTTCATGAAAGTGGCCTGGAAGACCATTTAGGACATATTCAGCAGTTTGGAAAGTGTGAAGTAAATACAACTTTTCGTATGTTTATTTTAAAGAATGTGATCCAAAAGTAAGGTTGTGTTTAAGCCACACGTCTTTTCTGAAGTTATTTGAGCTGCTGTAGCCTTTGGAAGAATCACCTTGTGTGCTGTCAAGGAAAGGAAGTTCTGCATCAGATAAAACCATCACTCAGTGTCAGACACTTACGAAAGCTCTAGTGCTGAAAACACAGCAGTTCCTTTGCAGCTTGTGGCCACTGTTAATGTTACTGACAGCTGCCTCTGCTTTACAGAGTGAACGAGTCTGGCGCCAGCACAGAGTATCAGGGTTTCTTTAAATGAATAAATAAATAAATATATAAATAGTAAATGAAACAAATGTCATTTCATGTGTTTTGAGTCTAAAGTGCATTCAGAAATACGCATGCACACATATTAAGGCTACATTTGCAAACATTTGGAAACGCGTGCTTTCAAATGGTCATTGTGGGTTATTCAACATGAGCCAATCACAATAAATTGCACAAAACACTCCAATAAAACCTTTCTTTCAGGTTATGCACCCCCAACCTCCACCTGTGACTTCACTGCTCAAGGTTAACCTTGGCCATTCAATAGACAAAAATAAAACTCTGTGGGTAATAATCAATGTGCATACTGGTAATCCAAAAGCTTTTCTCTTTTTTCAGTCTTTGTCTCAGATTTCTCCCAGTGAGAATTATGTTTAAAGATGGCTGGTGGCTGATTTCCCAACTTGCAGTGCCTGAACATGAGAGGATATTTTGCAGAGCCTCTGTTCTTAAGTACACCCCTATATAATGAATTTAAAAAGGCGACAACCTACCACATCCAGCTAACTCCTCCTGCACTTAGTCATGCAAATGATCTCATGCTATTGCAAAACTGAGAGTTCTCACATAAACATAACAGCAGCCCATGCATTCAGCTGTGAGCTCCAATGAATTATAATAAGTGGTTTATAAAAAGTATTTCACTGGACAGCAGGGTCACCTCCAGCTACTCCAGTCAGCACGCAGCATGGGTCAGGGGCCACACACTGGTACTGCAGTCTGCAGAGAGCAAAGGTGACCCAAATACCTGCGGGCTGCTGTTACAGATACAACTGAGAAAATCCATCATCTTCTTACCCTTCACTTTCTCTTTCACCATCGCTACATTTTTGCATATGCACGTGCCCATCGGGTATTATTTGGAAACTTTCCATCACTAGAACACAGGCTGAGAGGGGAAAAATGTTTAGGCAATAAGCAACTCATACCTGAAGAAATGTTTAGAAATACCAGCAGAAGGTAAACTCCTGTGAGATAAGCAGGCATCTCTAAGAGCAGCTGGAAACGGTGTTAATCCAGTGAGAATGCGTTTTCTTGTCTATTTCATCTAATTTAGGAAGTTCTACAGCAGAGCCGAAGACAGAGGGGGGATCGGGGTGGAGGGAGAGTTCCTGAGCTCCGCGGTAATACAGACAGTAATGTTCACAACTGCTCCTCGGACACTGAGTTTGTGTTTGAATCAAAGTTCGAATCAGTCGGAGACATCCTTACGGGTTATCCGACAAGTAGCCCTAATCCACTCAACACCACTTGGATTTTCTCCACTCCCACTACCCAGCTCCTCACTTCCAAATGCCGCTAACTTCACGGAATTCATCTGGGATCAGATTTGTCCGACTTCGAAAGAAGATTTCCGCAGCTGAATGAAGAGAAAGGATCGAGAAGAAGAAGAAAAAAAAGATCCGAAACGTCCACTTGCAGTCACTTTAATGGTTTAAAAATGTGTAGTGTTAGCCCGATTTAGTGGGACTGACGCTGGTTGGATGAGGCGCCGTGCGTCTCTGCGCTCAGAGCTGGTCTGGCTTGCCTACCCAGTCACAGGCTTTTCTGTTGTGCAGAGGAGATTCCTGCGAATCAGGCACCATTTAACCGCATACGGATACACTGACAGCAAAAAGGCTCCAGTTGGCTTTGCATCGTGCTCAACTTTTTTAAAGATGAGGCTGAAGAAGTCTAATATATATCATAAAACCATCTGAACACGGTATATCCAGTTTAATAAATTAAATAGCAAAGTGTCACAAGATCATGTAACACATCAGGCAACTCCAGCAACATGAGTCCTGTTTAATGAACGGCGGCAGCCTGCAGAGGACTATAGTAAACTCCAACTAAACCCTTTGTCAGGTGCCCATCATTACCCAATATTTTAAGAAGTGCTTTTAGTCACATGCAGATTTCCCCCATCTAAACTACACTCGATATTTTAAAGTGTGACTACTGCTGAAAGTGAACAAATGACCTTGATGAATGATTTATACTATTTTTATCCCACCATCAAGGAGAGAGACGTGCACTGTGTTCTTATTATATCCAAAAGGGACAGGCTCGGGCAACACACAAAGAAGTGCTACAATCTTAATGAGCTGGTAAAGTGTGCCTTCATCTGTGAGGCTGAAGCGTCACTGTGCTTTTCAGGGAAATTGAAAAAATCGATCCAGCTCGCACCCTCTGACCCCCACTCATACTCCTGTGAAATTAGATGATATTTTAAAGTGCGTTAGAAATGTAATATCTCGTGGATTGTGTCCTAATGTCACGTTGAAGTAATAACTGGACATCCTCAGTTATAATCCGATTAAATAAATACTTTCTATCGATAAAGAAAACTATAAACTTGGCAGTTGGTCTAATTCTCTAACCTAGTGAACCAAAGAAATGTATTTGTTGTCTGAGCAGGTCAGGGCTCCCTCTGCTGGCTGCAAGAGCGCAGCACAGTCCATGGGAAGGATCGCTCCTGAGAAATTTCGCTTCTCCTTTAGAAATTTAGAAGTACAGAAGTAGTAATATTAAATGTTAACGTTGAATTCTGACTCTGTCACCCCGGATCATTACTAATGCAACAGGATTAATACTTTGTTTTTGTCTTCTAAGTTCAGTATGTTAAATGTGTGTGTGTGTGTGTGTGTGTGCACGTGTGTGTGTATGAACCTTTCTGTGTTGACTGTCATATCTAATTTATTGATAGCCAAAGTCATTTAGAGACATGCGCCTTTATAATTCAGCTCGCAAATAAAGAACAATTTCAAAAATATAAAAACTTGAATGGTGTGTTTTGCTGTACTAAGTCACTAGTCATTAAAATGTGTTCAGAATTTGCAAATTAATGATGAGATATCCCATTAATCTCTTTGCTCTCTCTCCTACATATGCTGCTTTTATAGATGGGTAAAAGTATTGGTATTGATAGTGGTAGTGGCAATATTAGCCCTGTAATTACTTGCATTGGATTGATACCAAAATTTGGAGTATGGCACAGCAATACCTTATATGTTTATTTTTCTGTATGCACACACGCTCCACCCACCCGCAGTTCAAATCTAAGAAAGCTAGCTTAAAAGGAGCTAAAATGGTTTGTTTCAGACAGATTTTAAAAAATAAATAAGTATTATTTTGAACCGTGAATCATGCAAAGCCACTCTAGCAGAGTAGAAAAAAACTGAAATATAATAAATTTGGAAATGAGCACAATAGGTACCCCTCAATTTTTGCAATAAAAAAGCGTGCATTTAAAAAATTCCTCCACATATCTGACTGAAATTAGTAACAAAAAAGGAGTAAACAGTAATTATGCATTTAGGGCAAATGTGACCACCCCGGCCTACTCTCATGCCACAGAAGTGGTAATCTTCAGTAGCTTCTGCTCTTTTAAGTCACATTTAGACTGAACAAAGTTTACTTACTCAGCCGTCCCTGCCCTCATGCCTCAAATCCTGTAATTGCCCATTGTGGACCTCTGGTGGCTCTGTCGAATGCATTCAGCTTTCCATGCCAAGACATCACAGCTGGTAAACAACCAGTAAAATATGGGAAATTACAGTCTCACTATGAGCTCTCGTCTGGCTTCATAAAACACGCACTCAATGGCTTTCATTGTAAACACCTCTGATTCTCTGCCGCCTTTATGCATTTTCTACCTTTCTAAACCATTTATAGTGTTAAAAATAATTTTAACAACACAGTGATATTAAAAAAAAAATAATTGGACAGTGCTTTCCTCCATTATTCACTTTTAATTATTTACTGCACATATTGCATTTTCCTTCTTATTTTCCCAAAGGGGGTCTCTGTTTGCCTACATTTCTTTCATTACTTGCACGTAAATATCATCCCTGCAATATGACTCTCTGGCAGCCCAGTTGGCTGAGACTATAAGGAAGAGCAGGCCTGTGATTGTATTGCAAGACATATCGTTTGGTGATGTAATAACTGCATCATTAGTCTCAATTTACTGCATTAATATGAATATACTGGCTGGAATCACAGTAGAGCTAAAGAACAACAAAAAGAAGATAAACAGAGGTTCACCCATGCATCTTTTGTTTTATGCATGCATGGCCTCTACATAATGCCAGGTGCAGTATGCGCCGCTAAATGCAGAGTTTGTGAATTCTGTTGTGTATTTCACAACCCAAAGCACCAATATTTCCAGGAACAGATGGTATAAAATGAAAAAAAAAATGAACACAAAGACGTGCACGTCTTCACGACAACACAGCGCATAAAATGGCAAGGAATTCAAGGAGAGCGTGCCAAGTACTGAGACCTAATTTTATTTATTTATTTCACCCCAGAGTGGATATCCAGTTGGTTCTCATCCAAGGGAGAAAATATCTCCAGTAAGCACAAAGCCAAATCGCCCCTCTTCCCCCTCCCAAAAAAAAATATTTACAAAAAAATAAATAATTTGGAATCTCAACAGAGCAATAAACTTGGCCTCGATCGTCTGTTAAGCACTATCAACTGTTTTTATCCACTAAAGATGCAGACAGGTTTTAAAAGCTGTTACACACACACAAAAAAGATCTTTCATGATATTTTTTGCACATACCAGTTGTGCATGTGACAAATCACTGCCATTAGCAGCTCCTTTTCACGTATTTTACCCATTACTAGCTGTAATTTCCATGCTGATTCACCGCTCTTTGCTCCTCATCTGACAGTTCGTTGGCTTTTTCATGTCTTGTTTGCATCATAGTTGTCAAATGCCTTTCACTACAGTTGCTCAGGGTCATGCAAAGTACTGAGGCAAAATGAGAAGCAGCCCTTGCCTTCACATTTAACAACACAGTCAGAAAAGCTGATGCAACAGCCATGCCTTCTGTTTTTCTCGGTCTTCCTCCAAACTGGCAGCTGCCCGGATGGTCTCATCATTCATTAAGACTTGGATATCTTTTCAACTTTGTGCCATCTCACAGTATTTTTTCTTTCCTTGCTGGTCTACTAAGATTTTAGATGTGAGAAAGGGATCAAGAATTCCACTTTCACCCATTAGTGCCACATAAACTAACAATGGAACTCCACTTTTGATTTCATAATAGAAAAAGAAAACATCTTCATGGTGCCCATTATGGATTAGAAAAACACACTCACATAATTATTATGGCATGTCATTTTCTGTTTGTGTTTGACTTAACTTTGCTTCAGAGGCTAGGAAGAGTGCTCAGCATATAAATCAGTTTATTGAGGGCGATTTTTTCATCTTCAGAAACCACAGAGACAGAAGAACACTTAAATGTTTAGCTTTGTTCCACCACAGTATACCCCCATGTCAAAGCCCTCACCATAAAATGTCAGAGCAAAGGGATAGAGGATTGAACTGTGTTGGCTTTGGACACAGGACTTGCGGTCGACAGCTGCTGAACTGGCATTAAATGGTATTAGAGTCTTTGTCAGCAAAAGGAAATGTGGTATTCTTCCTGGGAAATGGGATCAAAATTGTGTCTTTCAAAGGACAAATACAGAATCAGCACATCCTGGGGCAACACTTCACCGGCAGCTTTGTTGAAGCTTATTTCAGATGCTTCTTTGAAGCTATTTTGCAAGATAAAACCAAAGCAAAAGCAACAGGATTAGTTGAACAACTACTGGCAATAGAGAATGCAATGAAAAGTAAATGCAAACTAGGAACATGCAAGCACAAAACCAAATTAATTCCAGCATTCTGCACATTGTAGTCACAACAACACGATGCTTTACGCAAGACTGATGAGTGGATCATACCTTTATACCCCTGGTTGTTGCCTTGTTCGACTTCCTGTTCAGATGCGGGCGACTGGGTGATGACCTCATGGTTTCCTCTGTGTTTGTCTATATTTGTTTGCATGGAAAAACAACAGCAAGTGTAAAAAAAAATACAGTATTTTTTGACCTACATAATATATGTAATCTATATCTTCATGGCCTAAATGTATCCACAAACAGTAAACTACACTGAAAATTGTTGCAGAATGATTGTGAACACCGTAAGATAGGTTTTTAAAAAAAAATGAACAAATAAATGTAAATCATCTCTCAGTACCCGAAAGAAAGAAGCATTTTTAACAAAGAAGTTTTATGAACTTCAGTTGACATTTTAGAAAAGGACTTAATGGTATTGAAATGATGACTGGGCTGGTTGAAGTGAATAAATAGATGAAGTTAAAAATATGTTTCCCAGTAGATAAATACATTTTGCTTTGGAAGCACATTTTTATAAATGCCAACCCTGTGAAGTGTATTCAAATTTAATCCTGCAGTAGCAGAAAGGAGTGTACAAGTTTTCCTAATGACTTAGTCACAAGAGGAATGTGATCTTTTATGTGTAAGCCGAAACTAAATCTAATGCAACATCAATTATGATATAAAAAATTTAGCTTGGTATGCAGTAAAACTTTTGTATAGCTTACTGACATTCATATATATGTATTATGACCTTAAACTGAGAATAAAACATTTCTCAAAATGTTTTAGGTACATTTCTGTGTGTTTGCAATACTGTGAGTAGTCATTCTATTCATATGCATATGCTCACATAGATCAACCTCAAGGTTTTCATTAATTTCCCCCAAGATCGTCCCAATCTTGGGGGAAATTAATGGTGAGTGGTATGGGTGTGATATGCTGTATAGTTTCAGATATTTTCTAAAACTCTACCACTAGAGGGCGCCACTGCCTAATCAATACAGCAGAGCTGGGTGCAAGAAAATGGAACAGAGGCATAATGTTTGGGCTTTTATAGTTTCGGTCCTTAAGTATTTAAGTTTTTTAAATGATGCCCATAAACGCCAATATATAAGAAAAGCTAAAGGTTTACATATCTGACAAGGAGATTTAGTCATTTGAAACTGAAATAAAAGAACAGAACATCAAGAAAAATTACAAATTCCAATCTATTTTACATAATAACTGGTAGAAGATAATCTCACTCAAAGACAGCTCAAAGTGTATATAATTATAATCAGTGAGCTCGATTACAATGAAAGTTTGCATACACAGAGCAGCAATGCGTATTGTACAGTAAGGCAGGGTGTGCATTTCACTGAAAAAGACAAGAACAGATGTAAGTGATCCTTGTTTTCATGTTTTCATCCAGGACAACATAAATGCACCTACAGGAGAAGTTCAAGTTAGTAAATCACAATAGTGCGTCCTAATATATTACTCTTCATCGTTCTCACACCCACGTATGAGATTCTCACCTGATAAAAAGTCCATGCCACAGCCCTGCTGCAGGTTGTTCATACAAAGCAGGCCAATGAGAATGAATATTTGAATAACCAGCATAGTCCCAAAAGGCAAAGTGGGTCTTCGGGAAGACCTCGAAAAAGAAGCTTGGACAAAAAGATGGGGGAAAAGAGTGTTAGCACATTTCAAATTTGGAACATCCTTTAGAAATAAATGGCTCAATATACTGTACATGTAGTTCCTTGTGTGCTTTATTGCTATTTTAAACCATTTTAAACTCCCAAAAAATGTAGGAAATTGTTACCACAGATATTCTTATTACAGTTCCAAAGTGAAATCATTCCTTCATCTATCCAGTTCCAAATCTCCATCATCTATCCTGCTGGCTAGTTTGTGCAGGCGTGTCTCTGTGTAAAAGTTCTACAATAAAGAAAAAGAGGCAGACAGATGGACTTTGCTCTGAAATGCATCCAGAATACAGACAAACGTTGGGTCTGCCTGCTTCAGTCTAATCCAGTCCAACCTTAACAAGTGAATGCAGATTGCTGTGGTGTCTGTGCTGAATTTCCTTTCAAACCCCAACACACAAGCGAGCCTCTAAATCTTAAAGACGCTCTCTATCTGTTTTGTGGAAAACTGAGTAGGAGTACGCTTTGTGCTGAAGTGCTCCATCAAAATTTCATGCGCTCATACATATTCCAAGTCAAACACCATTGAAATATGGTCACGTTTACCTGCTGCATAGCCCATCCTAATGCTGCAAATACACATTTTTCACACACAAAGTGAAATGAAACAAACCATTACTCTCAAGTGAGTGTGGTGATGAGACACAATGAAAGCTCCAGGCAAGGAAAAAAAAGAAATCAGTTCTACTGATCAGCCATCTGTGGTACAAACAGCACTGCAACTCTTCCTAGCTGTCTGATGGACAGCCAGATTCCTGGGATGTCTTGGCACCCTGTGGCCATCAACTCCATGCACCACTTTAATTGTTCTGAGAATTACGCACCAACAGCCAGCACTGTGAATGTGCCAGAAACTTGAATGAAGCATGAATATTCTGTGCACATAGCAATGAAAAGATATGGGTTTTGGCGTGTAAAGGGGGATATTTACGGCACTGTACTAGCTTAAGGTTTCGGGTTTGCTTGTGTCGTTTGAGAAAGTGTGAGTGTTTCATGAGATTCATGACTGCACTTTTAAAAATTTGATTTGTTTAATTTAGATATCTAAAATTGAACTCATTTTTTTAGAACCAAGAAAATCAAATCAAGCTGTACTATTTGAAGACTGTTAATAATTGCTTACTTAAATAATTGATTGTGCTTCTATACCAGTCAACTTGTAGATATGACAGTTGGAATGTATAAAGGTGTGTGAATTAATCACACCGGACTAAAATATCTCAATGACTGATTTTACAATTCTTCTGTTAGAAGGTTTGTAGAGATATAGAGCATGAATTCAGATTACTTTGTTTATAACTTTCTTTTCTTCTGATTCCACAATGAGGGTGGCATTTTTTTAAGCTCAGAAAAAAGATCAGGTGGGCCGCCAGGTATCTTTTCTGCAGATGAACAGTGGCTTAGCTTAGCCAGCATTTCAGGTGCAGCCCGAGGAAAGAGGGAGGATGGATGGATGGATGGATGGATGGATATTTAAACCGCAGCATCCTCAAGCAGCTGACATCTGTATTTTTTAAATATTTCAACAGCAGTTGGTGATACCTTAGAGCAGGGGTAGGCTAACCTTTCTGATGATGAGTGCCATCTAAAATTTCCTAAGAGGTCAGTGTGCCATATGACTGCATTAACAATAAATTTAATAACACTCTATATTAACAGTTACACACTATATAGAACAATTTTATAGAATTATATTTGTTCACAGATGTTGGCAGCTATCAGCGAATAGTTATCAGCTATTTTGAAATAAAAAAGACACTTTTTATCAATAACAAGAACTCCATAACAGCAAATGAACTATACAACAGAAAATGCAAATGCTATTTATGGTCTCCTCACAACAGTGATAAGAAAAATGAACTGGGCCAATATGGCATGTTTGTTAATACAGAGATACACATGTTACATGGTCTCTGAGTGTCCAGCATTCAGACGGCTACCTGAGGACACTCTTCGTGTGAGAGAAAATCTGCTCACACAGATATGTAGAGTCAAATACTGTCAATAAGGCCTCTGCAATGTTCTGAAGACAGTTAAACTTGTCAGGTAGTGATGTCCAGCAGGTGAAAATAAAAGCTCCACGAACACGCACAGCTATGGATTCCAGCTGCGTTCGTAGTTCTGCAAACTTTGACCCCCACAGAGTCGAGGTTTTCATTTCAATCAGCTGCATTTCGATGTCGCATTAACTGGCATTAACTCAGCCAGTTAATGCGAGACAAATCCAGCTGCTCATTAAAGCTTTCTGGTTTGATCAGAAAAGAAAACATTGGTCCATATGCCTGAAAGTCCAGAAAAAGCATTGTGAATTCTGTCTTGAGCCTATGGATGTATCCGTGTATTTCCGCAGTGCTGATGCTGCGCTGAGCGGAGAGCTCCTGAAGCGTTTGAAATGTCGGAATGTAGAAATTTCAACATCGCTTGAAAAAAACTGACAGCCAGCAACATCCCTGTCACCGGTAGGCTAAGTGATTTTTAGCCAATTACAAGTTGAATCTGGTAGTTGGGGTTGTTAGCTAAGATGCCACCGTCATTGAGAAGCGGCACAACTAATGTGTCTATGCGAGCTAATTTGCGATGTGCACCGCTGGCCCGGCCATTTATTTTTTAATGCACCCTCTCAGATTAACTCACAAAAAATCGGCCTGGGCATTTTGACTAGAGACCAGCCCACCAGGTACTATAGGAAAAGCCATAAAGCCTTTGAATGAAAACAAACGCTGTGGTGATGACAGTGATGAACACTGTCTTGTTGGTATATGCATGATTTCTATACATTTTACATCTTGGTTGTAAGATTCAGATAACTATTTATTAAAGGCGAGAGATTTTAAATGAGAATAAGAAAGAAAAGTATTTCTTTGTGCCCCCCTTTCCCTGTTAATGCCCTACCTGGCCCCCTGGCAAAACTTTGCTAGACCCGCCCCTGCACAGTTACCAGCTGTCAGCTACTTAGAAAAGGATCCTGGTGTTATTTGTCTCTCAGAAACAGTTCATAACTTCCCTTCAACTCATTCATGTCACCTAAAAGGTAAACCTGTTTCTCCATCACCTGTTCAGCTCTGATGATTCAGTAAGGACATCTCCTGGTTTTATCTTCATGTTTCCCTCTCACCAGATAACCACACCGATATCATGACCAGCAGCTTTATGGCTCCAGCAAACATCAGCTGATACTAGAAATTAATATTAAATAAATTCTAACAACAGCTGATCAAGCTTAAACATGCTGCTGTTGTTTAGCGTGACATCCGCTGGTTTCCTCTTTCTGGCGCAAAGTGGGCGATAAACAAACAAGAGAGAAAAGCCGATCAGCTGATCATTGATCAGTTTCATGATTGAAGGAGCAACAGGAGACAGAGGGAGAGGGAATGAGAGAAGAAGAGGCAGCTGACAGAGTAAAGACAGAATAACTCCAGCTTTGTGTCTTTTTCCATTCTAGCTGAAGTCCGGGACAAACTGTCTTCCTTTTCAAATCAATACTAAACTCGTAATATTTTCTCTGAATAAGAGACGATTCGGTTTTTACAGGGATGGTTAGCAACTCTACTAACTAACCTTATGAATAAAATAAAGTTTATTAGAGGTGGGAATCACCATACATCCCACGATACGATATTATCACAATACTTAACGCACGATACGATATTATTGCAATTTTTAAAAAATATTTTGCAATATTCAGATTCTGTACATAAAGGTAAACTTTATTAATATTCATTTTATCTAATAACAAAGTCTCACACTCAGTCTTTCTCTCATTTCAGTCAGTTTTATTGTTGACAAACTGAACGGTTTGTATTACAGTCTAGTCCAACTTACCATCTGGTACAATTATAGCTATTCTGAACTATGAAATTTGTGAAAACTATGCAGCCCCTTCAGCAACTGAAGAATTTGAAAGTAAATTAAAACAAAATATAATTTTACATTAAATAAAAAAGTTTTAAACTTAATTAAAATACAACATGTCTTAAATGAAAATGAGTAAACTGTCATGTTCATTGCTGCCATAAAAAAAGTTAAACACATTTGGACAGTGAAGGAATGTCAGGATTCTTGCTCAGAAAAAGGAGCTGATCAACATGCTCTGAAGTCCACAAAAACTTTTTTTGTAACAAAATATCGATTTCTGCTGTCCCTGTATCGATACATTATTAGCAAACAAAATATCATGATACTACACAGTATCGATTTTTTCCCCCACCCCTAAAGTTTATTATCAGTAACATCATAGCACCCACCCAGCTGTATAGAAACTCCATCATGCTAGCTAGTACGCAGTACGAGTTATTGTAACTGACTGTAAAAAGTCAGCACAACGAAAATAAACTAGACCTAAAGTTGGTTTATATCTGACCCAGATAGACTGCAGGTCATAACTTCTTACCTGAAGTTCAGTTCACCTGACACTCCTCCTCCAGCCTCCCCTTTCCCTCATCCACCCGCTGGCCTCTGTGGAAGCTCCGCCATAGCCACCACCAAGCAACTGAGTGATGCCAGTATCTGGCAAATCCACCACCTTTCATTGTTTATACCGTTAAAAGAAGAAAAAAAAATCGGCCCATAAAAACGAAAAATCCCCATCGAGCCACGGGGCAAATGCCTGGTATGCCTGATGGCCAGTCCAGCTATGGTCGTGCCATCAGTTAACCCTACGCGTGCAACACAATGGAGTAAAAATTAGCTTAACACACCGATTTAGTTATTAACCAACAGCTTGTAAATGTGATGCGTCTAAGGCTCAACTCTAAATTATTGATACTAATTTGCAATGGTTCTACCAACTTAACTTGAATTGTTAAACGTGCAACCAAAAACGATCTATCTTAAAACATCTCTGTTCCAATGAACTGTTTTAACAAACTGTTAGTTTTATATATTTGTTTTTTTTTCTTTTATCCAGTTAATAGTTATTCACAGAGTTTTGCAAAACACTGTGTTCTAGACATATTTGTAGGTACTTCAAAACTATCCTGCTGTGATGGGCTCAGTATTCTGCAAATCTAGTAAAGATGCTGATGTCTCAAAAAGCGTGAGCCAGAAACAATAATATTTCATAGGAATAAAATATGAAATATGAATAACATTCATATTGAAATCTACTGCTAACATAATGAGCGAGGGAGATTTTTGCAGTATGCTGAATATTAAATGTGGGTGGTAATAATAACATTGCACTGTTTAGCTTTATCCAACATCTGTTGGAGAATACTGAGGGGAATGGTAGAAAGTGGATGTATAAATCAAAATGTAATTTTAAAATATGCCAGCGGAAGAAAAATATGAATCAACCAGAAAAGGCATATAGGGTTATGCATAATATGCTGAAAACTCCATAGGAGAGAAAATCACACCAACAAATCTACAGTAAAAGCAAAGAGGGAGAGAGAGAGAGTTGCATTATGTAAAGATTAAAAGTATCTGTAATCATCATAATAGTACAATTCTACTGTATGTGAGAAGCATTTCAATAGCTTACATTCTACTTTGTGTGACACTTTGATGCTGTGGATACAGGTCCACTTACAGCCAACACTTACAGAGCTGCCCTTGCTGAAAGACAGTATCTACTAGGCTCATCTGCACAGGCTTTGAGCTAATGGGAAGAGAGTGCAGTCCACAGGAGATGGAAGTGCTGATGTCCCCTTCCGTTTTCTGCCTATTGGGAAATAATCACGGCTCACCATCTAACATATTGTCAATAAGATGCTGCAGACTAGAACTCCCCCTGTACCCGAGCAGAGAGATCGAATACTGTAGAGTGCACTGGACCGTGAACAAAATCACTTTTCAACACCTCCCCACATACACACGCTCCCATCTTTTCAACCTCCAAAAATTTAATCCCATGTCCTCATGGAGACAGAAACGTGCAGTGCAATATGCTGCCAAGTGTACCGTGTCAAAAGGCGGAGTGTAGACACTTAGATACATAGAACGTCTGTCAAGAAACTATGGATACAAAATGCAAAGCAGACATATCCAATGCACCTTGCAGGACTCTACTGCATATCATTAAAAAGTACTACATAATTTTTACATGGTTTAACATCAAGCATATTTAAATCACTATGCACAGGTTGTGATGGTTGATCAGGACTTCTCCAGTGCAACAGCTCCAGGGTGCTAACTGAAAGCAGGGGCCGCCACCAGGAAGTATGATTCACTGACAATTTTGGAGTCTAAATCAAGGCCACAGTGGGTGGTATGTAAAGGAAGAGGCTCACGCTATTGAGTAGGCTCAGATATTTGATGTACACACAACACGCATCCCACCTGCATATATTAGTGTCACTCAGGTAAAGTCATACATCACATACTTTTACATTATACAGGGCTTACTGTTTTCTTGGGGAAAAACTAAGGAGTTCTGTGGAGTTCTTATCAACGCTTGGCAGTTACTGGTGACATATTGCTGTGTCTTTTGGGGGAAATGGATGGTAGGGAGACAAATACAAGCTTTCATCACTGCCACTATAATGCATTAAGGGAGCTATCAGAGCAAGACAAAGGATATTAAAAGTATGAGAGGATATGTCTAGAGCTCCGTCAGGGTTCATAGTAACAAGTCACAGTCAGCTGAGTAGGCACTGTGGAGCAGGAACCACAGCAAGAAGATAACTGATGGTCCCACGGAGCAGCCTCAAAGGGCATGACCCCAGAGGATGAATTACCCTGCATGTCAGGACCAAGAGTTTTCATAGTCCAAGATGGTCTTGGCTTCTATTAACAAATAATTATTGAAATATGGGTTATTTCTGTGGATTTATTGGATTCGTAGCAGTAAAAATGTACTCAAGAATTTAGATTTTATCAAGAAAACAACAAATAAATTACAGCAACGAGTCTACTGCAGCAAACTGTGCTTGATACAGGACAAGCACAGATCAAGAGATTTCAAGGGAAATACATACACTAATTCCACTCAGTGTGACAATTGTTAATTTTCAGTAGTACAGCATGCTCATCATAATTCTGTTTACCTTAATTTGGCTGGGAAAGTCATTTAAAAGCAACTTTTAAAATGCATATAAATAAACTAGAACTACCAAATTAAGAGAAGCTGTAACGTATGAGTTATTCTTTTGAATTCTAGCATAATTAAATTGCACACATTCACAGCCAAATGCATCTAGAACCACCAACAGATTTTTAGAAATCAAAGGGGTTCTCTTAAAGGGCTGTTATGTCTTTTTAAAATTTGCATGGGTTATTTTTGGTCTGACATCATTCAAATCCACTAGGATTACAGTATAGACTAGCATTTTATTATCTAAGACCTAATAACAAAGGTGAAAAATTATGATTGAGCTATTATTTAACATGTGAACACTAAGTAGATTGCAAATTGTAGAATCATTCAATGATTATTTACTAATAATCAGAACACATTTAAAGAATGAAAAAAAGGTTAAGGTTTACAGGTACACTATAGCATTACTGCCTACATGAACAACTTCCAGCACTACAGCACGTGGACTGTCTGCGCGTGTAAGTCTAAATTAATTGAAAAAGGATTCAGTTGCCTTTGAAGCCACCTATGCCAAAAAACTGCACTAACAGCAGCAAAATTACTAAGCAATGAGTAATATGAATGAGTACAACTTTACAACTTACCCCCTCCAGGTTATTCCTCAAGTATTACTGGTTCATTTTTCCCAGTGAAGCCAAGTCTCTGCCACTGTGTGTTGTTGAGGCATGCAAGTAGCCCACAATGAAAGCAGAAAGAAAAAGAAAAAGAGGGTTCATTTTAGACCTGTGTAAAAAAATAAATAAAAAAAGGTGGTGGTGGGGGTTAAAAGAGGGAGCCTATGCTGGAGGAAGAGCCTAAATAATCCATCTGTGATCTAGGAGACGCTATCAGATGGGGTGAATACAAATCACAGACCTACCTCTGCAGCAACCTAGGTCCAATATCCTCAGGGTCCTAAGGCTACACTCTAACAGTTTATTCTTACAGATGAGGACTAACACCCCACACATTCAAGGACATTAGAAACTGTTCAGCTAAAATAAAATAATATTTTTGGTCTTATTTTCTGGGATTATTAAAAAGAGAAAGAAATATATTCTTGTATTCAGAAATACCAGTGCTTTATTTTGCACTCAACTCTAAATGAATGTGCATTTTATTAATTTTACTGCATCTGTGCTTAACACCACCCTCTCATTTCTTACAAAAACTATTATATCGCAACTGTTTATGTTTATGTATAGCAGAAAGCTCTGTCATCTTGGATGATTTGGCACAATTTGGAAACAAGTGCATTTGTGTATACCTGTTCGATAAAGATGCAGAGTTCAAGATACCTGCAAAGAACCATGGTGTGTTGTTGCAATGTGGAGAAACAGCCGTGCTTTGTGGCTCACAATCTGCAAAAAGTATCCCACAGGGTATCCACGTTTACCTGCAGCAAAACCAGCCTGCGTCTCTTGCCGGTGCTCGCAGTGAGTGAAATTGAAATGCTTTTTTCTTCTTTCTCATTTCTATTCAGCTATACACATTGAGGGGGTTGGTTCGAACCTGAAGATGCATAGGTCACAAAGCAGGAAAATACCCAATTCATCATAGAGATAACAAAGACAAACACATTCTCACCTATAGAAATTTTAGAGGTTTTGAGGCCACCTGATTCGCATGACTATTAAGCTCTGCCCTTTTCTATTGTCTCCCACCATACACTTCTGTGTGATTTTCATTTTTCAGAAACACGTCACCTGTGCAGCAGCAGCAACTGGCTTTATGTTATTTTAATGAGGGCAATGTCGACTGATAAATGCATCTTCTTGTGTGCAATGATGTTGTTTAACAAAAGAAATTGATCCGCAGGATTATTGAACAGCTATGTGTCATACAGGATTCAGCAACAGCAAATCAGCAGGATTAAGCCAACCTGTGCAATGCACTGTAGATTCAAGTACACACCACATATAATAACAGCTTTTAAGTGCTCTTACAAAAAAAGATGGGGAACCGTAAATAGTCTGATGCTGCAATGAAGGAATGTCAGGGCATGTGACCCAAAGCCTTTTTCGTTTCAACTGCACTCTTATCATCAGCACTTTTATCGAAATCCTTCATCTAACTCAGCAGTGCAGCTTTGAATTAACCTCAAGTCAATATCATGGTCATCGATCTAACAGGAGCAGACCTGTGAGTGTGACAGTGGAAAGATAATCAAAAGGAAACATGGCTGTATCTGGCAGGAATGCTGCTTCGGTGATTAGAATGACCAGGCTGCTTGCAGTTTGAACCCGAGGTGGAATCAACAAAAGACAGACCGTGTGGAGAAGCTGATCATAGAGCAAAATATTTGTATTTTGATGAATGCAAATGACTGCCACACCCCTGTTTATGTCTATTAAGTGTTCGGCTGATAAAAATGAACACAATCTGGTGTTTGAGCTCCTCGTCACTTTTATAATATCTATCATTCTTGTTATTGTTTTTGATATCACTCATTATTGTAAACTTCTAACCGTTACTTGACAGAGCTGCGTGTGCCGATGCAAATGTTCAATGCACTCAGATCAGATATTAAATCATTGTTAACCCAACAGCTTTATGGTACAAAGTCTGTGCGATGTCCAGTTGTTCATACCTATGTGAGAGGTATTTATATAATGCAGTATTTTGTGGTAATGATAAAGCAAGTTTTCTGGAGTTCTTCTGTGAAAACAGCAATAGCTGCACAAATTACTTTGAAGAGAAAAAGGTGCATCATTCCAGAAAAAGCACTATGTTGTGAATGATATCCTCTATGATCAGTAAGACTTGCATTTTGTTCGATCTAAGTTATTTATTTAAAGCTATTACTAAATGAAGGAAACAGCTAATGGGAATGCTAATGAAATTTGTATCCGCATTAGCTGTGTGGTAGTGCATTTCATTTGCATTTGCAGACAGAGATGAAATGCGCCACCGCATATTTCTCACAGCACAAGCGAAACCTCCTAGAATCGCAAATTCATTTAAATTCTCAGTATCAAGTTCCATGAGGTTAGTCACACAGCAATGATGAAGAACTATATCAACGTTTGTGAAATTTGGCAACAGGCTTTCTCCTGAAGGGCTTGAGAAACATGTTGATGTTTGGTCCTAGCCTTTTTGGCATCTTTCATTCTTAATTGTTTTGTCTTTCCTGAGTTTTTTTTTTTTCTTCGTTGTGAACGTGTCACATAGACAAAGCATACATTTAAGGTCTAGTGATTTCTACATTATCTATTTACTTACCTTGGACAACTTGTACTTATACTACAAAGTGATGTGTAAATACATTTCTTCAGTAAGATTGCTCACATACTTTCACATTCAGTTTAACTGTGATTTGCTCATATCAAATAATGACAAATGACTATATTAGCATACATTTATATGGTAATATTTGAGTCCTTTTTCTTTTACCCTCTTTGGTTGGCCTGACTGACACTTTAGTATCGACTCTGTGCGAAAACCAAAAGAAAAAAAAGAAGAAGCTATTTTTATGGATGGACTATTATACAAGAGCTGCACAGGGAATCTGTGAGAATGCAATCCAGGTGTCATTGCCCCTTGGTAATCTCTCTCGTCTTCAGGAATTCATTTTCTCAGCAGCTTCACTTGAAAATGACATTCTGACACCATTTACATGGAAATCACTTTGCCTCTTCATCTGTAATAGTGGTCTGTACGCAGACAGGACCTCTCTGAGGGCTGGACTATTAATGGGCATAAACAAGGAAGGAAGGGAGGAAGGGAAGAAAGAAAGAAAGAAAGAAAGAAAGAAAGAAAGAAAGAAAGAAAGAAAGAAAGAAAGAAAGAAAGAAAGAAAGAAAGAAAGAAAGAAAGAAAGAAAGAAAGAAAGAAAAAGAAGGAAGGAAGTTGGGTGCATACTAAAACCTGGGGTTTTCTGGGTTAAAGTCAAGGTCAAAGCTTTAGGTATTAAGGGATAAAGCAGCAGAAGAGACTGAGAGAAAGCATAATGTGGGAAATTCCTTTTTCTCCACTTAAACCTGGATCCTCTCTTTCCCCTTCTCCCTCTCTCGCATGCACAGACACACACATGTGGACAGGAATACATTAAAAAGAGACATAAAGATTTCCCCCTAAAGCGCAAACATCCACCACAAAGCTCACATCTAAGCACTTGTTGAAAATGTTGTTGTTGAAAATGCATATAGTCTATGTTTCAGTGCCTTGTTAGATTGCAGTAAGACATGTTTGAATGCAAGATTTTATTTTCCTTCCGTGTTTATATCAAATATTTCTCCGTGATCATATCACAAATTAAACCAATATTTAAAAATGTCAATATTCCAAAAGAAAAAAGGCCTGTGAGGTGGGATAAGAGTAAAACATCTGGCACATCTCTCAGGCTCCAGAAAGCCACAAAGCCAATCTATTGTTTGCTTCTCCATGCTTGCTGCAAAACTGCTGCATGCATGCACAGTAGCACCTGTGACCTCAAACTTGAATGTTTGCTTAGACATTCACATTAAACATGCACTACAGCCAGAGTCAATGATGAGATTACCAAATCATAAATAACTGTGTATCTGGTTTACTTGTAGCAAGACAGGGAATGTGGAAGCACCTTTTATATGAAGAACAACAAAACCATGATAGTTCTACCATGACACATAAGATCAAATATTTTCTTTTCTTATATTAAATGAAAGTATACATTATATGCTTTGAAATCTTTGAATATGAGAGAAAAGGTTTAAAAAAAGATAGTTTATTTGGCTGGATTAACACTGCCTCCACCTGGCATTACTGTAACACTACTCGAAGTGCTCATAAAGAGACCACAGCTTTGGAGTAAGAAGTGCTAAACTTTGTACATTATTTCATGTGGTGTGTTTTAATGAAATCTGTGGTTTTATTTTACAACATGATCAATCTCCATTGCCAGGAAAGACTAAGTGCTACGCAAGAAACGAGCATTATGCCAGTAAATACACTCTTAGAAAGGATGTGTTAAAAAATGACACAAAAAATGTGTTGTTACACTATTAACACATTTTGTGTGAATTTTAACATAACATGTGTAAGAAAATGTGTAAACATTGAAAAAATGTGTAAAAAGCTTAACACACTTGATGTGTTGCACAGTTTAGCACATTTTGTGTGTTATTTTCAAAATCTAACAACAGGACCTAAAATTAGCAGCTCAGTTATTTGATGTGTTTAGTGAAATAAATTGTAATGTATTATAACAATATTAACTGAATAAATAAATGTTTAGTTATTGTTTGTTTTCCATAACCCTTTCCTCATTACTTTCAACAAATAAAACATTTTATAATGTAATGTGGAGCAAGGTGTGTATGGTGTACTAAAATTCTGAAAGAAGATAATTTGTTTTATTTCTCAATATGTATGGCATACCAATTGATGGCCATGGTTATACTATAACCATAAGTATCGACACAGAACAGGCTTAATTTTGACCGTAACATGTGAACTAGGGCAATACAATTGAAGTAAAAGTAGGAAATTAAATGAGTAAGAATACACATGCTGAAAATTGAAACAAATTCTGCCCAGCAACATGACATACCAGCGGCGGGAAGGGGGCGCTATCTTTTCGCGCCACTGAGACAAAGGAGACAAAGATGGAGGTTACGTTGCCTACTATGTTGTCAGACCTTACAGTAAGTATCATTTACCAGTTTATCTTAATGTACTGAAAATATGTCGGGTTTCTGGAAGAATGTGAAACTTTGAATTTATATAAAATATAGGAGTTATATAGGAGTTTTGAGTTTAAGCGCTGTTAATTACTGCTTAACTATACCTAGCTAACCTTAATGTAACAGTCTTGCTAACATATCCTACTCTTAATTTTAGTACTAGTTCTTGGCTTTAGTGCCATACTTCATTAGAGTTAATGTGTTTTTGGTAGTGATTTTATGTATTACTTTACTCATGTATTTATCTATTTACTTTATTTATGTATTAGAGTAGTCAGAAATTGCTCTTAGAACCAGTGTGGTAGTTGGCTAGCGGCTCCGACAGGCATTCTGGTGTCTATGAGCAACGCCAGAGTCAGCACCTAACATTTGCAGTGTTGTGTAAAATGACAATATTGTCGTTAGCTCTGAATATAGCAAATGTAGTTATCACCGCGACCATTCGTTTGCTAGCACAGAATAGGAATTTAAGACTGAGTAACTTTAGTTTGATGTCGCCCCTCTGTCTTCTGTTATCACACTTAATAGACTACATTTAGTAGTGTTGTGATAAATATTTGTTATAATTACTTATCACTGGTTAACATGAAATATACCTCACATTGACAGAGATAATTATTTTTTAAGCAGTTAAAGCAGTTTTTGCATTTAGTATGATTAACTAAAGGCTTTTTTAAGGCTTTTTGCTGGAAATATGCTCTGATATAGTTTCTTTTTTATGCAGACCTTATGAGGAAGTAATAGTCAGTGTTATTTAAAAAAAAAAAAAAACAGCAGCAACTTGACCATGCAAATTATCTTACTTATTTAGCCATGTGTTTCTTTTTTTCAGCAGGCATATGACAACTTAGAATCTGTCAAAGTCCTTGTAACCACTTTTATAGATGAGAAAGAGATTTGTAAAAAAATTCTTCATGTCAGCAGTGCCAAAGACATCATAGGTCAAAGCCAAGCTCAGCACATGGGCTGTGTGCTTGATAGGTTGCTAAAGTATAACACTGATTTCATGGAATATATTGATGTTGACAATGAGGTAGACGTTAAGGACTTTGATAGATTCCATATCTTCCTGTCAGCCAGAGGGCCACCAATGGAAACCTCTCTTGGGGAGATTAGACAAAATCAGGTACACTTTGCATTTCTTCAGTTTCCTAAGTCATAAAATGTGTTTTAACAGTTATTAACTATTAGTCAGGATCAGATCTATTCACCAAGTAGCAACTAGAAGATAAAATCAATTTAATTATTATTCAGAATTTCTTTTAGTCATTGCGTTATAATCACGGTAATTAAGAAACCGCCTTCTTCTGCTGCAGCTTTTTGAGTAAACTCATGCTTCTATGCTCTGTGGAAATTTGCTGTCATGACTTTGAAGATTATTGCAGAGAGGTAAAGTGTCTGGTGTTGCCTTTACAGTCTACCATTACCACAGAAGAACAAAGTCAACCCCTGAGGTCACTACTCAAGAGGAAAGCCCCACAGATTCTTAAGGAGTATGAAACTACAGGTACCCTGTCAGTGCCATCGAGGAAGCTTCTTGTGAAGACTTGCATTGGGGATTTGGTGGAGAGGTGTGGTTAGTAAGTATAGCACCTTACTGCACTTTGTTAAAATTTTGCAATGAATGTTTTTCTTTAAAAATGTTGAAGTGCACAGGAGTAAAAAAAGGTTACCTTTATTTTCCAGTTACCCTCTTAGTGCAGAGAAGTTGACTGTAGCAAAAAGCATCATCACCACTTTTCCATCCCTGAGTGTCCGAGTGGCAGGACAGGGGGAAGGATTTGTAAGTAAATTTAGCATTTTAATAATGTAAATTCCACTACATACTTGCACTTGTTCCCACTTACTGTGTATCTTTTAACCTTTATCTCATTATTTATTAGAGCTTTTTTTTTCTCAGTTAAAATTGCTCAGCTGTTACCCATATACCTCTGTCCTTTCTTCCTCAGGAGCATTATTATGATCCAGTCTCTCATTGTGGATTCCTAGAGACTAAACTGCGCAACCTTAGACGGAATCTCGACCAGGGGCAGAGACGTTATAAGAAGCGAAAAGTGACCAATGACTGTGGTGAAGACAAGAAGCTCAGGCAAGAGGATGGGAATACCAGCAGCACAGATGAGTGGGTCACCCTGATCAAAAGATTGCGGCCCTCAGCTGAGAACCTTCCAACTATCATGTCAGGCATGGAGGAAACATACACCAGTCGCAGAGCCTGGATTAGCAAGGACTCCCCCACTGCTGCTGAAATATTCAGAGAGTACCCACGGTTTTTGGACCTGCCAAGTCTGGTAAGTTGCTTGGTTCCCTGGTAATGGTTTATGTACTCCTTCTCCACTCAGTTGTGTATTGCATACAAAGTATGTAACAGGAGTGGATACATTTGGAGGTATGTTTATGAGCTCCTAGTGAATATTTTGAAAGTTTTATAATTTCAGAGTTGGATCTTTATTCACTGGGCTTTTATTACAATGAGCATCACGTTTCAAATGATCCAAAATCTTAGTTGTGCCACCAAATGACTATCTAATAGTAGGGTCATCAAATGACAATGCAGAAGGTGCTGCTCGTGGAACTGAAAAAGCGACAAAAAGATCGCCTGAATTTGTACGAAACTCTGCTTTCAGCAGCACTATTTTCAGCAAAAAAGCTCTACAGGACAAACCGCAGACAGACAAAATAAGAAATTGGCTGCTAGAAAGTTGAACATCAGCTAAAAAGTCCTAATTTTTTTCTCAGGGTCTGATGGGACCCAAATCATAGCTAAAATTAAGGAATAATAGAGTTGTATTCAAATACCACTCCAAGTAAATTGTTGTTTCGCTGTGTAGCTAAGCTTGATGTGGAAGTGGGTAACAGAAATGTGATACTGTAAGGTTTGATTTTAGCCATACAGCTACCAAATGGGCAGAATGTACTTTTAATTTCATGTATTTAATGCTTAATTGTAAACTTAAACACTTTTTTTCTCTCCATTAGCTGGACTTGGAGTTTGGCAAGCTTACCGGAGGAAAGGCGGACCTCTTTTTACGAAAATGGGAAGCCAGTATCATTCCGAAACTCAAATCAGTAGCTGCCCTGGAAACAAGAATGTCCTCTCTGTTGAAAGATTTTGAAGAGAAGACTGAAGGTATTTTTCCATCCCCCCCTTCCCCTTCGCCGCCTCACGTTTACTATTAGAAAGTAAGAAAAAGAGGATGATCAAATTAATAGTTCTGTTTACTGTCTTTAGATGACAAGTAAGTGAATGTTAAAGGCTGAATAGAAAAACTATACAAGAAGGGGTTATATTTTTAAATTTTGTTGTTCTTTTTTAAAGAAATTGTTAGATGCCACCCTTTGGTAAATGGATTGAAATATGTCTATGTTTACTGATGGTGGAGAATGAGGTCTATGGAGATGGTTGTAAGGAGAATTTAAATTATGTGGCCTTGGGCAACCTTATTAGCTGCACATATAAGCCAAATGAGGTGCCTTAAGCCTCTGCATTTCTGATTTCATCTATTCACAAAAGAAAAAGTCATTTTTGATGTACATCTCATAATTCATTAAATAACACATTTCTGTATTTTGAATACAGAAATGCATGTTCTCCCCGTGTTTGCGTGGGTTCTCTCCGGGTACTCCGGCTTCCTCCCACTGTCCAAAGACATGCACTTAGTTGGGATAGGTTAATTGGTTAATCCAAATTGCCCATAGGTGTGAATGTGCGACTGAATGTGAGTGCGAATGATTGTCTGTCTCTGTGTGTTGGCCCTGCGACAGACTAGCGACCTGTCCAGGGTGTACCCCGCCTCTCGCCCTATGACAGCTGGGATAGGCTCCAGCGCCCCCCGCGACCCTGAACAGGATAAGCGGACGCGAATGGATGGATGGATGTATTTTGAATAATTTTACATCTTGCTTTTCTTTGTTAGATGAGGCTTGTTACACTGCCCTTGTGGTGTTAACACACCTGCTCCCACCAGTTGGTGCCAGTCGTTGCAGCCTTAAATCAGCTATAACGCACTTGGTTGATTTTGCACTGGTATGTATTCTGTACAGTTCTCATGGTATTTACCTGAGGAAAGCATTTGTCAACACCTCACTGAAGACTTCTCTAAAAATCTGTCTTTATCTTCCCCATCTCCAAGCCTGGAACAAGTATTGCATCGCTTTGCAGTGATCCTGAAGCATCATCCACAACACACCAACCCCAGCTGATATGCATCGGTGATCTAAAGAGTGCAACCAGGCAGTACATCATTGTTGCTAAGAATGACAAAGTAACCATTCCTCTGAATGATGGCCTGACGTGTGCTGTGGATAAGCTTTTCAAACTGTACTGGGTATGTAACTTGTCCTATCCAGCACCGCTTGGCTCCGTCTTCACCTTCTTTGAGTTTGTCTATGACCTGCCGCTGTCCACCCAAAGGAAAACCAAAGTACTGGAGCTGATTGCACAGATTAAAGCATGCAAGTAAAATGTTCACCTGTCCAAAATGTAGAGAGTCTCTGTTCACAGAGGTGAGAAACCTCATTTGGCATCTTCGTCAAATACACTGCTTATCAGATGGACAAAACTTGAAAATTATATGTAGCCAAGATGGCTGCCCAAGGACGTATTATAACTTAAATTCATTTTCAAAGCACCTGCATAGATCTCATTCTACTTCATCTTCAATGGATGCTGACTCAGTTCAACCTTCTTACCAAGGAGAGACATCAAACAGTTCAGTTGAAACTGATGATCTAGTTCCTGATGTTTTGGAGATACCCAGTGATGTAGCAGGTGCAGTATCAAAGTTAAAAAACTATACTGATCTTGGTGAATGTGCTGCTTCTTTTATGGCACAGATGTATGCATCATCAAATATTACTTTAACAGATGTTACAAGAAGTGTAAACTGTACAAAGGAGTTACTTGAGAAAACTGTAGACTGTTTGCAACAGTCAACTGCTGCTTTGTTGAGTAGCTTGGATGTACCACAAGACAGCGAGGCTGTTCAAGCATTAATGAAGGAGTTTGAAAGTGCTAAAAACATATTTGAAGATGTAGACACGAAATACAAAATGAACAAATACTTCACTGAGAAGTTTTCCCTTGTTAAACCACAGGAAATCTTTCTGGGTCACAGGTCAGATACTGTAAGAAAAGATGGTCAGATGAAACAGGTTTTGGCAGCAGATACATGCCAGTATGTATCAGTCATTGAAACGCTCAAGTTTTTATTCCAACATGTGGACATTCAGGACTTCTTTGTTCAGAATAAGAAGAACACTGATGCCAAAATGCGTGATTACTGTGATGGCTCTCACTTTTCCTCACACCCATTGTTTAAAATGTACCCTGATGCTCTTCAAATACAACTTTACTTTGATGACTTTGAAACATCAAATCCTTTAGGTTCCAAGACAAAAATACATAAGCTAGGAGCTGTGTATTTTACCTTGAAGAATTTGCCACCAGAGTGGAATTCCTCACTTGCTAATATTCACCTGTGTCTTTTGTTTAACTCAATTGACAGAGAGGTATATGGATTTGACAAGATTTTGAAACCACTTCTTGATGACTTGAGATTTCTTGAAAATTCTGGTCTAATTGTGGATTTAAAAGGTCATAGCCATCAACTATATGGTACAGTTTGTGTGTTAACAGCAGATAATTTGGCAATTCATTCACTTTGTGGCTACCTTGAAAGTTTCTCTGCAAACAAATTCTGTCAGTTTTGCATGATTGACAAAGCAGATGCACAGTTGATATATGATGAAGACAAAGTTGAGTTGCGCACCAAAGACAGTTATCAGGAACATGTCAGCTTAAACGAACCAAGCAAAACTGGTGTGAAAGAGGACTCCTGTCTGAATAACCTTAAGTATTTTCATGTAACACAAAACATAAGTGTTGATATCATGCATGATGTACTTGAAGGTGTAGCCCCTTTAGAGGTTAAGCTAATGCTTCGCCATTTCATTTATGAGGAGAAGTTGTTGACTTTGGAACAGCTAAATGAGAGGATTTCCAGTTTTCAATATGGATATGGAGACATTAAAAACAAGCCAAGTGTTATAATGAACTTGAGAAACAGTGAGAGTGCATTAAAACAGACAGCATCTCAAATGTGGTGCCTTTTACTGGTCTTGCCCTTTTTGTTGGGAGATTGTGTAGACCGAAAAAGTCAACATTGGCATTTATTGATTTTACTGAGAGAGATATGCAGTATCATCTTTGCACCAGTCGTTACAAGGGGACTTGCAGTATTCCTAAAAGAACTGATAATAGAGCACCATACTCTTTTCAAACAGCTGTATGCCACAAATCTTATTCCGAAACATCATTTTATGATACATTATCCAAGGATGATGGTTTTGTTTGGACCTCTGTCTAAACTTTGGTGTATGCGATTTGAAGCCAAGCACAATCCATTTAAAAGACTCGCACATTCAGTTTGTAACTTCAAAAATGTGTCAAAAACATTGGCTTTTAAACATCAGGTTCAACACATGTATCACTATAAGCATAGTGATAATCTAGCTAAGAAAATGGATGTGCCCAATGCCTATCTAGTTAGTGTGGGGTCACTGAAAAAAGCAGATGTCTTGTTAGACAACTTGAGATTAACCCTTGAACAAGACCTTTCTCTGACTAGTACTGTTTTTGTGTCACACAGTATTGATGTATACGGCCAGACTTATAGAACTGGTTCTGTACTGACATTAAGAAGAGACTTTAGAGAAGAGCCTTTGTTTGGTGAAGTCATTCATATCTTGCCACAGTCAGTTAATGAGTCTGTTTTCGTGTTTGTGAGGATTCTGAAAGTCAGCTTCTTCGATGACCATTTTTATGCCTATGCAGTGGAAAGGTCAGACGAATATGAACTGATTACATTGGCTGACATTTTTGATTTTCGGCCTTTATATATAGTGACAAGCTTTGATGCTAATAAGCTGTATTTAAACCCAAGGTACAAAATTGTATAACCTGGATGCTATATTTGCCAAAATGTAAATATATTTTTCTGTTTGCATGCAACTGCACATTTGTTGAATGTTGACAATTTGTTGAAGATGACAACTGTTACCTTTAAAAAAAGTTAATTCATGTATTGTCTGGACATGATTATATGAGAACATATATATATTTGACATTTTAATGATCTAGAAAGTTAGAAAGTTAGTCAGATATTAATTTTGTTTGATTTTGTCGAGTAAAAATTGTAATATAGCTTTGGCTAAAATTGAATTTAATACATTTTAATTGAAAAGATTCTGAAAACTTGTTTATTCAGTTTGTAATAATTTATAATATGCTAAGTAACAAATGGAATTCAATAAATGTATAATATATACTATCTTTTTTCTCCTTTTTTTTAAAAAGAAAAATGAAATGCACACATTTTAACACATCTTTGTGTCAAAATAACGCATCCTTGTGTTGACTTTTTTTAACACAGAAGATGTGTTAAAGGAGCAGACACATTAATTGTGTTAAAACTGACACATCATGTGTTGTCCCTGAGCTGATGCAGCACATGTGTTAAAATTTAACACATGATGTGTCAATTTTAACACATCCTTTCTAAGAGTGTATCTACTATGACCAAAATTATAATACTATCGACAAACACTCGCAGTAATAAGCTCTCTGTAAGAAGCATCTCCACATTTGGTTTTTACATTAATGTTTTCATTACCCAAGCAATGAAAAAAAGCTCATAGAGTTGACAAGACCAGCGCACACTCCACACTACCTGGAATGTGTTGGAGATTTCTGTCCAGCAGTTGTAGCTTTGTGTGAGCACAACCATTGTTTCTCATAGCACAATTTATACACAATGCTAGGATACTGGAACAACTGCTAGCTTAGTCATGATAAATTTGTGTAATTTGAGGTAATTGAGTATGAAGGGAAAATAACTAAATCAATCAATAAAAACACAGTTAAATTCAGTTTCCAATACATTTTCAGTTTTCAATAGATTTCCAAATCACTAGAACAGTCAGCTAAAGGTGCTTTATACTGTAAGATAAAGACAGTACAGCCTACAGTAATAGTGAGAACAACCCAACAGTCAGATGAACCCCTATGAACAAGAACTTGGTGACAGTGGAAAGGAAAAACTCCTTTTTAACAGGAAGCAAAGCGGGGTAGAACCATGGAGGGAGACAAAACTATTTTTTTTCTATTTCTTTATTTTTTATTTTTTTTGTAGAGTATCTCTAGTACTATAAGCTTTTGTTACAGCCACCATCAAATTATGTGCAGTTAATACTTAACTAGTTTGAGTGGGACACAGTTATTTTAGTAAGTAATTTTTTTGTGAATTGGAAACCTTTACCTTGAAAAGCACAAGGTTTTTTGGCTTTATTTCAGATCGGTTTTTGATAACTGAGACCAAAACCTTGCATAACTTCCAGTTATGTTTAAATGTATTTTCCCAATTTATAGAAACTGAAGCTTCTGAACACATAGTCACTGATAGTCCGGTTATTAATAAATAATGTTTAATGAGTCTACTTTTTGCCATCTTAGGGTGATTTGCTACAGCCAAATAAAGAGTCGGCTTTTGAAAATTATTTATTGTTACCACTATAATACCAAAGCAAATGTTTCAGGTATAATATAACATGAGCTTGTCGTTGCAAGGTTTTCGAGCTGCCATGAAGGCAGCACGACAGGCAGGAGTGCCATGCGAAGTGTCTGAGTTGATGCATTTAAAGAGAGAGAGGGAGAGAGCGAGTAAAGCGACGTCATTACGTACAGCGGGACGTCGCTGAGAAGATAAACAAAAAAGGCAGGAAGCCTTCGGCTACACAATCGCGGCAAAATCGGTTTAAAATTTTAGCTTGGAGCTGCAGTTAGCAACTACATGCAGCCTTTTATTGCTTAGGTACGTGCCACACGGAGTTCACAGTCATGGACGACGCAATGATATTCCGTATGAGTGCATTTTCCGAGCAAGGAGGGAGAAAATACATGGAGGATGTTGTCGAGATAAGACTCGAGTACGAGCCGACGCCAGCCGAAGATTATCCAAATTCTCAGAGACACGGGGGACCGGGGAAAGCGGAAAGTGAAGCTATCAAACAGACTCAGAGTGAGACCCACGGACACGAGGTTTCCGCCGAGTCGAGTCCAGCTACTGCAGCGTGGACAGAGAGTTTATCAGACGGGAATAGCGACAACATCAGTGCACCAACATCAGACCAAAAAGACGCGGAAAATCTAGTTGATACTCGAAGGTCCGTGGCGTTTTTCGCCGTCTTCGATGGCCACGGGGGCCGAGAAGCAGCGCATTTCGCCAGGGAGAATCTGTGGGGTCTGCTGAAAAGGCAACGGGGGTTTTGGTCGAAGGATCACAGCGAAGTGTGTACCGCTCTACGGAAAGGCTTCATCGCTTGCCACCACGCAATGTGGAAAGAGCTACGTGAGTCATCCAAGTTATCTAACTTGCACTTTATTCCCTCATATTTTTTCGCTGGTGATCTTTATTGCAGCACGACGGGCATAAAATCTAACAATTACGAGTATCTGCATCTTAGATGGCAAAATGCTGTCACGTGACGCAGCATCCCACTCAGCTGGTTGCTGGTGGCTCCCCCGACGGCCAATCCCATTGCAATTAACAGCGAGCTGTCATCTGACCTCGACTCAGCCTTCGAAGCTGTCACAATATGATGTTGATATGATAGGATGCAAAGACATTAATGGATTGGATTTATATAGCGCTTTTCAAGGCACCCAAAGCGCTTTACAATGCCACTATTCATTCACTCTCACATTCACACACTGGTGGAGGCAGCTACAGTTGTAGCCACAGCTGCCCTGGGGCCGACTGACAGAAGCGAGGCTGCCATATCGCCCCTCTGGCCAACACCAGTAGGCGGGAGGGTAAAGTGTCTTGCCCAAGGACACAACGACCAGGACAGAGAGCCCGGGGATCGAACCGGCGACCTTCCGGTTACAGATGCGCTTCCCAACCCCCTGAGCCCGGTCACCAAAGAAATTAATGGTTAAAACGCAGGGAAAATACTGTTTTAGAGATAATTTTTTCTGAGAACTTTGGAGGAAATATTCATAGTTTCATTATTTTTGATAAATGGAATGAAATGCAATTAACCACGAGTCAATGTTCAGTCTTTCCCAAATAGCATGGGACTGCGGGTTTTAAAGTATATATGGTAAGATGAGCTTTATGGGACTGGATTTTTTTTTTAAAGTGAAAAAACAGTTTTCAGCTGTGTGCCCCCACCCCCTCCGCCCTTAAAACACAGTCACACACTCTCTCACAAACACACGATCTTCATTTCCTCCTGTAGGTGCTGTAAGAAGAGGTCACGAAGATGCAAAATCCACAGTTTCCTGTGGTTTCCCTAAAGGTTATAAGGCAGCGTAGAGGTTTTTATAAAATTTTATTTCGGGGTTCAAAAGTGAACATATGCCTCTCATTCTTATGCAAGCTGACCTTGTAATTTTTCTTTTTATGTAGTAGGCTGTTTTAGATATGAGCTTTCCAACTGTGATTCTGCCTAGATTTCTAATTCAGTTTCTTTTTTTGTTTTTCGATGCAGGGAAAAAGCAGGCCTGTATTTTTCTGTTTGTTTGTTGTTTTACAGTCAATGCATCTGTTTTTATTATCATACAATATTAACAAAAAGAAAAAAATACTCTTGCGTGCGACTTACGCAGGGAGCAGCTCCATTGGGAAGAGTTTAACATCATTATTTTCCAGTGCAACTTTAGGGGAAACAAACAAAACATATACCAACATTGATAATGGGAATCAATGAACTCAATTATGATTGGACCATTTGAAACCACTTCCCTTTAGTTCTGATAGTGCTAACACCTTTATTGGATCAGCTTTTTAACTCACTGAAGCTTCATTCAGACTTGTGAATCTCTGTAGAGCCAACTGCATAACCTACATCAGCTTAAGGTTTTTATTTACAACTTATCTAAGGCATAGCTTTAACACACAAACAGAAATCCACTGTTAATCCTTGCATTCGTTATAATTCTATGCTTCATAGGTCTGGAGTAAGTTTCTAAGTATCATATTCATAATGTTAATGTAACTTCTGCTTACCTTTTAATGTAACATTTCTTGTTATATTGGTACACTTGTCTAGAATTTTTGCTAAGTGGTCTCAGAAAGCTGACTTACATTTGACTTTTCTTTTCCCCTTACAGCTGAGTGGCCAAAGACTATTACCGGGCTGCCCAGTACATCGGGCACCACAGCTAGTGTCATTGTCATCCGTGGGGTTCACATGTATGTTGCCCATGTAGGGGATTCAGCTGTAGTGGTTGGAGTGAAAGAAAATGACTCTGACATCACGCTCCAGGCACTTGAAGTAACACAAGACCATAAACCTGAACTTCCTAAAGAGAAGGAAAGGATTGAACGACTTGGTGGCAGGTGAGTCATGAACAGAACCTCAGAGAACTTCTTCTGTGAGGAACTTGTCAAGACTACAGAGTTAGAGGCTCTGTCAGATAGCCAAATAATAAATGTAAGGTGGCTCTCGCTCAGGAGGTAGAGCAGGTCACCTACTAATCAGACGGTTAGTGGTTCTATCCCCGTCTGCTCCAGTCTGCTACAGTAGAAAAGCACTATATAAGAACCAGCCCATTTACCATTCAAATCCAGGCATTTGTTCAGTTCCAGCATTGCTGATCTTCTGTCAAGCTTAAATGTCTTTTGGATAACTTGTCCATGTATTAAACACCTTTTGTTACCAATGTCTGAAAATATTTTAATGTCTCAGTGGGTGGCGTCTTATACCTTTAAGCCACATGTTGGCTGGTTGGCTTCTCAGTGGAAGTTAAAAAGCTGTCTTGATTGTGCTTGTTCCTAAACTGGCTAATGATAATGCAGAAAAGGAGTCCGTTAATCATGAAATAAACATAGCCAAGTGTGCTTGGTCCCAGCATAAAATAGAATCCATTTAGCATTTTTCAATTGGGAACTTTAGAAACCCTGCTAAGGCTAGCTAGCTGCTGCTTCAGCTATTGAGCAATTTGCATTGGTTGCATATTAGATAATATTACTTTGCATTAACCAGACGATAAACAGTGTTATTGTAACCCTTCAGACCAAATGGGTATGGCTATTTCGTCCAAACTCTTGAGACTGAACTGATACATCAGCTTGGGATTTCTCAAATCAATTTTTCTAACTTTAGCTAGCATTTCTCATAATACTGACTACACTAAGCAGACATTCTATTAGGTACACCTAGTTGGTAGTGGACTGGAGCCACTTTCACCATCAGAACTAAAAAGTCTTCATGGTATAGATTCAGCAACCAAACATTCCTCAGACATTTCGGTCCTTGTTTACAAGATGAGCATCACAAGTTCAGCCATAAGCATCTAGATACATTGTTCTAAAGGGATGGACATGTTCATCAACGGTACTCAGGTTGCCTGTGGTGTTTAAATGATGCTCACTTGGCACTAAAGTGCGCAAAGTGTACCACAAAAACTTCCCCCACACACTATTGCACCACCAGCAGCCTGAATCACTGATACAAGGCAGGATAAAACCATGGTTTAGTGTTGTTTACATCAGATTCTGACCCTAACATCCATGGGTTGCAGGAGAAATCAAGGCTCTTCCAATCTTTTCTTTTCTTTTGCTGAGCCCAGTGAACTGTAGCCTCAGTTTCCTGAGGCTTCTTAGCTCACAGGACTGTCACTGGGTGTGGTCTTGTGCTGCTGTAGCCCATCTACTTCAGAGTTCAGTGTGTGGTCGATTTAGAACTGCTCTTCTGCATCATCTTTTTCTACCTTCGTTATAACCAGTGGTTATCTGAGTTAGTGTTGTCTTCCTATTAGTTTGACACAGTTTGGCCCTTTTTTTTTGACACCAACAAGGCATTTTGACCCAGTGAACTGCAGCTTGCTGGATTTTTTTTCTTCTTTTTTGGGGAGGAACCTCTGTATAAACCCTAGAGATAGTTGTGTGTGTGATCCTAGTAGATCAGCAGTTCCCGAAATACTCAGAACCCCCGCCACGTTCAGAGTTACTTAAATCACCTTTCTTCCCCATTCTGAAGCTTGGTTTGAAATTCAACAGTTCGTGTTGAGCATGTCTACATGCCTTAAACATATTGCATTTGTACTATGTGACTGACTGATTAGATATTTGCATTAACACTCAGCTGAACAGGTGTTCCTAACATAGTGGATGATGGGTGTATCTATAGCTATCTATAGCTATTTATAGCTATTTATCTACAGTAATAGTCAGAGGGTGTTTGGCCAGCAAGTTGGAACTAACTAGATGTGTTTTGTTTTTTTTGATCATGCCCAAATCAGCCTAACTGGCATTGTGCAGGATTATATCTATCATCACTGTGTGAACACAAGCTGCAATTAACTGCAAGCAGTAGAATGATGACTGCAGTTCACTTGATGTGTGCGGGTGTCATTAATAACAATGATTTTGAGCAAAACCTTGTATTGAAGCATTTCTTTGTTTTATTTTTGTAGTGTAATGAAAAAATCTGGGGTGAACCGTGTTGTGTGGAAGAGGCCCAGGCTGACCCATAATGGCCCTGTGAGGAGGAGTACAGTCATTGACCAGATCCCTTTCCTGGCCGTAGCCCGATCCCTTGGTGAGAAATTTAACTCTTTATTTATGAGATGTTTAGATGTAAGTGCACGATGTGAGTAATGGCCTTTTTTTTTTTTTTTTTTTTTTTTTTTTTAAATCTATTCCCACTAATTATAATTTCTTGTGTGTTGACAGGTGACCTCTGGAGCTATGATTTCTACAGTGGAGAGTTTGTGGTTTCTCCTGAGCCTGATACCACCGTGATGACCCTTGACCCCAAACGACATCGCTACATTATTCTCGGCAGTGATGGACTGTGGAACATGATGCCACCCAAGAATGCTGTTAATATGTGTTATAGTCACGACAAAATGGTGGTACGTAATAGTACCATTTTAATATTTTTACGTTATGTTTAATGTTATGTTTACATGCAGTATAGTGGTTTGGAATTTAAAACAGTTACAACGTTTCTTAAGGTAGATGCCTGCTATACTTATTAGAGTGGGGCAGTTTTGAATTGATTTTCACACTTTCACCTCAAGTAAACACAATTTCAATTAAAGTGGTATCACTGGAAACCTGAAAACATTGATTCTCTTTATCTCTTAATTTATTAAGGGGCCAAAGGGAATGTCTTGTGCCCGCCGGCTGGGATGCACAGCTCTGTTGTTTTGGAAGGAACGCATGCTCCGTGCAGATAATACGACAGTGATCGTCCTAGCCCTACAGGAACGCGGTGGCCCACCTATCCCTATGCATCGAGATGAGATTGTTGTCGACATGGCTACAGGAATTGACCACGTTCCTGGCCCAGGGACGACTTATAACACATGTGAGGTCCCAAAGGTCAGTGCCCTAGCTTTTCTTTAGCCTTTTCCTTTTGCTCTGTTTCCATTAAAGCATATACCCAGTGTGTTCACAGTGTGTGTTTGTCTTTGGCTATTCACTGTATTGTCCTCTACATATATATATATATATATATATATATATATATATATATATATATATATATATATATATATATATATATATATATATAAATTATCATTTTAATACTTTCACCAGTTGGAATATGATTATTGGTAAACACCTAGAGAAATTAGCCAAAGGTCACACAATCAGTTTCCATCAGAAGACCGATGGTTTACCAAATCACTTTTTGTTTTCGGGGCCCAACAGGCGGAGCATGAGGATGGCATGTTTTATGAAGAAGATGAGGTATTTGGAGAAGAACATGAGGGATGGCCTTGCCTGGAGTGGTAGTGAGGTGACTGACTCAGCAATGAAAATGTGTCAAAAATGATTAGCCCATGATTTGCCCTTCTCAAGATCCAGGCTGGTCTTACTGAATCTGATAGGAAAACGCAGCTTTTTGGATCAAAGGATGATTACATCTCTGTACAACCAGTTAAGCTAATTTGTTCTGAAATACTGGTATTATTACCTCCAATGTAGCGCTTTTGTTTATTTAAATCTGTTCATTGGTATTTACCAGAACATTACTGACAAATGAGCACCAGTGGTGGGAGACGGTGAAACGGCTGCTGTTCTCAGATTATTCCCAGGTTGCACTGGCACAACAGCTGGCATCAGTCTAGGAATTGTGTTACAAGTTTCTGTCAAAGATCTTATTTAAAATGTCAAATTTTTCAGTGTTTATTGACGCCAGTGCCTTTAGCATCCTTAAAGTCAAGAAGACAGTAACCCTGATGATGATTGAGTTTATGATATGAGCGCTTTTACACATACTCTGAACTGCAGCTCATCTAACGCTGTGAGATGGCATTGGGAGAGTATATTTACACTTCCAGAGAAGATGATGATTGTTAAAGATGACCAGTTTATTTAGGCGGACAGATGGAAGACGGGGATTTTTAGGACTGCATTTACTCACCTTTATCATTCTTTCAGATGCCAGTCATATATCGATATTTACTGTTTGCATCATTTGCACATTTATCACATGTGCATGCAATACACATAAAACTCAGTGTAGATTCATTTTTATATCTCTGAGTTTGCCTCCATGTCTCCATTCATATAATATAGCTTCCACGAGTCCATCTCATTTTTAGCCGTAAGTTATTAAATGGCAAATTTTTGTTTGTTTTGTTTATTCTTGACAACTGTGTTTGGATTTCAAAATAAAAGTACTTAGTTTTTGGAATTCTATTTAATCACTCAATAATAATGCTAACTTTTTAATTTTCGCTTTATTTCAGTGGAGTGGCGAACCACTGAATGTTCCCTCGCCTTTCAAAGAAAGTTCCACAACTCTGGAGCAGGCATTTGGGTTTTACGAAGCCGCTTTCTGTGCGACCACACAGCTCTTACCCGACATCGACTCCGTCGGGGACGCGCTGCCCCCTTCAGACGATTCAGCCAATGTTTTTGAAAAGCAAGACTCGACCACGCAGATGGACTGTGCTACTTCCCCTCCGCCAATAAAAAGGTCTCGCCGCTGTTCGCACGTCTCCCCAGAACTCAAAGGTCCTCATCGTCGGCTCGGCCGGCCCCCCAACAAAGGTTTGTCCCCAAAGACGCCTCACGGCGAGACGGAAAACGAGCAGTCCCTTCAAACTCAAAGCAGAGAAAGAAGCTCCTCTGAGGAACGCAGCATCCTTTCACAGCACCACAACGCTGCCTTGTGCGTGTGCTGAATCCGGTGTCATACACAAGGTGGTTTCTGGCCGCGACGCTGAACTAATGAACTAATGATGTGCATCGTGTTGACTTTGAACCAGGTGTGCCACAGGCCTATTCCTAAATGTATAATTTTACTACAAAGTCCTTTTTTTCCTTTTGTAAATATGTCAGAAATTGTGAATATGTTATTCCTTTATATTTTTTTTGCCCCCACTTTGTGTTTGAGTTTTGATTTGCCCTGTTTACGCTACCGAGTGTCATACTTTTAAGTTTGTACAATATATTCATAAGCCAGCTAATGGGAGATCAGAAAATCTGACACATCAGTTCAGCAGAACTGTTAAGCATGTGATCCTCGAGATTTTTAATCAACTGTTCATGAACTATTGTAGATAGTTTTTGTTGTCGTTTTTAACTTGGTGGATGGTATTACATGCTAGCCTTTGTTTGACTAGATTTAATATTTCACATCAGTTGTTTGGATCCCTGCTGAGTTTAAATGTGCTACTGACTCAGCATCTGGAAAGGGTTCAGAGCCAGTTCACATCAAATGGGGAGGCTCAGGTTCTGTGTATTCACTTGGAGAGATGCCTCTAGTACTTATTATTCTTTAGGGTTCAAGCAACAGGTGTGAGGAAATTATGCAGGTTCTGGGTTTTAATCTGTATTAATTATGTGCTGTTATGATCACAGCTTTTACTCATATGATTGATGAATTTCATGCATAGCTTGTGTTGTGTTAAAGGCTAACTTCACACAGATTACATGTTCTCATAATAGTTTGTACACAATTTGAGTGAAATGGTCATTTACTGTTTTCGAGTTCTTTTTTTCCTTTTTGGGTTTTCCTATTGTTCTGTTCCACTCGCCTTAATTTATTTTTATTTATCATTTGGCCAATTGAATGACACTTTTGGACCTCTTTACAACTTTAATAAAGGCAGCAAAAGAGGTTATTGACTCGAACGGGTGTCTACGTATTGGAAACGCCAAGCACACTACCTGTCCACTAGGCACTAACAACTTCAACATGTCTTCCTCTTTGTTGTTCTATACTGTATTCTTTGTATATGCATGGTTTTGCATCCGCAGCTTGTTTGACTCTGCGAAGGCAACACTTTATGTTCCATGAGTTGACTACATTAAGTGCCCGATTCATGGTGTTGTGTTTATACGGCAGCTCAGCAAAAGTCCCGGCTCATTCATTGCCTTCTTTTTCCATTTTAAAATGTCATGGATGCCTTAGCACAGACGAGTCCGACGTGCTCTTCACATTATTTTACATATTTGGGAACCGAACTGGTGACAATCTCTGTGGCCCAGCCTCGAACGCCACACACCTTCAGTTAGTCTAATTAGTCGTTAGTCTAATTCTACCATTTGCACTGCATCACACTAAATCTGCTCTGCGTGGTTAATATTTTGTTCCTGTTACTTTGAGCGGTTTGTTCGTTTTTGTACGGTGCGTCAATATGCAATAGAAGTTTGTACAGTACATTATTATGCAAAGTAATCGGGGTGTTTCAGGAGTCTGGCATGCTCAGATCTATTCAATGTTTTGTGACGTGTCCAGATGGGTGTTAATGGGCATGTGGTGTGTTATGACAAATTAAAATGCTTTGGTCTGACTTTGTATCCAAATGCTGCCGGTTTTCAAGATTTAACTGTGTAAGTTACAGACTTTGAAAGTTGACTGGGTATAAAGTGTTTGCGTGTTGTAATAAAGTTCTCATTTTTCACACAGTGTCATCATTCAATAATTTCCCAACTTTGATAACTAGCTTAGCTGTTTGGTAAAGCTGCTTAATCAGTAGACATCTGTGCACAGTATATAGTCTTGAGTTAGCGTGGCGCTCAGATATACTGTAGAGGGGGAGAAGAGGTAATAGACCATGCATTTGCTGCTATTATCCAGTAGATGGTAGCAATGTAAAGGGCTTGAATGCCATCTTTACCAGACAAATTGGGTATCTCTTATATAAATCCCACAGATCAAAATCACTAATATATATGACTTGCAACGTGGCTCTTTATGATACAGTTTTTGGACAAATAGTTTCTTGTTGAACCTCTCTTTTTAGATGTTCAATAAGAAAAGTGGTCAAAAACATGGACTGATAAGAGCTACAGTTTTAGGACAAAAAAAACCCAAACTCCCAACATGGTGGAAAAAAGGTTGGTTTGACTTTGCAAATGCTTTGGCTGTCCAGTATTTTTATACCTTTTTAAAAGGAAAAATACATGGAACAAACAAATTTCAATACAGGATTGTGCTAATTTACGCTATTTTAATATATGTTGTTAAATAGGGGGATTTTATTTGTAGTTAAATGTAATTTCTCATACTACGTGCCATCATTTATATTTAGAAAGAAATAAAGTCTTTTGTAGTAACATGGACTCTGACACACTCTCTACTTTGCATTTCACTTACACGTTACAGACATCAGATCCATGATAGCGTTGTGTTGACTTAAATATTTCATCGACTGTCAGCTCGGCATCTGCTGACCCACCTAACACGCAACGTTTCCCTTTTACTGCAGTCTGTCGCTGTACATCAGCCAGCGAAGCATCACTGTGTCCACCGCATTTCTCTCTGCTCCGCCTGTCTGAATTTCTTACAAATAAGCATGATCAGAGCCAGTCGAGGAGGGCAGTGGAGAGCAAACTGGATGTGACAGCTACAGGAATGTCGTTAAGTGCATTTACACAAATGTTCTACACTATTGATGCACTTGCATATTTCCAGGTTATGCTTCTTCCTTAAACTCCACTGTGTTTTGGAGACTAATGTACTTTTAGTTTTGTACTTTTCACTCTGACAGTTATAGTTGCCAGTTAATTGCTATCTAATTTATAAAAAAGGGGAGCAAAGACAATACTAAAAGTCAGACATGTCCTGCTAGAAGAAAAGGAACAGAGAAGATCAGGTACATCTGTGCCATATTCCAAGGAAATCTGGAAAAAAGTGAGGAGCAAAAAATGCCATGAATACATTCAAACTGTATCTCTAGTCTGCAAATGTCCCCTTTTATTCATTCCTTCCCCCATACTGTTGGTTTGGTCACTATTAGAACAGGATTTTTGAAGGGTAGCTGCCATGAAGGGTACCATCCTCACCAACTTCCGATGCACTTCACAACAGGCCTGGAATAAGACAGAAAAACTCAGTTCAGAAAAGAACTCCAAAGATTACTCGGAGTAGGAGGAAAGAGTTCAAACTTTCAGTCTCATAGGCAGATGCGGTTGCAAATTTAAGTGAAAACCTGAGTGATTTAGTGGAGAAGCTCCTATAAACAACTTGAAGCTCAAGCTTTCCTGGCAGCAATCAGTCTCCCAGTGGCTAGCAGATATTATTTATAATGTGATTTTCTTTAGTTTATCTCCCAAACTCTTTCATGTGTGTACATAGTACAATCTACAGTAAACATTTACATGTGCTTAGTAATCTTGCACTTCATTGTCATGTGTCACATGAAATTCCATTGATTAACTTAGACTTTTGCTCACTTGCCACCTTCACACTCTCACTAATTGACTTGTTTCTCTCCAAGTGTCCCGTCTCCTTCGGGCAGCATCTCAGCAGACCTTTAATGGCTTGCCCTGCGCCACTCTTGGGAGGCTCTAGAGTAAGTGTTATGACGAGAGTGACTTCTCCACATGATGTAAAATGACGTGCCCTCATTTTCTCCCCCTGGTCTCTCTCCAAACAATGTGTGCTGGATTGTGTTCAAATACTGTTTGAAAGATAAAATTTGATCTTTTTACTAGTGTAAAAATTAGACTTGGATAGTTTTCCAGTTTTCCATAATAATTATAAGTCATCATTATTTGATTTATTCATCAGATGTCCTAAATTATTGCTGCCTTTTTAAGCCTGCTTAGCAGCTTTGTTTAAAGGCACTGTCCTATAAATCATAAAGTCTCCACTTATGCTTCTTAACTGTTCTTGATGATAGCTACTGAATAGTACCAGGCTCCAAAGTAATGCAGCTTAACTCGATGGACTGTGTTGTTGCACCTTTCCATTTGCACAATATGCACTTAAATCAGGCAGGAATCTTTCACTTTATTATTTTTTCCTTTTTCTTACAGTCACCACACCTTCTTTTCGGTCATTCGCTCATACTGCAAACCCACCCAGGGAAAAGAGGGACCACAAGCCAGTGTACTCCTAGTGATGGTCCCAAACTCTGATAAATGGGGAGGGTTGCTTGAGGAAGAGCATCCAATGTAAAGGCTTTACCAAATCAAGAATGCTGATGAATTTGATTTTCAAACTGGGTCAGCAGGAGTCTGCATTAATTGAGACTTCATTTGGTGCTGTTGGCTAATAGGTTGCCAGTAGAAACTTTCCTACTAAAGACAAAGGAAGAGGAAAAGAGGAAATCCGTGTTCAGAGACAGCAAGAGAGAAGGGAAGGCAGAAGTGTGGAAATGAGGGTAGGGACTTTAAATGTATGGACTATGATTGCTTACACTTGTAAGCAATCAAACTACTCATTAACACAAATATCTAATCAACCAATCACATGGCATCAGTTCAGTACATTTAGACACACTGACATGGTCAAGACAACCTTCTAAAGTTTAAAGTAAGCATGGTTTAAAAACTACAGTCTGCGCATTGTTGTGGCAGTGTTCATCCCTTTATGACCACAGTGTGTCCCTCTATCTTGCACTCACATGGCCTCCACATTCACCAGATCTCGATCCACTGGAGCATCTTTGGGATGCTGTCGAATGGTAAGTTTGCAACATGCACAAACCGTGTGGACTGAAATCTCTGAGAAATGTTTCCAGCACCTTGTTGAATCTTTGCCATGTAGAAACGGTCCAAATATGGTCCAAAATGGTACTGTCAAAGTGACTTTCTGGTAAGTGTAAATTTTCTTTCTCTATTGCTTTTTGGGCAGCAATCAGTTTTTTATTGTTCTTAAGAAGCACCACATTCCTAAAACAGCACAATAAAGCCCTATAAGCTGCTCAGTATGATGAACCTGCTTCATATTACAGACTTCAACACTTCTTACTTTACTTTATAAATCGAAAACCGAATCATCCTGAACAAAATGGTCAATGATGCTTCCTCTCAGGAAATTTGCATTAAAAGCTCATGGTTTACGATATAAAACAAACAAAAAACACCAAAAAAAAAAAGGCTAAATTAAATCAATTTAGCAAATAAGAGTGGGCCTAAATTCCTCGACACTGAGGTGAATGACTCACTTCCAGGTGTTGCAAAGGCTTGATTGCAGTTCTGGCTGCCAAGGGTGGCACAACCACTTATTAATTTTAGGTGAAATTACTTTTTCACATAGGGCCAGGTAGGTTTAATAAAAGAAATCATCATTCTAAAACTGTATTTTCTATTTATTCAAGTTACTTTCTCTAATATTAAAATTTGTTGGTGATATGATGCATGTAAGTGTGGCAAATATGCAAAGAAACAAGAAATTTGGGGTGTGGGGTAAATACTTTTTTACAGCACTATACGAACTCACGTGGCTTACTCACTGTATCCTCAAACCCTCCAGCCATATTCTGTTTTCCAGGAATAGGTGAACTGCTTGAGAAAGGTTTGCCTGTTGATCACAAAATCCATTTAACTCTGAGCCAGGTGTCAATGTGCCCAAGTGTACAATGAATAATGCTCCATCACATTATGTGCAGACAGGCTTTGGCTAAAGTCAGCGAGACAGCATACTACACCAAATTCTGATGGATAGAAATACTTTGACATATCATTACTATGATATGTTTTATGTTTTAAATATAAAATGTTAGTTTAAAAAAAGAAATACATTTAGAAAAAAACTATTTATGCATTAATTACTTCATTTCTCAAGACAGGCATTCTGACTTGGGAAACACGTGTAAATAATAACACTTATTATATTCCATTTTCCTGCTGTGATCTGTCACAGTGTCTAGACTGTTTGTTGAACTTGCCGCAACAGACAATCTGAAATTACAGCCAGCTTGGGAGTAAGTGATGTGGCCCAAGATTGGAGCAGGATTTAGAGGTATGGTGAGGTTAAGATTCTTAACTGTCTCTAAGTCCTTTGATTGTTTCCCTGTAAAATCTTTTTCACCTCACACACATTACGAACAGTTTGAAGGCAGATTGACCTGCCCAGGTATAAGGTCGGGTTTAGTAACGTATCGCTGTCTGGGAAAATATTTTCAGAATGTCTGTGGTTTTTGTTTACTGGAGAATTGTTGCAAAAAACAGCACAATCGTTAAAATCTGTATATAAGAATTGTTCATATTTAAGTAAAGGACACACTAGCTATCAAGCCAAAGTGCTCTCACAGAGATAGCCCACCAAAACACGACCTGCTGATGAGCTTTTGCCATCCACGGGAAGTAAACTCCTTTTTGTGGTGGTTTTTTGGTAACCACATGTTACCACAGAGCAGAATGGCGTTTAATCCTCCACTAATGTGTCCTCACAAGTCATTCTTGTTTGAGACATCAATCTGACCTCCGATCTCTTATAAGGTTCTTACTCTGATCAAACCTCTGAAGCTTGGATTATAACGCCATAGAGGGTCATCACTGTCGAAACAGAGGTGAGAAGTGTTGACACCCAGCATGGTCACTCCAGCTGACCTGATTAAACAGTGTGCAGACCTTAAGCTTATAAATCTGTGACCATATATGCTAATGTAATAGAAAATGTGACAGGTTTTATTTTAGTGTTCGCTTTTAGTTTGCTTTTAATATGATACCCATGCTGTGTAGGATTTGACTCCCATTAATTTAATATTCCCAAAGTTAAGACATGTGCTCTCAACAAACTGCTTATCTTTATGGCTAATCTGTCTTTATACCTCAAAATAAAGCCCAGGGGTCAATTCAGATTATCCAAGCATTAGCCAGTTAATCTTTTCTGCTGGAGAAGATAGGCCAGGCAATATGGACTCAGGCTGCACATAAACCCTGTTTCACCAAACCCTGATTTGGCTGGGGGCATTGCTGGAGGCAGAGTGGCTGCAAGATAGGTGTATGCATGGGGACGTCCACAAATATCCCATAGTGCTACTGCAAATTAAATATAAGGTCAAAACACATAGAGTAAAGGCAGCAGTTGGTATGCGTCTAACTGATCTCTTAATTTTGGAAACAGATTAGCCAGAGTTTAATGACCTGTCAGGACCTTGTGTGGGGATGCGTTCATGACCTTTAGTGGCGTGCAGTCTCTGAGTTTGTAGTTTGAGCGTGTAGTCTCAGCTCTGACAAAGGGTTGTGCGACGCTGACTGTGGGGAGGAAGAGACAGGCCTTCTCGTGATGCCCCACTGGCTCCAGTAATTCACTCCATGGAAGATTTTCCACTAGAGCAGTCTCGTGATGACACCCCACCCTCAGCCTTTGACCAAGTGAAAAAAATTGATGATGACATGGTGCACCATGATACAGCCCTGATCTACCCTCATTTTGTATTGGTCAAAGGGAGGTTTTATTGAGTGAGTCGTGACACTCTCACAGAAGAGGAACAGATCCAGTTGTTGGTGCCTAAAAACCACTGGGAAATTATTTTCCAGGCGGCTCATTATAACCCTCTGTGCAAGTTTGTACTCTGTAACGCACTGATGTTTGTATGTGTCTGCAAGTGGCTCTTTCTCCTGACTTTGACACCAAGCTTCTAGTTTGGACTGATTTGTTTTTAAAGAACTTTAACCCAAAGTTAAAATGCTGTGACTCTGGAAGGACAAATGGACATATTTTAATTCCTAAAGTTCTCGTCCAATAAAAACTTTTTCCAAAGTTTATACAACAGGAGCATCTCCCTTGCTGTTTGTCCTTCACTGTTTTCGCTCATTGTTTCTGACACATCTTAGTACATGCACAAACACACAGATGCCCAACCATAGAGAGAATTGAAAAGAAATCGTTGACTCATCTCATTCCTGATTTCTTGCTGGCAACAAAGGCAGCACTCCACTGACTGAATGTGTGTCGCTAGACTATGTTGTCTTTTCACTTTGGCTTAGGGTGAAAGCAAAGGCGGGAGGACATGTCGGGAGCGCGAGAGCTGTCAAACACCTCCTCTGTCACTGCTAGTGCTTTTAGCACCAACAGTTTCACATACTCAGCACAACCTCCTGTAAAGAAAAGCAGACTTCAAGAGCCAAACAGGGTCTTACACACACACACACACACACAAACAGACAGTTCTAACCTGACCTAAACACTGTTAAAGCTGGGCTAGGCAACATGTTTTAGACAAAAAACATCTCTCATACCTTTATAGCATATTAGAATTGAAGTGGTCTTATAGGGAACCAGAAATCTGGCCTATCTTTTGGGGCCTAGGCTTGTTTAGTGGACTTACCCATGGGAGAATAGAATTGTGTATTTGTGCACAAATGGCAATTGATAAAATACTCTGCATTTCAAAGACTGACTGAATAGAAGAATTTTCCCCCCTCCCCCTCAATAAAACGTAAGATAAGCTTATTAATCAAAGGAGCTTGCAAAGAAAAGCGTCTGGACTTCTTTAAGTTACTTGAAGACGTTTCACCTCTCATCCGAGAAGCTTCTTCAGTTCTAAGGTCAAATGGTGGAGAGTCCCAGATATAAACCTAGTGGGAGTAACCCCCCACAGAGGGACAAAAGCACTCCCTGATGATCCTCTAATCGCCTGAGCCAAGGTGTGAAACTGGGTGTGGGTCCCAATCAGCCAGAGTTTCGGGTGAGTTCATTGTGAAACCTGGCCCCACCTTATCATGCGAATTCCTGAGATCAGATGGCCCAGGATGTGAGTGGGCGTTAAGGCGTCTGGGAAGGGATCTCAAAACTGGATTATAGATGGCAGAGAGTTGGTGTCGTAAACCACCGCCTCTGTTCAAAGATGGTCGCTCACAGTGGACATAGATGGCTTTTTTCACTCCTCTTTCAAACCATCTGTCCTCTCTGTCCAAAATGTGAACATTGGCATCCTCGAAAGAGTGTCCTTTATCCTTAAGATGCAGATGGACTGCTGAGTCTTGTCCTGTGGAGGTGGCTCTTCTGTGTTGTGCCATGTGCTTGTGAAGTGGCTGTTTGGTCTCTCCAGTGTAGAGGTCTGAGCATTCCTCGCTGCACTGTACAGCATACACCACATTGTTAAGTCTGTGTTTTGGCGTTTTGTCTTTCGGGTGAACCAGTTTTTGTCTGAGCGTGTTGCTGGGTCTGAAATGCACCGGGATGTCATGCTTGGAGAAAACTCTCCTGAGTTTTTCTGATACACCGGCTACATAGGGGATGACAATGTTGTTGCGTCTGTCTTTCTTATCCTCCCTCGCTGGTGTCTGATCTTCTTTTCTGTGCCTCTTTGCTGACTTTATAAACGCCCATTTAGGATAGCCGCACGTTTTGAGTGCTTCCTTTACATGTGTGTGTTCCTTCTTTTTTCCTTCAGGCTTAGAGGGAACATGTTCTGCCCGGTGGTGTAGGGTCCTAATTACTCCAAGTTTGTGTTCCAGAGGGTGATGGGAGTCAAAGAGGAGGTACTGGTCCGTGTGTGTGGGCTTCCGGTAAACTTCGATGTTGAGGTTGCCGTTCTCTTCAATGTGCACGGCGCAGTCCAGGAAAGGCAAACAGTTATCCTTTGTGTCTTCCCTGGTGAACTTGATGTTTTTATCCACAGCGTTAATGTGCGCAGTGAAGGATTCCACTTCTTGTGTCTTGATTTTGACCCAGGTGTCGTCTACATATCTGTACCAGTGGCTGGGTACTCTTCCTTTGAAAGAGCCAAGAGCCTTCCTTTCCACTTCCTCCATGTAAAGGTTGGCTACAATAGGTGACATGGGGGAGCCCATGGCACAGCCATGTTTTTGTCTGTAAAAGCCTTCGTTGTATTTGAAATATGTAGTGGTGAGGCAGAGGTCTAACAGTGTGCAAATCTGATCGGGTGTGAAGTTGGTCCTGTCCTCCAAGGAGCTGTCTTCTTGTAGTCGTTTTCTGACAGTCTCCACGGCCTCCGTGGTGGGTATGCAAGTGAAGAGAGAGACTACATCAAAGGACACCATGGTTTCATCCGGATCCAGGGTAAGTTTCTGGACCTTGTCGGTGAAGTCGGTGGAGTTCTTGATGTGGTGTGGGGTGTTCCCCACGAGAGGAGCAAGGATGGTAGCAAGGTGTTTAGCAATGTTATAAGTGGCTGAGTTTATGCTACTGACTATGGGTCTGAGTGGGACAGCTTCCTTGTGGATTTTAGGAAGTCCGTAAATGCAGGGTATGGTATCCCCTGGGTAAAGGCGGTGATATGTAAGGCGGTCAATAATTTTGTCCTTTTCAAAGTCTTGAAGGCAAGCTATAACTTTCTTTTTGTAGCTGCTTGTGGGGTCTCGCTTTAAGGCTTCGTAGGTATTGTTGTCACTGAGGAGAGTAGTGATCTTTGTATGGTAATCTGTAGTGTTTAGGACCACGGTGCATCTTCCCTTATCAGCTGGTAAAACAGTGATGTTGTGGTCTTTGCTCAGGGAAGCGACGGCCTTCTTTTCCTGTATTGTGAGGTTGGATGGAGAGACTTTGGCACTGGAGAGCGTGGCTGAGACTTTCATCCTGATTTGCTCTGCTTCTGTCTGTGATAATTTATTAATCCGTATGGCAGATTCTGTGGCTGTGATGAGGTCCACTATGGGCAACTGTTGTGGAGAAATGGCAAAATTGAGTCCTTTGGCTAATACTCTCTTTTCAGGTTCAGTGAGAATCCTGTCTGAAAAGCTCTTAACCCATTTCTCCTGACTGACTTCAGGTGTGTTTTCTTCTCTGGGTTGTGTAGGTTCAGGATGAGGAGTGTGTGTTTTTGAAAGCAAGGTGTGAAATTTCCTGCGTTGTCTTTCTTTTCCTTTAGAGTGTTGGGCCCGCTGAGCCTTGTCCACAAACTTGTAAACCTCTTCTAAGATTGGAGAGGGTAGAAGGGTTTCCAGTTCCTGCAGGGTCTGGCTGATCTTGATCTGGAGGGCATCTATAGTGAAATGGACCTGTCTTATCCTTTCACTTAAAAGGTGATTTTGTGCTCTCTGTAGAATCAAGTCTGCTCTGTATCCCCTGACAGTGGATCCAAGGCGCAGGCTCTTAGGAACAACTCTGCTTTGTCTACATCTTAGGTTGAAACGTAGATGGTTCCTATAATCCGCTAGTTTCCTTGATTCCCTTTCATACTCCCGCACCAGTTGAAGTCCAGACGCTTTTCTTTGCAAGCTCCTTTGACTACGATGACCTGGATGACTGAGAACCTTCACAGACATAAGCTTATTAAGGATGTACTGTAGGGTCAGCAGTAGAGCACAGGTGCACCCTGTAACTTAAACAGTTATGATGGGACTTAATGGGACAGAAATTAAGCCTGACAAGACCCTGACAAGACACAAATAATCTGGTAAAGTATTTAGAAGTCATTTTATTAAAAAAAAAAAACTTCCTCAAAGATGACAATAAGCTATTCATTCGTGCATATACTTAAATGCATAAGGCATCTTATATAGATGACAAACATGTGGTACATTTTGATCTTACTGACCACATAACCTTCTTATATCCCGTAGCAATGATGTGGAGATGATCCTATGTCTAAGCCTAGACTGGACTAGATGTAAGGGATTTTCCTTCTTGTTATGTATGTGTGATATGCATCACATGTGTGTCCAAGACTGGTGAACTTTGGATGGGCATCGTGGACTTTGGCCATAGTTATCAGTTAAGAGTGTGAAGAAGTGCCACCTCTAGCCTGTTGTGTTTGGATGGCCAGATAAAAATTATGGATGAGCATCTTGGGTGAGACTAGAGTGGCTGACCAGTAACCAGATGACTGTTTTGTGTCCTTGTACAGATTTCCCTCACGACCAACCAGTCTGAGATTGCGATTTTGTTTTGTACAAAACAGAATAAAAAGGAACTAAATTAATATTAAACAAATGGTAATTTAATACAAACTGACCAAATTAAGTGTTTCAAGTGTCTCAATCTAAGATCTAATCAAAAGATAAAGAACCTAAAGATAAAAATCACCTTTTGGGTTTTGAAAAAGTACATTTTCGCTAAGGATACAAGCATTCTTCGATGGTGGATGGGCTCTCCCTTTGAGATGGGATGAGGAGCTTGGTCATTCAAAAGGGACTCAGAGTAAACCTGCTTATCCTCCACTTTAAAAGGAGCCAGCTGAAGTGGTTTGGACATCTGATAAGGATGCCTCCTGGATGCATTCTGGGTGAGGTGTTTTGGGCATGTCCTACAAGAAGGAGGCCCCCGGTCAGACCCAGGATTTGCTGGAGAGATTATACTTCTTGGCTGACCTGGCAACAACTGGAAGGCGTGGTCAGGGTGATGGAAGTCGAGCCTTCTCTGCTTAGACTGCTGCCCCCATGACCCAAACCTAGATAAATGGTAGAAAGTGAACTGGTGGATTGATTTTAAAGGCTCAAGGCTCACCATGAGTGATAGGTGGATGCTCAAAACCAGTTATAATATGAAAGGTTTTTGTATGTGTGAAGGAGATGATCTTTTCTTCCGCACAGTGAGCTTTTCTCTTTTGGGTCTTGGGTATTTACGACTAAAGCCTCAGTTATCCTGACATAATATGAATTGCAAAGCTGATCCCAATCAATTTAGTTGATTTTACAATAATCATCACTTGTATATATGTTAGGAATTACGTGATTGAGCATTGTGATGTATGCGACACACACGCACACACACACCGTTTTTGCTCACGATCATATTTTTATTTATAATAACAATGCGCCGTTACAGCTCGTCCCGGTCCAGCCCGCCTCCCGCTCGCCTCTGCCGTCACTATATAGACACACAGAAGGAAAACACTCATGACACAATCGCCACCACCTGTGGCTCACCTGCCTCCCGGTACCACCCCCCTGAGCTCACCGCTCCACCCCTCCCCTGCAGCTACGCCAGGGACCACACCTCCGCCACAAGCATCTTCTTGGAACTGAATGTAAGGATCCTATTAGGAAGGATCCCAGATGAAATCTAAATACACTCTGATAGAAGAGGTCTCATACAGTAGCTGAGAGATGACTGTCCATCCCCCACCATGGCCTGCATCACTGCAGTTCTAATCTCAGTTATTCTCTGATGGGATATTAATGTTCCTGAGTAGCTCTTCTACCCATTTATATAAGCAACACCACTAACATTTGATGCTGTAAAGCAATGAAACATAACCATTTTTACAAAATTAAATTATTTAAGTCTGGAACAGTTAATCTTTGATCATTGCTAGCAATAAAGCAATATCATGGATGTCTGTAATTAATTATTATATTCCATATTCTATAATATTACAATACTATAATACTAACTGTACAAAACAATACTTTTAACCAATATGAGTTGAGACTAATTCAAATATGTTGCTCCCCTATAAGTCATGTAATAGAAACACGAGTATAAAGTTTGGTATAGATTATTCAGTAAAAGTTCACAGGATGTCAATACCTTAAGATACTTTAGTGGGTAAGCCTAGAGAGAGATTAGCAAATTAAGCCGTTCGGAGCAGGCCGTTTTGCGTAACTAATTTTAAATCCCGGTAGCACTGCAACCATGTAAGCTAGCGCAATAATTTTTTTTGCATATGAAACAGGAGGAGTTGTACTTGCATCTTATGCCATCAGCTTGTCCTAGGTCACGGTTTCCTTCCACATATAGCTTTGCAAAAAAATTGCATAAAAAGCGCTTGCAGCAACAAAAACATAATATTCCAGAAACACGCTTTGCCGATCCGATCAGCTGTTCGTAACACTCCCTACGTCCATCAGCGAAACCGGAAGTGGCGTCACTTTCGTGGAAATGTAGTTTTTTTTACCATCAGGGCCTTGTAAGGCTATACTGGTGTTTTTTAAAGTTATGTTTGACTTTATGACTTTCTGTGTCGTTTCTGGGATGCTTAGAAGTCAAATTGCACTGCTGGAAATAGTTTATTTTGATGCATATGCTTTTTTTTTTTTTTTGCAAATTTGCATTATAATACTTATTTTCATTTTTCCTGCAGTATATAAAAATTGGTGAATTTCAAAAATAAAACTATGAAGACACTCAAAATAAATTTCCTGTGGTGGGAAACTATTTTGTGCAACGTTTTTGTATTTACAGTTTTGAGGGATAAGCCTTTTAAATTTCTCTAACTAGAAATATATGTTAAAAAAACCAAAATGATTTTCAATTTTTTTGTAGTTTATTGCACTTTTTTGCAATTTATGTAATTACTATGCTCTTAATGCATACATATTATTAAAATTTGGCCTATAATGGTTGTATTGGTGTACAGCAACTTGAAATGCTCCCAAAAATCACACTACAGCATGTAAAAATATAATATAAGCTCTGGCGGACTTGGTTCTATGGTAGGTCTTAAAGGGTTAAATTGAAATTCAAGGAAATGTAAGGACAAGCGTTTGACTCGGCTCACCCACTTAGTCACCTGACAACTGATCGACCCATCCCCAAATGCTGACACTGGTTCAGTTTTGTCACCCATAGGCGCGCGCACACACACACACACACACACACACACACACACACAAACACACAAAATGAACTCCCTTGACATTATTGTGTGTCACTAACCAAACATGGGGCCAGAATGCAGTTCCAGACTTTTCTGGCTCACTATAATCCCTTCCTATTGCACAGATGGTAACTTTATGCATACCTCTATTACATAAATACACACAGCAGCACGCAAACAAGGCAATATGCAAAGAAGCATATAGATTTCTTTTTTCTTCAACTGTGATTTTGACTTCCATGCTACTAGCAGGGTTTTATTCTAACATATATGCAGGCCAGATCTGGGAGGGGTAAGCCAGAATTTTCTCGTCACCCACCATGGGGTGAATCCAGTTTTGTTAACTGGATTAAAAACAGGCCAACTTTACGGATTTAAATCAGCTTTGAGCAGATAGCACAAAAGGTTCTGTATTCGTGGCCTACTTGTGAAACAAAAGTTTGCCTTAGCAATATTTCTTATATTCAGTAAAGGAGAAATAGAATTAGAATTCATATAAAAATTCAGAAATGAACAAATACAAAAGAGAAGCTCAGACTAAATTTTCCTATATTGGCTCCATTTAACCGACCTGGCTAAACTGGAGGTTATAGTGGAGATTTTCATGCCCCTGTGCCCCTGCTTGGACCAATGCCATCTGCTCATCTACTAATATGGCTAGGGCAGACAGACAGCCTTAGCCTGAGTTACACGCTCCCAGATAAACAATACAGATTTAACATTTAGTAAAGTAGCTATGAAAGGTGTGAATAATGTCTCCTACATGGTACTAGAACTTTAGTGCAGTAAAAATATTGATAAAGGACAAAGCATGCATTAATAAATATGTCTATAATCTACCAATTACTTAATATTATACCTAATATTTTATACACACATACACTTTGTTCCAGTCTATGACTTTAATGAGGTCATAATCATTTCACTTTTTGTTATGATAAATTGCCATGGTAAACTTGGTAGAGTGCAGAGTATTTTTGCCATGTAAAAATAGTCTGGATGGCATTACCGTGGCCTCCAGTAACACTGTGAGGAACCTTGGAGTCATTTTTGACCAGGATATGTCCTTCAATGCACATATTAAACAAATACGTAGGACTGCTTTCTTCCATTGCGCAATATTTGTCCTGTATTGGCTTCCCTTCATTGGATCCATTTTAAATCCAGAATTGAATTCAAAATCCTGCTCCTCACATACAAGGTGTTAAATAATCAGGCCCCATCTTATCTTAATGACTTTGTAGTACCATATCAACCCATTAGAGCTCTTCGCTCTCACACTGCAGGCCTACTTGTTGTTCCTAGAGTATTTAAAAGTAGAATGGGAGGCAGAGCCTTCAGTTTTCAGGCCACTCTTCTGTGGAACCAGCTTCCAGTTTGGATTCGGGAGACAGACACTATCTCTACTTTTAAGATTAGGCTTAAAACTTTCCTTTTTGCTAAAGCATATAGTTAGGGCTGGATCCAGTGACCCTGAATCCTCCCTTAGTTATGCTGCAATAGGTGTAGGCTGCTGGGGGACTCCCATGATGCATTGAGTTTTTCCTTTTTAGTCACCTTTTTCACTCACTGTGTGTTAATAGACCTCTCTGCATTAAATCATACTTGTTATCAATCTCTGTTTCTCTTCCACAGCATGTCTTCTATCCTGTCTTCCTTCTCTCACCCCAACCGGTCAAAAAAGACCCCTATGAATTCCTCACGACCCTAATCTTTTCCTCCTGCTTGGTAGCAGAATGCTGATCCAAAAACATTTATGAAAGGCTTAAGAATAACCAAATATTACTTGGACCTCCAACTTAAAACAGAAAATAATGGAACTAATGACATAAATAGAACTATAGAGCTGGTGTTTGCATTCAGTGCACCCTTTCCTCAATTCATTTAGCTATTTTACATATTCCTATTTCTGTCAGAGGTAAATATTCTGTAGATCAGGGGTTGACGAGGACTGAGACAACCCTGAATGCAAGTCTGACACCATCTATTAATAAGTCATTGCATTTGTTATGCTGTTTAACCAGTTTCTTTTTTATATGCACTGCTTTGAGGTAATGCCATAGAGATATTACCTGTTGAAATCAGTGTCATCAGACGCTCTTTTACACTCTTAACACTGTAACTCACCCAGAGTCTATCGTGGGTTTATGTATGCAGATGTTGTCTGCCTAGCTAAGAAGGCATCACAAAAGCAGTGATTACGAGGCAGTCTTGTAGCATTAGCCTCCATTCTGCTTCTACCTGTTTCCACAGTAGAATCTGTACATTTTACTGTGAAGTGCGCTTTGGACTGAATTTCACCAACTTTACTGTCAAGCTTTTTTGTTTTTAACACTTGTGTGTTCCCATTAGAGATTTGTGTTAATATATTTGACTTTCCTTTGGTTGTATTGTTAATTGACATTATATGACAGTGCATCTCAGGCCGTGTTGCAATTACCTCAAAAATAACGTAACAAATTACTTTCTACAGGGAGTAAATAAGTAATTTAACACAATACTTACAAAAAAGCGAGGATTTTGTGTAATACATTATTAGTAAAAACACTGATGCTGTTTCTAAGTGAGTTATTTCATCCAGTCCTACACATGATTGTAGGTTTACCAACCCACCAGTTCCCACTTTCACTCATGCTGTCACTTATATACTGTATACTAGTATACTATAAACCAGCATTTATTAACCTGGAAAGTAGACCATAGAGTTAGTCGAATGATCTTGGAAAGAAAAGTGTCTGGACTTCTTTAAGAGCTACCCAATTGTGGATATATAAATGATGATCATAAAACTGACCAAAAATACATATCTGGTCACGGTAAGGGTTTGAACCTCTTCTTTGGGAGTTTTTGCACGTCTGCAGTTTTTTTTTTAGATAACTCTTCCTTTGTCATATTGTTGTATTTGTACAAATTCTGTCAACGCAGGCTTTGTAAGTCACTAATAACGTCTAAATGTACAACAATTAAATGCATTAATATTGCCAAATGTACAGAACAATCAGAGGCTGCAACACTGTAGCTATTCTAAGCACTTGGGTACCGCACAGCATTGTCATGTAATATTGAGTACCGTTGCGACCTCTTGTCCTGTCAGGTTCCATCTACCTCTGTCATAAGCACATAGGGAAGCTTATGTAGCTATGAAAGTTCCCTGCTTTAGAGACAAAACAACACAACAACAAAAATAATCAAATTTAAAAAACACACACATGGAGAAACAGTTGAAAATATTTTACACAGATCACACTAAGAGTTCTAAAAGAACTGGAAGATAAGGTTTGACCAACCTGAAGCAGAATAGAGATAAGTTAAAATACAGCTCTAGCCTTCTGCTGTCTTCCTCTTATGGGATTTGTGACACTTACGGATCCCAGAAAATGCACAAGAGTGGCAGGCTTGACGAGATGAGGGGTTAATGATTTAACAGCCAAGTTAACACAGCAAGGCAATACGAAAACTCCAGAATGCAAAAAGGACCAGCCCTTTGTAACTTGCTCAAATATGACCTGTTTTTGACTATACAACCCTGAAGTATCATTATCATAAGTTATAGTTTTTATCTAAGATGAGAATTCGAGTGTAGTTTGTTTCACTCTGGAAATGCACTGCCCTCCAATTTTCAGAGTTGTGACAGTAAAACAGTGGTTTCTCAATTAAAAACCAGTTACTTCAGTGCCATAGAAAGGCCATCAATGAGCCAATCACTGCTGTGTGTTAGATTTACACTGTCAAGCTGTGCAGCCGGATAAGGGTTATTTAAAGTGGCCAGTGCTTGCTTGTTTTTGACACACCTAAGACATGTTTACCCATCAGTAAAGGGAGGACCATGCTTAACCTTAACACATAATAGCTGCATGGACACTGATGCAACATTATGCAATGAAATGTTATACAGTCCTATGAAAAACAAAGCACACTCTTAAGGCTTCAATAGAAATTAAGTAGGTAAGTAGCAGCCAGGTGCTGCTAATCACTTGATTGTGTGAGCACCTCCATAAAGCAGACGTTTCGTCAATTTGCTGGTCTAGAACTCCAAAGAACAACTAAGAGCTACATCTGAAATTCTACAGGCCTCAGTTAGCATGGTAAATGTTAATGTTAGAAACAGTGCAATTAGAAAAAAGACTGAACATGAACGGCTTATTTGGAAGGGCTACCAGAAGAAAACATCTTCTTTCCAAATAGGACATAGCAGCTGGGCTTTATAATAATTTGTCACCACAAAATAGAGAAGAACACTTGATACATGTCCCGTTGAAGAGTTAAATGTCCCAGCCAGTTATGTTATATTATGAGAAATAGAACATTTACAATTTTTTGTCTTCTTAAGAAGGCTGAGATATGCTAAATTATACAAGAACTGGACAGAAAAAAGGGCATTGGTGACAAATCCTAACTTTTAATTTTTGGTTCCAATTCTCATCAGTAGTCAATCAATAGTCTGAAACACACCATCAATGAGAAAGATATCCAGATAGAAACACATGCAATGGAAGGCTATCAGTAATGGATTTGGCCTCCCAAGAGACTGGACCTCAATATTATTGAAGTAGTATGGTATCATCTTGACAGAGAACAGAACAAAAGGCAGGCAACATCCAAAATACAGCTCTGCATGCCCTTTAAGAAGCCTTAAGAACTATCCTCAAAGACTACTTAAAGAAATGATTAGAAGAATAAAGGCCATCATAACAAATATGGACTTTCAAACTCAGAATTGTACAAACTCTGATCGATACAATGTATTCCCATGTTTGTTTGCACATGTTTCAATTAATTCTAGCATCTATTTCACATTTTCCTAGCAAAATATAAGCTTCACTGTAGAAGATTTTAAAGGCAATTCAATTCCAGACTAAAACAAAGTGGACAGTTTAGTGTAATATAAAACTAGTGATGTCTTTGATGTAACACCAAAGTGAGAAAGCCAAATCATAAAAGCTATAACTGAAATTCTCAGGATTAAAAATAGTCCACTGTAGTAGTAATTTGCTAGTTAGGCTGAAAGTCTCTCTGAAAGCCCCCTAAATGAATTTGTAGGAAAGCAGAGCTTACTGCTAATCAAGTCGAAATAAACAAAATGGTGTGACAGTGCCTCAACAGGGAGTCAATTCTGCTAGGAATTCTAACATAAGAAGTCTTCCTGCCATGCCACTCATTTAATTTGTGTAGAAGGTAAAATTAATTCTTAATTCTATTGAATGAACAAGCTTTTTATAGTGCCCATTAGAAATTTCGCAGCTACTGCCACTTTGATGTAGAGGTTCGTGAGACTAAAATAGTTGTCTGTTAGCATATGTCTGTTAGGCTTTAATTAAATTTGGGGGCAAAACATTTATAGCCTCTACAGCAAAAACAATAACTTGGCCTCTCTTTATACCTGTTTGTGTCTCTAGTTTAAGATCATTGGATTAAGTTGGAATCTCAGAGTCTGTGCTTGAAGCACCCCTGTAAATGGGTTAATGTAACCTAAAATTAATTACTGCGCATTAGGTTTACAAAGTGTCTGTGTCAGAAGTAAGTGGGTATATTCACAAGTCATTCACATTATACGTCACACAAATCCTATGTTATATAAACCATATCAATAACCAGTGGGACTTGATTTCTATTTTCAGCCTGATTAAGATGGATTTTGGTATGACGGTAGATTTTGGGAAGAGCCTTCATCCCACATAAAAAGAGGAATCATCAGTTTTTTCTGGGCTTAACAATACTTAAGGCTCCCAAACTAGGAGATAGTTAAGAACTGCATCAAGTTTCTAGTAACCAAAATTGAGCCACACAGCAAGAAGGTCCTGGATTTGAATACACCATCTGGCGTTTCTTGTGGAGTTTGCATGTTCTCTCTGCTACTTTGCATAGTTTCTCTCTGGGTACTCTGCCTTCCACCCACAGTCCAAAGACATGCAGTTTGTAGAGCTACATTAATTGGTGATTCTAAATTGCCCATAGGTATGAATGTGAGTGTGAATGGTTGTCTTTCTCTCTGTTTTAGACCTACGACAGACTGGCGTCATACCCGTTGTGTATTCTGGATGGATCTCAGAAATGTGCTGTATTCAACTAAAAGACACTGTCAACACTTAGTTTTTCCTCTTCTCAGAGTGGATTGTAAAATCCTCTGTGGTGGCCTTTGTTTTTTAATTACTGAGAAATCCAGCACAAACCTGTAACTTACAGAACAGTTTGTTGATTTTATCATTATTATCTCATTATCATTATTCTTTTCTGTTCTAGTCTCTTTTCTGTACACTTTTCTGCAAATTAAAAGAAAAAACAGATTTAGGTATATCCAAGAATCTCTTTCCACACCAATAAGTCATTTGACAGGACTGAAAGGCCTTGCATCTCTCCCTCTTACTCCACTCATCACAGCTGGCCTGAAGTGTCCTGAATCATGGTGGGTCATGGCTCCAGGCCCACTGTGCAGGCTAAAACATTTGAATTTACTTGTTTGTGATTGCATAGAGGTAGCTTCACTGATACATAACATCTCTATGGAAAATGTTCTGCTTTATTTAAGCCACCTTGAGGATTCTATTATTGGGACAGTTGGTCCTTTGGTGAAATTCCACTTTACGAGATTAATTACTCTAAGTCTGAGGCAACGCCCTCGACCTAATGTATCCCGGACTTCAACCTGCTCTGATCCATTTAGCTAGTCCCTGTCACTTTTTACTTCCCCAGGTATACAAATTACCCTCTCCTTCTTTGACCTGCACAAAGCTAATTTCATGCTGCTAAACCACAAGATTAGGAAAGACCTTGTTTACTGGACAGAGTTGGTGAACCTCTTTAAGAGTGAACCTCTTTGAGATGAACATGCCTCTGTGGTTTTGTACCCCTTTGAAATAATTTTAACTGAAAGCAAATATCTTCTTTCTTCATTAATATGCAGATTGTCATTACCATTGATCAACAACCACTGATCAAAGACCATTGATCACTGGTCAAAAACTACTGATCAGAGACCATTGATCAATGGCCATGAATAACATTCACAGATAGTTGGGTAATGACTGTAATCACAGCATTGCAAGATGGAGAAAGATGTACCCTTAGCCCCCCTCCTTGATTTAGAGATGGTCTTTCCCTTTTCACATAAATGACCTCCTCGAATCCCCGCTCAAGGCATTCCTCCCTATCCAGGATGTGTACATCCTCATCACTGAAATAGTGTCCACTGGCTTGTAGGCGTGACAAGACTGCTGATTCAATAAATTCAATAAAGTAAAACACACCAGACAGTACTTAAACCTTTTGAACATCACGTTTGGAATCTGTTTCTCTCTCTCTGTCTCTGTGTGTGTGTGTGTGTGTGTGTGTGTGTGTGTGTGTGTGTGTGTGTGTGTGTGTGCAACACTTCCACTTTCGAGCTTTCCTGTCTCGTAACTAGTTTATTCAAGAAGGTAAAGTGACTCCAGACATCCTGAACTGCGTAAATGATGTATTCATTTGATTTCTGTTATCAGTAACACGCGCTGATTTGTAATTTTCTTCTTTTTTTTTTGACATATATTTGAACATTTTTACATTATTATTATTGTTATTATCATTATGCGTGTTTGGTAATTGGTAAGCTACGTGTAACGAAGCCCTGTCGAAAATATTTGGCTCGTTAGTGTACCTTGTGCAAGGGAAAACAGACGTGTGACAGCGCAAACACAGTCTCTTTCCCTCCCTCTGTTCTCATCCTCGGTACCAGTTGTTTTCAACAAGCTTGTGCAGTCACAGCGTGCACAGCTGCTCTCTCCCCGTTTGCGATTTACAAGCGGATTCTTACCTCTGTCTCAGTATTTTAAGAGTGGGGAATTTTGCATTCCCTCGTAAGACCAATCATGCCACACAATTCATAAACTTTTAAAATCGGCGTTGCTGTCTGGATGTACGCCATGCGCCTGCAACCTGCGCGGGCTGGCTGGGACTTTTCTGATCGGATGCTGTGCTGAGAAATGCAGTTGGCGCCGTTGTTCCCATGGCTTATTATCCTTTCCAAATTCGCGGACCCGGTGCCTTGTCCTTGTCAGCCTTCCTTACCAGCGCACAGCCTTCTTTTCCCGCCGCGCCGACTTTTCCGGACGTCGCGTCCTTCTCCAAGTCTCTGTCAGAGCAGGCACCCCCTGACGCGGGGCTGCACGCAGGTCTGGGGTGCCAAAATGAGGCCGTTCAGCAACGTTCCTTGAAGAGACTTGAGCCAGAAGAATGGTTGGACGAGGACCCGAAAGTTACGCTGGAATCAAAGAACTTGTGGAGTGAATTTCACAAAATAGGAACTGAAATGGTTATCACAAAATCAGGAAGGCAAGTGCAATGCGCATTTAAGTAGTCTACTGAGAATTTTGTGTAGTGTCTTTGTCGTTTCAAATGTAGCTTTATTGTAAATAGCCTGTAAAAGCGCGCACAAATGCTATGTTCACGCTTTAACGGGGAAAAACAGCGAATAATCTAGTTTTGCTGATGATCGGAAGTTTAAAAAATGTCACAAGGGGGGGGACCTCCATAGACAAATAGAAGCTCTATGAAAAAAAAAGAGACGAAAAAACAAAAATAACACTGTTAATTATTACATATACAACAATTTCTTTTTTTCTTCATTAACTATCAGGAGGATGTTTCCCCCTTTCAAAGTGCAAGTAGAAGGGCTGAATGAAACAACCAAGTACATCTTGCTGATGGACATTGTCGCTGTCGACGACTGTCGCTACAAGTTTCACAACTCCCGCTGGATGGTGGCTGGAAAAGCTGACCCAGAGATGCCAAAGCGCATGTACATCCACCCGGACAGTCCGTCTAAAGGAGAACAATGGATGAGCAAGCCTGTTGCCTTTCATAAACTCAAACTCACCAATAACATGTCCGATAAACATGGGTTTGTAAGTAACACTCACTGAAAAGTTGCTTTTGTTCCTCATTACGCATGGTTATGCTGGGTGACTGGGTGCACTGCTTTAAAGCTTTTATTATGGTTGTAGTTGTAGTAATTAATTACCCAAATACCAGTAATTCCAACTCTATTTTTCTAATTTGCAGACAATTTTGAATTCCATGCACAAGTACCAACCCAGATTTCATATTGTGAAGGCGAATGACATAATGAAGCTTCCTTATAGCACCTTCCGGACTTATGTTTTCCCAGAGACAGAGTTCATCGCTGTCACTGCTTATCAAAATGAAAAGGTAACATCATCCTTTAGCCCCTCATACACAAATGACAAATATCCACATGGATTATACAGTGTGTACTACTGTTGTGCCTGTTTGTCACTGCACAATGAACTTTGGATTCATTAATCTGCAGACCTTTCCTTCTTTTCCATCAAGATTACACAACTAAAAATTGACAACAATCCCTTTGCCAAAGGCTTCAGAGATACAGGAAATGGGAGACGTGAAAAGAGGTATACATTTTGAAAACAGAATACATCTTTAGGCCATATGTGCATGGTCTCATGCAATCTCGATTTGTGATCCCCAGAAATAAACAGTTAAACATTTCTTCACTGAATGGAAACCAAAGCAAAGCAGACCAGGACTTTGCTGATTCTGATGATTCCTATGAGCAGCCCAGTACCAGTGAGCCTTTTTATTCCCCACAACTAACAAGCAGCCCTCTGATGTCCACATCAACTTGTCAAGGTGGGTTCATTTAGAGTTCATTATGTTATTAGGCAGCCACTGTTGACCTGTGTTCATGAAGTGATAATCTAACTTAAGATCTACTGCATAGTCACTGCACTGAAACAGCTTGCATATATTTTTCTTTTGTTTTTAGTACGTGTTTTCCTTTTAATGACATATTCTCAAGCCAATAATTGCTGTTTGTAGTTTGGGGATCTGCTTTTGTTTTTACTTTAAAAAAAATATTTATTTGATGCAAAATTAACAAAGCATTTTAAACTGTGTTTCAAAAGAACATGGGTTAATAATATGATGGCTCATTCAATTTGACTGCAAAGTATTCCATGACACACTGTCTGACAGTGTTTTCTTCATGGTTCAAAATGTTTGAAGTGTTTGTTTTTTCCCTCACAGACGAGACCAACGTTGTCAGTGATTCAGACGTTGATCCACTAAATGACTGCAACGCTGAAGGCAGCTGCTCCAGGAGAGAACACACATTGGGTTTAAGTCTGAGAAGTGAAGAGATACTGTGGAACAAGTGTGATCTCAGAAAGAACAAACAGGATGCAACAAAAGCAAGAACATCAAGCAGCGCTTCACGTGATAGACATTCTATAGGTACGGGTTTAGAAGAGCAAATGAGTGAAATCAAAGATGGGGTCGTGCCTATGATGTTACAGTCATGGAGCGCATCATCCTTCAGTGCTGGTCAGCAACCCACTTTGGATTTCTCAAGTGCACACAGCCAATTCTCTAGTAGGCTTGGGACACCTTTGTCATTTCAATCTGGACAGCTATCAATGAAGCCAGAGGTTTTTTCCAATATGGGTATGGAGAATATGTTTCCCACTTCATCTGGTATAAATGGATTAAGAAATGGAAGCCTGTTTTCTGAAAGCATCACCTCTTCAGCTCCGTTCAAACATCAACTGTCACAGCAAATGCTAGCATCTCAGGTACGCTTCCCCAGGTTCACTATATTAAGTTATTGAATATATTTTCATCCATTCATTTAATTGTAAGTGCTGTATACAGCAGTAACAGTTACTTAACTTCAGTAGCATCTTTAAAGTCTTTGAGCACTAACAAAGGACTTCACACTGGGCAGCTGCAGAATTTTTACAGTTAAAGAAACTCTCAGCGAGTAAAGCTGAAATACGTTATATGTTTCGTGCCAATATGTTTCATAGCAAGCTCTGTTTGTAATTTGGGGAACATACTTTTAGATCTTACTTTATGTTTCGTCCTGTTTGTGCAATCCTACAAGCCTTCATGTTATAATTAAAAAAAACCCAAAGGTTCTTTGTAAACCGATTTTCCACTAAAAAACAGAAAAACCTTTGATGACTATTTGGTGTATTATGTGTTGAAACAAAATATAAAAACATTAAATGAATACATACAATGTGAAAAACAATGAATGTCTAGTTTTTCATTAAACAACTATTGAATAAAGTAAAACAATAGTTGGAATGTATTACTTGAGTAGTGGTACTTCATTATAAGCCTTTGTGAATTCTTTATGAATGGCTTAGAGATCTTTATAGTGTGCAGGTCATTTTCAGTGTAAAGTAAAGCATAGGTGTCAATCCTCTTGTTGTTTAATGGGACTGGATTGATTACCCTTACTGACTTCCTTTCCTAATGCCTTGGATTTCCTCCATAATATGAGTTAAAGACAAAACAAATCGGATGTATTCAGTTGCTGGTTAATAAAGTTTAATTTTACAGAGCTGTTTATATAAAGGAAGATGACAAGATCTGTACTACAAATCTTAACAACTCTACTTTTTAATGCAGGGGATTTCACCATCACCCTATGGAGGACTTTTCTCATATCCATACCGCTACATGGCAGCACCAGGTTCAGTCACACCAGCCCTTTCATTCTGCACTGCAACCTCGTCGCACTCCAGAAACCAACGTTACAGCAACTCTCGACCATGGGTGCGATTCAGCCCTTATCAGATTCCCACATCGATCACCTCAAGCCAAAATCTGCTAACATCCAGACTGCCTGGTAGATCATATTTACAATCTGAGCGAGAGTCAACTCTGGTGTTTGACAATAACAGCTATCTAGTCATAAGACCTAATAAACCAAATCCTCCATAATAGACTATTCTACAAGTGAAGTCACATATGACAATCATTTAAAATGTTTTGGCAGAAAGTCTATATTTTTGCTTCTCTTTAAATCGATCATATTATCATAAATTTAATAAAGACAGACTTGGTGGTCCAGTGACAGTCAGTATATTATACTAGCCTTGGATATGCATGTTTAATTTAATGATTCAAATAAATATTGTACTAGATTCTACTAAAAGCTACTCAATGGAATTCCAGAACATGTGCTATGCAAAAGTCGGTGCCCGGGGTGAAATTCTTTAGAGGATGATATGATGTAATGTGCTTTAAACATAACTAAAAACACATTTTTACTGCTTTATTCTATGTAAATGTGTAAATAGTTTTTCTCTTGCATTTTTTTTTCACAAGAAAGTGACTAAATGAAGCCTTTTTTCAGAATGTTTTATATTTGTTTCACACTTTCACATTCTGACATACCAAAAATGTGCAGTGAGCTTGGAAAAACTCAGGACTTTTTGTTTATCTTCTTTTAAACCAGCACTTAAGAAATCTCCAGGAGATGTGATGTTGTGTATGGAATTATGCAAGTATATTGTGTGTTGTGTGTGTGTTTTCACAATTTACATAAAGATGTTCTAATCTGTAATATTTGACTGAATTATTTAACGTTAATTTTGCTTATTTTGTTTGTTCTTTTTTTGGGCGGGGTCATCTTTTGGTGAGTTGTTGTGCATTGCAACCCTACATTTCGTAAAAATAAACCAACAACAAACAAACAAACAAACAAACAAAAAAAAACTTTTGGATGTGGTGCTGTCTATCACTGTTCTTAGATGCCAGGATATTTAATATTGATTTAAGAAGGGATTTTTCCCTTATTTTTTTCTCTAATGGTGATCAGTTTTATTTATGTAGTTACTTTATTTTAAAAAAAAAAGCTTTACATTTTATTTCTGTACTTCTGTTTTCTATTTCAGAAAAGGTCAGCCTATGTGGCTGCTCCTTATGACCCATCCTTCTTTGTACTGATTTCTAGGCAACTGTGGCCTTGGTTGCCCTTTAGACCTTATAGAACATTTTTGTCATCTTCTATTTTAAGTCACAGTCAAATGCATTAGAAGAAAAGGGGAGCTCTTGAACTTATGATCTTAATTCTAAACAAATTCTTGTGGCAACACATCTCGGCACTTTTGCTCCCCTCATCCAACACCCACACCTTTCCAGGAACAAACACTGGCAAGACAAGAGACAGATTTTAAATTGGACCGTTAGCTGCAGTGCCCTCATTTTACTGCCTGCATATTTTACATCTGTCCACACACAGCATTACAATAGTCATAAAGCTATGGCATATGTTAGCTCAACCGTGTGAAAAAAAAAATTAGCTGGACAGTGACACTATTTGTAAAGTGACAGTGGTTCACATAAAGTTGAACCACTGTCACATGGTGACAGTAAAGTTGGCGTTTAATGACAGGGACAAATTTGAAGACACTAAATCATACTGGGAGAGTGTAAAAAAGGTCATATCATTGTAGGACACACCTATTTGCATGTATACAAACAAATGTAGATAGCTGACTGTGTATTCAAACAAGATGATTCACACTGTTTTTACTCTGAGGTTTGCTGGGGCACACTGACAAATGGCAAAATAAATGTTATCACTAGTTGTCTTGAGACTTAAAAAAGGAATACTTAAGTCTTCTTAATACATTTGTGTGTTAGTGAATGTTTAGAGCTTCTTTGTCTTCTGCAAACCTAAGTTATTAAAGCATAGAAAGAAAAAAGAAAGTTTTTTTAAATCCTAAATCTCTTTTGTGATTGCGATAGTGTCAATATTTAGTCCTGTCACTTGCATGTTTAGTATTACACTAATTAATTCTACTAATACTTAAAAGAATAATTTTGGTTGTGTTAAAATAGACCAACAGTGCACTGAAATATCAAGTTTCTGGAGGCATGTGCTAACCTACTCTGAACACTGGGAGGGAAGCATCTATTTCACACTTCACAGTGTGCAGAATATTAGCTAAAAGACTGTTAACTTACAAATACTTCAGTTTTTCAACATCACTGTGTCAAGAGAAGGCAATGCAGGCTCTATGATTGGATTTTTAAATCAATCCTTATCATCACTATGAGCTAAGATAAAAATGTTAACACAGATGGCTTAAATAGATGAGATCGCCTTGATGCAGTCATTCACTTAACATGGAAACAATTTAAAAGTTTTTGTTAATGTAAATGAAGCTTTTGGCACGTATCTTTATGTTAAAGTCAAGAAATAGAAAGACAAACGTTGCTCCTGCTGAAATCCCATAAATTCAGAACCACTTTGAGTGGTGAATGGTGGCTGCACATTAAGGCCTCTGAAGCCACCTAGTGGATCTAAGGTGCAATAATAATATATTTACACCTTTGATGTAAACTGGTAATCGAGGGTATTTCACTAAAGTTAACTGTCATAATTTATCACAGGTATCCTGTTTTATTTTAACAACTGGGTTAAAGTGGTGTAGACTCTAACTAAAAGATGTACATTTAATGAACCAAATCATGTTTTGAATGAGCTGGTATTTAATTCAACACTGGTATATTCTAATTTGATTTCATTCTCTTTCAGTCTTTTAGGGCTTAGTTTTAGGACTCTTAGCCTGACGACCTGCATTTACACTTTCATATCATCAGAAACCTCAGCAAGCTGTTACTGTCTACACATGAATAGACAAAGTTTTAAGCGTTTTTACGTGGCTATCCATCTGTCCTACACGCACACGAGTACGGTAAAAAAAAAAAAATCAATGTTTAATTCGTCACATTAAGTATGAACATTACTTTGAATAACTGTCTTTGTAAAACAGTTTCACAGAGAGAATATATGAATTCAAGTCTCTTTATTTAAATACGATCAATCCTAATTGCTTCTCGTTTGTGATTAGAAGTGGGATTTCGCCGGAACCAGTTTGAATGCAGACAGGCCAGTTTCTCAGCTTTCAAACGACACAGCTAACGTGAGCCAAACGGGATATGAAATAAGTCTTCCGTTGACTACATCGTCTGCAGTCTATACACTCCACTTGCAGGCACTGAAGTGATGAATAAACATCTTTAATATACTGCACACTGAACGCATTTTTTTCTTAATTTTTGACAGGGGCGATTCTAGGATCAGAGCTTTGGGGGTGCTGAGCACCCAGAGAGCTGCCCAGCCAGGCAAGATAAACCTGTCTCTGTCAGTCCCTGCATCCTTAAATGTTGTCCCGAGTTCTCTCTGACTGTCACTTTGGTGCATTTAAACCCCTGTTCCTCCCTGTCCTCATCGTCTGTTGTCTTCGACTCAATTATCAGTCATCATAATTTTACCATCTCTGTGCAAGTCTGCAAATTTCTTTATTAAATCATAAGATTCTTAAATTAATCAAGTCTCTCTGTGCTTGGGTCCTCGTCACAAAACATGACATCACTGTTTTGTACATTTTAACACAATTTAATCCCCACATTTGTGAAAGAAACACTTTTTTGAAAAGTCTGTAACAAAACCATCAAATCTGATCAAGGTTATTTAAATGCTGCAAAAGAAGAATGGATTGGAATAAAAAAAAATACATATCCTAACCTTAATTACTGGGGGAGAATAATGAATGATGCTCATAGTGAGTAAAAAGTAAACTGAGTGCATTTTTTGGACAGAGATTCGATTCACTTTTAATGTGTATGTATAATATAATACAGATACATAAAAACACTCCCAAAACAGAATAAATTATTACAAATAAATTATTACAAAATATTAAAAAAAAGAATATAAAAATGGAGGCAACTTTGCCTGTGGTAGAATGTATACAATGTATGAAAAAATCTTTACTGCAGATACTAATTTTGTGTTGTAAGATTTATGAGTTTCATGCTTTCATAGTGGTACTTAGGAGACCTTGACATTTTTCTCAGGTGGTACACACCGTAAAAAGTTTGAGAAACACTGATAAGTGTGTGTGTGCTTTTGGAAAATATTTAAAGCTGCAGTACAGAATCTTTGAAACAAGCTTAAAACATTTTTAGAATATAAACAGAGCATCTGCTTCTCTTTACAGCTCCTCACTCCACCAGGGCACCGTTTGGCACTTTCTGATAGTGTGCAAATGTGATGTACGTACTGCGGCAGTCATACAGACAACTGGACGGTCCAAAAGTTGGCCTACCTATTACTGGCTGAGGTTTTAGTAGAGTTGTGGCTGAACCACATAAAAATATATCATTAATTTTAATCTCCCCGATCCATTATAATGTTATGTTGGAATGTTGTTAAAGAGGGTCAAAAATGTTTCAACCCAGTTTGTTTTGCAGATTCTTTATAGCAGCTTTAATATAGGGAGAACACAACTTCCAGATTGTGTGAGTAAAATCAGGTTTTTTCTCTTTGTCAGTTTAACAGTTTCTGTTGTGCCTGTCACTGTTCCCTGTCTGTTTTCTTACCTGGTTCTTCCTGACCTTGTACTTTCTCTTCACGTTCCCTCTTTCCTCTCTCCCTCTTTGGACTGACAATCATACACAAATAGATTGTATTCAATTAGATGAAAAATTACATTAATATGAAAAAAATTCTATGAAGATCGCTAACAAAAAGTCCTCTCTCAGTGTACTTTCAACCAAAAGGCAAATAACCAAACCACATGAACAACCAATAAAAGATATAAACATTGAAACACTGATCCAATATTATTCTTGATTGATGGATCATTTGATTTTACACTTTTACCTGAATGTGGCTCCTTTTTTTGAAAAAACTTCCTTATATCCATTATGAACCTGGCTGTCTCTCTGTACACAAACACACACACAACAGGGGTTATAAGGTTAATGGGCATCCAGTCAGTTAGCTAGTTAGTATCCATTTCAAACAGGACAGTGGTAACAACAGCAGGCTACGGACAATTTAAAGTTTTAGATTTTAAATAGGCTGTATATATTTCAATGGGAGCAACAGGACGGTCAGATGTCGCTGATTTTACTACAGAGCAGGACGGATTGTAGAGTAGCAAACATTGCCAGAAAACACGTTTTCAACACAGCAGGTTACCTGGTGTAATGTTTTTCAGCTAAAAAGAAACATGGTCTGACTCCTACCTAACTATATAAAGAGTAACTGAAGGTTAAATGCAGCTAATATGTCCTGTTTTAAGCCAGACACTAACACCTCCGCTCCGTTGCGTCTCAGCCACCATCCTAGAGCCAGAGCAGGGGAGAGGCGAGCTGGAACAAATCATTTTGGGAGGGGGGGGGTTTATCTATACTTTTGTTGTTAAAATGTTACGTCTCACACAAGTACAGTACTGTATGCTTTTTATATTTTTAGTAGTGTGTCACACAAACAGCAAATATTGTCAAAAAAAAGTAAGAAATCTTTGGGGGTGCTTTGATTCATTTTAGGGGTGCTGAAGCACCCCCAAAAATGGGCTAAAATCGCCCCTGATTTTTGACATTCCCAGTTTGCATACGTAGTCCTCAAACTACCCGTCGTGAAAATAGTGTACAACAGACTTGTTAAATGTAGTCTGATGTTAGCGGGCTCACAGCATGCTTCAGCTGCACGCAGTCTACTCAACAACGACGAAGACCTGCAACCGCGAAACTGTGTGCTCGTCACAGATTCCGCACACCGAAGTTCAGTTCTGCTACATATATGTAGCTGTGTACATTGCCAGCACATGCTCAAGCACCACCTCTTCCGGGTGTCTCCCGGTCCTCTTGTGCCCTCTACCGCCTTAAACACGCCCACACAGATTAACTGCAATTTGATTGGAGCTTTGCGAGCGAAATCAGCATAGATCTAGCTGAACTAGACAGAAAGGATTCAGCGCTAACGTGTCGTTTACTGATATTTGATTACTAAGACCTTATTATATTGACTGGATAGAAGAAAAAACAAAACAAAAGCAAAAAAACATTATTTCTTTTCTTTTTTTTCTGCTTTTGGAATGTTCATATATATTTTTAATCATAAGAATTCAGCAGATATAGTATCGAGCACCTTGGATGGATGTTACAAAAACACTAGCGTTTCGTTTGATTTCAGCTGGTGTAGCAGCTGTGGTTATCTTGACTCCACAGTTTTCTTTCTTTTTTTAAATTATATTATTATATTAAATATATTGTATGTTAGACGTTATGTACAACTTGTAATTACAAGTTGTTCATAACGTCCAACATACAATATATTTTCTGTTTTTTTTTTACGTCATTCCCTTATAAACGGAAGAATAGATAGACAGCCTGAACACCTAATGCTGAAGTCGTTAATATACCGGCTTGGGTGTGATGTCTTTACTATCTAAACTAGTTCTATAGCGGAAGCTGCAGTCAGAGGTCAATGCCCAGGAATAACCTGCCTGCGCATCATCACATCACCCCACTCTCTGCTGTTTAAGCATCTGATGGTGATGTGTGACCTCATCATGATGTGATGTTTTCATCATCACTCGAAAGAGAGATGTCTGGCAGATACAATTAATTTATCGATCTTTTTAATTCAACTTTTTTTCAGGATTACGTGTCGGTTTATCTCCACCGGTGAGTCGCTAGCATACCTGCAAGTGTTTATCTCTTATTACTTCGCGTCTGCACCCAGGTTTTCACCCACGCTGCAGTACAGTACACCGGTAGCCAGTACAGTACAGTCCGTGCTATTGTATTAGTGCCGTTACTGTGGAATTATAATTGTATTAGCGCCTGCCGGTAAGCTAGCGTTATTAGCACCTGCGCCTCAGCTTATCTGGGGTTGCTGGGTAAAGAAGCTAGCCTTCACCGGACAGGTAACCTTAACTAGTCGACTCAGCCTTAGTTCTTGTTTTTTTTTTCCCCCTTAATTTTTCTTTTTCTAGAAGGCGGTTCTAAAGTTATGTCATTAAATAATGTTCATTGCGGAAAACAGAAATGTGGGTCTATTAACAAGCTAAACACAGCTATCATTTCGTGATGTTCTCCTGGCTCACTTTTACAGCGTGCCTGTTTGCGGTGCTCTGCTTGTTTTTCTGGTCCTGCAAGCGCCTGCCGAGAGGTAAGGTGTGCCTTACCCGAGAGTCTACTCTTTCCATTTACTCTGACAGGTGGGTTTTTTTTAACAGTTGTAGCAACTGGACAGGTAGGGCGACAGCAACATAGCAGTTAAGTAACGTCTTATCGTTTCCGCACGTGGCTGTTAATTAACGTTTTTTCGAGCCTTCATGGTAAATTAACAAGGGGGAGAAGAAAGGGAATGTCAGTATTACTGTAGCAGATGCTAGGGTTTTGAGGAAAAACAGGAGTTTTAATCAAGCAATTGTCTTAATTGTTTTGCTTTTGTCCACTCTTTTAAATAGCAGATGCAAAGTGAACACAGGACAACTGATGATTACAGTGCAACTCTGGCAAATAGCAAATTTGATTATATGGCTGTCTGCCTAAATAATGCTTCATTGGTTCTGTCTATATGATTACTGGTGACAATATAGCACTCATTACATTCAGGTGTTATTGTTTAATATTTTGTTATTAATATTTTATTCTAAGCAACTGTTTTGGCAGATCATAAAGTGGCATTTTTTTCCAGAGTGTGCACAAAAATGATGCAATATCAATTGCACTATCAAGAAACTTAAGTTCATGAAACCCACTTTTGCAATAATGACAAACAGCCTTGTGTTCCAGCCAAAGCAATCTGTGTCACACTGTACTCTGTGGCTCCTTTATAACTGTTCCAACCACTGCTCTGCTTCTTGTCAGTGTTTGGAGCCTGCTCCTGTCGCCCGACCATGGCACAACAGGACGGTGCTGCCAAGAAGATTCCGGCTGTTGCGGAATTGCACTCTCGCTTCATTGTGGGATCTGTGTCAGAGGAGAACTCAGAGGATGAAAACCAAGGAAAGGTGGACATGCAGTTGGACGAGAAGGAGACTCGCTCCTTGTCTCCATCTTCCGGGAGTTCGGACAGCACCTATGAAATGGGCTTCGACCACATCGATGGTCCCATGCACAATTTAAGGTTAGCCTCTAAACCTTCTTTGTCTGTCTGGCTTCTAAATGGTAATGCAACAGAAATATACATTTTATTCAAACATTTGTAAATGTCCTTCTAAAAGCTATATATAGCAAATGAGTGATAGGGATAGGGATCCTGCAACTTTCTGTGCTGTCTTTGTGAAACTAGCCAACATCTGTCGTCTAAAATAACACGCAGCATGCTCTGCTCAGATTATGTAGTTTTCCTTGGCTTCATAACCCTTTGAGCAACTTGTGAAAAAATGCGGTTTTTCTAGTTGCACTCTACCTAAAGGTTCCTCTGTGCCCTCACTGTGTGAGATTATCCTGGAGAGCAGTCATCTTGACTGCAGAATGTTTTTGTGGAAAAATGGTCAAATGATTTTTTACAGACAGGAATTCCCAAACTTTTGAAAGGAGCTATTCATGATAGTAGTTTTTAGCCTCTCTGCCAATCCTGTTTTTTTGGTGGGGGTGGGGTTGTTTCTTTTTCCTACTGGGCTCCCTGATCTCCTGTGTTTTGTTATTTAAAGTTTTCGTTTTAAATTTAAGTTAAAAAAAAAAAAAAATCTTAAAAAAACAGTGCGTGTGTGTTTTTATGTGTATTTGACCTCTAAGTATAATTACTTGCAAAAACACTTGGGACATTAATTATTATCATTTCTTGCATGCTGACTTTCTTTGTGCCATAATCAGCAAGTTTACTTTTATTTGTGGCTGGTTTTGATGTGATCAGTTTCAATGAGGGTAAACCGAAAGACACTGGGAGGCACTACCGTTGTCAGAACTGGAAATGCTGGATGAACGGGGGTTATGCCGCCCCGTCTCCCCACTCCCCCCCCACACACAATCTCTTCCACATCTGGACAGAGTTGTTCCACGTCAAGATCTTTACAGTGATGCAACCATCCAGTGTCATGTCATATAGAAGCCAGCCAGCTAAACGGGCCCAGGCTCTGCCACACCCTGTCACGTTCCTCCACCCATAGTACCCAACTGTCCCAACTCTTCCTCTTTGGGTGGAGCTTTGATTTACAGGGCTCAGCAGTTTCTGTTGGAAGCACTTGCCCCAACATGTAAATGTGTTTGAACAAGAAATTCTACTCTTTTTAACAATTTCTTCCATTATTTTATTTCTAGGTTGTTGGTTTTTTGTGTTTTGTGGGTTTTTTTGTTTGTTTGTTTGTTTTTTTCCTACTGTTGTCATAGATTTTTATTTATGGTTAGACATTCTGACCATTTCACCAACTTATCCAGAAGCTGTATAACCAAAGGGACATTATATTTATATTCTTTGTTTGTTTGTTTTTTTGTTTGTTTGTTTGTTTTTTTTAAATTAAAACAGATCAAGCATGTCAGGCCTGCACCTGGTGAAACAAGGACGAGATCGCAGGCGTATTGACCTCCAGAGGGACTTCACTGTTGCTTCTCCTGCTGAATTTGTCACACGCTTTGGTGGTAACAGGGTCATTGAAAAGGTAAGAAATTCTGATTTAAAAAAAAAAAAAAACTCCAAAAAACCCCAACATGTTATATAGGGACAATAATTCTATACAATAATCTAATTTATAAACTCTGCAATAATAACAAAAAACATTAAAAGATTCAAGTTCAAATTGTGATATTATGTCAGTCAAATGATTCACTGTATGTGCATTTCATAACTTTCCTGCTATATGGTGATTAGACTATGTTAACAATAGTAACTGATCTCCTTTTTCAGGTGCTCATTGCAAACAATGGCATTGCAGCAGTGAAATGCATGCGCTCCATCCGCCGCTGGGCCTATGAAATGTTTCGCAATGAAAGGGCAATCCGTTTTGTCGTCATGGTGACCCCAGAAGACCTGAAGGCCAATGCAGGTGAGCTAAAGTTTGGTTTCCCCAAACAGTAGACTCATTGTATGTGGTACCACCTTCAGCATATTTTGAGGCTTTTGAGACAGGTATATTGACTTCATGATTTCTACATACAACATTTCAACATGATTTCCCTAGGGATTAATAAGTATGTTGATTCTGATGATTCTAAAATGTGTGATTTTATTTCACACATTTTAGTTACATTTTAACTATCTTATAGCTAATATGACTGGCCTTTTTTGGTATTATTGACAGGACTGAGAATAATTGTTCATGTTTTGTCATCTTTTTTGTGCTTACAGAGTACATCAAGATGGCAGATCATTATGTGCCTGTACCCGGGGGGACTAATAACAACAACTATGCCAATGTTGAGCTCATTCTAGACATTGCTAAACGCATACCAGTTCAGGTATCACCAGAATATTTTTCAATAGTTTCTTCTGTAATTACCTTTCTTTCTTTTCTTTTTTTTCTTTTTTATTTATCATCTGGTGTTGTATTGTTTTATGTATTATAGGCAGTGTGGGCTGGATGGGGGCATGCCTCAGAAAACCCCAAACTCCCAGAGCTCCTTCAAAAGCATGGCATTGCTTTCATGGGTGAGGAGTGAGGGTCACTTTGTTGACCATCACCTGTTCTTCATTTGCCAGAGTAACGTAAGAGTAAAGTGTTAAAATTATTCTCTCTTTTCTTAGGTCCACCAAGTCAGGCTATGTGGGCGCTTGGAGATAAGATTGCTTCCTCCATCGTGGCTCAGACAGCTGGAATTCCAACACTGCCCTGGAGCGGAACAGGTAGGTCATAGATTCTGGTGTCTGAATATTGTAGCTGGTCAACATTCCTAACATTTCAGATGAAATAAAATATTAACAATGCACAGTGACACTGACAAGTTTCTATGCTGAGTACATTTTGGGATCTTCTTTTTCAGGTCTGACAGTGGACTGGCCAGAGAATAACCAAAAGAAGAAGGTCGTCAACGTTCCTCACGACTTGTATGAGCTCGGCTGCGTCCAGGATGTAGAGCATGGCATGAAAGTAAGCAATTCACCTAATACTGTATAATGGAAAATGAGTGTTGCATGCACTCTTTCTAACATCTCTTCCTATCACAAGGCTGCAGAGAAAATTGGCTACCCTATAATGGTGAAGGCCTCCGAAGGTGGTGGAGGAAAAGGGATCCGTAAAGTCAACTCTGCTGATGACTTCCCTAACCTGTTCAGACAGGTAAGTGAACATGTACAGCTTTTCCTGCTTTTTGGTACGGCGGTATTTTATGTATTCTACGATTTCAAGAATATATTTTATCTTTTCTAGGTCCAGGCAGAAGTCCCAGGATCGCCCATTTTTGTCATGCAGCTAGCCAAGCATGCCCGTCACTTGGAGGTTCAGATTTTGGCTGATCAGTATGGCAATGCCATTTCCCTGTTTGGCAGAGACTGTTCTGTGCAGCGACGACACCAGAAAATTATAGAAGAGGCTCCTGCTACCATCGCCACTTCTGATGTGTTTGAGGATATGGAAAAGGTATTCCCCCTCTAGCATCACTTGCACTGATAAATGGAAATCGGTACCAAAAAATTTCAAGCTTGAATTAACCTGAATTGTTCTCGCCTCTCAGTGTGCAGTGAAGCTGGCTAAGATGGTGGGTTATGTAAGTGCTGGTACAGTTGAGTACCTCTACAGCCAGGATGGCAGCTTCTATTTCCTGGAGCTCAACCCTCGTCTACAGGTGGAACACCCGTGCACTGAGATGGTGGCTGATGTCAACTTGCCTGCTGCCCAGCTGCAGGTTGGTCTCACTTATTCAGTAGCTCACAGTTACATCATACACATTGTCCACTACAGGACAGTCACAGACTCTAAAAATAAGCATGCTTCACCACGGTCGATGCTATGATGGGGCCTCTGGTTGCTATGGCAACCAACGGCAAATGCGCAATGTGCAGAAACACTGAAGCAGATCACGGAGTAGCAGTGATGGGTCACATGGTCTGCTCTGCAGTGTTTAGGATTGTGTGTAAATAGGTCAGTGGCAATGAAGCTGAAGGACTGCGAGGGCATTGTAGGCAAGCTGATTGGGTGCTACTTGGGAGTGACACACTATCTGATTCAGTGCTCATTATCTTGGTTGGTTGAAAGATGGATTGATAAGCTTCAAATAGGCATGACCAAGAAATCTTTTGGGGGTTCTTTATTAAAAAATGGGGGGGAAAAGTAATCATGGTCTAATATATGCTATTTAGTCAGACTGTTATCAGTTTTCCATGCTAGTTTATGATCACCATGTGTTACGTTAATAATACTCTTTTTTTTTTTTTTTTTCTTTTTTTTTTTTTTTTCCTTTCTTTGTTAGATTGCTATGGGTATTCCTCTTCATCGGATCAAAGACATTAGAATGCTTTATGGCGTTCAGCCCTGGGGGGATTCTCCCATTGATTTTGAGGCTCTGTCAACTGCCCCTTCCCCACGGGGCCATGTCATTGCTGCTCGTATCACCAGTGAGAACCCAGATGAGGTAAGATTCACTCATTCCTGCTGTGCAAAAGTTTTCCAGCCAAAGGTTACCCAACGATTCATATCTGCTGACGTTATTGTGTGACTGATATTACTTTTCAGTCTTCTTTTTTTTTTTTTAAAAAAACAACAAGTACTATTATCACTACTGTTTCAATGTCCACTTTGCATCACTGTGTTTATGCTGTGTGATTGCAGGGTTTCAAGCCAAGCTCTGGAACAGTGCAAGAGCTGAATTTCCGCAGCAATAAGAATGTATGGGGCTACTTCAGCGTTGCAGCGGCTGGAGGGCTGCATGAGTTTGCCGACTCCCAGTTTGGGCACTGCTTCTCATGGGGAGAGAATCGTGAAGAAGCCATCTCGTGAGTATACTCAGAATTAAGAAACATTGATCTTATTATTTTTACTCCATTTTATTATATACACTTACCAATATGGATTATTTCTGTACAATGTCTAAACAGAGGTTATGGCTTCTTTTAGAAACATGGTGGTTGCGCTTAAGGAGCTGTCTATCAGGGGTGACTTCAGGACAACAGTGGAATACCTCATTAAGCTGCTGGAGACAGAAAGCTTCCAGCACAATAGTATCGACACAGGCTGGCTGGACAGACTTATCTCAGAGAAGATGCAGGTATGTGGAGATTATGCAGCTGTTGCCAATGGATGTTCTTAACTGTAATGACAGGTTATTTAATGTTTGACCTATATGTTAGTGTCTGCACTGAAACCACAATAAAACCAAATGTTGGGATGATAGTCTCTTTGGTTTATCCTCCTGATATCCACAGCATATAATGCATGACTGTTTTTGTGTAAGTTGTAAAGTGTAATTTACATGCAGGCGGAGCGTCCTGATACCATGCTGGGAATTGTGAGCGGTGCACTGCATGTGGCAGATGTTAATCTCAGGAACAGTGTTTCCAACTTTTTGCACTCTCTGGAAAGGTAAAAATCTAATGCAAATAATATATGGTCAAATACAGTACTGCGCAAATTCTCTAGCCTCAATCCTTTATATATTGCTAGGAATGTGGGAAATGTGTGCAGTGGGGTTTTTTTTTTTTAAACATACATAGGAATGCAGTATATAAGGCAAAAATTATTCTAATGAGCTTGAAAGTGAATATTTGGTATCACTACCTTTAAGTCTTCAACACAGCCTGCCCACACTGAGGCAAGCTTTCTTTTCATTTCTTGAAGTAGTCTTCAGGAATAGTTCTCCAGACTGGTTCCATTCTCTGTCGAGATGATAGTCAATGACTAAAGGTGTACCCCTGTGTGCATTTTCTATCCACGTATGGTTTTATTGCTTTGACAGTGTCTTTGGGATCATCGCAATGCTGAGACACTTTCTGATGAGGCTTTAGAGAACTGTAGAGGATCATTTGATGTTAAATATATATAATTGTTTTAGGCCCACCATTTGTCCAGTTTCTTCATTTTTTTTTTTAAGGGCACACTGCATACTGTTGGTATTTTCCATAGATTTGGCTAAAGAAATGGGAACAGATGATTTGTTTTTGAGATGGGCTGCTAACAACAGAGATACAATTTGAACTTGTTTCTTTGCTAAACTGTTTCTTATGTGTAGAAGCATTAATAGTAAATTAGTTTTGGCCATTATTTAATATGTAAACAAACAAATTAGTTGTAATCTGTTGTAAGCCGCAGTAGAAACAATCATTTAAAAAAAACAGCATTTTGAATAGATAACATGAGACACTCTGTACTCTCTGACCAGGGGGCAGGTGCTACCACCACACACGCTGCTCAACACTGTGGATGTGGAGCTGATCTATGAAGGTACTAAGTACGTTCTGACAGTGACTCGTCAGTCTCCCAACTCCTATGTGGTCATCATGAACAATTCTTCTGCTGAGGTGGATGTCCATCGGCTTAGTGATGGAGGTCTTTTGCTTTCATATGATGGAAGCAGCTACACTACGTACATGAAAGAAGAGGTGGACAGGTAAACAAAACCATTAACTGTATGAAAGAATTGTTACTATTGTAACTGTAAGTTTACCACATGACAACAATTTAAAAAAAAAAACAAAAGAACCCCCAGAAAATTATTGAGGAAAACACGAACACATTGTAAAGTCGAGTCTTAATAGCTTACTGGGCTCGTCAGGCACTCTTTTTGGCTGCAGTGGTTATTTTTTATATTTACATGCTTCCATCTGCCGTTTCAGCTCGGTAGCACCTCGTACTTTTCGACTTTCCTTTTTCTCCCTCCCTCACGCTCATACAGTCTTAAAGGGCCATCCCTGTAACACTCTGGCGTCCTATTAAATAATTTTTCGTATAATAATTTAAAAGATAAAACATGACACTGAAATCTTCTAATTTCTGGTTTGTTAACACTGTTTTTGTTTTGTTTTTTTGTTGGCAGGTATCGCATCACAATTGGGAACAAGACGTGTGTTTTTGAGAAGGAAAATGATCCCTCGCTGCTGCGGTCTCCTTCAGCAGGAAAACTCATTCAGTACACTATTGAGGATGGCGGGCATGTGTTTGCTGGCCAGTGCTACGCTGAAATAGAGGTACATTAGTTTAATGGTTAGTTGTGTGCAGTCCACTATAAAGATGGAATCTGTAAATATACATATGGTTATTTGCAAATAAACAGGTGATGAAGATGGTCATGACCCTCACTGCAGCAGAGTCTGGTTGTATTCACTATGTGAAGAGGGCTGGAGCAGCATTGGAGCCTGGCTGTGTCATTGCCAAGTTGCAACTGGATGACCCAAGCAGAGTGCAGCAGGTACATTATGTCTCATCATTCCACTTTATTGTTGTCACAGATACAGTATTTGCTGTGCAGCAAGTAGGATTTTGTATAATGCAAAATGACGGTTAATGTAATATTTTTGTTTACATCAGGTTAAATTAGAGCATCGGTTTTAACTTTGATGTCATTTGCCCATAAAAAGTATCTTAGCAGGTATCTTGGTAACACTGAGTATTAGTTTAAATATGCATGTGTTGCGTTTAATGATTAATCACTTTATGTTCAGCTATATGAGGGGAACCAATGTGCAAGAAGAGACAGACAGACAATTAAATCTAACGAATGTTAAACTCCAGCACAAGCGTCTCAAACTAAGACGAATCGAATAGATACGTCACTGACACATATGCTTGCTTTCTACAAGCCGTACCTGAATAACCCACAGACATGAGAGCGCGCACACACACACACACACACACACACACACACACACACACACACACACACACACACACACACACACACACACACACACACACACACACCCAGCATTTATCTGCCCTACCGTTGTATTATAATTACATATCATTATCTATGAGGAACCAAATGAACCAAAATGAGGTTGAGCTCACCATCATCATGAGTCTATATTGCACCCATATGGTGAAGCAAAGAGCAAAACAGCAGTAGAGTTCCCAAGAAATTGTAAAATTACCAAATCGAATAAATTAAAAAAAATATAAAGCTTAACACAACAATTAAGCAGAGAATAAACTAAGCAGTGGATTAAGAATTGCTTATTTCACACCATAACCTCTACCTCCTACTAGAACATACCATTGACACTCTGATGTATTTTAAAAATCCAGTGACGTATTAGTAATCGGTATTTGTATTGTCTCACAGGCTGAGCTCTACACAGGGACCCTGCCTTCTATCCAGGCAGTAGCTTTGAGAGGAGAGAAGCTGCACAGAGTTTTCCATAACACGCTGGGTCATCTTGTCCACATGATGAATGGCTATTGTCTACCTGAGCCTTTCTTCAGTGCTAAGGTAAGAATTCATGTACACCAGTGTGCACACCAGCATTACTTTGCTTAGTCTTGAACAGTTTCTGACAAACACACTTCTTGTGTCTCTCCTAGTTGAAAGAATGGGTGGAAAGGTTAATGAAAACCATGCGCGATCCTTCTTTACCACTGTTGGAGCTTCAAGACATCATGACGAGTGTTTCAGGTCGCATCCCCCCTGCTGTGGAGAAGGCCATCAAGAAGGAGATGGCTCAGTATGCCAGCAACATAACTTCTGTGCTTTGCCAGTTCCCCAGCCAGCAGGTGCATCACAGACACTTGCACATGAACCACATATTTCTTACTACACATACCTTATCAGCTTTTCAGACCTGAGCTCCTTCTTATACAGTTATAGACCACTTTCATGTGACCATTTTTTTAAAAATGTATTTTGAAAACAATGAACCCAGTGGCTTCATGCAGAATGAAAGTACGATATCTAGGTGCGGGTGTGTGTGAGTGACAAATAGATTTGTGGTCCAGAATTTCATGTAGCTTTTAAATTTCTTTACATAGCCTGTAACACACACTTGTTAAGGAACGCGTTGTCAGTGCCAAAGGGATTAAATGCTTATCAGTCTCCACTGCTGGTGGGATTAAATGCTTATTGTTTCTTCCTTTGTTTCCAGATTGCAAACATACTGGACAGCCATGCAGCTACTCTTAACAAGAAATCAGAGAGAGAAGTCTTCTTTATGAACACACAAAGCATTGTTCAGCTGGTGCAGAAGTGAGCAACATACTTTTTATCTAAATATCATCAAGTTTTAATGTTTGTCTGTGTGCTTTATCTGCACAACAGCATACATTTTTCTTGTAAGACCAGAATGTTTTTGTGTCTAACAGGTACCGCAGCGGCATCAGAGGTCACATGAAGGCTGTCGTGATGGACTTGCTTAGACAATATCTAAAAGTAGAGATCCAGTTTCAGAATGGTGAGAAACAGTGACTTGACACTTTCTTGCTTGGATAGCAGAAACATTGCATTAGCATATTCTCACCACTTGATGGTGCTCTTAAACCTCAAGTTTCCTGTCCAGTTTTTACCAAACGCTCTTATCTATCTGTCAACAGGACACTACGATAAGTGTGTCTTTGCACTGCGTGAGGAAAACAAGGGTGACATGGCCAATGTGCTCAATTATATCTTTTCCCATGCTCAAGTCACCAAGAAGAATCTACTTGTTACTATGCTGATTGTAAGTATCCATTCTTACTGATTTAGAAATCTCTATAAAAAAAGTGATTTTCAGCAGTCGTGCCTTTATCATATTCTTCTTCTTCCTCTTCTTCTCCATGTAGGACCAGCTCTGTGGCCGTGATCCAACACTAACTGATGAATTGATGGCCATTTTGACTGAACTCACCCAGCTCAGCAAGACAACCAATGCAAAGGTGGCGCTGCGTGCTCGGCAGGTCAGAATTGAACTCCTAATCTTGTTTGACATACTACAATGAAATAACAAAATTTAAAAAAACAAAACAAAACAAAACTGTACAGCAATGAAGAAGTACTATTCGGAAACTAAAAGAAGTTAGTTGAAAAAAAAAAAAAAAGATCTAAAAGCCTGTTTGTTTAGCTGAAAAGCTTTTGAAGTGGCAGAGGCTGTGGATTGGCTCAGGTAATGCCTAATTGGTAGGACTGTGGATTTTTTTAACCTCTGGCGTAGCCTGACATGCACTTTTAAGATAATTTGCAGCAACATGGGCCTTAAACTCTGTGATTGTTCTGTTGAGCAGTAATGTGCCCTGTAAGCACAGTATGAAACAAAATGTCATAGTTTGTAGTTGTATCTAGCTTGCTCATTTTAGTAATGCAATTGCTAATATTCATCCATACATCTCTGACAGTCTGTGTAGAGAGAAGTTTTTTCTCGTTGCTGTTTTATTAAAAGTAACTGTTTGTCAAAGTGCAACATCAAAGCTCAGAATCACCTGTGATCGCTGAGCAATACAGAAACACCAACACAACTATAAATGTAACTCACTACCAGACTTTATTTATTTAGTATTTTCCCACCAGATGTCACTATATGCTCTCCATTTCTTTAAAAATAAATATAAAGTAAAACATGTGACACATTAGCACAACAAAGTGTGTAGCTGAAACAGTGTAAAGGTTGACACTGTCAGAAAATGTAAAGGAAAGCATAATTAAGTAGTGTTTGCTGTGCTATACCTGAAGAGCACATTTATCTTATTCTTCCAGGTGTTGATAGCTTCCCACCTTCCCTCTTATGAGCTACGACACAACCAGGTGGAGTCAATCTTTCTCTCTGCCATCGATATGTATGGGCACCAGTTCTGCATTGAGAACCTTCAGGTGAGCATTAAAGGGCAAGAGCAGTAGTTGTGGCTGTGCATGTGTTTCACAACAACAGGCAAAATGTCCAAGGTGTATGATTATACTTTTTTTTTTTTTCTTTGTTATTTTTCTTTCTCTAGAAACTGATCCTTTCAGAGACATCCATCTTTGACGTTCTCCCCAACTTCTTCTACCACAGCAATCAGGTAGTCAGGATGGCTGCCCTGGAGGTGAGAGGAATAAGAGTCTTGTTTATTAATCAGTTTCTCTGAATTTAAGTTGAACAAACTTTACAAGCACTTCACATATCTGACCAGTATTGCCTGTCTTCAATAATGTCAGGTGTATGTTCGGAGAGCATACATCGCCTACGAGCTCAACAGTGTTCAGCATCGACAACTGAAGGACAACACATGTATAGTAGAGTTTCAGTTCATGCTTCCCACTTCACATCCCAACAGGTATTGCTCATGAAAATAGCTGAAACGCGTACATGTGCATTACTGTTCTGCTGTCCTGACCCCCTCCTTTCCCCAGGACGCCGTGCCATCAGTAATTCTACTCATACTCTCATGTTGAATTTTTCATTAAAAGTTAGCTTTTATCAAAATTGCTTGCAAGGTGACAACACAACAATAATAATATTAGTCTGCGTGTTAGCAGCGGGACCTGCAATGATGTGCTGCAGTTGCTGCTTATGCCTGTGTTTCTAAATAGAGGAACCTGAATTTTTCCTGTCTTACAGTTTTCTACAACATTTTATTATCTCTTTTTTTTTTTTTAAATCCCAAGTGAAGGTGTAGCATGGCTGCATAAAACTTTCATGACCTATTATACTGTAACTGTTAAAAGATAAAGAATACTTATTATTAAGTACAGTGGATATAAATAGCATACTCACCCTAGTTAAAATGCCAAGCATCTGAGAAATAAAAATTAAAACCACAATAAATAATTCTCAACTTTTGGTACCTTTAATGTGACCTATAACCTGTACAATTCAATTGAAGAAACAAATCAGCATAATAAGCTGGTTGCATAAATGTGCACAACCTTTAATTCAGCTGTCTGCAAGAAACTTGAAGGGTTTCTTGTGACTGGTGGTAGAAATGTTTTGAGTTCTGTCCACTCCACTAACACTTAAGTTTCCAGCTAAAGAAAAGCAGCTCCAAAGCATGATACTGCCAACACCGTGCTTCACCTTAAGTACTGGTAATGCATAGAGTGGTTTTAGCACCAAACGTTCTGTATGAAATTGTGCCAAAAAGTTCAACCTTCAGACCGTATCACATTTTTCCCACAAGCTTTTAGGAGACTTGTGTATGGATGTTTTCTTTGTCAGAATAGGCTTCAGTCTTGCAACACTAGCCCATAGTATAGACATGGTGTAAATGTCAGCAAAATCTTATTAGGACAGCTGAACTTTATGCGAGGTTAACGAGAGTCTCTAATTGATGACAACTGTGTACTCAAGAAAACTGAATGCCACGTTTAAATTAAAAGGTGCTTCAGTAATGTACTAGTTTTAGAGGTGTGCATTTTTATGCAGCCAGCTTATTGTACATTTTTTATGTTTACATTTTTTTCCCCATAACAGATTGGTTTGTTTTTCTCTTGAGTCGTACAAGTTATAGGTCACAATAAAGGTGGGAAGAATTTTTATAATGATTTATTGTTGTCTCATTATTTTTTTCCCCCAGCAGGGATGTGTGCACTTTTTATATCCACGGTCCCTGTTTTGTTTTTTTGTTTTTTTTTTCCTACCTCTGTGTCACTGTTCGCCATTGTTTTTCCTGTAAATGTTGTCATGTGCAAAAAAAGAAGGTATTTTTCACCACTGAAAATACTTTTCTTGGTTTGTTAAAACAGGACTGAGCAATTAAGCAATTGAGAATCAAGAGTTTCAGGTCACGTGCTCTTGCTTAAGTTCTGAGGGGAAAAAAAAACATCTGGCACAAAAAAAGTCAGAAGTTATTGTACATGCTCAGTATTTGAAAAGGTTTTTAACAGACACAGTACTGTGGCATTTCTGTTGCACTCACTCAGTTTCAGCAGCTGGGTTCAGTTCGTCCATGTGTGATTGCATGTTTTGTGTATTTTTTGTTTGTTTCAATGCATTTGCTTGTGGTTACTAAGTAGTGCTTATTTTTTGAAATCCTTGCACTCATCCATCCGCATGCTTGTGTTTTACTGTGTATAAATTAACCTTCATTTTTGCATCATTATTTGTGACATACAGAACGGCATGAGAGTGTGACGTGATCCGCTCTTTGTTCAGAGTTAGTCTCTGAACAGGGTTTGTTTGTTTGTTTGTTTCTTTTTGGATCACGTGATGCATGTGTAGAGGAAGCAGTTAAGTAGCAAAATGTGTGTTTATTGTGAGAAAGAGTTATTTACCATAATTTTACCATTCATTACATCCATTTCTATATGCAGTGGATGCATACAAGATTCTGAAACTCCACCCATGAAATTTTCCAGTCCCCCCCCTCCCAAACAAACACACACACACATACAGAGCACCAAGGATACAAATGTAATTGGCTGCATTTACATCAGATGTGTTTCTCGTTAATCTTTTTATGTGTGAAGTCACAGAATAATTTGATTGTTCCTGGTGCAAAAATATGTTAAGGGACACATATAATCACATGCACACATTGCTACACCTTAAATGTCTTCCTTCTGATGCCTGTCACTAACCACTTGATAATCAATGTTATTTGATTGCAGAGGGAACATCCCCACTCTAAACAGGTAAAACATTCTTTTAATTGCATCAACTACCGATGACTAGCTAGCTGGATGAATAAAGCTGTAATTCAAGTTGAGATTAATTATCTAGTTGTTGGTTATAAAGCTGTTTTATGTGTTTAGATTTAGTAACTTTGGTCTAGTCTGGTTGATAATTGCAGAGTAATTTAATTTTACTGACATCTGCATGGCCTATGGCATTCAACCTTTCTGCCAAAAAATGTCTTTACTGATGGGTGCCTGTTTCTGTTGAAATGACTGCTCTGTGTCTAACTGCTGCGTGTATGTGCTTCAGTATTGTGCAAGTTTAAGATAACTTATGTATGTCATATAGTTTAAGATGATCACATAAAATTTTGGTAGAAATCATATACTAGTACGCATCTCCAAAACTGAAACCTCTGACTGTCCTGCCAGGAAAATGTTTCCTTCAGTCCTGGAAAATCTTAAAGTCATGGACACTAAATTAGAGGAAACTAAACCCCAGGACCCTAAAGCACCAGAAAATGAATCACAGGATGATAATGCTGAGAAGAAAAATGCATCAGATTTGGATACTGTGGACAGGTTTGACACATAAGCCCTCTCGAGTGCTTATACAAGCTGTAACTTTGGGGTTGCCTGCTTACAATCAAAGGACTAACACACATCAAAATGAAACTTGGATACTTGAGGGGTCATTCTGGTGGTTTTACGTTGTCTTGTTCTCTGCAAAGCGGTGTTATCGTAACAGGATATATCTAAATGTCCTTGCCTACGGTATAGCTCTTTTCCTATGTTCATTCCTTGGTGGCGTTTTGTTACTACTTGTTTTTTTTTGTTTGTTTTGGGTTTTTTTTAAACATTCGAGCCTTTTTTAATATTTCTCTGTCTACACCTTAGGATGTCATTCTCATCCAACCTGAATCACTACGGCATGGTGCACATGGCCAGTGTGAGCGACGTTCTGCTTGACACGTCTTTTACACCACCCTGCCAGCGCATGGGAGCCATGGTGGCTTTCCGCAGCTTCCAGGAGTTCACCAAGTCAGTCCTTGTGTAAAAGAATTCTAAACTTGAGTGGTTTTTATTGGGAGGTAAAAGTATCACTAATCGTTTTTATTTATTTTTTAAATATTTTATAGGAACATAACGGATATGTTGAGCTGCTTCTCTGACTCTCCTCCACAAAGTCCAACCTTCCCAGAAGGAGGCAATCCCGTGCTGTACGGTGAAGAGGACAACAAGGTGAAGAGGGCAGACTTGCACTAGTCACTAGCCTGTCACTGACCCCTATAATTAAGGATTCGAATTAGATGTGTATTTGCTTTGTCACCCAGAGTATCCAGGATGAGCCTATCCATATCCTGAATGTTGCTATAAAGACTGACAGCGACATTGATGATGATGGCCTGGCAGCTATGTTCCGGGAATTCACTCAGTCAAAGGTGGGAGACATCTACAGGAAAAACCTTGTATCTTGTCAGTTAAGAAAATGGATTAGAATATATGAGATGACTTAGCTCGTTCTTATCATCCTGACTATAAATATATATATTTATTTCTTTTTTTTAACAACATTTTTTTCTTATTCCAGAAATCTCTGCTGTTTGAACATGGCATCCGAAGGTTGACTTTCCTCGTGGCTCAAAAGGTGAGGCTTCTGATTTAAAACTTAAAACTCAGAAAACCATCCATCTTCACCATCAGCTGCCTTGCATGCCATCAGTTCGGCACTACTGAACCGCATGTACCAAAATATCAGAAATAAACTGAGCTTGCATCTGATCTTTTTGTTACCACTAATATTTTATTAATTTATGTGTGGCAATACTGTAGTAATTGTGGTAATAATTTGCATTTGAAATTTAGCTGGTTTTCCTCTTTTGTCTCTGTATCTCCTTCTGCATGCCTTGCTTTTGCTGCATTTTTGATGACAGGATTTCAGGAAGCAAGTCAACTGTGAGGTGGACCAAAGGTTTCATGTAAGTAATGGAAGGCAGAAGAATTCTGTCGTCAACAGTGCATTTGTTTCACAACCAACACAAATTACATAGGAAATGCAAAATATCACTGTAGATGTTGTTGGAAACGCCACCTACAGGAGGTAGATTAATGATAGTGTATTAACATGCATACACTAATTCTGTTTAGCACAGACTTTTTTAATCTTTGCCATCCTGCAGCTGCTTTTTTTTGTTTGTTTGTTTGTTTTTTTACAGCTCGGTTATACCAGCTTAAATAAATCACACAGATTGTGAGCTCATCATTTTTAGATGGAAATGCCCTATTAGTGATGGGACCACACATTTTAGCCACATAAGAGTTTGAACCCCCAGATGTGGCAGTTTTGTGATGTACCATTTGTCTTTCAGAGTTTGACATATTATCAAGAGACCAGTTGCATTTAGATGACAGGGATTTGAATAGAAAAGACAAAGTCATTGTCATAATAACAGATGTCCCTATCATTGTGGCCGCTACTGTTTTATGCATGCTCACTCTGAAAAGATTTTTCTTCAGTTCACTATATTGCAGTGGGTCATTTGCAATCAGTGTTAAATCATAGCTATGAAGGTTTACACTGTGTATACTTTTGCCAGTCATCGGATTATTATGTAGCTTGTGGTGTGATGAGGGCGTCTCCAATCCATCTGGCATTATTTTGGCAAGTGGGAGACTTCATGTGATAACATCAGACAGGCCTACCAGGCATTATTCAGAGAATCACTGGATCTCTCAAAGGAGGACATGTTTTATGCATTAGAATGTAATGGGTGCTTATATGTTGAGCCCATTGCTATTATTATGTTAGCCCTCTGCTTTGGTGAATACATAGTGATTTCTTGATAGGTAAATTATCGCAGTAAAAGAACACAGGGCCCCCTGCGTGTCGATTAAGGTCCTAATTGTGACTGTTCCTTTCCATATAGCTATTTCAGCAAAGATCATAATGGCTTTTTTTGAGCTGCTGTAATTAGGCACAGTTGGTGAAAGTCTAATTAATTTGTCATTCTTAACACAGAATTGCTGTCTTTATAGAAAATGTAATCTGTTATGTACAACATTTTGATTCATTTATTTCTTTGTCTTATGATTATTTACACAGAGGGAATTTCCTAAATTTTTCACATTCCGTGCCAGGGACAAGGTAGGTGCTCACATAACACAAATCCAAATCATCACTGTCATATAAAATGTATTTTTGCTTGAATGTCAAATTAATGTTGAGCCTATGGAGAAGGGACCTCTATTGGAAAGATGAATATACTGTGTATTTAATGCACATGTATGTCGGATTATTCCCATGACAATGAAACAGCCTGTTTAGGGAAAAAAAACAGACTGACCACCCGTTCCAAGCAGTGTTAACTTTCATTCAGTTGCAGTCAGTGATGGCTCTTCATTTCTGCTACTCCTGATAGTTTCACTACAATGACATGACTAAAACTCATTAAACTAATGAACTCTTTAATTATGTCCCCCATTTAAGAGAAATGACACCCATTAGCAGCTTTCTGAGATTGATATTGCCCATGACTTAATTTACTTAATACAGTGTGTGGCTCATGGGCGTCTTTTTACACTTAAACCAACTGAGCAATCGTGAAATTGCCAATTTAAACTGTGTCTGTTAATGTTAGAGGTGCTAGTTAAGAAAAAAACTGAGGTGCTCAGTAAAATATTGAAACAAACTTGTCTCTGCAGGACTGTGTTACTGTTTGTTATTGTATCCTGTCTGTTTCTCAATAGTTTGAGGAGGACCGGATCTATCGTCATTTAGAGCCTGCATTAGCATTCCAGCTGGAGCTCAACCGCATGCGGAATTTTGCTCTCACTGCCATTCCATGTGCCAATCACAAGATGCACCTGTATCTGGGTGCAGCCCGAGTGGAGGTGGGCACAGAAGTTACGGACTACCGTTTCTTTGTCCGTGCCATTATCCGCCACTCTGATCTGGTAACAAAGGTAAGATTACAAGCTGGGTTTTGGATGAGAAACTTTCTATTTTTTGCCTTTCATTTTTAGCCCCCAAATTCTGCCGTGTTCAGTGCTGTTGAGATTTATTTTTTCCTCCTCTTTTATTAGGAGGCCTCCTTTGAATACCTTCACAATGAAGCAGAGCGCCTGCTGCTGGAAGCTATGGATGAACTGGAGGTGGCTTTCAACAACACAACTGTGCGAACTGACTGTAACCATATCTTCCTCAACTTTGTCCCTACAGTCATCATGGACCCATCAAAGGTCTGGGAAAATATTACCCACAAATATCTGATTGACAGAGTAAATTACTGCCACTGTGTTTGCTTCCTGCTAATCTTTTCCTGTGAACTTCAGATCGAGGAGTCTGTGCGCTCCATGGTGATGCGTTACGGCAGCCGTCTGTGGAAGCTTCGAGTCCTGCAGGCCGAGTTGAAGATTAACATCCGCTTGACTCCAACGGGAAAGCAAATTCCCATCCGCCTCTTCCTTACAAATGAATCTGGCTACTACCTGGATATCAGCCTCTACAAGGAGGTCACTGATTCCCGAACGGGACAGGTGGGGCCCAAAGACCGACAGGTGGGGCACTCATACATCATCCATCTCATCTCCTTATTGTCCATTCACTGGTAAAGGGCATCAGCTCCTTCCTGGAAACCTCAGCTTGTAGAGTACAATTTACCAGACTCTGTTGTAAATTTCTCAGTTGTATATATCATAATAGAAACTTCAAGTTTTTATTATTTGGAGTAGAGATCCAGTATGGTGTCTTGCCCATAGCCCATTGGACAGTTCTTTTAGCAATATCTTTTTTCTAAACTCGGGTAACTCAGGTAAGATATGTGAGATTCATCAATCCAGCCGTCCATTCATCTTTCAGTGGTCACGGCCATCCATTCAGTAGTAAGGCAGTGCTGAAGAGATGAAAGCTACATGAAGCAATGAAGGAAGATTTCTGTCATCTTCAACACATTTCATGTCTTATTTTTGTCTTTTTCTCATGTTTGCTCTGTGGTGGCTTTAATGGTTCCATAATATAAGAGATTCACAGTTTGTTTTTTATGTGAAGACTGTTATATGGTTACCAACAAAAGTGACAGCTCGAAGTGTTTTAGCTGTACTCATTTCATGCATTAAAATGTAATATTGTTGGGAGGATAAATAATGAAGTAATAACACATACTAAAGTTGCAACATAGTGAGAGCGCTACATGAGAGGAATTCTTTTGATGTCCAGTAACTATGAGAAGTGCTTTTAATCATTATCACGTTTTTTTTAGTTGTTTTTTTTTTTCCTGTCATGTGTTTTCATCTTGATTTCATCTTAATGCCAAGGTTGTTGAAGAGATCATTGTATCACTAAAGTGACCACTTCTGGCCTTTTTCCAGATTATGTTCCAAGCATATGGAGACAAGCAGGGCCCCTTGCATGGCATGCTCATCAATACACCGTATGTTACCAAAGACCTGTTGCAGTCTAAACGCTTCCAAGCACAATCTCTGGGAACCACCTATGTCTACGACTTTCCAGAAATGTTCAGACAGGTACTGTACAAAAACGTGCCTATTATATTTAGCTTCTGCTTAGATGTACTAAATAATAACATATTAACATGCTGCCTATTTTATCCTATCTTCAGGCTCTGAAAAAGCTGTGGCATTCATGTCAGGCTTATGCCGACTTACCTCAGTGTCCTCTTCCTTCTGAGCTGCTCACCTTCACAGAGCTGGTTCTTGATGCTCAAGGTCAGCTGGTACAGATGAATCGACTGCCAGGGGGCAACGAGGTCCGTGTTTAAGCTTGAAGCATGAAAACAAACCTTGAAAAAGCAGGAATTTTTGACATTGACATTTTTTGACACACTCGCCTCTTATTTCAGAATGTACACATTTTCTTTTGCTCTGATGCAATAAAGATGGTAGTATAGATAAATAGACGACTGTATATATTATACTTCTATTTATTCCAAAGATGTAAAGCTGCGTTCTGATTCTGTCTTGATTCAACAAATATGGAGGATTTCACACTTTTTATTCCACCGTTGAGCAAACATGGTCAAAATCAGAAAAACAACTATGCAGCTAATGTGGATTATTTATTGTCTAATACTTACAGATATTCTGTATTTATTGGGTTAAAGTTTCCCTATTTGATCTCTCCAGATTGGCATGGTGGCATGGCGGATGACCCTGCGAACCCCAGAGTACCCAGCAGGACGCGAGATCATTGTCATAAGCAATGACATCACACACAAGATAGGCTCCTTTGGGCCCCAGGAGGACATGCTGTTCCTGCGAGCCTCAGAGATGGCTCGGGAAAGTGGCATCCCCCGACTCTATATTGCGGCCAACAGCGGTGCCCGCATCGGTCTGGCAGAGGAAATCAGACATATGTTTCATGTGGCCTGGCAAGATCCAGCTGATCCTTACAAGGTCAGCCAGCAGAGTCTCAGAGACATTAGGCTATACTTAAACTTTAATTTAAATGTGTATAGAATTATTGTTTTTATTTTAAGTGAAATCCACTAATCACTATTTGTAGATAATTATTGAGAATATCGTAATATTCCTAATACTTATTTTAGTAAGTTTTAGTTATTTAGTTTTCCATAATTCTAAAAGATTTTTTTGTTTCAGAATTGCTGTCATTATCTCAGTGTATTTGCATTTGAAGGTTTATTATTATGTATTAAGTATTTATTTTTTACTAAAGGTGTAGTATATAAATTCTGAGACTAATCTGTTCTCTCAATTATTTTTTTTGTTCTTTTTTTTCTGTCTTTTAAAAAAAAAATAATTCCTGACTTTTTGTCTGCTGCATCTTCATTTTTGTCAATTTTTAAGCTGTCAACATTATTTCATTTGCATGTTTTGTTTTTCCTACAGGGTTTCAAGTATCTCTACCTCACACCTCAGGATTACAAGAAGGTTTCAGCTCTAAACTCAGTGCATTGCGAACATGTGGAGGATGAGGGTGAATCGAGGTAATTTTTTTTTTTTTTTAAGTATGCATTAATAGTTAATTTTGTATGTGAGGATATGATTTTATAAGCTTGTAATCTTCAAGATTCAAACACAAGATGTGACAGATGGAGACAAAGGTAAGAGGGGGTCATCGCATCTGGATTTGAGTGAATGTATGTGTTGTCACGCAGGTACAAGATCACTGACATTATAGGTAAAGATGAGGGGCTGGGTGTGGAGAATCTGAGAGGGTCGGGAATGATTGCCGGAGAATCCTCTCTGGCTTATGAGGAGATCATCACGATGAATCTGGTAAGATTCAAGTGCGCACTTGTGTGCAAACACACATTCATATATGTAGTCTGCTGCTTTGCCTTAAGTTTGTATGTTCTGTTAAGAAGAAAGACTTGCTGTATGTAAAGACGTGAAAAGCTGGATGGTTGCTTATTGGAAATCTTGCACTCCTCTAGGTCACATGCCGAGCCATAGGTATTGGAGCCTATCTGGTGAGGCTTGGACAGAGGACCATACAAGTGGACAACTCCCACATCATCCTTACTGGAGCTGGAGCCCTCAATAAGGTGAAATGGGTCATTTTTGTGTAATTTAGATACAGTAGAATACAGTGATGGTGCCTTTCTGCTGTTGTAGAAGAAAAACATGATTGTGTTGTACACATGTGCACTCTGCTTCTCCTGTAATGGGGAGTGAACACCAAATGAGCTGTTTCTAAATTCATATAATTAATGCATCTGCGCTTTAATGAGCAAACCAATATATATTCATTAGTTGACTTTTAAATTTTTCAGCTAATATGGCAGGAAGGTCAAATGGGTCTTTTATGTTTTTCGTCCTTTTTTTTTTTTTTGAATTATGAAAAAAATGTAACAGAAAACAGTGTGTGCTTTGATGATTTTATTTTTATTTTTTGGTTTATATGGCTTGTTCCCCCCTCCCTGTTTGAGCAATTTTGAAGCTCATTCCCTCTGCCTTGCTGTGTTCTACTGGGATTCCCTTTCCGATCCCAGCCACAGGCCTGGCTGCCACTCAAAGTGGAATAATTGAAAGCGCACCATGAAGTTGTATTTGCATAGAAATAGAGTGACATGCCAGAGGCTGCAGTGCAGGACACCCATATCATTTGTTTTTAATCAGAATGAAAAGTTTTGCTGATGCAGATTGTTTTTTGGTTTTTTTCTCGCCTGTATACACTTGATTAGTGTGTGTCTGTGTGCGTGTCTGCACGCATCACTGCCTCCTTTTGGCTTGCTACCCATTCTCTGTCCTTGTCAGTGCATTAAGATGATTTCATTTCAAATTGGATGACAGTTCACAACATGACAAACCATGCAAATGGCCCAATGATGGTATATCTATTTGCTGGAAGCTCAATTGTTTTTAGATTGTCCCACTGTTTTGCTCCATTTGTAGGAGCAGCATCACAATAATGGTTACTGACAAATGTCCACAATATAGAGGTGATGAATAGCAACACATTTTTTTTGTTTTTATTTGGAGAAAATGATTTTAACCAGCAACACTGATTTAAGATTTTTTTTTTTTTTTTTTTTTTTTTTTTTTTTGGCCTGCTCATTTATCATGTGACTTCCTGGCTATTAACTGAAACTTAATAGAGAGCAGGAGGCTGCCACCCAGAGATCATCATTTCATTAACTGCTGGAAAGAACTCCTATTTTCATGGGGAATGGATAGTAACTACTAGCACAAATACCCCAGCGAGCTGTTGCTACCACTTGGTGCCTCGTTTTCTTCCTTCCAATCATCTCCCTTCGTTCCTCCTCCTTTGTCTCCTCCTCTTCTCTCCGCAGTGGAATCTTAATGAATCTGGCGATGGCCAGAGGCACAGGGGTTTTGTGTATGTCAAGGTGACTGCAATGTTTCTTGGGGCAGCCAGCTTTCCTGACAGCTTTAGGAGAGTGCCCTAGATTTGTAGCCAGATACATAACCATTAATGGTAATAAAAAAAGTAAATGATGGCTGAAAAGGTGAGAGCTGAGGGTAGGGATTGAGCTCCTCTCTGATTTTTATAGAAGCATGTCAGGGCCCTGCCACCTGTTCTGAGATGCTTATGAAAATAAGGTGGGCTGGAAGTGAGATTTTATGGCTTCAGGTTGGCAAAGGAACAACATGAAGATAAAATAAGTTTGGTGGCTCTAAATGTATACAGATACATTGGTTTTTGTTGCACACCAGAAATGGATGTAAGCCAGTATAATGAATTAGGTTTTCTTGTTAAGAAAGGGACGTGTTAATTCATGCAATGTGTTAGGAAATCGGCTATGAAGAGAAGCAGGCGCTGTCCCCAAAAATGTGACTACTGTGAAAGAGGGGTATCGACAAGGCTGCCGTAATCTGGATACACAGACTAGAAACTTGTTTACAACACTTCCTGTTGTCAGCCAGTGTTGCGCAACAGTATTCTGACTTAGTTTGAGACTAGTTTTTAAAGGGTAAATCCACATTCTGTTCAATTAAGCGGGAAACTAATGCTTCAGGTTTTGAAACATTGCCTTCTTTAGTTGCCTGATCTAAAATAAAATACCTTTGTCAAACATTTCCCCAGAAATCCATACATTTGTCCTTTTCCTACATTAGGTGCTGGGCAGAGAAGTGTATACATCCAACAACCAGCTCGGTGGAGTTCAGATCATGCACAACAATGGTGTCACTCACTGCACTGTTTGCGATGACTTTGAGGGAGTCTTCACTCTTTTGCAGTGGCTGTCCTACATGCCCAAGGTAACAGCTCGATGTTTAGAACGTATGTAAATATAATAATGTAATGTACAATTTCATTTAATAATGTGATATCATGATCATAATGAGTGATCTTTTCCTCAGTGTAAATCTAGCCCAGTGCCCATCCTCAATGCCAAGGATCCCATAGATCGACCGGTAGAGTTTGTACCTACCAAGGCTCCTTATGACCCTCGCTGGATGTTGGCAGGACGCCCCAGTCAGAGTGAGTGCCTAATGTGGACGTATTTAAATTTGATTATGAAAATGTTTGGACTAGCAAATCGATTCTCGAGTAATATTTGTGTATTTAAAAAAAAAAAATGCAGACCTTCTATTCACTGTAGCTTCTTTGTTACTCTGTATTAAATGCCCAGTTTTATTTACTAGAAATCATCCTATTAATTATTAATGCTATTGATGTTATAATTCTGAACATAGTCAAAAAAAGCTGTAGTGATTTGTTTAGCATCTAAGCTCTCAAATCTAAGCTTTGACTATAAAAATAATGTATACACTTCACTTTTCCTCTAATGATCATTAATATTGCTTCATCAGCAGTTGTTAAAAAGTCAAGCCACATTTTCTTTTGTGTTATTTAAAGTAAATATAAAGATTTATTATTTCAGCCTGATAGCCTAAGAGTTAAAGGTTGAAATAATTCATTACAAGAGAAAGGCTATTAAGAAACTAAGCAAGAAACAGTGAAGCCTAACACCATGCCGCCAAAGGCCAGATCAGCACCAAAATTGATGCAGTGTGTTTTACACTGCAGGTCAGGACTGAGCAGGTTCCACATCAGTGTAATTACTGCTTGGGATGGCAAAGAGATCGGGGAACCGTGTGGGAAGCCAGTCAACGTCTGGTAGTGATGAGTGGCCAAGCTTAATTGAATGGTAACCTCTTAGGCTGGGCATGTTTCTTGGGGTGTACAGGCAGAAAAAGAGCTGAGCAAGTCTGCTTATACAGTCATCTATCACGGGCGGTGCCAAGATGACAGATCCTGCGAATATACACGCTGAGTCTGCACACAGAAGAAAGCTAGGGATTTTAAAAATATCACGAGAAGAGAGAATGCTTTTTGGAAGTGGATCTGATTGTGTTGCATTTAGAATTTTCATTAATTAACTTCACTTTTTGCCTTTATTTACTCTGTGCATGTATTCTGCTCTCTCTCAATAAAGCTCCAAAGGGTTCCTGGCAGCTTGGCTTCTTCGACCATGGCTCTTTCATGGAGATCATGCAGCCGTGGGCTCAGAGTGTAGTGGTAGGCAGAGCCAGGTAAGTCCCAAATAAAACCAGGTTACACATCACTAAACGTTATTGATTTACAAAACAAAACAAAAAAATCGATTAGCTTTTAAAAATCATATCAAAGTATTTTGTAGATTTTAACAGTGGATGGCCTCTTTACAGACTCGGTGGGATACCGACTGGAGTTGTTGCTGTGGAAACCAGGTCAGTGGAACTGTCGATCCCAGCTGATCCAGCCAATTTAGACTCTGAGGCTAAGGTAAGGGTCACTGAGTGTGTATATATTCAAGAATGAACAGGCACACAACACATTCACAGACACCTTTGTACTGATACCGCTTCTTTCGTTTTTATTTTATATTTAGCTCATCCAACAGGCAGGACAGGTGTGGTTCCCAGATTCTGCTTTCAAAACTGCTCAGGCCATTAAGGACCTAAACCGGGAGGGCTTACCTCTCATTGTGTTTGCCAATTGGAGGGGCTTTTCTGGAGGGATGAAAGGTACTTCTGCCTCAGTCACCAACCAATTAGTGGTTGAACCCTATCTTCATCTAATATGGTTTTATCCTCTTTAGATATGTACGACCAAGTGCTGAAATTCGGGGCCTACATTGTGGATGGGCTGAGAGAGTACAAGCAGCCAGTATTGGTTTATATCCCCCCGCAGGCTGAGCTGAGAGGAGGCTCCTGGGTCGTTATAGATCCCACCATCAACCCCCGGCACATGGAGATGTACGCCGACAAGGACAGCCGGTGAGCTTTGGAGAAAAGGAGGCAGATTTTTATTTTTTTTAATACCTTGTCTTTCCTCACTTAAATCCTTTCTGTTTCCAGAGGTGGTGTGTTGGAGCCTGAAGGGACAGTCGAGATCAAGTTTAGAAGGAAGGATCTGGTCAAGACCATGAGAAGAGTAGATCCAGTCTACATGGGCTTGGCTGAAAAATTGGGTAAGCCCCACACTTGAAATCTGAGTATTCCTCTTTAGGGCTATCTCTCTTCCTCCCCGTTTGGCCTTACCTTCATTTAAGGGAGAAGCAAAAGGTGTGAGCATATATGCTTTCCCTGTCATTCTTGATTTTGTGTCATCTTTTTTGCATTCCCCTGGGAGATGTGTCGGTCACAACCTGCTCAGATTAATCACTAGCTCTACTGTCTCTCCCATGCAGACTATTGATTTTTTTTTTCCCCTTGGACCAATGCTGCAATTTCTTGGAGCTTTCGGCATAGTGATGGTTTACTGTGAGGGTTTTGGGAGCTCATCTGTCTGCTCTGAGAGAAGTGAGGGTTTGGGGGCGGTGCTAGAATAAAACACTATTAGCAGAAGTTGATTCCCAACTACATTCTCATAGAGAACCTGTGTTTATGTATAACATACCAAAAGGCAAATACAGGACTACTATGCAACTGCCTGCATAAAAAATATATATAGGCTGATAGTACAGAGGTAAACAGAAAATACAGTTACATATACGTGCTCAGAAATGTAGATAAGCACATGCACTTTTGATTGCTGATCCCTAAATTCAACTTTTTAGAATAATCCAGTGAGCTATGCCTAATATGCTTCATGCTATTACTCTGAAACTTCCAACAGGAACCCCAGAGCTGAGCCCTCCTGATCGCAAAGAGCTGGAAACCAAACTTAAGGAGCGTGAGGAGTTTCTTTTGCCCATCTACCATCAGGTGGCTGTACAGTTTGCGGACCTCCATGACACCCCAGGTCGCATGCAAGAGAAGGGGGTCATCACGGTGAGAGCTAACACTATCACATGTGCACATATGAAGGTGTAGTCTGTGAATAACCTGAAAAGCCCATAGGGGAGTATCAGTCTAGCTGCTGCTGCACCTGCCTAGTGAATAATGTTTGGTCTCAACAGGCTGCGAGATTCATCCTTATAATTATCTTCTGATGACCCTGGTCTATCACCTTAGCAACTACAGAGCAGCCTTAGGCAGACCCCATCTCATTCTGTGCCTTCACAGACCCATCTTTCACATACAAATACACACAGATACACACTTTGCTCACATGACCAGAGGGGTGTTTTACAGATGGATGGCAGTCGGGGTGTTTTTTTTTTTTTCTCTTCCCCTCTTTCCTGCCCTACATGCTATATACAGGAGAGGATTATTACCTATTCTAAAGTATACTAGCACGGAAAAGGAGAACAGACATCCTCAGACCATCAGTTCACTGTAATGTGAAGAACCGCATGTGTTATTAACACACCAATCCGCTTTACAACAATTACATTTTAAATGTGTCGAATTAGATTTTATTTTATTAAGGCTGAATGAAACCTATAAATTCATTGACATTTGTGGCAAAGCAGACAGTTTTTAAGCCAGGTAATACAGTGGTCTACTTAATTAGTGCTACCTGAGTGCCACACCTTTGGCTTCACTTGATAGAGAAGGCAATACTCCACATTAAAATTGGCATTCAGCAGGATTAAAACGTAGCTCTTCATGATACCAGCTCTTTGTAACGCTAGATGCTTGTCTTTTGCCTCTTCAGGATATCCTAGAATGGCAGACATCCCGTCAGTTCTTCTACTGGCGTCTGCGGCGTCTGCTGCTGGAGGAAACCGTAAAGAGGAAGATCCAGGTGGCCAACAGCGAGCTGACAGATGGGCAGATCCAGGCGATGTTGCGCCGCTGGTTTGTGGAGGCCGAGGGGGCTGTAAAGGTAAAAAGTATTTTGTTGGCGTTTTTAGGTTTTGTTGTAAAATCGTTCAATATGTATTGGCTCTGAGTGAAAAGTATGATAATATGGAAGGATGTGGTGGTTCATAAATTTTAAAGTTTGACTTTAGAGAGCGAGGGGATCGTGTAGAATTCATTCAAAATAAAAACTTTGAATATTTAAAATACTGGTAAATTCTAGTTATTTTCACAGTAGACTGAAACCAGAATTGTGGAATAACAAAATATCTGTCATGTAGTGAACCTTTTCATCATGTCCACACAACCACACAGAATTGTAGACATTTCTGCTTTTCAGTGCCTTTCATGTTAGATTTTTTTTTTTTTTTTGTAATGTCTCATTGTGTATCGCTCTGTGAAAGTCATCATCTTTCCTTCCTTCCTTCTGTGCTTCCTTGCTTCTAAGGCTCAGAGCTCCAGCCGCTGGGGTGACAGGAGTCAGCTCAGTGTTTGAGATCTCTTAAGAAGTGGCCTTCTTGTTAGCTAATACATTACCCTAATCAGGACTGGCTGTCTTAAGCCACAATTAATCACGGCCCTGGCACGTGCAGATAGGAGAGCAACACGCTGTTTCTTAATTAAAAGCAAACAGATTAAAAATGATTAATAAGGGCGTTAAATGTTCTTGTGGACCTCAAGCAGGACTGTTCATAAAAAGGCAAGAGCCCATTAAACCCCCAAATCTTCACTAAGCCCTCCAGCCTGGCTTTGTTTGGGAACAGAAAATGCCAGCACTCATGAATACTAATTTTTCCATCAGGTCCAGTCAGCAAGACATCAGGCCCCCACTTTGTGCCTGTCCATCTTTTTTGTTGTTGTTGATGTTGATATTTATTTGTTGATTCATGATATTTTGCTAATTTTATCTTTTAATATGGTGTGTAACTTTTAATTGCTTTTACTTCCATTCATTGTTGCATCATGAAAAAAAGTGGGATTTTCAGGCTTTATATATGCTTAAATGCTGCATACAATGATTCATTTTCTGTCCTTTAACGCTCTCTGTGTTCTGCAGGCCTATCTGTGGGATAACAATGAAGAAGTGGTGGCATGGCTGGAGAGGCAGCTAGCTGAAGAAGAGGGTGCGAGATCAGTCATCGACGAGAACATCAAGTACATCCGCAGAGACCACATCCTCAAGCAGATTCGCAGGTGATCATTCAAAGCTGTGCAACAGCGCAAACTGCTGCTGAGTGCTGGAATTAAATAGCTCATTTTCTCCTTTCTTAACCTTCATTCGCCCACCTGACAGGCTCATTTTCTTTTGTTTCCCTCTCTTTTTTTTTTCTCCCAGCCTTGTTCAAGCCAATCCAGAGGTTGCCATGGATTCTATTGTGCACATGACCCAGCACATCTCACCTACTCAGAGAGCAGAAGTGGTACGTATCCTGTCCACTATGGAGACATCAGCATCCTCCTAGTGGGGGCCTGTCTTTGCCCATGCTTGGCTTAAAGCCCAGCTTAGGCCATAGTCAGACCTAAACAGAGCCTGGTTCAACCTGATCTGGAGATTGAGGCTAGAGGAGCCAGCGTGATGACCGCTGGCAGCAGCCACGTTGTTAATGAACCGCTGGCAATGATTCTCAGTGATCAAGAGTTGACTGACATCATTTATAACATTTTGTAAATGGCAGTACACATGTGCTAGTGTTTAAGATGAATTCATGTGTTTTGTACTGAAGAGCAATTAAAAGAATGACAATGTAGAAATATCTAGTGAATTTAATTTAATAATACGTTTGGAGTTTACACAGATGACTCGAGAGGATGTCTATGCTTCCATGATAATCCATGCTTTTCAACTGGAGTGTTCCCAAGTATAAATTAAACACGCTGTTCTTAAAAAGACACCTAGGTTTGTGACATACGCTTGCTAAGATTTGCAAGCGTTTTGATGACCAGCTCAACAGTGGCGACACATTGATAGAGGAGTTAGAAAGAAAGGGTTTTTTTTACACTCCTAAGCATGGAGCACTTAGTTACTGAACAAAGACAGAATTGAACAGGGGAGCTCAGCAGGGAGCAGCAGAAAGGTCCCTTTTAAACCCCAACTATTGCACAGTTACCCTGCAGTGAGCAATGGGCAGCTCGCCTCACAACAAAACCACAGCTGTCCCCTTCACACAGTAAATGCTGCTTTAGAGGCACTTTAGTGCTTACTGTTCCCTTACATTGCAGCCAGAATCAAGCCTGCATTTGAAATGTTGCATCTAGCATGCGTGCAAACATAAATGCACAAAGGGAAACAAACAGTAACGCACGGAGAGTTGACGAAAGCTTGAATACGAAATGGAGACGGAGTTTAAAACGTAAGCTTGCTCAGAAAGATCTTTTTTCCTCTTTTTTTGACAGCTGTTGAGTCTTAAGTTAAGCTTGTTCTAAATTTATGTTTTATTTGTTTGAGTTTCTGATTTTTTTTCTAAAGAGATGTATTTGAATTAACAATCAAATGGCCAAATCTTTTAAAAATGTCTGTGAAATGATAAAAGCTACTGTTCACATATACGTTACATTTTAACTGTAATCAACTGTTGCTGAAGTTTTTACGTCTGGTGTATGAAATGTTGTTTATTTTTACCATTTAAACCAGTCTTCTGAATCACATATTCGACTGTATTTGTGTTATGATAGAAAGACAACCTGTTGTTAGGAACTGAGTACATAATGCTAATAATAACAACAGCTAAAGGGCACTACATTGTTAAATTTAGACTTTTGGATCATTGTGTCAATGCCCTGCTGAATACCAATGTTGGCAATGTGAAATGGCTTCATAGTTATTGCTGTGCCTTTTCTGTGTGTGCGTGTTGACACCTGTACTGACAAGCTTCCCAGCTGCTTTCTAAGTAACTGGATGTTTCCTAATTGAAGACGGAAAATAATCTCCACTGATGACGATGTGCTCTAAATGTAACTTCAACTTTAAATAAAGCTTACCCAACTTAGTTTAAAGTTTTTTGATTTTTTTTTTTTTTTTAACAAATGTCTTGTTTTCAAGAATTTATGCTAATTTAATTTGTCAATTATTTTTCTGTATCGATGATTCCGGCGACTGATAATCACATCACTGGAAGCCTCGTTAATTCCAGTAGTCAGAACAAAGTCTGTGACTCTGGAGAGACATTTTCTGATTATTTGAAAATGATAGTCTTCCCATTCCTCAATCCACAGATGATTAAAGTGCCATTTTTCTCTTTGGCTTTTAAACTTCAACAGTATTAAGGAGGATGAAGCAGATCAAACAAATATTGAGGGATCTAGCTCATCCTCCCCTTTTTTCTTCTTTTTTTTTTTATTCCGGCTCTTTCTTTCATATCATCCCCTTGGCTCTGTCAACTCTATTACCATGTTACCAACAAATATGTAAGACAAATTGAGTTGCATGCACCCAATACCCACCACAATTATAGACGGCCCAATAAAAGAAATGATTCATTTGGTAGTATAATTGGAAATGTGCCTTGCTTGGTCTTGCTGGTCTCCCAGAGGGTTCTTGCTCATTTGTAGTGGCATGCTAGGCCGATTAATTCTGCTTTTAATCACTGACAAACTGCGAAATCAGGTTCCTCGTCAGCCACTGGAGGGAAGAGGATCAGTAGGTGAAACTGACAGAAACTTGTAATGATCTTTCTCTAGTTAAGGATGCAAACCGGATCTGCTGATATATAGTTATAAGCTTTGTTGGAAATAAATAAATAAAGAAGAATACTTTAAATGTTACTACAGTTGAATTAAATATTCATCTTTACCCAAATGACAAGCCCCAGTGACTTCTGGTGTCACGCAAAAAAAGTGACAAAAACAGGAGGGGGCAGAAAGAAATATTAGTGAAAGAAAGGGGGAAAAATTCACATCTGTGATGAGACTGAAAAAGAGGCATTACGATGAGAAGACTCAATCATGCATCGGAGACAACCATAATTCCACATTCACGCGTCACAATGACTTGACAGCACTTGAGAGACAATGCCTGTGACCCAGTTGCAGGATTCCAATTAGCAGGGTGTATGCAACAGTTGAGATGAAAAGAGAACAGGGTCTTTACAGAGCCCCAGGGCTGTCTGATTACTGCCTGAAAACAAGAGTCTTTTGGCCATGACAAAGAGTAGACAGACACAGAGGGAGTGCCAGGTCCCAGCTGTTCTCCCCTTTTTTCCAGGCAGAGGATTTTGAAGAGCTCATCTCATCTCTGCGTCCCTCCCTGTCTTTTTACATTTCAGACATACTGCAAATTTATAACAGGCCAGGGCACTACAATGCTATCAATTTTATGAGTATGTGGTCATTTTTAAATTAATTTTTCACCGACGGTATTGAAATAAATGTTGGCTTCAAACCTGTTTCTCTTACTTCAGGTTATATACTGAAGGCACACTGAGGAAAATATTTTTTTTTCAATAACTGACAAAAAACCCCAAAAAACATTTCACGTTGCATCATGTGCAATTTTAAAAAGTGTGTTATCATACAATGCTGTTGGAAAGACACACTGCACACCATGGGGTGCAGTTTTAAGAAGCTGGACAAGTGGAGGAGAAAAGAAGGAACAGGCCTAAGATAAAAGTCGTGATATGATGAAAAAAGATCCAGAAATGTCCTGACACAAGATCTGAGAGATGCATCTGGCCCTTCAGCTGATCCATCTACTGCTCTGTGAAGCCTCAATTGGAAATAATCTCAGTTGAAGGGTAGCAATCAAGAAGCCATTCTTGGAGAAGGAAGAAAGGCTGGACACAACTGGACTGAAAATCAGTGGCAACAAATCTTATTGAGTGATTAAAGTTTTTGTTTTAGTTAAAAATGTCACTAAGTCTAAAAGTGTTCAGGAGAGCGGTCCAGCAGTGAGTGTCTACAGCCATTTATAAAACAGCGGTGTTGAGGATTTTGTCAAAACTTATGGTACTTTGAAATCATTAAAGTACCGTCACATTTTTACCCACGATGATGCAATACAAAATTGATTGGCAGCTGCTTCATTTTATGCATGTCAATGATCCCAAGCACACTGCTAATGCAGTAAGCATACCTGGATACTTTTACATCCCTGCCAGTGAAAACACTCAGAATATACTTTGCTACTTATTGTAGAGCCTACCTTACAATATAAAGCACCTTGAGGCAACTGTTGTTGTGATTTGGAGCTGTATAAATAAAATTGAATTGATTTGAATTGAATTGAGCTTTGCAAAAGCACACAATGGAGCACTATCAGCATCACCAAATATTGACTTTCAGTCTCTTTTTGCACTTATACTGTATTTCCATTTATGCTTGTTGTTTCATATCACACATATTTCCCATGTTTCTAATAAACTATAAAGAAATGAGAGGTGGCTCCAAACTTTGCACAGTGCTATATATTGTGAATAATGCATATGAGAATAGAAATGCAGTCTTGAAACTTCCAGTGAAGCTGAACCTATATCAGAAAGTAAAACATTGTTGTCACTCTGGTGGCTTTGTTTGAATTTAGTTTCATGATAGTGAGATTAGAACGATAGTGATATTTCCCCATGCATCCCAGGTTTTGTGGTTTGTAATCTTTGATAGTGTCTCAACGCAAACTCAGTTCCTGAAATGCAAATCCACGTATAGATCAATATTTAAATAAATGATTTAGAGCATCTTAAATGCAGGGTATACAGAGGTTGTGAACCTCTTTTGAGGGCAGGAAAGCAGCACTTCAGCCCTCTGCAGGAGTAAAAGCTTGCAACACTCTGTGATTGTCACTTCATAATGCTGCCATTTCCTCTGTACCCAAGCCTGGTAAAGACTGAAGTGAACTTTGGCACACATCAGCAGCAATTTTTTAAAATCTTGATTGCACCAAAATTACACAAAGATCAAATAGCAAAAAGTCGTCCTTACATTTCGTATACAAAATGTGAAATTATTACAGCGCATGGTTGGGGAGTGTGATTGCGACTCGTCCTGAAAATGCTGCTCACACACTTAATATTTCACACACATACTATAACAAGGAAAACATGGCTTAATCAATATGAACTGTAACATGGAAGAAGCTTCATATAGCTGTGCATTACAGGCCAGGTAAAGTTGTCCCTTGTACCGTGCCTCCCTCCCCTCTCCTCTGCTCCTTTATCCCAGCATTAACATTCATGGAACCACTGGAGTGTTTCGGGCTTCGTACGTTGAGCCAACTACAATATGTACATGGCTGAGGAGGAGGGGAGAGGAAGGTTGGAGCCCCCGGAATACGATCTGTGGAAAATGGGGAGGGGCAATGGAGGTCGATGGAAAAGGTTCCCCAGTATGAGATTGTGGAAAGGTCAGCAGCCGAGGTCCAGCACCTTTGGCCATACATCACAATTATCACTGTAGGTCATCAACTGGTATAGAAAATATGGAAGCAGCGATAGATCCTCACAGTATATTGGACGTGTTGGTAAGGGTGGGACGGGAAAAAGATGCTATCTACTGTTACCGTGTCTCTCAGCAAATGCTACTACAAACATAATTGTCTGAGCCATTCTGACTACAGGGCTCTGTAGTCTACTCAGCCTGTTGGTCGGTCGCTTTGAGCTATAGACTGAAATCTAACCAGCTTTTAGGTTGATTGCAGTTGAATTTGTACAGATATTCAGATTCTCCAGGTGATGAATTAGTCACACATTGTTGGATGCCCAGCTTCTCATTTAGATGCACGGTGTATTTGAATTTTTGGAAAGTCGAACATCTGTACAGTTATTCCACAGACCGCCATCTGCTACAGACTTTTAAAGACTTAGAAGAATTAGTCACTAAAGGTGATCGAGTCTTTGCAGCCAGGACACCACAATTACTAAATTCCCTGCCTGAGGATCTCAGGCAGGCAACACATTTTTATCATTTGGCTTTGTATAACTGCTAATGCCTTTATCACATTTTTTTCTTTCACTTTTAAGGCAGTTTTTCCTTCTTTTTTTCTGTTTATAATTTATTTTGTGTTATTATGATTTTTAAGTTTAACTTTTCATATTTGTTGCTTTTATTATTCTTTGAATCTTTGTTTTGAAGAAGCTTTAAATAAATGCAAAAGTAAAAAGTTTTCTCCTTTCACACCATTTAGCACAAGACTCACAATATTGCTTGCTTTTATGTTGCTTTTTATTCTGTGTACAGTGACCTTGAGTGTTTTGAAAGGCGCTTTCAAATAAAATGTATTATTATTATTAATGCTTCCATAGAATACACTGTAATACGAAATAAAGCTCTTTTTATTTTTTACTTTCCTGTGGGTTTTTTTGCCAACAAGCTATCAAATGAAAGGAAAACTGAACAACAATGAACAAAATAAATAAAAAACAAATGAATAAAGTAGAAACTCTGAACCAAAATAAGTATGCACAACTATTACAGATTTACATTTAATGTAATTTAATTACATTTAATGAAATACTTATAGAACTATGTGTACTGTAGGTTCCTTGTGACTTAGTCACCTCATCTTATTACTATAGGAATGTGTACTTATTGTTGCTAATTTGACGTTATGAAGTTTAGTACAAGATGCACCATCAAAGAATCTGAAAGCCCGTCAAGCCAGAACTGAAGATGCATTAATTAATATGTTCAAGTAAAGACAGCCTGCACTGAAGTGTATTGTGTGGCACTCATTATGGGTTATGATATGCACCGTTTAGCTAAATGCAAAGATCAGTCCAGTCCAGCAATGAGTCCATTTGAGAGATGTGTCACATTAAATTGAATACATTAAGGGCATATCAGTGGACCATAGAAAGCCAACTCCACATGGAACTGTTGGTTTACCGCATCTCATAATGCACGTCCTTTGGCTCTGAAGGACAAAGGCAGCCAACCAGTGAAATCCCTGTGCTTGACAAGCTAGCTTGTAGTAATGTCATGTATCAGCATTAGTTTACTACATCTAAATCAGACTGATAAAAGCCATCTAAGTTCTCAAGAATCTGTCCGGCCTCCAGATGAGTGCTGGTGTAAGTATAGATGAGAGAAGGAGGGTTGCTTTTGATTTTAGGCAAATTCGCCTGAACTGAAACTTTTATAAGGTTTGAGTTTACATTTAATTAAAAAATGGGAGTGAATGTTAGCTACTTTATTATAACTGCTAAAGCTTGCACTAAACAAGAAACATTTTATGTCCCAAACTTGCTCAAACATTAGATGAAACGTTGAAACTGATCCATTGGAGCTGGAGAACTGCTCTACAGTCACCTCCATACTGCACCCCATTACATGCACCTATGCACATATACCATATGCAGAGCAGAGTTTTTCACACTTGAGCATACAAGCTTACCATCTGATCAGCCATCAGTGTCATGTCTTTGTCTCAGTCTGCATTGTGCAGCAAAGCAATCTGAAGGAATTCAGTGTGCAAAAGCCTTTGCTATGCAGAGGAAAATCATGCTTTCAAAACATTTTTTATTATTTCATTCATGAACAGATGGATACTGCTCGTAACATTATTGTGAACAATACAGCCACATACATGATCCAAAATAAATAGAAGAGGGGAAAGAAAAAGTTTTCCAAAGACCCATTAATAACTGAAAATAATCGCATTGTCATTAACTTTAGGAGCAAGTGACACATTGATTAAAATCTTAACAAGTGAATCTGCCTCTTTTTTTGTGAATGGTTGACTCCGCAGGCTCAATAACAGGCTGAAATCAGCTCTTGGCCTCACGGATTAAGCAGTGTAGGAAAAGAGAGTAGGTGGGGAACACTCGTGATTCTGTCCTCTTCAACTTTAATCAAAATTACACTGACGTGCTGCAGCCCCCCTCCATGTCTTTCATAATAATAGACCGCTAAAAATTCAGAAGGCAGGCTCCACATCAATCACTCGCCAGATTTGAGTCCAATGCAATAAATATGTAAATGAGGAGAAGCCAATGTCTCGTAGCTTTGAGATCAGCGCAAGGAGGGAAAAAAGGAGAAAACTGTATTAATTGCCCATGGCCAGAGGAATCCTATTACTGTGGGCATTGATTATAAAATTCTATGTGTGAATGATTTTCATGCAGAAACTGGAGTACCAAGCCTCAAGCATAAAGTGAAGAAAGAGTCAAATTTGTGAATTGGGCTAGATTGAGAAAGGGGCTAAAAAGAACAGCAATGAGAAAAATACTAAATTTAAGTTCAAATCAAATAAGGATCAGAAGGATTCATCTCAAATTGCAGTAGATTATTAGTACATGGTAGCATTTATCTTATTGTTTTGGGTTTTTCTTTTCTTTTCTCGGTTTTCAGGTGTTTAAATTTTGATACACAGGATGTAAGCTAGTTATATTTGTTCACGCTAAGTCTTCATGGGTGACTGTATTATGCTCCTTGAGAAGAGACTAAAAAAAACTTTTGGTAATTGGTCCAACAAACTATGCTGATTCTGTCTAAGAACATTGTCTAGTCTTGTGAAGAACAATAAAGATACTATAGCTGCAGGCATCTAACCAAGCTGCTGATACCCAGCTCAAGTGTCAGGGCATAATAGGAGTCAAACAGTCCATCCAGTCAGCGGTAGGCAGCTAATTAGCCATCAGCTCTTTTGTGCATAAAACATACCCGATATATAAAATACAGTTCAGATTTCCTGGACACCAGGTTCCATGATTGCTTGCTTGATTTGCTATTTTTTCAGGACACTTATGAAAGCAGTTAAATTGGTAGGTAAGTGCACAAATCAATGCTTAGAGGTCAATTAAGTCCTATCCCCCCCCCCCCTCTCTCTCATTGTCAGCGAGATTTAAATTGATTCTCTGGTTTCACGTTTGACTTGCAAATCTTTCTCTTCATCAAGGTATTTTGTTGAGATTATAGGGATTACGTTTCCAGCATAACATTATCTGCTACAGCAAACGGGAACGTGTAAATGTTGTAAATTTCAGTTAATTAGCAGAATTCAAAGATCAATATTAGCAAAAAATATAATATTGTGTATTAGGGGCATTTTCAGACATGCTTTAAGTGGTAAACTTTCTACCAAATTACACTGAATGGCCAACTGATGTTAAGTTCACCATCATGATTAGAATTTCTTGCACACACAGTACGAGGGAGAGCAGAGCAGGCCAGCAAGAACAGCAGTACTATCTCTCATACTAAGCTGAAATGACACGAGAGCACATTTAAATGACATAAATAAACTCTGGATTGCATCTCAGAGCCCTCACACTGCAGCATTATCTGCTGAGGATTACATTTCTATATCAAGTAGCTGTACATTTCTACAGACAGGTAACAAATTAAAGGTAAGGTGCTGGGCTAGAGCAGCTTCAGTGCACCTGGCAATGCTTCTGCAACTCTCAGAATCCTTACTACAACACTATTCTTCTCTCATTTGGTGTTTTTAGTGTTTGGTGAACAGTACACTGGGCCACAATCTTCTACAGGTGTTCAGTTGGGGATAGCATATGTTTCAGCCCCTACTGCCCTCTGGAACATTGTCAATTCAATCGCTGATTCTGAGGGAGAATTCCCTTTACAAACTCAAACAGCACCAGGAAAACAAAAACCCCCAGTAGCATGACACTGCCACCAGTTAATATTACTGGAGAGGTCAAGAGCTCAGGTTTGTGCTACCACCTGCCTCTTCATCAGTGTCCTAAACTTCTTCACCTAAGGAAAATGTTATGACTGGAACAATTTCAATCTTTTATAGGATTTTCACTGAATAATTCAAAATTTGAGTGTTATTAGAGGTTATCACATGAACATTTTACTCTTTTGGGGTTTTTTTCTCCGTTGTTATGATGCAAATAAAGTTACTACATGGGGTTCTACACTTGATAAAGGGTTATGGGTGAATAGGAAGTTAAGCATAAGTGAAAATACCATTTACCATTAACTTTACCAACTAGCAGCAGGCAACACTGATACTAACCTTGACAAGTTGCACGTATTTATAAGAAAATCTTGATGAATATTGAACATTAGGATGTTATCTAGCTCTTTTAGCAGCTTAAGTTAAGCTCATCATCATAAGCTGGTATATACATGTGTCTGGTTAAGCAAAAAACATGCCCAGTTATGTCAAAGTCCATAGTTTTTATCACATCGTTTTAATAGTGTTTAAAAGCACAAGTTGCCTGCTATGAATTTTTGGGGGGAAATGACGCTGAATGTCACTCTTTTAACATTCAGCGTAACATTTCGCAAAGTTGTAACGCAAAAGGGAGACTGAACTTGTTTTTTTCAAACACATCAGTCTAATGCAAACCATATTAACAATTGTGCAACTCTCTTTTCCAGCTTCAGCTCCACATTTTCTCATATGTCTTTTTATAATATTTTGTGATCAGGTTGACATTTGTTAGCCACTGTCAAATCTAATCTTCAACTTATAAACACGCCTCTAGATACACAGGAGGTGGATGATCCATCCCCATGTTTTCCTGCAGTTTATGCCTTGTGACATTGCTCGTCTCCTCTACCCCTCCCCCAATCAGCTCCACTGATCTGCTCCTTCAGTCTCCCGCTTCACTGCTTACTGATCCACTATGCAGCGTCCTGTCCCCTTTTATGATGCTCTCACCTTTCCCTGGCTTGAAAATAGTCACTCTGTCATTAGCCTGTTAATGTTGCAACATGTCACTTAGCTGGCATTAGAGAAAGGCTCATTGTTTATTGCCGGCGAATCCAAATACGTGCTTGCAGCTCTTGAATTATCAAGAAAACACCTAGCAAAGTAACAAGTGCCAAAGATTTTATGAAGCTCCTTTGCATAACACAAGGAAAAACCAACATATATACAGTATGTAATGTGAGTTGATAACTTTCTACTTAAACATTGTGTCTTTGAAATGTCGCTTAGGCTCACTGAACATAACCGGGGGAAAGAAGATGTTCATATATTGACAATGCCAATTAGATAATGTTGCTATAAACACATTAGCACAACAGCTCTGATTTTGGTGAATCTATAGTAAAGTTTCAAAGAGACGTTTTGTATTTCCTCCTAGAATTTCACTTAGTCATAATTTTCCCAATTTAGCAGAACAGTGAGCACTCAGTGTCATGGTAAAAACCGTAAATTATGGCAATGAGTAGCTCTTCACAATCAGTGTAACAGATTAAGCTAAGCAAATTTACAATGTCTGTTATAAATATACAAGTACTTTTGAGCTGAACTCTTTTAGCGGTTATGCATTATTGCTGATGTTATTTAGAACTTATTTCTAATCTTGCAGCAGTTTTTAAGCAGTTGCTGACACTTTGGCTTCTTCATCAGACTCCATAAGAGTGTGTTTATTAAAGGACAACAAAAATATTTTAAATGCACATTTGTACACTAAAAGGATTCCCTCTGGTAATCTTTTTGGTCTATTTAAAAATCTCAAAAGATTACATACATGTTAACAAATCCCTGTTCAATAAACATTCACAAAATCAGGAAAGACTGAAAAAGGAATTCCCATCATTTCCCCCAAAAGTGATAAACAAATAACAATCATCAATAGGACTTTTATTATACAGCATTGTGATGCCTGTTTCACAAACCGGATAAGAAAGGTCAAGTATCTCATGGAAAAAAAGTCGTCTGTGGAAAAGTGAAATACTATCGTTATAAATAATTTGACATTTTAAAGACAAAAGCCGTTTAAGTCTTTAGAGGTGTTTTTTGTTTTGTTTTTTTTACAACTGAAATGGCAGGATTTGCGATGTCCTTTCATTTGGCAACAGTTTATTGTGTTTTCAGTATTTTTTGAGGTATGCAAAATAGTGAAATAGTAGCATTAAATGGGTTGCCATTTAATTTCATTTATTTCATTCTGGCCTTAAATGAAATGTCAGAATGAAGATGTTCAAAACAACTCAAAATCAACCCTCTGAACACTGCAGTGTCACATAAACAATTGACTCTTCCGTCCATTATTGCCCATTATTATACATACTGTCAGGTTGGACTCATATCATGTCACAGTCAAATCATTTTCTACTCATGTAAATGTTCAGATTAAAATGGCAATACTTTGAAGGCAAACACATGCTAAACAGCAAATTATTCATAAGAAAGGTGTAGCGAAACAAAAAACAATGCAATGTTTCCGCAGTCCTGAGAAATGTTTTTGGTCAGATGTATCACGTTCATGATCTGTAATCAGCGGGTGGTTCATGTGTAATACATGAACATGAATATTACACACAAACTCATACTTGGAATTTGTAAGTTGGCTGAAACACTGAAAGGTGATAAAAACAAATACAATCACACAGTTCACATTTGAATTTTAAGGTCAGTTTCATCATATACAGTGCTGTGCAAATGTTAAACATATCAAAATTTGAATGTTTTTAGAAATGACAATGAAATCTGACATTTTATCAATTAACTTTGCATAAAGTGCACTAAGCAGAAAAAAAGTTTCAAATTAATACTGAGTATGACCACCATTTTTCCTTTAAAAAGCACAGATTCTTATGGGTGCACTTACCATTGCTTATCAGGGTACTCTTTTTTTTCTTTCTCCCAGCCATTTTGAATGTGTGGTCACAATTCTTCTTTGCATTTAGGCTGGTCTCAGTTGTTTCCATCGCTTCTTGCTATCTTAGACTGATATAAATACAGCATAATGAGACGAGGGGTCTCTGTGGGCCATAGCATCTTGCAGAACTCCTTGTAGTTCTTGTCACTGAAGTTCTTTATGACTCTGTGTGAATGTTTGGGGATATCCATTGCCTTGTCCATCCATACATCCATCTTCTTAACTGTCTATTCCAGCTAGCATGGGCCAAAAAAAACTGAATACAGAATGGGCTTATGGCCAGTTGATATTCTTGTATAATGGATAAAGAATATAAGCATTAAATGTGCTTAAAACCTTTGCACAGTACTGTACATGACAGAAAAGATTTTGTAAACACTAAAATACGATTCAGCAGTATTAATGTATTTGTTTATTGCTTAGTCAGTGAGGCCCAGCACTGCGAACCTATTAACGAGCCAATTCACACAGATTATTCCAAACTATCTAATACGTGGCCCGTCAATAAATAACCAACATAAAAATAAAAAAAAAGCATAATGAAATACAATAAATAAATAAATAAATATTCATAAATAATTATAAATAAATAGCTGATATATGAAATAAAGTTAAGGGTTTGCCTTCAAACTGCATTTGTAGTATTTCGGTCTTAGCCTGATTACCAAACAGTGCCTTCACTCATTTCTGAAGAGGGCTGTGACAGCTGGTTGGTGTATCCGTTGTCACTGAGAGAAACAGTGGTGAAGGGCGTGCTGGGGCCACACATTTCACTGGAGATGCTGTGAATTGAACTTGGTCCATTGGGCTCCGGACTTGGTGAGTCCACGGGATGATGAGATAATGTATCAGAGAAACACTGAACCTCTCCGGGACAGTGGTGCCCAGGATGATGGTGGTCCATGGCTCCTAGTGGAGTGCCAGCCGGGACTGTGGAGGGCACAAAGCCCAGGTCTGCTGGAGTCTGTGCTTGCGATAATGGTGGGCCTTGAAAGTACTCATAATTCCCTCCTGAGCCATAGTATTCACCAGGATATTCTGCACTCATATGAACATAAGGATTAGTGCATTGTGTCAGAATTTAAAGAAAGAATAGTAGTGGCTTTTTTATGTATCTTGAATTTTTACAATTTGGTCAAAAACAGCATTGATTATAAGATTGTATACGGTTCATTTTATTGATTACAGCTAATGCATCAACCTGAAGAAGCATAGATACTTTGTACCATATTTGCTTATTTATCTGTTTGTTTATGATGTGACAGTCTTAAAACACTAAATCTTAATCATTATTTTATATAGCTCACCTCCATAATAAGAAAAGTGTCCAAGCTCTCCTGGTTCCACTCTCTCTCCCAGGCCTCTCATTCTCCTCGGGTTGCGGAAAAACACGTGTCTCCGAGCGCTTAGAGCGCTCAGCTGTTTCATACGTCTCTCTTTGGACCTCCGATTTTGGAACCAAACCTTTAAGACAGCAGTTCAAAAACAAAGAGCATGAATTATGAAGTGCGGCCAACAGCTTTTTGAAATAAGGGCGACAAATTGCAGTTGGATGATTTGGATGACGATGATTAGAAATAAATCAACCCAAAAATAATGACAAGATCTTTGTAAATTGGGGTAAGGTTTTAGTTGATGAGAAAAGACACAAAAACATGCAAAATTAGCTTTTTAGGTCACTAAAAATATAATTTATAGCATTTTTAAATTAGCATTCAAGATGTATCTGTGCGACATGATTTTTTTTATTATTATTAGGGGGCCTTTTAAAATGCCCATGGGCATCATGAGTCCTCTGTGATGTTAGGGACGCACTGGGCGCACAGATTAAGGAAAACCCCAAATGAGAGGCGGGGGAAAAAAATGAAAATCAGCAGAGCATATATTGTACGTGGGTGCTTGCAAGCGCCACCAGCCACATTGCTTTGTTGAGTTGCCTACATCAAAGGCTTTATTCTCTGTAACACTAGTGCCTTGGTGATTGTGTTACTGTCACTTTGTGTGAGTCTGTGTATGAATAAAAAAAAACAGTAAACTTATAGTTATCTGGGGTTTTTTTTTCTTTTTCTATATTTGTTGCTTTTACCTGGATGACTCTCATGTTGAGACCCGTCTCCCGTGACAGCTGCTCTCTGATGTGCCTGGTGGGCTTCGGTGTGGCCGCAAAAGCCGCTTTCAGGGTCTCCAGCTGCTTGGCTTTTATAGTGGTCCGAGGCCCGCGTCGCTTTCCGACGGCGCTCTGCTCGTCGTTCTCGTTGCTGCACGTGTCTTTATCCGATAAATGCCCATTTTCTGACTCCTTCCCGTCGTCCTGCGGGTCCTGAGAGTCCGGAGACAGACTTGGATCGCTGCACGTCGTTACTGTAATCAGAATAAGACAATCAGAAAATGCCACTACTCTAGGCTAAATATTTATGAAAGGTGCACCTCAGGAATCTTTTTAAAAAAATAAATAAAATACACTAGATAATAATAATAATAATAATAATAATAATAATAATAATAATAATAATAATAATAAATCACCTGAAAGGAGGATTGTGTCTTTCCCAGAGTTGTTTTCATAGTCCTCTTTGCAAACGAACTTGAATTCGTCCAGGATATACAGTTCCTCTCCGGTGGACAGCTGTTTGTTACACATCACACAGGTGAAACAGTTCAGGTGAAACACTTTGCTCTTGGCTCTGCGGACTAGATCACTGGGTAAAATCCCCTGCGCGCATCCAGCGCACTTGGTTCCAAATTTCCTGTTCAAGAGGGAGAACCAAAGTCAGGGAAAAGTTTTGGCACAGACGTGATATGTTGGTCTTAATCTAGGAGAACACCTTTACACCTGCTATGACTTTAGGCCCAGTTTTGACAAGTTTGTGTTGTTTTTACAAAACAACCCCCCATTCAAACTACCGGAAACTTAGTGTGTTGTAGTCAGTGAAATTACCACAGTCAGTTTTTCACAACTGTAAGATTTGAGCAGAAAGTAAAAATGCAGTTGTCTAACTAAACAGGCTAAACACAAATATTAGGTACAATTGTAAGATATTTTCCATCATAATAATCACACGAGCAGTTAGGGTTAGCTTCACTTTCAAAGAAGACAGAAAACCGAGAATTAAACGAAAAGAGAGAAGAGAAAGATAAGACGAAGAAATAAAATAACAGCAGACAGGCGTGCCCATTGTATAAAAACAGATGGTTAGTTGCAACCACTGGAATGCATTTTTAACCTGTTTTTAACTGACTAAAAAAAACCCAAACCTTTTCTATAAATACTAAACCACAAACACTGTCAATTCTTACCTAAAGAAATCATTCTTGCAATACAGTTTCCCTTCTCGAGAAAAACACTTCTCTGTCAAACTACATTTGCAGTCGCAGCACTGGACGCATTTGATGTGCCACGGTCTGTCCAAAACTTTGAGCAAGAACCTATCGAGAATAGGTTTTTCACAGCTGGCACACTGAAGCATTGTCTAGACTTATTCCCGCTCCAGTGTGCGAGTGCGAAATCAACTCTTCCTCTTCTCTTCCGTCCCGCTCACCTAGATATGGATTCGCTTTAGTGCATATAATCCAAAAGATCCAGCTCATCCGAATTATTCGCATCGATTAGGTCGCCATCAGTGAGAGTAAAAGTAGTTTTTTTTGTTTGATTTTTTTGTTCCACAGGGCAACAATCCAAATTCAGTCTTTTGCTCCAAATGAAAGATCAGCAGTTGAAGACAAACTGGTATTTAAAAAAAATATGTATATATAATAATCACTGACTGGAGATCATAGCGGGCCGTGAAGATGATCCGAGGTGTGCGATTTCAGGAGGGAAAGGACATAAAAAAATAAGCTATTCATAAATATTAAAATCATTCACTGCGAAAAATCCGCAGTTGGCTAAAGTAGAGAAGAAGAACGAACAACAATAAAATGCTGCCTGTGCGCTTAGTGTGGTCATATGTGTCCCATTTTGCCTCTGACGAGCTCTCTCTGAGAGAGACGCTGTAATGAGCTCACCTAGCGGAGCTCAGCCTATTGCCTATTAACAAACCTGTGACGTCAGCTTCAGGGGTGGAGGATGAGGGGATTTCATTTCAGTCCGCCACAAATAACTATTTAAGTTACAGAGGTGAAGCATCATGGTTACAAAATAAAATAAAAGGAAATAGAAATGTGGCGGTAAAAACTACAGGAAACCTCAATATGTTTTAAAGCCTTTTTATTTCTTGGAAAATTGTTAAAAAATAAATTTTCTAAAAGCAGATTTTAGTGACGGATGTCTAATGTTAACACCGCAAACTAAAAAGAAAAGCTCAAACTAATATTTAAAAGAAATTATAGTTACGAATAAATAATATAAAATAATAAGGAAAGTGGTTCACTTTACAATAATAGTCTTTTTTTTTTTTGACTGATATACATTTCCTCTGTAGAATAGAGTGCTGAGAGTCCGTGATAATGTCACGTGAATAAATGATTTCCTTTGGAAAAGGCCGGAGAATAAGTCTGACTGAATCAGTGGCAGGTGACAAATGATCAGCAGGTCTATCCCAGCAGAAGGCTGTGGGGAGAGGACGTGCTCAACACAGTCTTTTCACACAGACCGACGCTGTGGCCCTGCATTATTCTTCATTGCATTGAAATGACTGGGAACACTAATGGTTATAATCTGTGGCGATAGGCTGCCTCTTATAGATGCTATCTCACCATGTTGGTACACTGGGGACGAAGATAGCGCATTTTCTCATACAAGCTTCGGGTTCTGCTGGGCCCTGATATCCGATGTCCCGATATGTAGGTTGAGCTATATATATATATATATATATATATATATATATATATATATATATATATATATATACATATATATTCTTTGAAGATTTAAAAAAAAAAACTTCTTCTTTTAAAAAAAAAAAAATTCGTTTTTAAAGCCACACTTCGGATTTTCTCTTGACTTTTTTCGTCTTTTTGAGCAAGGTCACATCACGCCTGACGTTTTACAACTCGTAATTTTATCAGTCATTTTATCAGAGTCCACTGTATTGATTTACAACGTTACCGTCTCCACATTTTCTTTGACACTTAAAGTCATTACTTTAAAATTCTGCTTTTAGCACAACTAATGTGGATCTCAGTTATTGACAACCAGTCAATCAAGCAGAATTGTGATGGGGAGTAGGGGGTTATTATTGATTCAGTGAACAAACTATGTACACATTTACTTAGTGTACTGAATTAAAATCAAGGGATTAAAGGGCCTATCTAATGCTAGAATTGTGTGCATAAAGCAGGTTTGTAGCATATCGTGAATCGTTATTACTATTTTCAGGCTGTGGTCTTATTGATAAACTGTAAATGCTGACTAATTAAGAGGATGTGTTTTAAATTATGAATTTATCAGCTGATTCACTCATCAGGCCTTACACTTTACACAGAACCATATACGAAGATGGCGTCAAAACATTGCAAGTAAGACGTAGTCACAGTGCAGAAAGGACAGTCTCTCAGTGGCACTGTAAGTATGTGATTTATTATTATTACTTTTATTATTATTTTAAAAGCAAAAATAAGCACCCACTCAACAATAAATTTGTTTTCACAAGTTTTGAACTGTTAAACTAAATAAAGATTTCTCATAAGTTTATTCTGTTAGTAAGTTTGCTCCCAGAAGCTTTGGTGTAATAGTGGATGACAACAAAAAGACCAGAGGGAAGCTGGAAGCTGGAGACATGTTTCCTTAGTGAGTTTGGTTTCTCCAGGGAAGGTGTTGATTAGAGGCCTGGCCCATCATTTGGCCCCAGCACCACTTATACACACAAGAGGTCTCTGTGCAGCGTTGGAATCTGCCAGGGTGTGCACTGTTTGTTTTGGAATGAAAAAAGCAAGTCATTAGTGGTTGTTAATTGCAGCTAATTGGCCCTAACGAGATGAACAAGGCCACCCACTGGGACCACTCATACAAATAATTTGTAGAAAACAAAATTAATTACTAGATGCTAATTAAAGTCAATTAAAACTGACTAGGCAGTGGCAGAATGGGAAGTGACAGACATTAAAGAAAATACTATGCAGCACACAATAAGGCATGACAAGCATATCTGCAGATTAAAGAGATTCCTAATGTGAAGCGGGATAACTTTACCATTTTGGTACCTATGCTGAATGGTGCTTAATGGTCTGCTTTGTTCAGTCAGAACAGCTCATAAGTGACATCATGATAACTGCCTGGCCTTAGCACTAGAACAGGGATTATACGTGGCAAGAGTTCAGTTAAGAAGAGATGGACTCTAGCCAACCGTCCATCTGTCAATGAATTCAATAAATCACAGCAAGAAGGTCCTGAGTTCCACTCCACCACCTTTCCAGGACCTATCTGTGTGGAGCGGGCATGTTCTCTTCGTGTCTGTGTGAGTTCTATGGGGGATATCCGTCTCCTCCCACAGTCCAAAGACATGCAGTCAGTGGGATTAGGTTATTTGGTGGTTCTAAATTGCCCGTAGGTGTGAATGTGAGTGCGATTGTGCATCTGTCTATGTTAGCCATGCGTCAGGCTGGCGATCTGGACAGGCTATACCCTGCCACTTGCCCTATGGTAGCTGGGATAGGCTTCAGCCCCACCCCTGTGACCCTGACAAGGATAAGCAGAAGAGAATATGGATGGACAGGCTTAGTTTAAAAGAACAATTCCAAAGTTGTGAAACTTAGCTCAACAGCCTAACTGAACATTTACACTACTCAGCTGACATTTATTAGAACAACAAAGAGAAGCTGTCTCAGTCTACATAATTGTCAGTGTCAATGTCAGTTCTATTTTATATAGAACATTTCATTACATGTAGAGTCAATATACTTAATATAATAGATAGAAACATAAAAACCTATATAGGTCTGCAACGCTTTAAGGTAATAAAAACTACAAGCACACCACACACACACACACACACACACACACACACACACACACACACACACACACACACACACACACACACACACACACACACACAGGCACAGGCACACACACTAGTAGCAGATGAAATCCCTCTCCTAATGCCCTTCTTGTCTTCTGTGGACAATTTAAGTTTAATCCAATCACGATACTGCAGTCTGTTACTAAAAAGGCATCTCTATTTGTTAGTTCACCTTGATAGGTTAGGGTACTGCAGCAAAACACTTGGACTTAGAAAAAGTAAATAAGACATGTACAGCACATATCAAGCACTATATAAGAACTTTTCCATCAGCCATGCGTGTATATTAGTAAACCATGTAAGAAATCCCAATCTGAGCCAACACTTCTTTGAATCATTTGCACCCAAACTGAACATTGTGTAGGAGGAGGTATTATTAGGTTTTTGTATCAGGCTCTATCCCTAACATGCCTAACAAGCCAGGTTTCATGAAGCACTGATCTTTAAACAGTTTAAACAATGTTTATTATCAGTTTCTGTCAAAGTACCTTCTCTAGTTTTAACCAACTAACCTCAAATACTTAAAAAAAACAAACAAACAAACCCCAAAACAAACCCAGAGAAGTGTGTTTTACCCTGGCACTGTCTTGATATATCATTTTCCACCATGGGGGTAATTTCCCAAGCCAAATCTTGAAGCCTTATAGAAAAATTAGTCTATATATATATTAATGTAACGTAAATATTCTCTTTTGTTTTGTTTTTTTTGGAAAAAGAGAAATTTGATAGATTTTCTTAAAGTAAAAACCAGTGAAAACTAACCAATGAAATCTCATGCTCAAGCCAGTGTCATTTGTATTTAGATTTTTTCTCTCATGCACAACACTGGAGTATCAAAGGCTGGTCAAAATTTGAGTGATGTCGAGTGGAGCAAATGTTAGGGTTCAAACAGCATCACATTGTTTGCATGATTGTGAGGTAGTGCAAGCAATCGCACAGATTGGGAAACCTAGCCTGTATGAGGGAAGACAGAGTGATCTGCCTCAGGGGCCGTTCAGTGAGAGGGCCCAAGGGACGGAGTGCCTACGGCCCTGGTGATGATGGTGATTGATGCTGGCACAATTCAGACACCCCAGACGCTGCAGCAAATTAAAAGGCTATTTTGTAAAGTTGTAAAGGAGCACAATGGTGGAGGGGAAGCGATGAGCACGCCCTCCCCAGCTCTTCTGTCATACCATCAGCTTCTGTTTGGTTTCCTTGGTGTCATCAGTCCCCTAGGGAGGTGAGCTATTACAAGCCTTTCATGCTCACTCGTACTGGATACACTGCTGATGCTCCTTGTACGCATATGGAAGTATGTATGAGTATATGGCAAGAAGTGTACATAACAACTCCTTGAAACTATGGTTTTATTCTTTTTTTATTCAATATCTTTGTTTATTTTCTCAATGCTTCACCAGTTATGCAACTTTTGGTATTATATTTTATGTTCACCTGTGAAGCACAGTGTGACTTGGTTTTTCAAAGGCAGTAATGAAATAAAGATTGCTTGAGAATTACTTCCTTACTATGGGTCATTGGAAGAAACACCCACGGATGCTTGCTGTGAGTACTTTTTTACGTGAAAATGAAAGCAGCACTGCTGCTAACTCTATTGTCCATTAATTCCTTATCTGTACATGATTTACAAATCATTTATCCTTGGTTTGAATTTAATTGACCCAGCTAACCTCAGGATGCACCCGTTTCTGGGTGTGTGTCGTGCTTCTGTCTGTGTGAGTGTGGGTAAAGGAGATAGACAGACTGTGTCAGGCTATAGGAAGAGCATCTTTCGGGGAGGAAGACTCACATGCCAGAGGTCAAACCAGTGTCAAGTGGGGAGTGAGGCCAGCTGAGCTGCCTTGGCCCGTGCATTGTGCTCATCAATGCAGCTGCTGTCAGTTATCAAGAGCGTGCGCCGGGGGTGGGGGTGCAGCCTGCTTTGATAGAGAGAAGCATGCTTGTGTGTAAGTCTAAGGGGGAAGCGGACGGAGGATTGTTGGAGCTTGAGGGCATATGGACCTACAGGACCAAAAGCTCTCTTTTCCATGCAACACATGGCAAGTCTCTCACAAGCAGGTCACCTGCCCCACATCTCCAGGCTGCTCGGGAAAAATGGTTTGTGTGTGTGTTTTCCATTATTATTTTGCTCTTCTGTTTGTAAAGGTGCAAGGTTATCAAAAACTGTCTGTGCACTCATCATGTGAAATTGTACAATTATAAATAAAATAGTTAAATTAGCTTAAAAATAGGCCAAAGAAGCCGATTAAAGCTATGTTTAATCTAAAGTTTACAGAAACATTTCTAAATGTGACAGGAGTCTGGCTTAGCCATGAAGATGCAGGAATGTACAGTTTTAAATATAACTCATCAAAAGCACATTTTAAAGGATGAACAGAATTTTGAAAACAACGCTGTTGTCATTTCCACTGTTTGCTCACTGGCTATTATTATCTCGAACATGGCTGCTGTGATCTCAGTCTGGGGTGATATGTTTCAGGCTGTAGTGTAGGCTCGATTGCCAGACCTAGCAGCCCTGGGAAAGATATAATCAGTCCTGCTGAAGTAGGGTCACAACTCTTGCTGGAATGGTTTCACTGGCCTATAGCAGCTTATCACCTGCTCCCACCCTGCTCAGCCAAACTGCTGAATACTAACAACAAGGATGGGGGAGCCCACTGTATGAATCGATCTACTCTCACACACATACATGTCCTGCTAAGAGGTCACCAAGGCAGGGTAATATGTACACTGTCAAGTCAATAGGCAAATATTAGCTAAACAGCTTAACAGAGAGTGAGAGAACACAGACACCGCATGCATGAAAGGATGGACGCATGCATGCATCAGACATCCCAGTCTGCTTCCCATGGTGCATCTGTCAGTCTCTGATCTCTGAGTTGTATGCAAGCAGGGGACTCGTATACGCTGCATTAGAATAAGACAGAACTGCAGGAGTGCCTTAGACAGACTGTGCCCTGATGCAGCCGCCCACCCTTGTCTTTTCAGCTGGGCTTTCTCATACTCACCCCTTTCATTTCAGCAGCTCTGTGGGACTGGGCTTGTCCCAATACACTAAACAGATGGGCATCTCACAAAGGCCCGTGCTTCTCAGCAAACTGGTGTCCTACATGGCTGATTACACCTAAATACCAAACCCAGAATTGATACAGTGGTTCATGGTCACATTATGCAATGGGTTTAGAGGGCAGCCAAAAAAAAAAAAAAATGGGTTGAAACCTGTGTCTGTTATTCAGATTTCATAAATACTGCTACTGGTACAACAGAAGATGTAGAAGTGAAGAAATGAAAAGCTGGGGGATGCTAAGAGGCATAAAAGATGTTATGGGAAAAAATGAAAATAAAATAAAAATAATAATGATGATGTTGGTTCAATTCAACAATTTAACAAACATTTTTCCTTTTATAACTGGACAGAATTTGAGAATTTGGGGATTTCACGATTCAGATTTCGTCATGTTTCTATTTGGATGACAATTCTAAATCAGTATCACTTGGACTGAGGCTCACTTGAAGTTGACAGTGAAGCTAAAACTCTACCAAGCTGCATTCTCTTGTCCCAAACTCATACAAGATGGATAGAGAAGTGATAACTGTATAAATGTAATAGTATGTATAAATAATAATATCTAAAATAAAATGATCAATACACAGCTGACAAGCATCTGTGGTAGTACGAATGGAAATGCATGACTAATTTTATCAGTAAAGGAGCCATTATTACCATTTTTTCAATGCATATAGATTTGAGCGATGATATCATTTTCACAGAAGACCTTACATATTTTAGCAAGACCATTATAAACCATATTCTGCACATATGAAAACAACAAGTCTTCATGAGAAATGATAGCGGCATGTTTGTTTGCATAAAAAATACAGGTTAAACAACAACAAACATGCCCTGTTTAAAGTTTTTGAACCATGCTGCTGGCATAAACTGTAAGCTGGATTTATAAAACTATAAACCGAAGTGCAAAATAAACACACTGTAAGTGTCTGAGAGCATTTGTTTCCCAGATATCCATCATTTCCCCTTCTTTATTTTACCAGCATTCGCTATGATAGGTGCGTTGTCAGTCTGTGAGTGCTTGTGTACATCCAGCTGTTCAGATTTTCATCTGATGTTGTATATGCGTATATACGATAGAGAGAAACAAAAAGGGGAGAATGAGTCACTGCCTGTAGCCAGACCATCAACATAGAAAAAAGAAATCTGGGCTTCTTATCAGCAGCTGTGTCCTTTCCTTCCTCTCAGACTGCCCTCCCATCCATGTCTGGCCTCCCAGATATGCTAATCGCTACGCAAGAATATCCTGTTGGATAATTACCATACATTACCCTGTGCTCATCTCGGGATTAATTCTTCACGTGCATAATCGCATTTGGGCTTCTTTTGCAGCCCAGTGTTAAAGGTGAACTGTGGGTAAATACAATTTACACTTGTCGGACAGTATTGTTTGGAATGTGTTAGCAGTTCTTACCTTCAGGATAGTGTCTGCAGACCGAGATGGCTGAATGAAGAGGATTATCTCTTCAGTCATAAAATGTCTAGGCTGGTGCATCTTAGAGAATCATAATACCACCACCCAAGGCTGTCTTCAGTGGTGGATTTCCCTGCATTATCTTTTGTGTTTTGATGGTTTTATATTCATTTGTATATTAATATCTTTGTATTGATCTCTTCTACCGCGACGGCACAAAATCTCCTAATTACAGCCGACTTAAGCTTTCTTCGATAATTTCTGTTTCGGGAGTCGTCATTCAACTTCACAAGGTAGAGTTACAAAAAGCAGAAAGATCACAGACTACATGACTTACATAAAAATAGAGTTATAGGTTAAGACTAACAGATATTTCAGGAAACCTTTTACAGATGGTATGTTATGCCAGTAAGTAAGTATTTTCATGGTATTGCCATTGAAAAGTTTTAATGACACACAAATTAAAACTTTTCAATTCTTTAAACTGTTATTGTTGAATAATATTTATGTAATTAAACATGTATTATGTTAGCCGTAATTATGTACCACATTAATAAGAACATGGTAATATAACAACTTACATCGCACTGATCAAGGTGAGTATCAGTGCATTCAGGGTAGAAATAAATGAGTAGCTCATAGTAAAATACTGTTTCTCGTGACTGGAATGGGATTGTGATGTTATGTACACTGCATACATACATCATGACATCAGTGTAATTGGAGAAATGCATTTGTTTATTATCATTAATGTTAAATTTTAATAATGTGTCAAGTCAATTGATTATCTCTCAGATTTGCTTTTCTCTGCTGTCTGCACTATTGGTTAACTTGTGTCAGTTTCACTCCTTTTAATCTGATAAACACCCCCATGAGGAGTCATGAGACATTAGTAAATCAAATTGGTATGACAATGATGAAAACATTACATGTCTGATGACAAGTGTGTCTGTCATGTTGCCATAGCAATACTTTGCCTCTCCTCTACAGTGTAATAGAGGACAAAACTGAGTATTTTTACTGTTGTTACCCTATAGCTAATCCCAAAAACAAAGTAGATGAATGGAAAGTATTGGATTTAGTTCAGACATTAAATTGAAACAGACAGGGGTTTTACAACTTCAATAACAAATATATTATCCATTATGTCGGTGTACATTTATGTTGTAACAGTTTACCGTTTTCTTATTAATGCATTACACTTTTATATCAAATAAAAATCATGTTTATAGCGATATCTTAGTGCTAAGATTTTTATTTAGTAATTTCTGTTTGTTTAAAATACTTTTGATGACATCATTACAAACGTTTTTATGATATTTAAGGGCACTTATCAAATCATATAAACATTTGAATTATAGCAGTGAAAACGTGTCTGCTTGGTAGGCTAATCAATGTATTCCAGTCACCCCCTCCCCGATTTTTATATCTCATTTAAATATATTGAGTGGGCCATCTGTACGCCATTTATCTACATCAAAAAGCCGTTAGAATTGCTTTTCCCTCCTCCTGGTCCTGCCTCTAGTTGAGTTGACACTTACAAATCAATTCAGACGTACATATGTTGTAGCATGCATACATCCAAAATTAGACAGATAGATGGATAGATAGATGGATAGATGGATAGATGGATAGATAGATAGATAGATAGATAGATAGATAGATAGATAGATAGATAGATAGATAGATAGATAGATAGATAGATAGATAGATAGATCTTTCAGTTCTGCAACAGGCTGTTTAGATGTCTGCTTTATAGTCATGGTGCTTCATACGTGGACACAGGAAGCTATTTTAATTTGAGCTTCTTGAGAAATGATGCCTTCGTCTCTGTCTGCAGACCTTACAGCAAAGCTCTGCTGAGGCGGTTGTGCACATGGCCCCTGTGAACAAACCATAAAAGCACTATTACAAGAGTAATGACCAAATTTAACAGTTTGCCTGAGCACACCTGGGTTCCAGCCAAGGACTGTATATTTCCTCTGACAGACCCAACATCGGCGCAGGATGCAGCCAACCAGAACGTAACTGGCAAGGTCAATATCCCTAGAGAGAGAGAGGAGTAGTTTAAAGATTTTGTGCGTTTGTGGGTTCATGTTTGTGGCTCCATAAAGGCCACACGGCAGAGAAGGACAATTAACAGAGATTCTTACAAAATTGGAATGAGAGTACACAGCAGTGTGAGTGCATGTCTGATAAGGGACTTTTTATCAATTGATCACGCGTGGTGTGTGGTGCTTCTCTTTAGTACACTTGCACATTATCATGCAAATAAATCTGAGGAGAAAGAAGTAGAAGAGCTTACAAATCAAATCAATTGAGTGACGTATACCTTCAAGCGCTGCAATGTTAGTGTGCTGCTTTGATTTCCCCCAGCTCTTGGGTTTTCACTTAGCATCAAGGTCACAAAAAAGACCTCTCTTCATATTAGTTAACTAGTCACACATCATGAGGCGATAAGGAATATTCACTATAATACCAAACACCAGTGGTAGCACTAGTATAATATAATAGCTTAGATATATAACATATATATTATCTATATATTACGCAACTTATATCAGAGTTGTTCATGCTCTGGCCTGCCCGAGTGCCGGAGGGACAGTGGGCGGTTAGATTCAGGACAATGCATGGAGAAAAGTGTTAATGGACTGACCGAGTGGAACAGCTGATCACAGCTCAGAGTTCACAGCCCAGTGCATCATGCCGCTTGACTAATGCTGATAATAAAATACAGTACAGCTGAATGCAGGACTTGGATCTATTGCTCCCTCCCTGCCCGACCAGCCTGAAATAACACAGAGTTGGCATCTAATTTTGTCAATTCAAATTGCTGAGTGCCGGGCCTGACAGAAGACTGCCAATCCCCTTTTACACATAATTTAATCCCTTTGCAGACTGAATAATGTGTAATATGTATAATATTTGCATTATTAAAAATGTATTAATAAAACTGGAGGAGCTGTTAGCGTGTGTATTTAATAATTTCCTCACTGTTTTGGTCAATTTTTGAAACATTGTCCCAATCTGCTCATTTGCTTAAGGTTCCATAACTCCACAGTTATTCATTAATATTTTACTACAGATTAGAGCTGAGTCTGAGACTACTTCACTTGCTTGAGTGTTATGTGACCATGCCAACTGTTTGTCCAAACAGCCTCATCAATGCAGACGTTACATATGCCGTGTCAATAAAGCTATTTGCAGGTGATTGATCAGTCAAAACCTTTCAGTTCCCGTGAGGAATGAGTGAGAATTAAAGAGAGTGACAGGAAGAAGGTGTGAGAATCACTGATTCTTCACATCTGACCTCAGTTAATAACACAGGACCTGTGGTGATCGGTGCCTTGGCGCAGTACGCCTATTGGTTCTACTCTCTGGAGAGAATGAGAGATAAAAGAAGCATGACACTGTACCCCAACCACAATCAGGAATTGTCAGAGATCACCATCAAATTCGCTGCAAAGAAAAGGAAGGGGCACTGTAGGGAAACCTCTTTCTGAATTTTACAGACCTGATATGGTAGATTTAGTCTTTGGCATTTTTCCAAAGAGCAGCAGTACTTTGTGTTCCTGCTGAAACACTGAATGTAATCAAGCAGCCCACTGATTTCCTGCACCATAAAGCTTTGGGGTATCCTGACCATGAGAGAAAAGACAGATGTCAGCTAAACAAAGCGTTTTTTCTTTCTTTCTTTTATTTTTTAAAAAAAAGAATAAGATCAATGACCATCTCCATGTTGTGGAGATACAATCAATTCTGTGTGGCTCTTAGCCCCTCAGTGAAGATGAAGCAACAATAACAGAACATGGTCATTTCAGGGTCAGGGGAAATTTTGAAAGAAAACCTTTAGTTAAGGTGTTAGTGTTGGATTCTGAGTGTTGTGTAGTGTATCGATTATTTTCTTCCTTCATGTCTCCAAGAACTCTTTCACACAGAAATGAGGCATACGGACTAAGAAAGCCCCCCCTTTTTAAACATTGTTCTGATTGGTGTTCAAGAATAAACCCCATTAATTTAGGAACACTGTGTGGATGAAGCTCTACATCAAATTGATTGATGCTGCATAAAGAACTAAAGAGGAAAATACCTTAATACAAATGAGGCATAAGAAAAGAAAAGTAAGAAAAAGAAACAGTGCATTTCATGGTTATCTAAATTCGGTGGCTTTTATATGTTAGAAGATTTCCATTTTTATTAATCTCCTAAAATAATTATTAATTCTATTTCTCACCTAAAGGATTAGACTGCTTTATTCCACTACATCTGTTGTTTACCTCCTCCTTGATACACTTCTTCATGCATGCAACCAAAAACTAAGAAGCCTCTCTTTTTGAACCCTATAATCCGTGATTGGCATGAAATGATTCTCTAAAGTGTTAATGTAATCTGAACAGAGCTTCAAAAGTTTTTCTTGCAGTGTTCTTACAGATTCCAGCTTCCCCCCCCATGCATACAGTAATACAAATTATGTGGCTGATTTTTGCTATACAGTCAGGTTTTGCTTTGTGATGTAAATATGACAGGCAGTGTAGATCATACAGGTTCTGTCTTTAACCTTTACCTCCAAATCAGAGCCCATGGACTTGTCCGGTCCAGTATCGGATACGACAAATGTGTGAACAGATGAAATGTTGTTGGAAGGAAAAATCAATTTTCCATCTGTGGCCGACACCCTGGAAAGTGCTAGCCGATATCATCCTGTAACTGCTTTTTTGTACCCCAGAAATAAAGATGTTTGACAGCGTAGCATGCTGTGGTCAAACACGCAGACAAGCCTTTTACACCAAAGAGTGTTACAAAGTCAAACACCCTGCCTGCACCTTGTAGCCTTCACCATTACTTCCTGGAAGGTTTTTCCACCTATAATGTGCCTCTGTGCCAGCAACAGGTGGGTCAGGAAGCATTAGCATTTTCGGATGTCATTCTGTCCCATTCACAGGATACAGTATATAAAGGGTGGACTGAGGGTATTGTTTTTTTTCTGAAATATTCACATGGAAGTCTGCTGGATGTCTAGAGGTCACTGTGATCTCATAAAACATGTCTTTGAACATAACTCAATTAAAAAAAAAAAATTACAGAGATATGATGGGATAAAATAAGTAAAAACCATTTTATATCAAAAAGGTTAAGTTGTTTTCTTTCCCTTCTGCCTAAGAGGAAATGTTCTGGGCACAAAATGTTCCATCTGAGGCAGAAGGCAAAGAAAAGGAACACAGACATGCAAAGAAAGCTCTTAAAACATGTGGTTATCCAAACCAGGCCTTCATGAAATCAGCAAAGATACACAGGAAAGAACGTCGGGCAACAACTAGGGAGAAACAGAATGACAAACTGAAAAACATTTCACATTTTAAGGGGAAATAAACAGGCTTTGCCATTGTGTAAGAATCTATTGCCAAGAACGATTGTTACAACAAAGAAATAATCACCTAAATACAAATTTCCCTCGTTTTTGTGCTGAGTTCATAAAATGAATCTGGACAGAGTTCGATATAAATTACAATTGGATGGTTTGCTCCAGTTCCCTTTAAATGACCCGGCGGGGCGGAAAATGAAGACTTGTGTTCTACAAATATTGATTGTTTGCATTATGTAGTATAGCGCTCTAATTCCAGTTGCATTTTAAAACCGCTCCGACACCTTTAAATGCACAGGTTGTTTTCTCAAGTGGTGGTAAGCACTACATTCAAGTAGAGAATAAATCAACCTGTGGAGGATGTAGAACATTAATGAGCTGAGGGACTTGGAACAGAAAGATGGAAAATGAGAACTGGGACCATCTGTCAGTACTTGTGATGAATGGAAATGGACCTCTCTTCTCCATCCACAGTGCTCTAGTGTTCACCACTACCTCGGATGACATTTTTCTCATCAGTCGTGTTTTGTACATTTGTTGCAAATTACTCCATCAGACATCGCTAGCAGCTGTCTGTCAGACAAAGACATTGCTTGATGTCTTACAGACAGGTGAGTGACAAGGAAGAGAAAACCAACTGAAGGCAGCAGAGAGAAAGAAAGGAGAAGAGAAAAAAGTAAAGGATGAGAGCATGAACTCTCTGGGGAGGAGCCGTATCGGTTAGTCTGAGGCTAATTCTTGTCAGAATGTATACGCTATCTCCACGAAAGAGGCCAGCAGAAGGCTGATAAAATTCAAGTGGAACTGAAGTTGTACAAATGAACAGATATAACTCCAGGGAAGGAAGAAGGTAGGCTGATACTGTGACTTTCTTTAAAGGATGAAACAGATTCTGGCCATTTTTCACTTACACTTGCAGAAAGAAACATGTAGCAAGGCTGGATGTACACTGCGTTATTAAACAGTGGAAAAACAAAGCAGGTGTTTGCAATTTTCAAATAAGATCCCTTCTAGTTTTACCAACATATGCAATCAAAGAAAATGTATCAGTTAAGTGGATCTGTGGAGTTTTTAAATCAGCTAAGGGATAACATAGTGTCTGCGGTTTTGTAAAAGATGTTGAAGAAGCTCAGCAATATTTAATAAACAATATGTTTTTAAGTTAATCTTTTAATTTAACAGAACCGCAAGAGAAATATTCACTGAGAGTAAAAACATAAATAATGTGTTCAAGTGTTCATCAGATCAAGTGTGCCACATATTCTCATATCCTTTGAACATACTTGTAAACCTTTTTCTAAGATGGTTTAAATCCTTTGCCAGAGCCAGTGACAAAGTCATTTTCTCTTTTGATAGATAATATATCAAAAGAAATTCAACTTTTCACAAAAGTTTTTGATTAACTGGTAGGAGCAATCCGCAGAATCAAATATTTGTATAATTACGTCCTGATCATCAATCATGTCTCCACATTATCTAGTTTCCATTACTTATCAGAGTGTTACTGAAAAGAACTAAATCTAAAGGATTAAAGTCAGATGGAGGAAAAAGGCAAGAAGTTGAGTGGAGGAGCACTCGGTTGTCACTCAGTGGCAGGTGACAGAGTAGAGCAGATGGTGATACTGGGGGTCTGTGTCGAGTGAATAATGTGCTCTTGAGCCTGGGGAAGTAATGTCTAAATTAATATGATTTGTCCACCTTTGATATTTAAGAGGATTATACCTTATGTTCAAACACACAGTTGTGAAAGACCTCATATGAAAAGTGACACAGGGCAGAATAGAATTAGAGGCTCCTGAAAGACTTCTTCATTCATTGTTAACTTCTAGCCTAATCCTTATTAGGATGTACAGGTCTGAGGGAGCTGGCCGTGGCTGTGGGGGACATGTGCCCCTATTGTGTGTCTGATGGTTAATTGTGCCGTCATGGCAGGAGGAGGGGAGAGCAAATGGGAAGAGAATAAGGGATCAAGAAATGTATAAAGGCCCCCTGCCTGTTATGGGTGTTACTCGGGCTTACTGAGCTCTGATTCTCTGTGGCTTGCTGTATGAAGTGCAGAGCGCAGTCAGCGTGTCTCCCAGCAGGCTCACATAAGGTATATCACATATGTGATCATGCAGAAAAAAGCAAACGACATGAAGAAAAAGGAGAAAGTGCTGTTGGAACATTACATTCATCATCACAAAAACCTGATTTAAGTTTTATAAACTGGCATTATTTGGTTTCAGGCCTTTTCTCAATAGACCAGTTTGAACAACTGGCTTAATTTGCATAAACGAGATTCAGCTACTTTGAATATAGTAAATAAAGACTGCATTGTGCTTGTACAACCCTAATTACAAAAATGTAAACTGTAAATAAAAAAACGATGAAATGATTTGCAAATAGGAACAAAACAATATGTTACTCACATTACAACAGGGTAAACACATTTAATATCTAAATTGAAGAATTTGTATGATTTTAAGATTTTTTTTTTTAAACATTTCCGATGGGAACAAAAGGCTCAAAAAGTAAGTGGCATTTAAAAAGATACTGGTGTAGGGACATTTTGCAATTACTTTGTCACGGGCTTCTAGTACTAAGCCACAGAGACTGTGCGCTGAAAAATATGACAAGGTATATATATATATGTATCAGACAATATAAAATTATATATACATATATAGTATTTTTTTAAAATTGTAGTCTGTTTTAATGTTGAAATTGGGCTTGTAGTTTATTGTATGTATCCCTACATTTGCAAATGTAGTAAACCCAACAGCCTTAAATTGTGTGTATGTGGGAAACTTATTGAGAAAGTACTTTTCAGAGTTTTTGGTTATTTTATATGAACTGTTCAACAACTAGACTCATCCACAAAACTTTTTTAGCTGCTGAAAAGGTGAACCACTGTGATGAATTTCTCTCTCACTGTTCAATGCATGCATTTATCTTTTGGTCTAATATAATGCTGTCCAGACAAGAGCACTGCCTTTGTTCAGCACTCTCAGATAAAAAGTTTGGGTAACATGAATGTTTAATGTTATTTTGTATTCATCAGCTTTCCTCTACTAGCCCCACTCCCCCAAAACACCATCATCACCACCATGTCCCTCTGTCTCATGCCACAGTGTGCTGGTTTCACTTTGGTATACTCACAGAAACATTCAGACAATACTATCATGCAAATAAGGCAGGCTCATTTCAAGTGCCTTTGGGAGAGCAGTGGCTGATGAAAGATGTTCAGTAATCAGTTGTGAAGGCAATGTGGTTTCCATTCACATTGAAGCGTGTGGGAGTCATGTTTAGAACTCAAAGGTCAACATCAGCAATAATGCTACAATCACAGTGACAGCGGATGGACACTGTGGCACAAGAGAAATTATTGCAACTGTGTGCAATGAACTTGCAATCTTGTTGCCTTTGAAATGCTTCTTTGGTGTGTCAAGACAGCAATAAAATGTCAACAAGACAGAGAAAGCCAACTATCAGTCTGTAATTATATGAGATCAAGTTGAGGTCAAATAGTGACGTGGTTGTTATAGGATCACAATTTTAGTGCAGAATGACATAGGTGCTTTTATATTGGAATATAAACAGTATACAACCAGTTGGTTTAAGGAGTCCCCTACTGCAAAGAGGGCACCTGTGCTGTCTTCTTGCAATCAGAAATTGTCGCCCAGAAGTTGAGGATTTTGAGCAGTCAACCTCTGAATGACCAGTTTCATCCCGCAACTACTTCCATTTAATCCCAAATGTTTCCCTGCAAAATAAGTCCATGCATTTTACTCCTTAGACTTCCACATACACACAATATGTTTAATTTTGTTAATGAAATAGGGGGTTAAAACGGTAACAATTGTTGCCAGTGGGATTAAATGGGTTAAAATCATTCTTTAGTAGCAAAATAATTAAACACAACCACCTATTTTTCTAAGACAGAATGAGGGTGCTGTCATAGTTTTATTTATTTTTTAACAGATAGAGCCACGAGTCATCTACCAATCAAAAGGTCAGTAGTTTTCTGGTTCCCCTGCTTTACATGTCAAAGCGTCCTTTGCCAAGATGCTGAAACCTGAGTTACTACTCATGCATTCATTGGAGTGTGAATGTTAGGCAAGATGCTTCGGCATAGAAAAAGCACTAATGCGAATGGGTGAATGAGCCTTGTAGTAAGAAAGTACTTTAAGTGTTCAAATAGAGTAGAAAAGTGCTATATAAGTACCAGTCCATTTACCATTTACTCTAGTGTGCTGTGAGAACTGTGAGTTATATGCAGGGCTGTTGTAGAAGACCCACCCTGAAGGCTAATTTCATGTGTTAATGATTACCAGAGCACATCATTTTATATGAAATATTTTATATACTTTTTTCTGGTGAAAGGAACAATCATAAATTTTGTCTTAATACTCTTTTGCTCTTTTTTTTGTCTTTAACAAGAGCAAAAAAATTTAGTGTTGATGGAAGACAATAGTTTATATGGGTAATGATACACAATCAGAATGATTTGGGAAAGAGTCTACAAATCCTATCCATCCATCCATCCATCCATCCATCCATCCATCCATCCATCCATTCATCCATCCATTTTCACTGAATACACCCTCTTGGTTATTTTTACAGTCAAACAATATTTATGAACTGATATATTTCATGCTTGTCATCATGTTTATTTTTCCACTAAATGAAGCAAAGCCAGGATGGCTGACTAAGTGCTCTATAAGCCACACAAGAGGAGAAGAAATAATTTGCAAACTTGCTGTCTGAATTTTAACACCCAAATAATTGGAAAGGTGTGTAGTTTGCAGAGAGTACCTTATGTATCAGCCAGCCTGAGAATATGTGTACAAACATTAACACATCGTCCTTTAAGTGAAACAAAGGTTGATGATATAACTCTGATTTTCTTTCTTGGAAAATTAAAGAATCAAGAATATTTCCTCAAGGTAAATTAGATTAAAATAGCAACGTCTGACCTTTTTCAAAGAGCATTCAAGTGAGTCTTTAACCCTTAAATTGCTTTAAAAATGACCTTTTGTAAGACTGTAGACAACACACTTACAATGTTGCAGCTTTTGTTCCCTTGATTGTCTACAGCTTTTGTCAGAAGTGAAATATTTGTCCTTGTTTTCGTTTACACTCGCAAAATTGGAGGCATCTTATACTTTGAGGGTGAAATTTACTGTAGTTGAGCAACAATTCAAACACAGCTATTGTGCAACAACCATTACAAGTTATAATTAGAGATACTGTTGTTGTTCCCATTTAATATAGTTTATGTCTAAAAAAAAAAAAATGGCATAATTATGGTGGTTAGAGCAAATTATGACACTTTTGGTTGTGGGCAAACATTCTGTAAACTGCCATTAGAGGTGAGGAGGCTTTCTGTGCACTATAAAAAAAGCACAGAGAGCAGGTGGAGAGGCAACAAGGCTTAGGCCCCACAATCTGCCATAATAACCCTTCCATTTACTGCTCCAACACCTCCTGCCTCCAATTCCTTTGTGTGATTGAAGTACTTTGACAGTTACAGCATTTAGTTGGTCTTCTTATCTTCTTCTCAACACATTATTGTTATTTGAACTTTCCTGTATATTAATGCTTTTATAACTATTTACCCTAAATTGAGACATAAAATATAAATGCCAGCACCAGCTTTTAAAAATTTGTTCCCCTTTTATTCAGTAAAAGACAAAAAGTCCATAACATTTACAATGTAAAAGGAAGCATGAGTAAGAAAGTGAAAAAGGCAACTTGTTCAAAGTCTAAAGATGAATTGATTCTTAATTAATAAGAGCTTCAATTAAGAGCTTTTCAAAAAGTCTCATGGTTATTTTTTTGTGGTCACTCTGTTTAGGTATGTTCTAATTAAAAGACAATCAAAATGGTCGTGTTATCAGCCGATTAGCATTTTCACTAAACACTGTAGTCATTATGAGACTGCAGTACGGGGCTTGTTGAGGTTGTGAACTGTTGCTGGACCTCTGATGTAGTGCCCTTCATTACTCTGTTGATGTTTCTCTGGTTTGATAATGATCCACTTATGTCTGCCACAGAAGCCCTTCTTCTTAATCATCATATGAATAAATGAATGTACATGTAGTGCATTGACTAGTTCAAATGTAATAAAGATGTTTTAGTACTATAAGAGGGATAATCAGTCAATATATCAATCAATCATAATATATGTATACAGTATCTATCTATCTATCTATCTATCTATAGATAGATAGATAATTTTAGTATATGACAATTTTCATATATATTTTCATATACTAAAAAATTATATACTAAAATTATATACAGTTATATATAGAAATTCTCTGTGATATCATTTGCAGTAAAATGCATCATATTTTTATTTATTTTGCTGAATGGATTGATTCAGCTATAATCCTGACTGGATAGCTTAATGTTAGTGTTCTCTGTCTAATGACTTGTGAACAGGTGAAAAACGCCCCCCAGGTCTCAAAAACAAGACTGCACAATCAAAAAGAAAGAAAGAAAAAAAGAAAGAAAGAAAAATATCTCCCTTTTTTGTTGTTGTTTTTTGTTGCTTTTTCCACAGTAGATACAGCAGTCATGATGACTTTCTGTAGCACTGGAATAGTGCCACAGCGGGGGTTTTCAAAAGATTTGGATGCACTACCCCGTTACCATAATATTCATTGGAAGATATGTAATAACTATTAGTAGGCTAATTATCAAAAGAGTGAATTTTCTTCTTAATTAGGTTATCTTGGAAAGAGCTGTGACAGAGAAGCATGGAAATCTGGGATGCAAAAACCAAAAGCTTTGGAGCTCATGCTTTATCATTAGTTCAATACAGTCCATTACCCAAAGGCACAGAACAATGCAATTAACCCTGCAATCATTTATGTAGGCGCTGTATGTATGGGCCTCATACTTAATCCCCTCTTAGACAGTTAAGCTCAGGCATCATCAAATGATCCAGCCAAGAATCTATTCTGGCTCATCTACACTCCCATTTCTCTAGTCTTTCTAGTTGAAGTTAATCACCACCTCACCAGCTACTGATATATTTTTAAACAAACTGCCTTAATAAATGCATCATTGTTAATGCTGTTTAAATTCACAATTTCAAATCATATTTTTGAGGTGTAAAATGGACACAAGACAAATCTGACTACACAAATATAAAAATTATTTATTTTATTTTAGAATTTATAGTGCTTTATATTCCAGTATATTTTGTATATGCTGCATTTGTATATATTAGACAAAGATAACCTGAGTAAATACAAGGGTTATCAATGTTGAAGATTGTGCTGTCCTCGCCCTGAGTCTCTTAGTTTCACCAGCTAGACAGCGAGATAACGATGCTCCAATAACCAGACTTATTTTCCTTTTTGCGCTGATTTATTGAAGAATGGCCTCTGACCATTGCCTTCTCTTTGACCATCGTAAAACTGAAAGTACAAAATACTGTATTAGCTAACTAACATTGTAAACTAGCTTGTTACACTCTTACTGCAAGCTAACAAAATAAAACTTTCAAATGTACAAATTATCGTACCATTTTTACACAAAACAAAAGATAATAATTATTTTATCGACACTCATACTTACAGACATATCTTGTCCAAGGCAACAACATTTTAAGGTCTGTATCAGCTTAGAACGATAACATTACGGTATCACTTTCCGCCATCTTTTATTTCTTCTTCACGTTCTCATTTTTTCCCAAAGTAACCGAACCCAAAGTAGCCACTAGAGGGAGCTCTAGGGCAGCTTACAACTATAATATCCGATTTAAGTTACAAAAGGCAGAACACTCCCCGCCTGGTACAATATAATTGTGCCACTAGAACAAACTTCTCTAATAAACATTTTGAACAGTTTAGGGCTATTTCAAACACTTATTTATCACTTGATAAAAGCAAAACCATATCAGCGATGGGTCTCAAAAAACACTTTTTCATTTCCATCTTTCACAGTCTTTACTTCTGCTTTTCGAACCTTATTGTCCTTGCTCTCAAATGTTCTTACAACTTTTCCCATGGACCAGTCATTTCTGTGTGCGAGAGCATCTTTCAATAGCACAACATCACCAACTTTTATGTTTGTTTTATCATCAGTCCATTTTCTCCTTGGCTGTAGTGTTGAAAGATATTCACTTTTCCACTGTTTCCAAAAAGAGTCTGCCAAACACTGTACTTGCTTCCATTGCTTTGAGTAGAGGTCTGGCGGTCCAAAGCTTCCTGTTGGTGCAGATAATGCATTGACCTTTTGTGTAAGGAGCATTGCTGGAGTGAGAAGGTTTGGTTTGTCTGGATCTGTTGAGACTGGTACAAGTGGTCTTGCATTCATTATTGCCATTACTTCTGCCATGAATGTACTTAACACTTCATGCGTTAGTTGGACATGTACGGCTTTCAACAGAATACCATCTAGGATGCGCCTTGCTACTCCAATAAGTCTCTCCCACGATCCACCCATGTGTGATGAGTGTGGGGGATTAAACAGCCATGTGCATCCTTTCTCTTGCAGGTATGAGTTTAGTTCTGTGTCCTTGTGATCAATTTGCAACTCATTGCATGCTCCAACAAAATTTGTACCTCTATCAGATCTGAGTATTTGAGCAGGTCCACGGATGCAGAAAAATCTCCTTAGCGCATTGATGAAGCTGGATGTTGACATTGTTTCAATGAGCTCAATGTGCACAGCTCTCGTGGACATGCAGGTGAAAAGCACAGCCCAGCGTTTACTGTCTGCACTCCCTCCTCTGGTACGACGTGTGGTGACCGTCCAGGGTCCAAAGACATCCAGTCCTACACTAGTGAACGGTGGCATTGGTGTCAGCCTGTCCACAGGTAAATCTGCCATCTTTTGGGTCTGAAGTCGTCCTCGAAGCTTTCGACAAAGAACACACTTGTAAATAACAGAAGAGACGAGCCGTTTACTGCCAATAATCCAAAATCCAGCACCTCTGAGCGCTCCTTCTGTTAGGTGACGCCCCTGATGTGCTATCTTCTCATGATGGTATCTAATAAGAAGGATGGCTATATGATGAGCATTTGGGATAATGAGTGGATGTTTCTCATCTTTTGTTAGGTTAGCAGGTGCCAATCGACCTCCTAGTCTGAGGAGCCCATCTTCATCAATAACTGGATTTAACCTTTGAAGACAGCTTTGTTTTGGAAGTGGCAGATTTTCTTTTATGCATCTGTACTCTTCTTTGAACGTTTCACTTTGTACTGTGTGAATGATGAACTTTGCTGCTTTAGACACTTCATCTGTGGTGTTAGTTTCACTGAAACACTTCCAGCCTTTACCTTCTGTGCTCGTTTTCTTGAATGATACTGCCACACGCTTTAGTGATGCAATAGTGCGACACAATCTCATCCAATGAGAGAATCTTTCAAAACGGCATGGCTCTAGCTGTGTTACTGAGGCTTTGGTAACAAAACTTGTTATATCAGGTCTGATCTCTGCATCTGTGTCAGGATCGATCAGTGTGAAACTATCACAGTGAGACTTCTCTATGTCGTGTTGTGTCAAAAAGGAAGGACCACTAAACCAGTTTGTAGAAGCCAATGCAGAAGCTGCAATTGGTCTAGTGGCTGTGTCTGCTGGATTGTCACTAGTGGCTATGTAAAACCACTGTGCTGGATGTGTAGTCTTTCTGATTCTAATCACTCGGTTAGCCACGTAAGTGTAGAACCTCTTTGTGTTGTTGTGTATGTAACCAAGAACAATTTTACTGTCTGTGAAAAATCTGACAGTGTCTACTTCAATGTCAATCTCATCTCTAATGAGTTCGTACATCTCTACAGCTAACACTGCTGCACATAACTCCAATCTAGGAACAGTGTGGGCGGGTCTTGGGGCTACTTTGGACTTGCCCATGATGAAACCTGTGTGCCACTGACCTTCACCATCAAGAGCTCTCAGATATGCCACTGCTCCTATGGCCATGGTGGAGGCATCTGAAAATATGCACAGTTCTTTTTTCACAGCAATGGCCTGGGAGAACGAGAGGTAGCACCTCGGTATCTGAAGCCGCTCAAGATCCTTCAATGAGCTTCTCCATCTGCTCCATTCATCTTCTCTTTCTGCAGGAAGTGATTCATCCCAGTCCTTTTGCTCTGAGGTCAATTCACGGAGAAGAGCTTTTCCCTGCATTGTGATGGGTGACACGAAACCCAGCGGGTCATACAGACTGTTAACAGTGGCCAAGACACCTCTCCTGGTGAACGGCTTTTGTTCGGTGGTGACGTGAAAGGTAAAACAGTCCTTTTTAAGATTCCACAGTACCCCCAAGCTCCTTTGCAGGGGTATGTCGTCCAACTCTAAATCCAAGTCTTTTAGATCCTTGGCTCTCTCGGCAGCAGGAAACGCTTCCACTACTTTGTGGTCATTAGAGGCTATTTTATGTAGCCTTAAGTTTGACTGTGCCAGCATCTTTTGAGCGCTTGTGAGTGTCTCAACAGCTTCTTCCACTGTTGCTGTGGATGCGAGACCATCATCAACGTAAAAATGTCTCATTACAAACTGCTTTGCATCCTGTCCGTGCTCTTCTTCTCCCTCGACTGCAGCACGCCTCATACAATAAATAGCCACAGCTGGGGAAGGGCTATTCCCAAAAACATGAACCCTCATTCTATAGTCACAAATACCTTGGTCGGGATCATTGTCTTCATACCAAAGGAATCTCAGATAATCCCTATGATCCTCTCTCACTTCAAAACAATAAAACATTTGTTGCACATCAGCTGAAAATGCTACAGGCTCTTTCCTAAAACGCATAAGGACACCTAGTAGTGTGTTATTTAGGTCAGGTCCACTTAATAAGACTTTGTTAAGGGACTGTCCCTCAAATTCTGCACTTGAGTCAAAGACTACTCTCAGCTGATTAGGTTTTTGTGGGTGGTACACACCGAAGGATGTCAAGTACCAGTGTTCTTTGTTTGAGTCCAAAGGTGGAGCGACTTCTGCATGGTCATTGTCCAGCATGTTTTGAATGAATTCGATATATTGTCTTTTCATTTCAGGGTTCCGGTCCAATGTCTTTCTGAGAGATTGGAGGCGCTTGAATGCTTGCTCTCTGTTACTCGGAAGCTCTGGTCTTGGAGAGCGGAATGGCAAAGGCGCCACCCAGCTGTTACATTCATTTTGATACACCTCCTTCTCCATGATGTCAATGAAGTCTTTGTCCTCTACTGACAGTGCTGGTTTGTCATCATCTTTTGTCCTGTCAAAAACAGTTTCTCCCAGTTGATTGGTGTTTGTGTTTCCCCTGTCCTTTTTGGGGTTAGGGTGTTTGATTTGAAACGTGTTAGGACATGGGCAGAGGTAAGAAGCACGGCCATTCTGAAGAATATGTGTTTTGAGAACACTCACACTAGGGGGCTTATGCGTCTTCCCCATGCAGGCTTCTCCAACTATAACCCAGCCTAAATCCAAACGCTGCGCGTAAGGTGTATTGTGTGGCCCATTGATTCTCTCTCTGACTTTGTGTACCTGTATAATGTCTCTTCCCAAAAGCAACAGAATAGGTACTTGTTCTTCTACAGGAGGTACTTTTTCAGCTATCTTCTGTAAGTGTGAGAACTTCATGGCCACTTGTGGAGAGGGAATCTCTCTCCTGTCGTCTGGAATCATGTCACATTCAATCAGGTTTGGGAGTGGGAGCTTTACTTTACCATCCATTGACTCAATCATGAAGTTTACTGCTGTTCTGCCGACATTATCTGACAGTCCTGAGCATGTTCTGAGCTTGTAAGTCTCTGAGCGTGTCTTAATATTAAAGAGCTCAAAAAACTGAGACTTAGCTAGTGACTTGTTACTTTGTTCATCAAGCACTGCATACATCTTTCTAGCCTGTTCTTTTTCGCCTTCTGGATAGACTAACACAGGACTTATTTTTGAGTATGAATGTGCGCTATCTGCATCACCACAGACTTCTGTGCATTTGGAAACAACTGAGGCATTTGCACTATCCTGTGTCTCCCCGCCATCATCTTTATCAGCTCCAGAGCTCTCAGCTGGAGCAGGGGGTGGACCTGGATGTAGCACTGCTAAATGCCTGTCGCTACCACAGTCCATGCATTTTATTTGAACCCTGCAGTCCCTTGCTAAATGTTGAGTAGAGCCACAGCATTTAAAACAGATTCTGTTCTCTTTTAAAAATGACTTGCGCTCATCTATGGGCTTTGCTCTAAAACTCTTGCACCTTTTAAGAGGGTGAGGCTTCTTGTGTATTGGGCATACCTTGTCAGGGCTTTCTATAGGCTTGCTGTAACTATTTTGAGGTGAACTAGTGTCTGTAGGAATGTCCGTTTTGTGTACACTAATCACTTGCCTGTTACTGCCTCTGAAGCTTTTCTCCTTCTTGAAGCTTGTGTTGGCAGGAGGTGTGATGACAAAGCTTGGGTCGTTTCTTATTTTGGCTTGTTGTCTTACAAACTTTGAAAAGACACTGAAAGGGGGGAAAACAACTTTATGTTCTTCTTTGCACTTTGCTCCTGTTGCAATCCATTTTTCCTGCAGTCCATATGGTAACTTTTCCACAATGGGGTTGACTCCGCGAGCTGTGTCCAAATATGAGAGGCCTGGTAGGTATCCTCCATCTTTTGCACATTCTATTTCCTGCAGAACGTCACCCAGCTCTCTTAACTTTGTGTTGTCTCTGTTGTTTAGTTTGGGAAACTGTTCAATCTTTTTTAACAGTGCATTTTCTACCACTTCTGGAGATCCATAACATTCCTCGAGTCTTTGCCACACAAGGTTGAGAGCTGCAGCTGGATTAAAGACATGGACTGCTCGGATTCTTTTGGCCTGGTGACCAGACTCAACTCCAAGCCATTTGACCATTAAATCTAGCTCCTCTTGAGCTGTAACGTGCAAGTCTTTAATAGCACTTTGAAATGATGCCTTCCACACCCAGTAGTTTTCTGGGTGGTCATCAAACTGCAAAAGTCCAGTACTTAACATTTCCCTCCGTGTCAGGTACCTTGTAATATCCTGGACACCCTGTGTCTCTGTTGATGTTTGAAGAGTGTTGTACGGATAAGGTTTGGGGGAATCCAGTCTCTCTCTCTGTTGTGTTTGGAGTTCCACTTTAACATTAGCCTTTTGAGCACTGTGTGAGCAGTCGTTGTCTATATCTGCATTCTAGAGCTGGGCGATATGAGATTTTTTCATATCACGATATGTTTTTTTCATTTCAGGCGATAACGATATCTATCACGATATAAGCCAAATAACTATATTTGTAAGATTTAAATGTGCCGTTGCTCACAAGTAAAATGTGAAATAATCAGCAGCTTGTTTTTATTTAAATATTTATTTCCCATAATAAGTTAAACAGGGTAGATGTACTTAAGGAACATGAGACTTTTTCAGATAAATAAAGGCAAATATTGCAAACTACACAAAAGGCAGCCGCTAAAGCGTTTAAGTTTCAAAATAGAACAAATGAAACAGACTAAATTGTCAATTCCACTTAGAAACAAAGTATTAATTCTAAAAATAAATCTTAGTTTGTTTTACAGAAGAACAGACAAAACTGACTAACTTTTGTCAATATCAAATAAACTGAGAACTAAAAGGAAATTCTCAATCTCTCCTTGTTGTATAGCTTAGCTTTTCAAACAGTTTTAACAGTTACTTTAGTCTGACAAAAGCCGAATGACGAATTAGCGCTTCCAGTCAGAGACTGAGGCTACGTCCACACGTACACGGGTATTTTTGAAAACGGAGATTTTCCGTTTTCGTTTTAAAAAATAATCCCGTCCACACATAAAAGCAGAAATGAAGGAAAACGCTGCTATGAACATGCCAAAGCAGCAGGTGGAGCTAGATTCCTAACCGTGCAGAAATGTTGGCCAATCAGAAGTCTAGAAGCCTCGGTGGGAAAAAGTAAACAAAGCTGGGGCATAGAAGCAGAACCGAGTCGTATGTGTGGACGGACAGTAACTGTGTGTATATGTAAGCATTTAAACACTGCAGAGAGTAGAATTAACAGTATTGTAGAAATTCATTTCACCGAAACAATAACGTGGCACACAGTGTGACGCATGCACCAGTTTATTGTATTTCCAGACTTGCTTTCGGCACAATTTACAGTGCACGCTACTCTGTTTTTGTCAGACTTGAAATAGCCGAAATACCTTCACACTACGGAACTTCTATGGCTCTTCCGTTCGACAATCTCTCCGGCATTGGAACCATCATCTGTTTTCTCTTCGGTCACGCTCGGTTGATTTTTCTAGTCGGCACACTCATTTCCTCCATTATGCGCTGGCTCCATTACCCGCTGGCTGCTTCCCAAAGAAACACACGTGCGGCTTGGCACTTGTGCTGTACGTAACAAGTCACGCGACGTGACGTTGCGGCTGTGATTGGTTCGGCTCTGCGCTACTGAATTTGGATCGGCTGACTTTTTTTTTTTTTTTTTTTATGAGGACAAGAGCGGCGAGGTCTATCGCGATAGCTTAATTTCTCTATCGAGTAAAAGTTATATCGCGATACATATCGTTATCGTTCTATCGCCCAGCTCTACTGCATTCATAGCCATTTCGCATTGTTCACGTGCAGCTTTGTGACAGGCAAGTGGATCTACTTTTAATTTGAATCCTTCAAGGCAAATATCTGAGTGTTTTTGTACATACTCTGCTGTGCGTTGTTTTGGACTGGCGGGTGGTCTCACCAATGGATAGCGCAGTTCACTTTTTGAGAGTCCCTCCTCCTCTTCTTCATAAACTGCAACCTCTGCTTCTGCAACTGCAACAGCCTTTTGACAGCTCAAAACATGTAAATTAGCCTCAAGTTCAGTTTTTTGTTTCATTATAGCTGCTTCTCTTTCTGAATACGCCAGCTGTGCACGTGCAGCCTCTGCTTTTGCTCGTGCTTTAAGTGCTGCAGAACTTGTGGATGAACACTTGGACGTACGCGAGCGTCTAGACTCCGCCTGTGTGTCTGCGTTGCTTGCATTATCCTTGTTCTCCATATCCTCTGCGTTGTGCACTTGTTTTGTTTCTCTTTGGTCTGGTGTTTCTTCCTCTTCTGGAAGATCCAGTTGATATTGCTTTCCTGACCGTAGACTCATAACTGATGTGCTGAAAATAGCTCCTCGTGGTTGTGCCCGCTGCGCTAATGTCTTTTTACTGTGCTGTCCTCGCCCTGAGTCTCTTAGTTTCACCAGCTAGACAGCGAGATAACGATGCTCCAATAACAAGACTTATTTTCCTTTTTGCGCTGATTTATTGAAGAATGGCTTCAGACCATTGCCTTCTCTTTGACCATCGTAAAACTGAAAGTACAAAATACTGTATTAGCTAACTAACATTGTAAACTAGCTTGTTACACTCTTACTGCAAGCTAACAAAATAAAACTTTCAAATGTACAAATTATCGTACCATTTTTACACAAAACAAAAGATAATAATTATTTTATCGACACTCATACTTACAGACATATCTTGTCCAAGGCAACAACATTTTAAGGTCTGTATCAGCTTAGAAAGATAACATTACGGTATCACTTTCCGCCATCTTTTATTTCTTCTTCACGTTCTCATTTTTTCCTTTCCCAAAGTAACCGAACCCAAAGCAGCCACTAGAGGGAGCTCTAGGGCAACTTACAACTATAATATCCGATTTAAGTTATAAAAGGCAGAACAAAGATAGTTTTTAAAGGTGGATATCATTTATTAAGAGAAAAGTTAGCCAACCCTTTTTGGCCCTGTGTGAAACGTGTGAGAATATGATAGAAGTTATATAATTTTCTATACAGTGCAAGCTAGAGAAAAGTGTGAGACAGCTACACTCAACTGCTACTATGTCACATACACTTGTTCAAATGTTTGTTCACGTAAATATCTAATCAGCCAATCACATGACACCAATTCAGTGCATTTAGAAATGCAGACCTGGTCAGGTAACTACTTGATACAACCAAAATATGCAGAAAAGCATCTCTAAATTCACAACATCAAACCTTGAAGCAGATGGGCTGTAGCAGCAGAAAACCCCACTGAGTACCACTCCTGTCAACTAAGAACAGGAAACTGGAGAGGGGAAGACCAGAAAATCATTGCCTGGTCTGATGAGTCTTGGTTTCTGCAACATTCAGATGATGGAGTCAGAATTTGTTAAAAAAAAGGAGGGAAAAAAAGATGAAAGCATGGATCTATCCTGCCTTGTGTCAATGGTTCAGGCCGCAGCTGGTGGTGTAATGCCATGGGGGATCGTTTTGTGGCACACTTTGGGCTTTTTATTACCAACTGCACATCATTTTAAGGTATTGTTGCTAACCGTGTTCATTCCTTTAGAACCACAGTGTACCCATCTTCCGATCACTGCTTCCAGCAGGATAATGCAAAATTCCACAAAGTTCAGATAATTTCAAACTGGTTTCCTAAACATGACAACAAGTTCACTGTGCCCAAGTGCCCCTCACAGTCACCAGATCCAGCAGAGCATCTCTGGGAGGTAATGGAACTGAAAATTCACATCATGGATGTGCAGGTGACAAATTTGCAGCAACAGCATGATGCTGTCATGTCAGCATGACCAAAATGTTCTTAATAACAAAGTGGCCAATGAGTGTTTATTAAAGGGGGTAAAAAAGTGAATAGCTTGGAAATTACTTTACCTACTAAGTCAGAAATAACACAGTTCATAAAGAAGTAAAGGAAAATCAATACCTAAAGTTAATTAATATTTAAACATTGCCTCCAAAATAGGCGCTTCAGCCTAACATGCTGGCACACTTTACTCTCTTACATGACTGGTCTTCAAATGACTCTGGATTGGCATACAAGGCGTGAAACTGCTGGAGGGTACGAATGAGTATTAACAAATCAAGCCTCTGTTAAGTTCTTCAGGCATTCTGAATGTTCTATTAACCAGATGTCTTGTAACACACATCAAGCATGAGATAACAGCACTTGGCTGATTCGATAGCACAGAGAGTCAGTGTCTGTATAACAGAAACAAAGGAGCTCCGTCATCCTTTGTGAGTTATGTGCAGTATTTTTAATTAAAGACTTTTTGTTAATAAAATCACATTCCTTGAGTGGAAATTTCTTTCCACTCTTATTCATATATTTTCAGCCACAACTGAAACAAAATGACTAAATGATTAATTATAGTATAATTTGAAAATACATTTGCCCCTAAGTGATTAATCACCACTTGTAAAATATAGTCTTGTAGTCCCTCCTGGTTAACATATTAAAGAATGTATTAAATTTTAATGTTTAATTATAAAAACGATCTCAAATGAAATATTTATGACTTTTAATGATTTAAGTGCTGATTTTGATTCAGAGCTACCATTGAAAAACAAAGAGTATACTTCCTCCCTGGTAATATAAGCATCCCGAAATACTGAGTTAAAATGCAGCTCTGTCAAACAACTATATCTCTTAATACATGGACAGGTAACGGATATTAGCAAAGAAAAGGATAGCTGTACAAGTTTTTCAAACTAAGCACTGTTTACTCCCCTTAGTACCTCATTCATCCAAATTAGGTCATATACTGTAAAAGTAAACTTTACCTATCAAAACAAATGGCTGATAATGGATATGCATCATTATTGTGAGCTGATGTGTGGGAAGAAGGAGAAACAGAGGCTAAAATCAATGGGAACTGCACATTCTTCCCCTCATGGCAGAAAGGAGACCTATTATGGAAAAATCATGATTTATGTCAACGGCAGGAGGGATATCAGGTTGGGCAAGGGATGGAGGTGTGAGCCAATAATGATAAATGCCTCAAAGCACACCCAACCCCCATACACTCTTCTCAAGTAGAAGGCTCCATACGCTATGACCAGTGGTGATGATCTTCAGCGGCTCTCGTTTTCCTCTTCTCTCCATTCCATCACTGCTCTAGCGCTTCTCAGTATTTGCAGCACAAAACTCTCCTGCAGTCTTCCATGCTTCCCCTTTATCTCCCTGTTTCTTGCCAACAAATTCTAGCCCCCCCCCCCCTCCCCCCTGCCTTTTTTGTTGTTGTCTCTTTCATGTGCTCTGTCTATATAGAGACCAGAGCTGCTGCCCATGATGGATTCAAATGATCCATCGCTTTTGGGAACACAGAGCAAGGCAGTCACCTTTAAGCTGTGACTGAGTAATCTGTCTCTGTCAGACATCTCCTGTACATGCAACACGGCCAGACAGTGAGCAAGTAGAAGACAGGCAATGAATAAGAGGAATGTCCAGGATGGTGTATGGTAAGAGATTGAATATAAAGAAAGAAAGAAAGATTCAGTGGAGTTAGCTGAATTATTACTTGGTTTAGCATTTAGCATTGCCCAGCTACCAAAGACAGACTTGTTCATAACAGAAACACATTGAGCTGGTTATCAGTGAGAATTAGCAACAAACGAAAAAGTTGTTAACACACACCATTAATTACGATAGTGCATTGCATTGTAAATCTTTTACAGGAGTTATTTAACATATATTAAGAAAATACTGCTCAGTTATTACCCAGCTCAGTTGACCCGTGTTTGCCTATTCTTTGTGTTTGTGCTTCCTCCAACAGTCCAAAGCTGGTCAGGAAAGCCAATAACTTGTTTGACTGACTGACTATAGTGTGAGTGAGCGATTGTCAATCTGTGTTTGCATTGTGAGTGACCCAAACCCACACATACACATATACCATCCACCACCACCCACTAGAACCACTTCTATCAAAGTCAGCTCCACCTCCCTGCCCTTCTGCTCCCAGATCGTCATTACTAGAGGCACTCTATGGGAATAAGCAGGTAAAGTCAAATCAGCAAGAGTCTCTTGTAGCATTGTACGGCCTCTTTCACAGCACTGAAGCAGAAGAGCTTGAGGCGCCTAGTATGTAATTGATGGAGACAGATAGCAGTCAGATGTGATTAGTTCAGGGTTGGTCAGCAGTCTAAGAAGACAAGAAAACCGAGAAGTGCAAGTGCAGCAGCGAAAAGAGTCCAGCAGTTTGGACATGAGGCACACAGTCTATTACATACACGATAGTCTACCTACAGCACCAATCCAACTTTGCTATACACTCTACCTGACATTTATGCAATTCAGTAATTCAGACATAATGGAATATTGCTTCCAAATAGCTGTGACATTTGCTGTGCTTTACTTTACATTACTCAGCAACTGCAATGTGTTCTGAAAAAATGTCATCGCTATACTTTATATTGACTTTGGTAATATGACCTTTTGTACACTCCACTGGATACACAAAAAGCCAAATTACTATATACATGTTTTTTTTTCCTTTTCTCTGTGATGCAACGATATGTAAAGATGCCCCAGCTGACTGTCAAATAGATCAAATAAAATCTATTTTACATGTTGAAGTACATAAATAAATGCTGCAAATTTACATGTAGGCTGGAAAAGCTATGATATGACAATGCACAGACATGCTGCTTTGAAAACATTCAAAGAAGTACATATGTGGTTAATAATTACATTTCTGATGGGTGAATGACAAGGCTAAAGAACGAAAGAAATAGAATTAAGTCTTCCTGGTTCCGTATTCAGCAACATGTTTAATAGTTTTAATAGAAACTACTGAATTTATCTCTCCAAAAATCTCACTCTGAAAGCAAAAACATCCAAGACCATGTGAATAAAGAATAAAAAAAGATTTTCTTAAACAACAAACATCTATTCAAACCATGCTACATATCACTGAATCAACAATGATCACTAATAGTAACTACAAAACTGGAGGTACTTGTGCACAAACAGCTGACAAAATGCTTCTGCTGAACAGGAACATGATCTAAATACTAATCAAATATCATTTAGAGCTGGCTTTATTTGAGGCTCCTGAGAGACTGTCCCATCTTTTTTTCTTCTTCTTTTTTTTTTTTGCCATGGTAACCAGGGATTCATTTCAGAGGTGTCATGCTGCATTATCATCTCACCGGCTCATCCACTCGCCTCCGCCCTCTGGCTCTCTCGCTTTTGTACCTTCTCTGTTCAGACCCCTCAATCTCAAGCCTGCCCAGCATCCTGGAAGACATGTCCTATCTTGCTCTACCTCAGATAATACATTGATGTGATTTCTCTGCCTTACACACATACACCTACACATTAACACTTTAAGGCTATCTGCTTGCACAAAAGTAACACACTTGGGAAGCTACACACATAGTCAGCTATTGAAACTGACCAGGATGTACCATTGCTTGAATATACCGAGAAGGTGCTGACCCAATGGTTTCATAGTCTTTGGGAAATCAAATATCACTTCCTACGTTTACACCACAGTATCATTAAAAACTCTAATCATAAATTATTTTTCTCAGCTTGTATAAATACATTTTGATTTTACAAAATACGAAACATTTGCACCTCTAAAGGTAGCAGAGCTTACAAAGCTCACATTAACTAAAATTAGCCACTCTTTGTTGTTTGCCTCAGCTTCTCAGCGTATCCCCACCATTGTTATCATCATCATCTATCCTTTTTACATAGTCTTCAAAACATCCACTCAACCATGCATCTTCTTATTCCTTTCAACATTAATTTCCATGCATAACTCTGCCTTGTCACCTTCATGGTTCGGGTACACCATATGGATTCACAAGAAAACTAGTTTCAAAGGAGGCTCCCAGCATCCTTATATTCATTTTAGAAAATAATTAAAGTTCTCATTAAAAAACCATATATATATGTTTCATATATATATATATATATATATATATATATATATGTATGTATTTCACAAGATGATAATATGTGAAAGGTCAAGATATTTGGTTACAAGTGCCACAGAACTAGAAGTGCTAAAGGAAGAGGTGAAGACGAACTGTATAAGCAGCATGTAAGGCTACATCCTTGTACTGTACTGAAACGATGCAACAATAAAGCTGTGTGTTTTCTAATACTCAACATACAGAGTACAACCTTTTCTAAAGAGTACCGGTGAATCCCACTTGCAAATAAGGTTTGAATTACTTAAAGAATCGTCCTGTTACTTGGTTGTAATCATCTGGTTCTATGATAAGAAGTATAAAAATACTGCATACTATTAAGCTCTTCCTTATAAGTCAAAATAAATCAAGATAATCACAGAAGAAGGTGTTTTTCCTGCACATTTTCACCTTTGACTTTACATTAGTTTATAGTTTCTGCTAGGAAAATCATTTGTGGCTCTGGAGATTGAAGATGATATCTAATTCAGGCAGTTCTTTGTTTACACGACTCTCAGTGATCAACGTGTGCTAGGGAAGCCCAGACCCCCTGCATATGCTGGAGAGTGAGATTTGGCATCTTGCCACATCAAGCAATACCAGAGGCTTGGAGGGTTTTACCCTTTGTTTTGCGCAAAATGGCTTCCTGAGGCTGCAGTTTGTAATAACAACCGTGAGTCCTGTCTGAGCGATATGACATGGCTGCCTGCCTCATCAGCTACTGGTCCCCAGGGACTGTAACAAATGCAGCACTGTAGCAGATTAAAGATAGTTTTACATGAAAACTAGAACTGAGGGGATAAAGAAAAAAGAGGAAGCCTCTTTGAGTATTCATTTTCATATTCCCTCCCTTTACACTTAATGTCAGTGAAGTAAAACTGTACTTATGTTACTTAAGTCTGGTGGTTGCATTTGTTTCAAGTCGGATGCTTTCATTCAGAGAAAGAAAAAAAGATTTTAGTATTGTCACTGATAAACAAAGTGCTTCCCTACTTATTGTTTTGCTTAAAGGCTACATAAGATTAAGTAAGGTTTGTGAGGAGAAAAGCGAGAGATGTGAGACAGTGTGTAGTAGTTTTATTGCTTATTTGCTGTTTCTTCTCCACTGCAGTCACAAACATCAGATTAAAAGGGAGAGCTGCCTGTCTATCTCAGCTAAAACAGGTGGGGAAAGAAGTCTCAGAGACAAATGTCAAAGCTTTAAATACTCAATTAAATTTCAAATATTATGCAGTAGCTAATATAATTTGTTTTCCTAAGATAATATTACTGAAATACTAATCTCTTATAGTGTACATCTCCATATGATAGTGTTTGTACATCTGGAAACCTAATTATTTTAATTTGAATACATACAATTTAGGTAAAAGTGAAATTTGTCTTGAAATGCATTTCTACTGCGTAAATAACCAGCTGCAGCTTAACAAAGATGAGTGCACACTGTACCCTAGACTCTCAAACGGGTCATTACATTAAACTATCTTTTGTCATTTATACCCAGTCCGTTAGTAAGTGTACTGTATGCACTGGGACTGCTGACACAGAGAGGGAGGTCTAATGGTCTGCAGTATTAGTGGGTTAATTGCCATGTCCAGGTCTCCATTGGATTGTAGGCAGGGCATTTCAGTTTAATTGTGAGCCCACCACGAGTGCACTGTAGAAGTAGTGAGTGTTGGTGACGGTCTTCATCATGTCGACCTTCTTTTCACAGCAGACTCAGTAGTAGATTGCCACCTGCTGGAGTTTTAGAAAAATAACTCCTCATTGATGATAACCAAGTCCAAACAAAGGACAGTCATGCTGCTGACTGATGCAAAAAAAAAAGTATACAAAAGCACTTATACGTTTTACCACCACAATTGGTATTGGCTCATCGGATGCTAGAATAGAAAATCCTCTGTACATTGAATGTATTCTGTGCGCAGTGAGGCTGACTGCTGTATACACTAGACGTGCCTGCAATGCTGACAACACACAGTCCCCCCCTTCCTTTATGGACTCCTCCTTTTGGATGCTAATAAGGCTTAAAGTTAGTTAGCTACTTAGACTGACAGCTGTGCTGACACAAGCAGCTGTAGCTGAAGCTGCCTTGTTGACCTCCCATGCTCTGGACCTCTCCACTGTGCAGGTTGTGGTGGCATCCCTTTGGCCATTTTAAATGGAAATATCTAATATGTTTATGTCTCTATTTTGTGTATGTGCTGCATGCAGCTTGCTAAAAGAACACCTTAGCATTAGCTAATATATTAGCATTCCTCTAAGATGTCCAAATATTGACGGCTTGTGGCGCCAAAAAATGCCAACATGGTGGCAAAAACATGCCAAGGTGGCCACCTCCATCGTATGTGCAATCTATGTGTCTTACTTCATTAGGAGAAGTTTACTATTTTGTCACTCCTTTTCTAAAATGAATACATGCAAAGCATTAAAACCACAGCACTGCCATGTTTGCATATGTGCATTTTTATACTGTATTCAAATTTTTCTCAGTACCTTCCTTCTTCTTTTTCTTCTTTTTCTTGTCCCTGACAGCAGACACTGCGTTGTTCTGTCAATGATTAACGTGTAAAGTAAAGACAACAACATAATGCATGAGTAGATCCCTGTTCTGGCCCTCTTCCTCAGACTGCACAGGCAATTTACATTTTAATGGCTCAAGCTGCTCCATGTCCCCAGCATCAGAGTGAAAGCTCAGCTGAAATCATGGGTGACTGCTTCCAAATGATTTACTGAGAACAGGAAAAAAAGAAAGAAAGAACGAAAAAACAACAGGTTCTTATACACATAAGCACAAAAACACAAAATCTTGACATGGTTATAAATCTTCTGGGTTGAAGCACATGTTTATTTTATTAGATACATTTAACCATCATTCAATCAAAATAGAGGATCATAGTCTAAGAATAATCTGACATGATAGAAAAACCACCAGGAATTGCGCAGATTACCACTTTTCAGAAATAAGGTCAAACGTAGATTATATTGAGCAGAAATACTTTATGTCTTTACTGTGTGAGTGATCAAATATACACAGGGAAGTGACTTTTTTAGCAGGCATTTCATTTGTTTAACTAGTATATCAAAAAGCCCCAAATATCAGGTAACCCCCTCATGTATTTTAAAAGAAATATAGTCTCATTCCCTCTGATAGTTTAGAATAAACAAAATGCTTGTATTTTAGATATAACTGCATTACATTGTTTACTCATTACTATTGTTGCTACTTATTTAAAGTGGGCTCTTCCTATTTTTTTGTTAAACAACATAACCGACTCTTCGTATTGCAGTGCAAGTCAGATCTTTTCATTTGAGGCTGTCAGATCTGCTACTACTGCTACTCTAGTTGTGGTCCTCACAAAAACCCTCTGAGTGCACAGCCATACTCAGCTATTTGAATGCTAATGAGTAAGACCACATGATCAAAACTGTTCATCTTATTCATTGGTTCTGGGATCCTTTCTGGCATGTCCCATTTAAGAAGAAGTTCACAACCCTTACACATCCCATTGCTTTTCCAGTTAACAATAGAAATAGGATTGATGTTGAGCACGGTGGCAACAACAAAGTGCTTATGTTTATTTTATTGTGTCTATTTTATAAATCATATTATAATATATATACACACATATATATATAATTAGTTATTATACATATTTTTCCCTTGGTTGTCCATGCCTCACCTGTGGAGAAGGCCCATGGTCCACTGGTGTAACTGGCAATGTATATATGCATTTCTGCAGTGGTCCTGCGGCATTGGGAGCTGTAAAACCCAAACCTCAATGGAAGAGTGAAGCCCTAGGAACAGCTAATAACCTCAGGCCTCTAGTGGGGTTTGAGGAACACACACACCAGAGATGGGTTATTTTAATACATACAAATGCTTCATAAGAAGATGTGAAGAGGAAACAAATACACTGTGAGTTATAATTCACTAATATAAGTTGGATGAGAACTACAGCATGCTCATCACAAAGGCTTGTGAGTACCTCATGTGCATGTCTTGTTATCATGCTGCCATCTAGAGGTGCACAAATGCATGGAGACATTTATATGGTGTTGCCTGCAATACAGTATTTTTGCATCGATTTCATTTGAACGCACATGCTTCAGTTGCACAGATAGCTGATAATCTCAGTTCTGGTAATTGACGACACGTGGCAGCATAAATGCTTATGCTGCAGCTTCTAGTATATGGCCTTATCATCCCGCTGTAGCTGTGGTGAAAATCAGTGGTGCCACACAATATACATTTTCCATTTGGCCCTTTTTAAAGCTAACATTTTGACTTGTGACATATAATGTTACATGTCTGCCCTGTTATTATATCAGGTAAGGACTTCTTTATGAGTTTAAAACACAAGTTTAGTCATTAATGAGTCAGTGACAATACTTATGTAACAATTTAATTTATTTTTTGAGAGGGTTATAGATAGTTAAAGATGAAGCAGTTTCCTGTATGTGGTCACAGCAGCTGTGATACTGAAAGAAAGATTTGTTAGAACAGAAAGGATTTGCACAAAGGAGATGAGATCTATCTACAAAATTGAACACAGGCAGATGCACCACAACATGACCCCAAGTAAACAACCATCTGTTGCACAGGGATTTATTTTGCACACTGCAGGATTTCAATTGTTTTGTAAAGCAGTGACTCAGTGACATGGATCAGGATGTGAGCTGATTACTGTATGCACTCACTAGATTTTGAGGATTGTTGTCCTAGGATGCTAATGATGTGGTGCAACTACACTTTGTAACATACACAAATTAGCTAGCTGATGTTTATCCTTTAAGGCAGACTTTACAGTGTGATATGAGAAGAGCGGTATGCATAGCTAATGGTTCCTGAATGAAAACATGTATTTGAGAAATCCTCTGAGGCCGTATGCAGTCAGAACCACACAAATGCTCATAGTAATATATCCAGGATCATTTCTTAAATCCCTTAATCATAAACATTAAGATAGAAATGAATCATAAGTGAAAGTAAATGAATCTTGAATGAATCTTTCATGTACCTGTTATTTTCACATGTGATGACTCAGGTTATAGTCAGTCGTGAGGCACTCATATTGGACAGGCAGTCTATTTACAGATAGCAGACTCATACAAAGTAAAGCAAGTAATAATGGCAATTATTTTTTTCAAAGTCTGTTGGGTGGATGGGGCCTTTGTATCCAACAGAGCTGAACAATCAAAGCCAGATTTCCTCCAATCTCTAATTGCCACTGACTCGAGGCGATAAAAAGGACTCGAAAACATTCAATCACTGACAGTCATCAACAATTTACTTTAGAAAAATATCACCATGATGTCCCACAGATTAACTGATTTGACTGTGGAGAGAAAGACATATTTACAGTAATACACAAAATAGGTAAAATGGGGAGGAAAAAAGAAAAAGAAAGAATATTGGAGTAAAAGATGACTAGTGCAGAGATGGTCCAAAAAAATTTGAGTGATTCTTACTTGTGCTCTAAATGGAACACTCTTAACCTTTTTCATTCATCCTGTACAGATCAGACAAGGCAATCTGCTTAAAAATAATAATAATAATTTAAAAAAAAAACAGGAAATTATTGAGGATGGTACAGCTTGTGAAGTGCAAAGCATATATGCTCCTCCTTATAATACAGCTGTTGAATATTACAGCAAATCTCTTTTCTAATAGATGTTATTACCATTCTGATTCAATGTTGTCAAAATGAGCAGTGCGAGCTTAGATGAAAGCAAGTAGTTAGATGATGTATTATAAAGTGTTGGTGATCAGTCCTGGACATTTTATTAAACTGAACATAAGAAAATACAGGCTGCAATGGCAATGATACAGTAAAAAAAAAAAAAAGCCTATGAAATGTTTGTTAGCTGGGCAGCTACGGTTTGCCATTACATGTTTTTTTTTTTTTTTTCAAATACCACTGCTAAAGCTTTTACCAAAAAAAAAAAAAAAAAAGTCTATCATCAGCTTATGGTCATTTTAACTTTTCTTCTGATGAAAGTGAGTAAACAATTGTCACTTATAAACAGTAAAGCAGGGTGCTGATAAAGACAATACTAAAAAGAAGTTTGACAAGTCTGCATATGACATACATAGATGTTATAGCCACACATAAAATTGTTGTTCAATAACAGCACAACATTGTGAACTTCACTGAAATGCAGTGATAGACAAAGCATCTTCAAGGGGATATTTCTTTTTTATTAAGTAGCCTATCTGTTATCCATTATTTAGGTATAGACAAACATGATTTAGCATTTCATTCTCAATATGTTACAAATTTCATGACAGACCGACAATGTCTTTCAAAATTCTCACCAACCAGTGGTTCTTAAGAGAAAAAAAAATCTTCAGACAAAAAGTGAGTAAGTGGCAGGATCGAGATAAAGTCAAAAACAGATCGTTGAACGGTCGGGGTACTGGAGTAAGATGAGATCTCAGAATCAGAAGGAGACCTCACCTCATAGTTGTTCTGCAGTACAGCCAAACTGGACATAATGACAGGATTTAGTATCTAGAATGAGTCTGCCAGTGCTGAAGGAGCAAAGAAGAGAGAATAGAGTCATAGAATTACTATTGTCACAACAGCCTATGCATATATTATGTACCTTGTGTACCTTTTGACTTATGAATCAGCTGGTAACTATACCCTCAAGAAGACTGAGAATATGTATAAAAACTAAATATCTATTTTAAATAAAAATAGCCATTTATGTAATTCTAGGTTCTTCTTACTACAAAGGTTAAAGTACACTTTATAGGTATATGCTAGTTTAAGGCTAATTAACGTCACAGCACAAGTTCATTTGCTAGATTTCATTTGATGGATTTTACAGCAAACTGTACCTTTATACACACACGGGGACTGCAGCATATAGCATGATAAACATACAACTATATCATTTCCAAAAGAAATTGTGATGCTGTGTAAAATGTAAATCAAAACAAAACAGAGTGATTTCCAAATAATTTTAAAAGCCATATTTAAATGAAACCTGTACAGAGGCAACATGTAAAGTGTTGAAAATTAAAGGCCTCCTTTGTACTGTGGTGTTAGATTTGTAGACGCAGCAACAATAATGGCTTTTGAAAGTGTTCCTGAACGTGTGAATGGATTTCTGCTACAGAATCATTTTTAAAGCAATGCTTTCTAGGTGATTGACGAAAGCATGATGTTATTATTCAGTATTGGAAATACATGTTGGTAAATTACATTTAAATGTTCTTTATCTATACTGTCTCTCACATTGAAGCCTTTCTTAATCTCGCTAAAACACTCTTTTAAAAAAAATAATTTAATTTGTTTTTGTATTTAGTCTACTGTTGCCTCCACATCAGCGTTACACAGCACCACAACTTTTAGGGAAAAGTTGTATATAACATGGGTAAAAGTTACCACTATGAGCTCTAACATAGCACTCTCACTTCTCTGAGAGGATAGAATGGAAATCCAGGATGCAAATGAGATGTGACATCAGAGTAAAGTGAGGAAAAATGTTCCTATCTCACAGCTCAGACCACTAGCTCTCAGTGATGAGTGACATGATGACGAAAGGTGTGAGGGCGCCCTCTGCTGGTGAGACATGAGATGACGATGGGATGACATCCGGATGGGAAAAGATCAGGACAGCACGCTGGTGTTCTGTGAATCCACGTCTTGCATGCTCATGACATCTGTACTTACTCCACTCTCATATATGGGGTTGTCGAAAGCAGACTCTTCTGTCATGTTGTCATACGGTGGCGAGGACACTGGCATTCTGATAGACTTCCCCTGGAGTCTGAGCAAAGAGTACAGAAACAGGAAACATCATGTAAAGCCTTTATTACAAGGGAAACGCATAAAATTTTGAGTCATTACTTACTTTGCAAAGTAGATGTAAATCCCAAGGACAATCACCAAGATGACTGCAGTTGGAATAAATACTGCAAGGGCAATGTTGGTTCCTTCTGTGCCATAATTTGTATTAACAACTTGAAGAAGAAAAAAAAAAGGACATAACATGTAATTACCCCTGTGAATGATTGTCAACAAATAAATATCAATCAATTCTGCAAGGTACTGAAATATGACTTACCATCTAGTCTGCGTTCATTTACATAATGTGTCGAGGACGCTACCAAGAAATAATTGCAGTTTAATGAGTATGTAGACCATATTTATGCAATGTGAATCACAGCGCATGCTTTATTTTTATGGCCAAAAGAATCAAAAGAACCTGCATTTGTAAACAGCACTTAAAACTGTTGAGATTCTGCTTTACTTTTTGTGTATTTTGACTGTATTTAGAAGCTTGTTACGTGGTTTACCTCTGCAGGCAGGAGGAGTGCTATTCCACTGTGACGGGTGTCCAGGAACACAGTATATGGTGGCATAACCCTGCAGCTCATAGCCGGGGTGGCAGGAGAAAGTCAGCATCTCTCCTGCTTGATAAAAAGCCTTTTCAGAGCTCTGCATGCTGGTGGAAGCTGCACCGGGATTCCTGCATGGCTCATACTTTTCAGCTGAGGAGCAGTACAATATATTTGATTAGGACTATTATTATTTTCATGCACCTTTGTACAGTAAAAACAGTGACACATTGTAATTTTTGCCTTTTACTCATAATTGCTTAGCTGCACATCGCTGACAGTGTGGGCGTGCATAATTGCATGTCTGCGAATCTATGCTATTCTGACTGAGAGAACTTACGGACACATTTGGGCAGTCTGTCGTTCCACTTGGGCATAGCTGAATCACGGTTGTAGCAGGTTAGAAGGCTGGAGCCTGACAGGATGTAGCCTTTGTTACAGATGAACTGTACAGTCGATCCAACAGCAAAGCGACTGCCTGTGATCACTTTACGACTGTGCTGCACATTCCCAGGGTCCTGGCATGTCATCACTGGTGCAACACCAAAAACAAGTGATGATAATTAGTTATTACTGCCACCGGTGCTGGTACAGGAGTGATAAAAAGTATAATTAACAAGGAAAAATATTCATTTTGATATTGTTTTGATTTTTTTTTCTTGGGTAACTGGAAAAACCTTTAAAAAATTATGAGGGGCAATTACATATATGCACATTACATTGAATTTGTTGTGCAAAGGAAGTGCACCGGCTGCACTAAATATTGTTCCCTAAATGTCATATTGTTAACTATTTGCCACATGACAATGCATCCTCATGTTATGTATTAAAGTTGAACAGTCACAGAATAACACAGTTACATCAAACTAACTAATTAACCAGGTATTATGGTAACTATGGTAAGACTATAATTAGCCATGTTATCATAATATTTAAGCAAAAAGGTCTGAGACTTGGACCAATGATGGCGTATTATAACTCCCAAGGTGGACTAAAGAGAAACTACAAAGTTTTATATGCTTCCTCTCACCTTCCTCGCATTTTGGCACATCACCGCTCCAACTGAGATCCCACTGGCACATGAGGATCTCAGAGCCAACCAGTGTGTATCCTGGGTAGCACTGGTAGGTGACCACAGTGCCGTGTATGAGATCAGGATGCGACATGCTCTTCCAGCCGTTGGTGATCTCCGGCAGCTCTGAGCAGGTGTCATTCCTTGGCACCTCTGTTGGCGTTGGCGCCATTGGTGTCATGCAGCGCAGGTATTGGAGGGAAGAGACAGGTTGTTAAAAAAGGATTTGCAAAGATTGTGAGGACAATGTGTTACTGAGGATATATAAATATTCTCCTAATAATCCATTTTCTTGTATAACAAACATTTTTTTTATTGTTTAGAGCAGATCTAGATCTAAAAGGAATAATGAGGATCCTCAAGGAAAAAGCCGAGCATTAATATGCAACCCCCACTGCAGGGAATAAATACGACTGCAGATTTTTTGCTTTCTTTGTGCTCTAAACAGAAACTGTTTGGGAAGAAAATGTAAATAGAGGCTTGTGATGTTTCCTAGGAGGAGCGCAGCATGTGGTTTGGCACCAGTCAATCTGTGCCTCCCTAACTGCAGCATACATGGCGGGGAACACAAAGAGTTAGGTAAAACCAGCTGATGTTGAAGTGAACACTTTTATTATGTTTCGTGTTTGTTGTTATTTAATCCTGTGCACCTGGGATAAGCCAGAAGACAGATAGACAAAGGCACAGCAAGAGTGGGGAACAAAGAGACAGGGGAACAAATACACCTTTCTTTTTTTTTCGTTCCCTAAATGATGATGTGTTAGGTTCCAGATATGAGTAACATTTTACATTCCACATTTGTTTCCATTTGTGGTCCCTTGCTTGTGGTACTTTTACAGTAAAAAGTATACAATATATGTAATCCCAAGAGAATTAGAAGAATGTATGCCTTATATTAAAAGCATGTAATATTAGTGTTTTGGTTTTTTTAAGAGGGAATGAAACTAAACCACCGTCTTACCAAAGAAGTGAACTACAAAGCCATTGTTGTAGCCGTAGATGTTAGTGGCAGGATCAGACTGAAACTGAATAGTGACATCAGCCATGGAGGTATAGAGCTTGAAATGTGGTCGCGTGCCACTGTATTGGCCCAGGATGTTGGCAGTCAGGTCATCACCATCATAGAAGGTCAGCAGGTCATTCTTCCCCAAATGGAGACTAGGATTGACATCACAAAAAAAAGTTACTTTTTGTTTGTTTTCCCCTTAGTAACTTTGCAGATTCAGCCAGAGTTCCCTGGCTCTGAGGTGTATTTGCTGAGTGATAGGTTTGTAGCATAAATCTATTCGCTGGAACGTTCAAGACAATTTACTACACAGCAAAAGCAAGACACAAGTAGGCAAAGTTCTTTGTGTTACTCATGCATGCGTGAGGCCTGCCTGGAGCCAAGTGTCGTTCCACCCACTTGACCTCTGTCAGACTCTCAGCCAGGTTCCCTGTAACACTCCTTTTATTGTGGTTATATGAATATGCATAGGTTCATACACACAAAGAGTACCTTGCCTGTGCGTTGTGTAAGTGTGTGTGTGTGTGTGTGTGTGGGGGGGGGGTCAGAGTGTGACCCCATAAACAACATCCCTAAACCTGCTGGCCTGGAAGTCCAGCAGTTCATCTAAACAAAAGGCACTTAGACTAAAACTGACATAGCTACGTTTATCCTACCATAAAACAATAAAACAAGGTACGACCTCTCCCATGCTTCCAGGGTGTGGGTGTGAATGCCAGAGCACTCTGGAATGCACACGAAGTCTTTGCAGACTCACACATCCTATCACTACACAATCGATTATACACCTCTAAGCATACATGGTTAAATATTTCTAAGCATAAATGACAATCAACAATATAAACCTGACACTGAGTGTTGTGCACAGAGCTTCAGTTGGTAAAATGTGTTCTGTCTCCCTTTATGCTGATGAAAGCACAAGCTGATGATACTAGACAGTGTCAGCAGTACTTGGAAAATTGCAATTTTGTTTATATTAGATGCATCTGATGCAATGTAAACATTAAATTATTCATGATTCATGTCTGTCTGACGCCCCCCAACACCCCACCCCGCATCCCATGAATATATACTGATGTGCATATATGGGTATTTGAGCATATCATCAAACTAATCCAAAGGAATTACTTTTTGAATTGTCCTTTACCGGCCTTTTACAAAAAGCTGCCATACAAGCAAAAACGGAATTATAGAAGGACTACAGAAACAGGTAGAAAAAAAATAACAGATAATAAATAATGAATAAATACGTATGAATTCAGTTGTACATGTTTCGTGTTGTGTTTGTGATGTTAATGTGTGATAGAGTATACGGTAGTCAAGTCACAGTTTGGCGGATTCTTCGCTGTTACTGATTAACATAAAAATGCATTAACCTTTTTCCATTTGGAAGATTCATATGTCTTTGTAATCACATCAGCATCAATCAGACACAGAGTATGAAGAATACTGGGGGGAAGAAATGTAGTCATATAAGCTGTAGAGGACAAGAAAATGGTTGCTCTTACCCGTGACTAAATTTGGTGTCAAAATAGCAGTGCAGCTAGTTTTCACGACTTAACTTGATTGTGTTAATAATCACTGAACTGTACCATTTAAAAATTAAGAATAAGAATAGCACAATGCCTTCAATCACATGCTTCATGGGAGCCCAGCAGTGGTGTCTTTACAGCCGTCTCCAATGCAAACTGTACATCACTGTTTACTGTGCCAGATCAAGTGACAAACCAAGGGCACAAAGTGTGGTGAGAAAACAGTGCTCAGAGTACAAGTTTCAAATTACTATACCTCAAAAATGTGCAGTTTCTGTAGCTGCTGTATGTAATTTCGGCTTGTTCTTAAATGGTGTGTCTTTGTCTTTTCTACATGTATTTGTCTGAGCAATAGATTTACAGTAACACTATAGAGATATCCATATTGTTAAGATATCCAATTCTGAGTCAAGCTCATCTATAAGAAAAGCGACTGTTGTGTAACAACTGTCTGAACACAAATGAGTAAGAATATGTTACAAATAAATAATAATAATAAGCTCTGAGATAATATTCTCAAATGTTTAAAAAAAATCTCATTAATGAGCTGATTATTAATACTGACAAAAAAAACTTTCAAGCAAACATATGCCAACACTCTAAAAAAATAAATAAAAAATATCTCAGCAGCACAATGCTGCGTATAAAGAGCACAGATGTGTAATAAATATTTAATGTTAAAAGATGAATGAAAACTAAAGTAATAAATTACAGCTTTTATAGCATTTTTGTGCTACTTTATGTTTGTGAATGTTTCAAGTATCTCATGCTCAACCAGATTTGGTATATGTGACTGATGCACACATGAGCCATTGAAACGACATGAGAGGATTTTTTTAAATCGCATGCTGAGGACAGACAAAATGCAACTACCAGCTGACTTGCTGTTATGATCCCCAAATTTGCTTACTGTATCTTTTAGCTTCTGGATTATGTTCTTGATTGAGTTTTTGGCTCCAGTTTTGCATTATTTTATATGATGACCTCAGTTTTATGATATTACTGAGTCATAGTTTTGTGGTCACTCTAGTGGTCCTTAAGATTTGAAGCAAAACATATACTGTGATTGTGATCACCTTTGTTCAAATTCAAATTATATCACCCAAATTAAATACTGTTTTATCCAATAAATTACTTGAAATTGTCAAACATGCCAACACTGTCACTAAAACCTGCTGTAAATATTGCCACTGCCTGCTATTAGCCTGATATCAGTCTGTAACTGAATGCTATCTGTTTCTGATAATAAAGCAATTAAATGATGAATTGTCAAAAATCGCATACCTATTGCTGTTTACATAAACAGAAATCCACATTTGCACCTATTCAACCATGTGTTGTTCTATAGGAATATAAACCAAATGTAACCAGCTGGCAGGCAGTTGAGTCGAGTCCTATCTTGTTGGTAACCAGTTTGCATTCATAAATTAGTTGCAAACTAATTTATAGTTGCAAACTGTTGACAATCTCTCTGAGAGTGATTGAAGTTAGTCCAAGTCAGACTATGATGTTTGCAGAAAGGTTGCCTCCTATCTGTGCAACTGCCTTGTGATCTTAAGTTGTCATGATGTGCAACACTCAAGTTCTGGGCAGACATTCAGTCACCACAAGCTGCAGTAGGTTGGAGAATGTTTACAAAATCCAATGCAATCACCAAGGAGCCGAGGATTTTATGTAGATGGAATAAGGTTGGTGTTTAATTTTCATTCGTCTGACTGAGCTATTAGCTTTCTTACCTTGCTCTGTATTAGGAGCAAACTTTGTCAAGTATGTCCAGTGTTTGATGGTAATTTGGCTGAGCCGATTTAATGTAAGTTTGCTCAGCTAATGTTATCTCAAGATGGTGGTGCATTTGATGAGCCATCTTGTTCATAGTATCCCCAGAGGTTTTTTTTAATCAATATTTAATAAAATACCAATATTAGGTGTCCCTGTATAGATATAATTTTGCCACACAAAATACTGCAATTTTATGTTGTATCAATTTTTTCCCCCAGCCCTATTATATTCTTTATATACAGTCCTTATGCATAGTCCTGTCTCCACTTTGGTTTGTCAGAGCATCTGTTGTTCCTTTTCGATGTTCAGACCCAGTTTATACTCTTATTACCATCGTCGTGGTGATTGTTTTTGGATATATGTTTTGTTCCCTTTTGGAATATGTTGGCCATTTTCAAAACAGCCAAATAAAAAGGGTTGCTCTTTGCTTATTTTTGGCTTGCCCGAGTTAACATTGGGGTCCTGTCCACATCCTCACTGATAATTTCAGCTTTTTTGGGACAAACACTGTAATAGGAGATAAGGCCATGTTATCTGTGATTGACGGGGTTTCATAATAAAGGGAAACAAATGACCTCTCTTCTACTCTGTCTTTTACCCAGAACCTCCCCACAGAATTCCTCTGAGAGCAAACAAACTGCTGTTAAAATCAGACTAGGAATAAATCTTGAATATTTTATGTTGACTAACAGTATAAACAAAAAGCAGATCTAATTAGCCCCACAAGGTTTGCTTCTGTGAAAAATAATGCAAAATAAAATTTTAACACAATATGGCCAGAATGATGGGTAGATCTTTTTTTTTTATGAAGAAATCTGGACAGGGTTTTCCTCCTGGACACAAATAATGAATGTGGGCTGCATGAATTTGGGTGGCAATGTACTCCCTCTGGTTAGCTGGAACACTATGAGGGCAATTTACACCTCCGTGTTCTCTGACAATCGACCACTGTGGATTGAAGTGACAGGAATGACAAAGCCAATTTTCACTTCCAAATCTCCATGATAATACTCTATGGAAATACAGACCTGGTGCCTTCTATGAGGGCATCTACAGGATAGGCAAATAACTTTTTTGACCTTAAACTTTCTGCTTTCTCATAAATCTATTTGAGGAATACCATGAATTCTGCATACACTGCATGGAATCTTCATTTCTGTTTGAGCTCTTCTTCACCTTTGGGTCATAAAAGCTATCAGTCTTCTCTGCTCTCATGGATTTCCTCCCAGAGTGATGTAGATCTGTCATTTGGTATTAATACTGTGTGATTACATCCAGTTTCTGCATTCTCATCACAAATATATACCAACACCCACTGATCCCTTTTGCCACATACTATAAAATGTTGCCAATGTACTGGCTGTTCTTTGTCTCTTGTTTTTTTTAAATGAAGCTAGTTTCTAATTTTACTACTTTCACTGTGATTGATTTTCCTGTTTTTTCCTACTACGGTGGTTTATCAGCACCACAGCCCATATTCTTTGACACTAATGATGTATAGTGAGCTCCATCTCAGCCATGTTGGTCTTTGCCCCCTTTGTGCAAACCAGTGCATCTGAGAAATCTTTCCTCACAGTTTTGGCAGTGATTTGGTCTTTAAAGTGTTTTAATCAAAATATATGAATCAGTGCCATAGCTGACGTTCTGATAAACAATTAGGTGCACAACTTTGTCTCATATCTTAACGCTCAAAGGCATTGTCAAATCTAAAATTGCCTTTCAGCGTCATTAGGTCCCCTCGAGATCTTAGATATCATGTTCAACACTGTTGTAATATCCAAAAACAATCAGTATTGTAGTGGGCACCATCAGCGGATAACTTTTCCACTTGATGCACTGAAACCACTCAAGTCTGGCTTCCTAAATAGCCCCCTCAGTCACGCTAGCTCGTCAAGAACCTTGCGGTCAACCTTGGTTTTAAATTGCCCTACTGACCTCATCTGTTCTCTAACCTTTCTACCTGAAGTTTATTAAAAAATCCCAGTGACACCACAGAAGACTGCCAAACGCAAGATGCCTCCAGTCCAAACATCCACAGCACTGAGTAGTAAGTCACTGCAGGCTACTCGGCCACACAGCGCACCAATCTGGCAGTCACTGCACCCAAATGTCATCCCACATGGCTCCTTTCTTAAAAGATGGCCCCCAAGTCATGAAAAGCCAGTCCTGTCCTGGTTTGAAAACTGGTAACTAATCTTAGAAATATGTTGTCCCTGAGTCATTTGCTCTGTATCCATGATTTCATAATTCTTTTCAATTTTAGAAAGATATTGTGTTTCTGGGAATACAGCGACAACATCTGAGATCTTTGTTGGTAAACAACAGTCACGAACTACTACTGGCCACAAACAAAGACGGGTGAGAATGCAGGACAGACATAAAAAAGATTATTTATTTGACTAAATTTAGTCAGATCTTACTTGACTGAACATTTCCCTCACCAACTTGGCACAGGCATTTGCAAAGTTCCAAGGTCTGCTTGAAAAACAATTTCTGAAAACTCCTCTGCATACCAATGCCACCGGCTCAGTTCTGCAGATGAGGGAATGACAGTTGTTTTCTACAAGCCTGTAGGCATTCTGTCACCTTCACTGACCAGTCAAGTTTAAAGAACACAGCAAATCTCTATTAACTCTAACAGAATGGAAATAGCTCACGGTACCATACTTTCAAAAGCAACCTTCTAACATCTTTTTCATACATATTTGACATTTAAATTGTTCTGCTCAGTTCAAATAACATAAAAAATAGGCACCTACATAATCACAGCATAAGCTGACGTCCAGGTTGCATGTCATGTATAGAGTCACCACAAGAGGACTCTAAAAACCAGTAAGTTCAAGCTGCAAAGTCTCCAGTCCTGCTCACTAAACTGAAACATTAGCACTGTTAAAGAGACTTTGTGATCATTTTGTCTGGTGAAACACACTTCCAGATACAATACGCTCAATGCTAAAGCACACGCGGACCACTTACCTAGGTATATTCCACAGGTGGGGATATCAGCTGTAACCCCTTGTGTCTGGCTCTTGCTGGAGCCATGCTCCATGCTAATTAGCAAGGAGTCGGCCCTCCTGTTTGGCCTAAATTAATTAATCAGTCCTCATTATGCACATTGCTCCTCTGTAATTGCCAGCACTGGCACAGTGATGAATGATAACACAGAAAACATTCTCATTACTGCGGAAAAGTGTGTGCCCACCCTTATAATGAGACGACTCTTATCCACAAGAGCCTTTTGTCACTTTAACATGCTAAACGCATGCACACAAACACACGTTGATGCAAATTACATGTTGGCCGAGCCTAAAGGAATGCTTTTTCTCAAGCAGAGTGGACCAGACTTGAAGGTAATGGTGGGGTCCGCAGGGATCAGTTGTGGGTTTCAAGTGCCAGGAAAGCTACACATGACCAACCCTGAGATAAACTAAAGCCGGCCACACCACCATTAATTTACAGTGAACAGTCTCATGTGGCCAGGATTAAAATAAATTTGAGCATGGTGCAATTTAAAAAGAGGGCACTGAATGAAAATCAGTTTACCTCTAATCAAACTTGTTTACTTCTGCGTGATAAAAAAATAAAAAATCCTCTCTGATCTTTTTTTTATTACCCTAGGTGCACTGGTTGACTTTTAATAACAGAGATTAATCACTGGGTCTTAATCTCTATCTAAAGATCACAGTGGCATGCGGGGTCACATAAAGCTCAGTGCTGTATTCAGAAATTGTTTTGTATTGGTCTCCTCTAATGCTTTATTCCCTTTTGATCTGCAGCTCATATTTGAGTGACAGGTCATATCTCAGTGCCGGACAGATATAGTTTGGGAAATGATGCGTATTTAGACCACGCAGCAGCATACAAAACTGGGCATGAGCAGAAATAATCCCCGCCCACACAAATGTTCAGTACGACACAGCTGGGCGATATTAATCTGTATCTTTATGCTTAGTTCAGCAACTTTTAAAAGATGAATGAGCATTGCAGTGGAACACAGTATTTGTTACTATATCTACTGTTGTTCTAGTGTACATTAAATATGAACAGGTTAGTTTATTTTTATCAGTATATTTTTAGTTCTTAGCAAAAATACAGTTTAGTCAAGTCCCAGTTTATAGCAACAGAACCACTCCTGAGTACAGTACTGGTTGTAGATTGTGACCACCTCACTCTGATAACAAAGTAGCACAATTCAGATACACAGATATAAGAATGCCATATGATGACTATGCCTAGACTTAATCGTTTTCAGTGGTGGAGCTTTCTTCACCAGGAACTCAGAGCCACATTCTCGGCTTTATTATGTTTCACATTGTGTTACTGCCTTATTAAAAACATGTGTAAAACAAATTCCACAGAAGAAAAAATCTAAATTTAAATAGCTCAAATAATAAAATGCTGAGCAACTGACCAAACGTCAGTTATACCGCTACCGACTTAATGCACGGGATGTACAATAATGAATTGAAGATGGTGCATTAGTGCTGAATGTTAAACTAGTGAGCACTGTTCCCTATGCATCCACAAAAGTGACCATGAATGTCTTAACTGAAATGATGGAGTGATTTAAATCAGTGAAAAAGCTTCATGATTGCCACCTCTGGCTGCTGTTCACTATGGTAGATTTGTAGTAATGATGGTGATTTGATTTGTTCTGGAGGTTGTCTATTAAGGACAGCTTGCAATCTGTCTGTACAGCCTCAGACTTCATTTCATAATTATGTCCTAATTTTATTACACTGTTCAGAAAGAATTATGAATATGGGAAATATGAAAAGTGAAGGGAACAAATTCATGCACGCATGCACAATTGACCACTCTGACCAACAGCTAGCAATTGCCACTGGTTGAGATTTGTCAGCGACTTTTTTTTTTTTTTACAACCTCAGGCAGTATTCCCATTGGTTTATTTTTAACCTCTCTGTGCCCTCTTGTTTGCAAGTGCTTCAGGCAACAACAGGAATCACTTATGATGTAGTTTTGGTGCTTACGATAGGCTGCATGTGCAAGGCAATATTGTGGAAATCATTCAACCAAAGCAAAGGGATAAATCCATAAAAGATAACAAGACAGTGGCACAAGATATATAATTTTGCGGAGTTTTTTGTTTTTGAGAAAGGCTCCACGTACCATAAAGAAAAGGTTGTGCGATTATTTTCACTTCAGTTAAGATCAATTACTGGTGTAGACTGAAACAAAATGTGTGTGCATTCAGGGGACATTTGTGCACGAGTGATTGGTGAAGGTGAAACAGTGTGCCTGGATTTTGTGTGCGCATCTGTCTGTTTTGACATCTCTGTGCATTTGTGCTGAATTACAGTTGGGTAGGCTGAATAAGTGGCTCAGAGTAGTTGACTGCCAGAGCAGATTCATTTCAAAGCCAACTCTGAGGCAGACACCAGGGAAGTGAGAACAGGAAGGCTTACTGGCTAATCTGGTCAGAGAGCGAGCTGGAAGCAACACAGAATTCTTAATGTAGGGGATGTTGAAAAAAAAATCTAATTAGTGACTGCAACCACAGAAACACTTTCCTGTTCGCATTTTGTAGTGTGTCTGCGTAGATGAGACAAAGGATGGGAAAATAACCAAGAGGGGTGTGTGTGTTTATATCTGGAGCCTGACATCCTCTCTGACCTCCCTGAGTGATTTCTAGTCTTACACCTGGGTGCAGTCTCTTACACTTGGATGTCAAGCATGATCCGCTTGTCCTCTTCCACATGGATACCCCAGATGCAGTCCTGCCCCTTGTCGTAAGCCTCGGGCCAATTAGGAGACAACACAACACCAGCAGAGTCTGTGATCTCCCCGCTGCACACAGCTGCAACACACAAACAGTACAGGCTGAAAAAACCAATTGTAAAAGATTTGAAGATACAGGAAAGTAAGATGCAAATTAGAAATCAATTCACTCAAAATATATGTTGGTACATAGATAATTTTGTCTAGCTAGATTATGCCCATGACCTTAGTGCTTAATAAAATACAGCTGAAATCAGGTGCTGTGCAAGCATCTTGGTGTGATCCTCGCAAAACTGCAAACTGACACTGAACCACTTGGTGACCATGACCCATACGAGCAGAAATTAAATTTTCTTATAGCTAGCTTTACTGGAGAGCTTTTCAATTTCACTCTGTTGCAGAATAACCATGAAGGCTTTAAAGACCAAGACTAAGGTCAGCATGTCATGTTTGTGTGTATGTGCATGTGGGAGGAGTGAAACAGAGAGGGGAAGGGAAGGGCTCAGGGTTGGGCCGCTATTAAATGTGATGCGTCGCCTGTGAACTGTGGCAGTTCTCATCTTAGGCCAGCTATTGTGCGCCTTTAATCTCGAGCACTTCGAAAATCTGCCCTGCGAGCGCACATTTCAAAGTAAATCGTTGTTACAGTTTTGAGAGAAAATTTATCACGGATCAGAGGAAAGCAGCTTAGGAAGATATAGTTAACTGTCACTGGTATTTAATATTAGAAAAACTAACTCCTGCAGTGATCAAGCAGACAATGAAAGCTTCGGGTCCTCGGGTCAATCTGATATTGCTCCAAGTTCTTCTCCAGTGGAAGCACTTTTATTTTATTTTTTTTATGCCCTGCAATCATGACATCTGTTAACTCACCCCTACAAGCTGGCTCGGTCTCATTCCACTGAGGGTTTTGTGCATCCACACACTCAATCACCACAGAGCCTTGCTCCAGTGTATAGCCAGGGTCACATGAGAATTCGACCACTGCGCCCACACTGTAGGTGGAATCGCTGCTGCTGAAGTTCCCGTACTTCACAAAGGGCTCGTAGCACATCCCTTTCGCAAAAGCTGCAGACAGAGTGTATGACATTGAACATAAGTGACAAGGATGGTGCAAGATATTATTAGCAAACTCTGCATTCTGCCTCATCAGCTTGCCTTCGTATCTTATGGCTGCGCCGGTGGAGGTCATCGTCCCGTCTGTGGTGAACTCCACAAACAGATAACGTCCGGTACTGAGCACTCCCTCATTTGGCAAGTATTCAACTTCATAGGAGTCATACACAGGGGGAGAGTCTATGTTGTTGCCATTTTTTATTAGCAACCTAAAAAAAGAAAACAGGGAGAGAGCGCTGATGGGATTAAAATAGATGTTAAAGAAAGAAATTACAAGGTACCCGAGACCTGCTCATTGTTCCAGCTGCAGCTGTAATAACTTTGTGATAACATTCTACACTTTGTAATGAGGTGAATGGGCATGCATGACAATTGCCATATGGATCAGTGGTTACAGAAGGATACATAATGCAATTGCAGTCTCCTACCTCTCACTACCTTCTGGTCCCCTCAATTCATTTGCCTGACAGAGCACACTTAAAGGATTATCATGATAAAAGGTCCTTTCAAATTCATCTGTCACTCCCTAAAGATTTTGGTCATTTATAGCCCTCGAGAATTTTAATCCTCCATCTGCAGGAATACTGTTATTCAGAGTTCAAAGCTCGACGCAACTCACATTTCCACACTATGCTCACATTTATTCTCAATGTGTGTTTTGATTTTAACAGCATACATAAACTACCTGTCATCATCTTCTGCCAAAGCCACCTTTTCAAAGTGAACGTGAAGCCGGTGGGCTTCAGGTGCCTCCAGAACCCAGTGGCAGGTCAGATTGTTGCTGTAGTTGCCAGGAAAACCAGGAGAGACGATGCGGCCATATGTGGCATTTTTTATCATTCCCCCACAGGATGCTGTATGAAAAGAAAAAGAAAAGAAAAGAAAAGAAAAAAGGACAAAGAGTAGGAAGTAAAAACTTGATGAAAAAAAGTAATGATTCGAACTGTGGTAGGGGGATTTTGGAGAAAAGTCCCTGTCTGAGCACAGATTGCATCGATATGCAGTGGACTGTGGCTGAGCTACACCAGGCGGCTCTCCTGGGTCTAAGAGTGCCTGATTGTTTGTGAAGGTAAAAGCAAAACAGCGGCAGTAACACTATCAGTTTAGAACAGCTGCAGGCAGGCGCGGTGAAAGGCTGGAACTAGCAGATGAGTTTTTACCAGCAGGAGAAGGAGAGTCATGTGGCCCAGTTCTAATTAAGGCAGCCAGGTCCAATGGCCTTATTTTGCCCCGTCTCCAAAGAACAGCTCCCTGTGTTGCTAATCACATGCAAACACGCTCATTTGCCCTCCGAGTGTGACTCAGTAGGAGACAACACAGTGAAAGGCTCTGTTAATCAAAATCACCTGTTCTCTCAGAGAAAGCTGAAGAGAAACAGGCTTGTGTCTTTAAAATTGCGAGTTTCACTCTGCAAATTATTTTCCTTAACTCTTTTTTTTCTTTTAACTCTCAAATATAAGAATAATTAAATAATTATTAAAATTAATAGCAATACTTAGATGTTTGCTTTGAAAGCCTGGCAGTCAATGTTAACTACTTGAACGTATTCACACTCACTGTCAGGCAACGAGCCTGAAGGTAATTTAGTTTACAAAGCAAAATTAAATATCAAACCAAATCACCCAACATTCCAATTAAGCTGAAGGGATAAGCCCATAACCCACTGTTATAGCGTTTAGATTTCATTTAGTTTAATTACATTCTTTGCAGTTTTATTGTTAGAGTATCAGTTGGGTGGGTGGGGGGGTCTTGTTGCCCTGAAACTTGTCTATCCAGAAAACGAATTTGCCTTACCGACACATCGGGGTTCTTTTCCACTCCAGTAAGGCGTGGTTGCATTACGACAGGTGAGCATTTTTGGACCCTGCAACTTGTATCCAGTGAAACAATTGAAATAGGCTTCTCCGCCGGGATGCAGGTGCGTCACTGAAACCTCTCCACCAGCAGGCTCTTTGGGGAATGCACAACTCAGCACAAAGGCTGCAGAGGAAGGAGTCAAAAATAGAGGGAAAGGGAAATGAAGGTGCTCTTATGAATACATTATAATTTGATAATTTTTGTTGCAATGTATCGATTTATAAAGTTCAGTATGTTATACAGTAGTGATAGGAAAGAGAGACAGAGAGACAAAGCATGTTTATACTATAACACCAGTAATTGCATTTTAATGTAATTGATTTCACCATTAGCAGCTGTGAAATCACAGCACAAATAACTAAATGCATCATTTTGGGAAAGGACATGCTTGGTCTAAGTTATTTTTATTTATTTATTTTAATTTAGCATTTAGAAAAATCATTTTCCAGGGTTTTTCAGCCTTTTATTTGTCTGAGCACAATCCAGTCCTGGACCAAACTGCCAACAATGTTAACTGGCTGCACAACATAATCCTCTATGTTCTGCATTGTGTATTCATTGTTGACCAAGTTGTCTCTCCTCCAAACCACTGCTGAAGACCCATAAATATTTAAATCCAAAATGATTGTGAATTTGTGCAAATGAATCTGTCTCTGTCTTCCTGTTTCTCTTCAACATGCAGTTAAAGAAGTTATTAGAACCAGCCTTCAGATTTGTTTATATACACTACATCTTTTAATTGTAGTTTACCAGTACAAACAGTATGCAAATGTACAGAGACATGTTCTTGGCACTAGAGTAATTATCATCACTGTGTGGTTTGGTGTATAGTTGCTGCAGATACTTTGACAAATGGATGCATGGTTGGTCGGATGAACATCATAGTGGGTCTGTAACGTTAGGCTGAGGAATAGCCTCTATAGTGGTTGTCAAAGAGTTGCGATTGCAGCGGGGTAAGATCAATGTTCCCAGACTTGCTATGCATTGTTGTCCTGTTCCCTTTTTAAATAAATGGTGTAGGACGGCATGGAGTTCACTTTGATAATGAAGTAAGCTAACCAAGTCTTTAATGGAAGCTATTAAACAACCTTCTCTTCCTGTCTAATAACCACACTGTTCTACCTCATTAGTGTAGGCACTTTAATGGCCAGACTAAAACTTTTAAACTTCTGGAAATGTGTGAACAACAGAATATAATTGGACGCACTATGGCTTGTGCTACAATAACAGTGTGATTGTGAGACTGCAGAAGTACAGAAAGCTAGAAGCCTTGTATAACATGCTTTAGCTTAATGGAGCGGATGCAAAAGCTAAACAAATGCTAACAGGCAACGATAACAAAGCAAAGGGCAGCTGGTAGTCATGTGTTTGTTAAAACTGTCTTGCTGAAATCATATTTGCAGCCTTAAAGTCTTAAATTACAGCACAATGGCCAAAATTAATAATAATGATAATATATGGTAGCTTGCTCACAGTTAAGTGAATTGTATAACACTCATAATTTTAATATATATTTGCATGATTTCACAAATGGCTACGTAACATCAAAAAAGTAAGTTTACATCAAGAAATGGGTTTATCTTCAATATATCGAGTCTAATTTGGTTCAAATACAAAAAAGCACAGATACAGGATCCTCAATAAAAGAGCTACAAGACTGGCATCTTAACATGGTGTGTTTAGTACTAGAGCAGTAGCCACATGTATAAAGCAATAGCACACACTTCATAGACAGGGTTGTTGGCCAACCTCCACAAAAGCAGGGCAAGTGGAGGTTAAACAGTGCAAACAGATTAGACAATATGCAGCAGGTTGGATTTGAAGCGCTTTCATTTCAACCAAGTCATTTGGACATGAAAAAACATCACTTTAGTGATGTTTTCTACCATTACCTTGAAGCTAAATTGTCTATTCAAAAAAAAAAAAAAGTCATTCTATCAATCTTTGAACTTGAACTCGAGGGAAAACAGCCCTAAATGCATAACGGCCATAAAGGTTTGTGAAACTACTGACTTATGTGTTTCTTTTACACAAGCCACTGGTTTCTACCATAATGAAACCGGCCTTTGCGTTGCAGTAAATCAGTGAGCCACAGGGACGAGGTACACTGCCCCTGGGTCATCCATTCCATTCATAGTTTATCACTAGCTCCAATGAACCTAGTTATTGCCATTATCATAGCAGCATTTACATCCCTATTGAGCATGCAGTGGGAGAGCCAGAGGCAAAAATTGTGGAGCCAATTCCTGAAGTATTAAATTACGTGCTGCCTCCATTCCAGTAGATGTGGTGCTGGGCCATAAAGTCTGATTGTTTCACCATTAGAAATAATAGATCCACAGTGCAGACAGCCAGGAAGATTAGCTGATGGTGCTGTAGAGCCACAGGAAACAGATGTGAAGCGTATGTCTTTAGTTATTGTTTTCTTGTAGTGGGGAGGAAATAGTCATAGTCATAGTAATACTCATGTAAACCCACAGTAGTACAGTACACGCATAAGCTAGTTGCAAAAGTATCATTAGAATATTCAAATTCTCTCATTAAAATATTGTTTATTACCTTTTAAATACCACAGATTTACTGTACGATTGTGGTAAAAAATAATGCAGACTCTCACCCAGGGAAAACTCAAACTCTGATGAACAAAAAGACATAAATATTACACTGGCTCAGTATTTTTTTTTAACAAAAGTGATGCCAAAATGCAGAGGCAGTGTAGGTGACAAACTGAGTACACCCAACAACTGAATAGCTTGTAGAGTCATCTTTATCACCAACTACTTGATGTAACCATTTTCTGAATGACTTTATCAGTCTCTCACTTTGTTGTAGAGGAATTGGCCCACTGTCTTTTACAACATTGCTTCAGTACATCGAGGTTTGTGGGCATTTGTTGCGTTGCGTAGGATCATTGTCCTGTTACATCACAGGATTTAAGCCAAGTTTTAAATGCTAGATAGATGACTCTAGAATATGTTGGTTTATAGCCAAACATCTCCACTTTGGTCTCGTTTGCCTGAAGAACATTATTCCAGAAATTTTGTGATTGTTCAGATGCAGCTTTGCAGTCCTATGCCATGTTACCATGGTCTTTTAGAGAAAAGAGGCTTTCTGCTGGCAAGCCTTCCAAACAAGTCATGTTCAGTCTTTTGTAATTATGCTTTCATGACCTTTGGCATTTAACTCCTGCTAACAGAGGCCTATTGAGTCTGAGATGTAGCTGAGCAGATCCTTAAAGTTGCGAGGTGGACCCTCTTGTTTGTCCAGCAAATCCCACAGGTGCGTAACTTGATTGAGAACTAGGGAATTTGGCGGTCAAAACCTCAGACTCATTGCTGTGCTGAACCATTTTTTGTTCTTGGCAGGGCACAATATCCTGCTGAAAGAGGCCACACCCATCAACGAGTACCTTTTCCATGATAGGGTGTACATGGTCTACAACAGTGGGTAGGCAGGTGGTACGTGTCAAAGTAACATCCATGTGGATGACCCAAGGTTTACTAGGTTTACTAGCAGAACGTTACTCAGAGCATCACACTGCCTCCACTGACTTCTTCCCATAGTGCATCCAGGTGTCAGGGGTTCCCAAGGTAATGTGATTCATCAGACTAGGCCACCTTCTTCCATTGCTCCATAGTCTAGCTCTGATGGTAAATGGCCTGTATTTGTATAGTGCTTTACTAGTCCCTAAGGACCCCAAAGCGCTTTACACATCCAGTCACCCACCCATTCACACACTGGTGATGGCAAGCTACTAAGCTTGTAGCCACAACCACCCTGGGGCGCACTGACAGAGGCGAGGCTGCCGGACACTGGCGCCACCGGGCCCTCTGACCACCACCAGTAGGCAACGGGTCAAGTGTCTTGCCCAAGGGCACAACGGTCGAGACTGTCGGAGCCGGGGCTCGAACCGGCAACCTTCCGATTACAAGGCGAACTCCCAACTCTTGAGCCACGATCGCCCCATGATGATCAAGTTCCCATTTGTTGACACTGTCAACAGCGGACTGGGATCAGCGTTGACTGGTTTGCAGCTATTCAGCCCCGTACACAACAAATTGGGATGCACTTCTGTCAGTATTCTGACACCTTTCTATCAGAACTAGCATTAAGTTTTTCAGCAGTTTCAACTACTACTTATGTTAGATCGGATCATGTTGTATTCCATCAATGAGCCTTGGCTCTTTGACCCTATCAGTACCCAGGACCTGGTTCACCACTGTTCCTTCTTTGGACCACTTTTGAGTTCGTCTAGCCCTCACAATTTAGCCCTTTTCAGACTTAAATACTTACACTCACCCATTTTTCCTGTTCCTAACACATCAACCTTGAGGACAAAATATTCACTTGCTCCCTAATATATCCCACTCACTAACAGGTGACACGATGAAGCGATAATCAGTGTTACTATTGTCAGTGCTCATAATGCTATGTCTGATTGGCAGATATTACAATGGATGATGTCAAAATGAAGCGTTCCTGACAAAAATGCCACACTATATGGAATAAAATGTCACTTTAGTAAATATTAAAAATAGAAGAGGAAAAGTAGCTCAAAACACTTCTGGATTTTTACACTGTACCTTGTCGCAAGCAATATATAACCATAAGGAACATGGGCACATGCTAATTGTCTTTTTTATTTTTATTTGTCTTTTATTTTATTTTATTTTATTGTTGTCAGTATTACAAAAAAGCACAAGTGCCCTGTCTTGCCATTCTTTCCTCACTCACTCTCTCTTTTATTCTCTTTCTCTGTGCACAAGCTGTGGATTTGTACTGTCTTTATTGAATATAAAGTATGCTTTTTATTTTGCTTCCTGCCCTTTCACACCTACATGTTGGCACAAAAAACAAAAAACAAACTTGAATTTCAAATGTGGAACTCTAAATGTGTATTTGGGATCCAATAATGAGTTCCCCGTTCTGCCGTCCTCTATCGACATTTACTTAAGATCAACCTTCGAAAACATTTAAAGAAAGTAAACATTTCCCAAAAGAACGCCTGATGCGACACCTGCATGCACTCACACATTCCTTCCATTAATGAGCCTCATTCAGCTGTATGCACATTTTTCATCTGCCTGAGTACTTCAAATTGAGAATGCTGCTCTTCAACCAATGATGGACAAATGTTGTTGACTAGGGCACAATAGATGAGCTGAGGAAGCTAGTAATAGTCAGTTACCCACAGTGTATTTGGCCAAACAAATAAAATGCATTTCAATTTAGCTCTAATAAACGGTTACACTCCTGTATGCGTTGCCTGAATCCCTTCAGGTGGAGAGCTGGAATAGGATCAAAAATGGCTAAGTGAAGGCAGCAGATAATGAAATGAGGTGACAGAAAACACAACACAGATAATGAATGTAGTGTAGATTGTTATTATATATAATGGCACGATATTTGGAAAATATTATCCATTGTGTGTTACACTGACATTTAGAGTAAAATGTGCAAGAAGCGAAGATTCCATGGCAATGATTAGTCATCTTTATAGTCAGTTATTGGTTTAATATACAGATATAACATCAGTCGCTCAGCTTGTAGGCGACATGTGGGAGAGTGTGGCTGTCAATATATATCTAAGCCACATGACCTGGCTGTGCATCAAAGCATTACCTTTTATAGAAACATCAATAGTGTTGTCTCTGGTAAAGTGCCTCACTTGTACAAAGCCAGACGATAGTTCCGCAGTGATATAGCCTATTGATATTTATGTGGTTTGGTTAAAGCCTCAATCGAAATGGCCATTTACTCAATAAAGGCCATTAAAAAGCAATAACTTTGAACTAGAGACAAGAATCTTATCAATGCTACTTAGAACAGGTGGCATGTGCTGGATTGCTACCAGCGGCAGGGGTCCTCTGACCACATCTCTTGTCGTTGCAGGTTTTAAGTTAAAAACAATCAATAATTGCTGTGAAACACCGCTGCCATCAGCAGCATGGATTACTTCATACAGCTAAAAACTCCTAGCTCACCTTAGATGTCAAATACAATTATTATATCATCATCTCAATGCTAAGAGGTTGTAAATAATTTCAATCAAACATTTTGGAATCAAATAAGGCTTTGACAGTATTACATTTAATATTACAGACATTACATCAGTATTACATTTAATTCAGACAAAATTCTTTATGTATGTTATAGATATAAAATAGCCGAAAGGTAGGCTTTACTTTTACTCATCAGCAGTAAGTTTTCAGAAAGCAGGGATGGGTTTGGGATAAAATAAGTCATAATCCTTACTTGCACTGTAGTATGCAATTTCATTTTTAAAACTTAAATTTAAACCGATTCTTCTCATTGAAAGAGCAAGATCATAAATTTTTCACATTGTTATTTTGTATTAAACAGCAATGCCTGACTGAGAAATTAAATTGTTTTCAGTTTAATCCTACAGAGAATAGATGCCTGAATTTGAAAAAAAAAATTGTATTGGTGGGTGCTTATTTCGTTGTGTGCATTTTTTTTTTAATTGACCCAACTCCTTTATTATTAATACCAAAACTGTACACTAATCAGCCCCAGCATTAAAACCTCTAATGTCATATAGCATTCCCTGTTGTGCCTCCAAAGCAGCTCTAACTCACTGAGGCATGGCAATGAAACCTACGCCGGCATCATGCAGAGTCTGGCACACAGCACTGGCAGAAGCTCTTTTGCGTTCTGTGGGTTTGTGGGCCGGAATCTCCATGGATTTGGGCTTGATCCACAGCATGTCGTTGATGCTCATTCAGATTGCTCAATCACATCAGATCATATTCACTTCATCTGTCACCGGGTTTCATGTAATGGCTAATCTGTGCATTAGAAAAAGTAAAAAAAAAATCCCTAACTGTAAGTATTTTTTCTGATTTTTCCTTTTTTAACAAAATCAGTTTTTAAGGAGAATATTTGAACAATCAAGACATACATTCTCTTAAGATGATATTATTAACTATACTTTCAATTCTAGATAAGATCACAAACATATGTGGGGGTATTGAGAAAAAGACGCTGATAAGAACACATGTGGAGAGTGGTAAGCCCCTCTTCATTCCCACACTTTATGTTCTCTTAACATAAACAGTAAAAAACACTTTAAGTTATTTTCCAAGTGTCAAACTGCTCTTGTTATAGACAGATACATCAGTCTGCCATCACAAGCTCGTGCTGTAGCAAATATTAATTACAGACGAGCTGAGATGCGTCTCTCCACAGTTATATCTGCTTCTCCACGCTTGTCCAATTACATTTCTCACAGTCCATTGTAAAGGACAAGAAGATACCCCGCTTGCAAAGCAGAAGAACACAAATTGAAATATCTTCCGTGACTCCGATATGTCTAATCTTCATGAAATCTGCTCCTGGTATTTTTCTCATTAATGTAGCTGAATTTGTTCCATCAACTTTCAAACCAAACAGGTTTTTAGACGGACAAGGCTGCATGTGTGATCATTTTTTTGACACATTGTTGGCAAAGAAGTATAACACGGAAGCCTATTATGTTAAATTGTTTTCATAGTGGGCAGGAATTTTGGGGAAAAATGCCCTGCTAATGTTAAAACTGAGAAGCACAGCAAAATGTTGACCTATTTTGGTGCAATATAGGATAATATAGAAATTAATTGTTTGTTTTTTACAGCAAATACAGCATGCATAATTTCAATGCCAAGGTGGAGGTATGCTATTCACTTAAGGATGTCCTGTATATTATAGAGTACATTATGTATTCAATGTTATTTTTTGTACTTTTGCATTTGCATTGCATTACTTCAATTGAGTTTGAGGTGTTTAAACAATGCAAAATCCAAATGAGACAGGTAAAGGTGAAAAGTGTACCAACTGATATAAAATAATACTCATATATATTTCAACTGTTTATCACCATGTGTTCCCAGCTATACATCACCCTGTATGTTCTGTGGTGACCCTTCACTGTCATCATTCGGCCTGACCTCACAGTGATATTCAAACATCCAACAGCGATGGGCTGATTTATCTCACATCAGCCGCACAGTTCTGATGGCCCCTTTCATTTTCTAGCTGATGAAAGTACCACAGTAATGTGGTAGAATGAATTGTCCACCAGCGACCACCGTCAGCTCAAATCGATGGGGCATGTAATTGGCGGCCACTTTGTGTGATTGCTAAGATAAACAGACATTGTTACAGACATAGAAGATCAATGTCACACACAAAATAAGCGAGGGAGAGGTTGGAAATTATAGGCCATTATATTCACCAACAACACAGTAACTATTTCTACTGACAGGATTTGCGGCTGACACACCAGATACTACTTTATTACACTTAATGATTCTTTACAAATGTGATCCGTGAAATGGCAAATGAAAAAATTTAAATGGAAAAGGCACATACACATCATTGCCCAGCTGAAGGTCAACAGATAGTGTTTTGAAATAGAGCAATTTTAAATGCAATTAGTCAACCATTTTGCAGCCTCTCACCAGCTCTGCACCATCTTTGCTTGAGGATAAGCATTACCTGATAGAAAGCTGCTGCTTAACAATAAGCTGTTGTCATGTTTAATGTAACGTGTTTGAATGATGTGGCACCAAAGCTAGTAATGTATAGCTTCTGCTCACCTTGGTAATGGAGTAGGAGATATGCTGAATTGCGGCGTTTCTCACTACGGAGACTGATAGAGATCTGGTTGCTCCAGCTGCGTAGCACTAAGCCAGTCATCAAGACCGACTCATTGGCAAGGATGAAGGGTTCTTGACCTCCTGTATCCTCCACGGTCACCTGCTCTCCTTCCAACACGCTCACATTTAGCACCTAAAAAAACACACCCATGCAGTAAGATTAAACAACAGCCCTCACTGGTGCAATTTCACAAAACAAAAAAAAAAATTTTTCCAACAGAACTGCAAAGGCTCTTATTAGACCAACACATTATCAAATGTTACATTGCATACATATTATTTTCAGTACTAGTTTGAGCATATGTATTCACCCTTAATATTCCCCCTCAGAAAACATGTTTGCTTTCATTTCTTTGATAACCTGCAGCTGGGATGAAAACATATTTTTGACTAATAGTAGAATCTATCTGAGTCATTCCACTAATGGTTTGTTGCACAATTCCTCTTCTTCTATGTTTTCTGCCTGCCTGCAGAATAGTCTGTTAGCAACGCATTATGTCTTCGGTTCAGAATCTGCAGCTAAATTTGGCAAAGGAATCAGGACTACTGTATGTAGTAAAACGGTCTGTGTAAAGACATTTGGAGCATCATTTATTTAATTATTGGCAGAAGTCAAAAAGGAAAATAAAAATCCAACAACAGATCCTAATCATCATTCTATATGATAATAAAAGATGGTACATTCATCACTGGGTTTGCTAGAACATTCTGATTATGTCATTGTAGGTTGATGGGATTTTATAATTCATTGTTCTTCTCATCTGACACACATATTGTTTAGTCTGTCATGGTCCCTGGGTCTTGATGCCAGGGTTTGAGTTTTGCATAGTTTATGGTTCTTTGAGTTTTGCATTATTCATGCTGAAGTTTGGTTCTTGCTAGCTTACCTTAGAGTCCTAGTAATTATTTGGTTCCTTGCTTGTTATTTTCTTCCCCTCCCCTGTGTCCTGTATATATATATTCTTCTATCATTTGACTTTTTTCTACTTTTGATAGTTTTTTAAATTGGCTTTTTATTTTTAGTCAGCTCTTGGTTTTCCAGATAAGAGTTGTTGCCTTTTGCTTTCTCTCGTGTTGTGTTTAGTTTTACTTTCTCGCCTATCTCGTTGCGTTGATTGTCATCCCCTGTTCTTGTTCCAGAGCTGTTTCCACTCCCATTATTAGTTCTCAGTTTGCCCTTGTATAAATTCCTGTGTCTTCTATTTGTTGTTTATCATGTTGTGCACATCAGTTATAGTCGGGTTTCTTTTTCTGACCACTTGGAAAATGCAAGTCTAATCTTGCCTTTCAGCACTATTTTTGGTCTCGACCAGTCTCTCGGTGAATGTCTGATAAATGGTTTACTATGTTCTAAAGTTAATTGCTGTTTCCTTTAGGTTGTAGAGTACGCTGAGACATTGCTCTGAAAACCGCTGCCATAGAAAACTGAAGTGCAACAGGATGTTGGTGGCCAAGCAGCTAAATAATCTTAAGTAATTCTAAACAGTAATCTGCAAAATTAAACCACTCCTCGTGTCTTTCTTGTTTTTGAAGTGGTCTTGAACAATAGTTCTTCAGGCTTTCTAAAGATCTTTTAAAGTTATTCTTCGAACACTGGCTGCTTTTTCCTTCATATTCAGTCAAGTCTTTGCACCCGACCATTTTCAGAGGAAATGTGTTTGTTTGTTTGATTGTTTGTTTGATTGTTAAGCCATTTAATACTGAACTATGAATTATTCAAGCATGAAGGAGGCACCTAAAATCAGTAGATGAACCTGTTTTGTGTCTACACATAATAGACAACCTAGCAAAGCGACACTCACAGGTTATATCTTTTGGACCTTTGTTATTAGTAGCATGTCGCAAAAACATAATTTTTTTCCATGTCTTTAGTTGAATCTACAAAAAATAAAGATGACACAGTTTGTGTCATTGTATTTTTGCACCAACAAGGTGATTGCCAAAAGATATGGCATTGGTGTCCAGTGTATCCTTAAAAATTCGAAGGAAACTGTACAAGTGGAGGATAAAAGGAGTGTCAGGCTGAAAAACTATTGGGAGCGCATGAACTGTATCTGAAAGTCACATCTTTAAGCAACAAGAAACAATTAAGCAATGATCTGACACTAGTTCTTTGGTTTATCAGTCTACTGTTCGTCAAAGCATCATTAGAAATAGTCTTACTAGAAAGGTGGCTGTCAAGAAACTATGAAAAACTATGAGAAAAGACTAAGTTCTGCCAAGAACACAAGAAGAAGAACAACACGAGATGTTCACAAACTTAAGCTTGGTAAAACTTTGTGAACTATTGCTGTAACTCTAAACTTTTGCCTTATATACTTTCATTTATGTTTGCATATGTTTAAATAAATGTCTTCTGAAATATCTTCCCATTTTCCGAGCCATGTATAAAACTCAAGAGGTCGGCACAGTATGTGAAACTGAATGCTGTCACAGGTAGTGGGCTTAGGTTTCAGGTATGTCACGAGGCAAAAAAAAGGTTGCCCTAGGCTGTGTTGCAGGATTGTTAGTGCAGCAGCTTGGAAAAGCTGAGACAGTGGGCAAGATGAGTACTAGTCACACGATGGTAGCAAAATAAATTTGGTCGCGTAGACAAACTGTCACTCAGTCGAGGAGGTGCTGACAATGACTGCAGAGAGGCTGATGGACGCTGCAAGCCTGAGCTTAGAGGTGACTTCTTCCGGAATTATCCATGAGATCAGCCACTTTGATTGATTTGATTTTTTTTAATCAATACCAGATTTAAACCCAATCTCTGAAGGTTTTCTGGGATACAAGGTGCACAACAAGCAGTCAGTCATCAGGTCAAAGATGCCAAGATGCTTTTTTTTTTTTTTGTAGTTGCATAGTTGCATGTGCCTTAAATAGGAGCGTCACAGTGAGTAATAAAAGAATGAAACGTGACTTTAGAATCAGATTCTCAATTCCTCAAGGGTAATGAGAATGACAAGGCTGTGGGCACAGTGTTTTTGGAAATCAGATTATTTAGGTTATTTGACTGTTTTATAACCTAATAATTCTCCCTACAGGCTCACAGGAGAGCACAGTAATTCTCCTTGAGTTTAACAGTCACACTGATATATTCAAAGAATGAGACTGAAACGTAGTCAATGTGGAATTGCAATTTAGCCTGTCAAATTTAGCAAATGAGAGCCGTAGAAAACAGATGTGAATGATGTCATCTTAACTGCATTGTGTTATTATGTACATTTAATTGTGCAGTTACAGTTATTGAGGAAACTGTAATTAATTTGTAGTTACTAATCAGATAGTGGCGATTCCCAGATGCACAGTTGTTCCAGGTAAAAGCACATGCAAAATGTAAAGTTCATTCTGTGAGATAAGAAGTCTTTCTGTGCTATAAATACAATAATTTCCTTCTGAAATGAGAAAAAGAAACCTCTAGTATATACTGTACAGTGTAAAACATTACATAATCCCACTGGTTTACTTTAGTGCATCATATCTTCTCTATTTTTTTGTCACCAATGTGTTTTGTCCTGGCTTTCAGACGTTTGATGTTGATGCCTTAAAAAAAGATTAACACTTGCTGTGACACCTTTATTGCAACTCACAATAAAAGTGTCTTAACAGAGGAGACATCCATATAGTGGCTTCCAGAGCACAATGAAACAAACACTTTCGTAGCATACTTACTCTCACTATCATGGGCTTGTGGTGGACCTGCTAGAAAAGCTCTGATTTATAAATGTTGCTTTGTCTATGGTGCAGAACATTAAATATTAAAATTTTTTTATTTTTGTCATTTTTAATATTCGCTTAAGAGCTTTTTGTGGCTTTGTTTAAAAACAGCATTTGAATTCACTGAAACACAGAAGATAATTTGATTGTAAATTGGATTCTTAATTATTTGATGTCCACCTTGGATATGGTATCGACAGTAGTCTTTGATACTGCAACAACTTATCATATTCAGTGAGCAGAACAAGATTGCGGATCTGTGACTACTTGGTTTACATATATCAGGGAGGCTTATGAAGGATAGGTGAGCAGATAGTGGACAGAGAACATTTGGACTGATAGATAGCTCAGCCCCAGAGGGCCCTATCATCTGTCATCCACCCTGGGACCTGTCAGTGCACCCAGCAACAGCTGTCCTGCCTCAATTATGAATCATTGACCATGTCAGGAGACATCAGACTACCTTATCTTCTCCAGTGCTACAGCCAAATGCCCACAGGGACTCACTGTCTCACTCACACTCACACACACATACACTTGTATGTGTGTGTGGAAGAGCACACACACACATGCGTGTTCCTCTGGACTGTAATGAGAGCAGTATTATGGTAAGTCCTAGCTGGAATCCCTGCCTCAGCAGACACATTTGTGTGGCCAGGGATTTGGCTGACCAAGCACACTTCTGCACCAACCACATCATTATCACAGGATGCCATCTATACAGTATGGTGTTCCATTTTCAGAATTATGTTGAGAGAGGACAGAATATCTTTCTTTTTCTTTTTTTTCTTTCTTTTTTTCATGAAATAAGCTCAGGGCAATAAAAGAAATGCAACACCGACCTTGGATAAGGTGGACTTTCTCTAGTAGCATTATCTTTCTCCCAACCCTTGGTCCAATATTTTTCCAGAGACAAATCAAAATGAGAGGACTAGAGAAGAGAAGGTCACCCCTCTCCTCTACCCTGTGTCTTTTCAATCAAACCACTGTAATGAACACACTATCCTGCAAGGCTACAGTACAATTGTGAGGCCTAGAATTGCACTTGGAATACTAACTATGAAAGAAAATGTCCATTATAATGTTCAAAAAGACAATGATATTTGTAGGACTGAACACCTTGATCTTGATGTGTAGCCCTGTAGGACAAGGAGCTTTCTTTGAACTGTGCTATTGTGTGCGTCAACAGTGTGTAGGGGTGTTATCACATTTGAACAGAAAACAGCCAAACACAGAGTTCATGCAGTGATTGCGTCATACTGTACAGTTAATCTAATACTAAACATAAACTAAATAATCCATATTATAAAGCCAGGAGTTATTTCAAACTTTGATATTTATGTTTAAAAATGTAAAGTACAAATGCAGTTTGGACAAACCCAAATGTTTCTCCTGGTGTCCTAAAATAGACACCATATCAAACCAATCTGACTTCATACACGTGAGATATGGGCATTGTTCACTAATTTATTCATTTATCTGCAAAATGAGTTAACTGTCCACAGAGGCTTGCTCTCACTGATATTTTATTGTTGAAAACATCTGGTGGCAAAAAGTAATGAACATTTACACTGACTCACAGGAGCTATTGCTTATGCAGAAATGAGCTGTATGTAATCAAAATGATACCGCTATACATGGAAATTAAATGACCCTGCCGCTGGGGGCAATAAATCAACAGCCACTGGACTCACCAGCTGCAGTATCATAATTACTATGATAAAATCCCCTGGCTTATAAACTGGAATATACCAGAAATGTGCCTACCTTGCTTGTGCCTCCCCCACCACAACCACCATCACAACCACTGCCATTTGAATAATTTTTGGCACATCCAGTTGGCAGTTTTCGTGTATCTCTGGATAGATTTGTGCAAGCAAAAAAAAAAAAAAAAAAAAGGAGTTGTAGTGCTCATTATATAAAAACGTTATCTTAATTGAACATTCACCTCTACATAAAACAGTCAAGGCCATTTCCTGTTTGCCCTGCTGTCTAAAACAATGGATTCTTACCAATAAGCAAATGCTGAATGTTAATGAGAATGTGCAGGAGCCAGAAGCTGCATACAATAACTCACTCATTGTCCCTTGTGTTTAATTTGAGCTGGCTCTTGAGTTTACCAAATGCAACCACCTTAGTGATAAGTTAAACAGTGGATGCTGGGGTTTTGTTTTTTGTTCTATTTGCTCAGTTACTCAGACATTAGAAGACATTTCATTAGATGAGATTCTTTCTTTTTGATAAATCAGCTTCATTTTCTCTCAGGCCTTGACACCTCGGTTTATTTGCTACACTGCATTTTTTGCATAGATTTAAATTCATGCATTACTGATTACTCTTCATATTTTCAAGCATGCATCTCTACCCTCCCACTCTCATCATGGCACTAAAAGAGTTGTGTGGGGGGGGGGGGACGACTTCACCTTCTGCCAGACAGACTTCTTCTTCTTCCTTTATGACAGCTAGCTGGGTGGAGGAGCAATTAGTGTCACCTGAAAGCATTCCTCTCAGGATTGCAAGGCGCCATGAAAACTCATCTCGCCAAAGCCCTGAAAAGCTCATCAAGATCAAACTGGCCTTCTTTATGACCTGACTTACTCACCCACAGCACAGGCTGATGAAGGTTTCCTTTTGCCTCATCTCAAGTTGATTAAAGGCAGCAAGCCTCTGCTGGCTTCCATTCCTCAGTCAGACTCGTTTCCCTGTGACACATCTGCGGTGTCCTTTGTCGTTTGTGCTGCCTGGGACTCAATCCAAAGAATGGCCTAAACATTACCTTGTTAAAACACCGCGTGATTACGTTCTTCAAAGAATTTTACGAGTGGAACTTTTGTTTTTACAAAAGTGCCAAGACTCGCTTTTGTTGAAAATCTTTCTATCTTTGTTGTGGCACTTCCATCTGAAACGAGCACCAGCGGTCACTGAACGCCAACAAAACAAATTTAATTCCCTCCCTCATCAGCCACCCTCAGCCAGGGTCAATGCCTTGTGCAGTTTGCTTCTTTTGTAAGAAATGCTAGAATTAAAATCCGAGTGCAAGGATCAATACAGCAATTCAACCAGCACTGAGAAGGGCCTGTGTGTCAAGTATTTGTGCCGCTTATTAACATGACTATTGATTGGAGTCAGAGGAGCATGGTCACAGAAGCAGCATCAAATACCAATCATTAACCCTCAAGTCAGTTTTAGCTATAAACTCTTGGCATGCTCTGTAACATCTTAATCCTTAAAGGGGCATTTCATTGATGGTCATCCTTGGCGACCCTACCTTCAGTGTCATTCATTAGCATATACAGCCCTGAGCTAATTAGGTTTGCTATTTTTTGTCTTGTTGGGGTTTTTTTTTTTTTGGGGGGGGGGGGGTTGCTGTTGTTGTTTTACTTTGGAAGTGTCTGAAGCAATATTTACTCCTCTCAGGATTGAAAATAAAAACTTGGAAGTTTTAAATTTTTCCACTAAGACTGAAAGCCTTTGATATTTATAAGGTTTAATTAAGGAAACAAGCAAAGGGCAAGTTTTCTTTTCTTTTACTGTAAGATGTGGGTTTTTTTTTTAAACAGACCATTTTTGCTTGGTTAGAGCTGCTGCAATCATGGAAACCTGCAGTAGCAGGCCCACTTTCTATTTACTAACTGTATCACGTTTGCAATACCTATTTTGCAACATACTTTTAAATGATTTTTTGAATATCATATCTGACTCGTTTTAACCAGCATAATCAGCAAAAATGAAGTTAAAGAACATCAAGTCAGAACAGAATCGATTCTGTTCATAATTATTATGGATAGAATTTCTAGGTGTAGCCAAGCGAGCGAAGGCTTGCACTTGTCACATCTCATCTCTGCTTTTTACAGATGATGTGGTTCTGTTGGCTTCTGGAGCGGTTTGCAGCAGAGTGTGAAGTGGCAGGATTGAGAATCGGTACCTCCAAATCTGTTTCCAGTCCTCAGCTGAAAAAGGGTGGAGTGTCCACTCTGGTTCAAGGACAAGTTCCTGCCCCAAGTGGAGGACTTTAAGTATCTCAGGTTCTTGTACATGAGTTAGGGAGAAAGGAGCCAGAGGGGAATGGACAGATTCAGTTGCATTGATGCAAACGCTGTACCAGTACGTTGTGGTGAAGAGAGAGCTAAAAAGCGTAAAAGCAAAGCTTTCAATTTACCGGTTGATCTAAGTCCCTACCCTCACCTATTGTCATGAGCTCTGGGTAGTGACCAAAAGAACGAGATCGTGGATACAAGCAGCAGAAATAAGCTTTCTCCGAAGGGTGGCTGGTGTCCCTTACAGATAGGTTTAGGAGTTTGGCCATCATTTAGGAGCTCAGAGGAGAGCCGCTGTTCCTCCACATCAAAAAAGGAGCCAGCTGAGGTGGTTTGGGCATCTTACAAGGATGCATCCTGGGCGCCTCCTGTGTGAGGTGTTCCAGGTATTTCTGACCCGGAGGAGATAGACCCAGGACACATTGGAGAGATTATATCTCTTGGCTGGCCTGAGAATACTTGGGTGTTCCCCTGGACAAGCTGGAGGAGTTGGCCAGGGAGAGGGAGGTCTGGGCCTCTTCTGGTTAGGCTGCTGTCCCCATGATCAGTCATGATTAGCGGAAGAAAATGAATGGAACATCAAATCAACTGGAGTCATGCTAATTGGTTGCCATATTCTATTAATTTACTCCCCTTTGCTCAAATACTATGAAGTGGATTAGACAAACCAGAAGAGAGAAGGAATTGGAAAAAAAATAGATGAGAGCAAGGTGGAAAAATAACTGGGTAAAGTAAATAAAAGTTGATGGTGAAAGACTAAAACAAATATAGAGTACTGACTGCATAGTAACTCCTGAACATTACCGTGAATTATAGTAGTATAAGCTTGTCAGTAAATGGGAACACTATTATAATCAGACTTCAACACAGTTGGAGAGATTTGCAATTGGTTTATAATTCTAGTAATGCATTAACCAATGGTACTCACACAATGTAGAATCGGGTATGAAACAGAACTGAGACAACCAGTGCATCGCCTCAAATGGTTTCTGCTTGAGACCCAGGCAGGTAGTTCAGCAAGCAGAGGAAACAGAGAAATCAGAGCAGGACAGATGGCCTGGAAAGCACTGATATCTAGCTAACCCACTGGATTTATTTGATCAAATAAATAAAAAAAAGCACCATAACAGATTCTAAGCACTTTAATGCCACAGTCCAGTTCTGGAAAACCTCCATCTGTCCTCCCCTAAAACCTTATTGCAAAAGTGTCAGTGGAGTACAAGGGGAGATTGATATAGAGATAAGATCTGCTTTAGATATCACTAATTCACAGCTGAAAAAAAATCACCTCCATGTGTATTTAAACAGTGGGAAAAGGGACAAACATGTTCCTTCCTGTTGATTTGGTAGCATTCGTACTCCATAGGACTGTCTAATGGCATCTGTAAGCCCATGAGTCTTTATCTTTATTCAATATTAAATTAAGTTTGATTCTAATTCTTCCTATTTTCACAATTTGAATCTACAATCAGTTTCAGAGCCGAGGTTGGAATTAAACCCATAAAAAAAACTTCTCCCTAGTCCCTAGTGTTGTGGCTTTAAAGGAATTCATCACAGCTAACCTCATAAAATAGGAGTGAGTGTCAGATGGAAATCAGTATTTTACATCTCATATCCAGCTCATAGTTTGCACAGACTATCATCCTGTACATATTTTCTGTATTTAACTATTGAATACAAGGCCAGGAGATAACAATTAAAACCTGCACCTAATGTCAAAGTAGCCTGCCCTTTTCAAAACTACTTTTAGGTTTGGTTTTTTGGTTTTTGGTCTTTTTTGTTTATTTTTTGTTTTGTTTTGGGGGGGTTTTGGGCGGGGGGTAGTGACTAATAGTTTAGGTTAGTGCTAAAAGGCATGTTAGAGCAGCTTCTTAATATTTGCAGTTATTTTGCAGGAAAAAAATCATTATATGTTCAGAATCACCAGATGGGGCAATGCATTCTGTTAGCCGTGGCAGAGGGGTTGAACAGTCAGGCTGGGGGCAGTAAACTCTTGTGATGCATTTTTCATCCTCCCTCTCTCACAAGAAGCCAGACTGCTGAAAGGAATATTGACTAAATACAGAAAAGGTTTGATCTTGCTTATTTATTCCCCACCAATTTCTGTGGGATTTTTTTTTTTTTCAATGCAGGTAGAATTCAGCGTGGGTTTCTGAATGCTGTTTAGATTTATATTTTTTCTCTGAGCCATAGGTACATAACAGCAACATATAAATATTTATCACAGTCTCCATATTTGCCCTTCAGATTATTTCCTTCATCTAATTTTCCTCCCCTGCCTTCTGTACTGATGGCTACCTTCCAGAATAGAGGCCCCTTCATGATAATGTCTCTACTACAGCTCCTCTGGTACAAAGTGCGGTGCATTCAATCTGTGTTAATGGTTGGTAATGTAAATTGTATCAGTACACAGCTTGAAAAGTGGGCACTAAGAGCTTTTAACCCAGGTTGGAGTTATTTTGTATGTTTCTAGCAAACCAACAAATCCATAACCTAACTGGAGAAATTGAAGTGAAGGTGTGATCCCTTCACAGATCAATATGTAATTATTGCAAATAGGCTCATCAGACAAGTGAAAGCAATCAATTGGGTTTTTTTTTTACAACAACTGGCAGTTTAATCTAATTCATCCCTGCCAACATGGGTATGTTTTTGTCTGTTTATCTCAAAATTACTAAAAAAAAAAAGGAAGGATTTCAAACTTTAGTAGAGACCAACTTTATACCTTTCCACTTAAACAAGCAACTGTTGATTTACAATAATATCTTAGTGAAAAATCTCCCAAAAACCTCCACACAAAGGGCTGCCTACAAAGAAGACACCTGCTGTTACAGAACGTGAAAGTGCTTGAAAATCTTAATAAGCATTTTATTTGATTATACTCCTGTTTTTAATGTTGGGCCAAATGGTGGCTTTTGTGAAACCCTTTGATTTCCAAGTGTTTTTCCAGTTTATTATTATAAACTGTTAATCTTGTGTCAAAAATAAGAATGTAGGATTTGAAGAGGAGAGTGATTAGATGAAGTAACTTTATCTTAAGCAGTTTCACTTCAGTTTTATTTATATAACCCCAAATCACAACAACAGTCATCTCAATGCATTTTTATATTGTTACGTAAATATCGTACAATAATAACTGAGGTGGGAAATGGTCTAATGGTCCACAGTAGTCCACAGAAAATTTCTGAGGAATTTTAGATCTTTTACCTTTATTGCACAAAAGGACGAGGGCCGAGTGCTAAAGTGTAAACTGCAATCAGGAAAGAAACCACTGAAGTATACTACCAACACAACATCAGCTTTTTGTATCTCCACAGACAGCATGCTAACACAAAGCTAGAAAAGCAGCCAGAGTGATGTTAAAGCTCAGTGTATACTGATACCAGCCCAGTAGCCAGAGCCTGATCTTCAAGTCAGGCTTGTACCATTTTAGCCTCCATTTCTACCAGTACTTTTTGGGCTTCAACTCTGCTTTGCATTCAGCTTAGGGTTCAGCACTTCAGCTTTGGCTTAACCACTTAAAGAAAGGCTGTATTTGTGTTCCAACTAGGATTGGGAACTGTTTTGGGAAGCCGGACTGTAACGTGTTATTTATACCTTCAGCAGGTTTAATACTCACCAGAGAAAAGTAATTTGTGACTTACTTGTTACATTACTTTCTTGTTACTCTGTAAAATGACCTGAAATGCAATGTCTCACAATTACCAGTTAACAACACAAACCTTATGGTACAGTTCCACACACCAACACAAATCACTATCCTAATGTGGATCTTTTTTTAGTAGTTGTACGCGAACACAAAGCTGACACCATAAAGCAAAGCTCAAAGAGACTTTAAAGTATCATCATGATGATCCTATTTTAGAAACATGAACAGGTAGAAAGGGAGGCTGTAACTTGATTGCTCATCACTGCCTTTTTTTTCCCACATGATTCAACAGTTTTTATTCATTATCAGCACAAACACAAAAACAAAACAGAACAAACCACAAAAACAAAGGGAATCACATACATTTAAAGTCATTACATACATTTACAATTATACATGTGGAAAAGAGAAAAAAGACAGAAAAAAAAGAGGGGAAAAAAGGTATTTACCATCTATTTACCCCACAGATTTAAAAAAAAAAAGAAACAACAAGAGTGGATTCCCATCCTTTGTGCTCACTTCCTAATACCCTAAAAACAACCGGGCCCTCTCAACAGTTGGGACAGAAGCAAAGGAGACCAAACATTGAGGAACACTACTGTGTTCATCACTGCCTTTGTTACCTGATAAAGTTCAGCGTCAGGCTGTTAGACTGGGGTTGGGATGCGCTGAGCTTTAGTGCCGCTCTGACTTCTAGGCTAGCTTTGTGTTAGCATGCTATAGACTATGTGCACGTTAGCATATGCTACTTCCGGTGCGGAAACTCCTGTGGGGAGCTTTGTTTCCGGTGTCCTATTCGCGCCCTGTTTACGGTCCAAAACAAGTTAAGCAAATGAATGAATCAAGCGGCGATTTACATTTCTATAGATGTCTTGGGCATTTACCCAATATATCTGTAAATGTTGTTCATCGACTTGTCGATATTACCCCCCCTCCCCCCGCCTCACAGCAAAAGAGAAAAGGGATTAAAATGTTATATTTCTCAGTATCTGTAAACAGCTGCCCCTCGTTTATCGCGGGTGTTATGTTCTAAAAATAACCAGCGATAGGTGAAATCAAGTAGCCAATTTTATTTTTTGACGGTGCAAAACGTTTCGTGGACATCGTGGACATACAGTACTGCACTTCAGAGTCACACTGCTAGCGATCGATGCAGTGATTCTGTACTGTACAGGAGAGACGTCACGGAGGAGATCATCTGCAGCGATCAGGACGCAGGACACAATGTGACATAAAAAAAAGCATGCAAACTTGCACTAAAAATCTGCGAAACAGCGAGGTGAAAGGTGAACCGCGTTATAGCGAGGGACCGCTGTAGTTTTGAAGGTAAGTCACAACATACCCTTCGTAAATACTAATGTATAGAAACCCTTACCAGCAATCATTCATTTTTTTGTGTGGCTTTTTTTTCACGGTTTGTTAACATGCTGTGTAGGTGTGTACTTGACTAGCTGATATCGACATAACGGGGGAAACATCTGGTTTGACTATTCTTCACCTGTAGTTTGAATGCTGAACATTTTCCTGTTTAAATCATAATAACTGTCACTATACAGAGATGTGCTTCTGAATGTGGACGATGTGTCTTCTGATTCTGTAATGCAGTTCTGCTTGTGTTGAGTGATGTAAACAACTGATCGATCTGAACTCTTTAAACGTCAAAACTGATCATTAGATTTTTTATGACACAACAGTGGTGAGTGTTCCCAACTTCTCCTCTTTGTAACTTAACGCGATCTTTCCGTTTTCGAGTTTCGCTACCTGATCCGCAGTAGCGATTGACCGCAAAGTAAAGCTACCGGAAATGTACAACCCCACATCCGGTCTCAAACCAGGAAGTTAGCATTTTCTGGTGCACAGGGTCTATTTAGCAGTTATTTAGTTAGTTAGCAGTATAATACACTTGTCTCTCGTCTTTTTGGTTAATAAAAATAAATGTAATGACCACGCCACTATTTTCCTCTTCCACAGATGAGCTGAAATCAGATGACTGTAGTGTAAGAGCACAGGTAGACAAAAAGCATGTTTGTTTGATGTTTTTCTCCTCTATCCTTCCAACATGCAGATAATTGAAGAACCTTTGTGTAATGTATTAGCTGAATTTAATAGTGAAAAATGTAATCTGGTTACTGGTCACATGTTATGGAGTAGTGCAAAAGAATGTAACAAATTAATATTAATGTTAAATATTCATATTTAATTTTAAATTACTATTAAGTAGGAATAATTACATTCAAGTTTTTCTGCTTGCTTGCACAAATTACTCACAAGTGAAAAAACAAAATAGTTCCAATTTAAGGTTATATTTTATGGTTTAAGGTTGTTCTCCTTGCATATGGTTGTATGAGGACATTGCTACGCCACATTGCTACTCTGTGATAATCTTTTTTTCCTTTTAAAACCTTCCAAATCTTGGATAGGCTCCCTGAAGAAGAGCTTCACACAGTGCTGATGAAAAGGCATGGCATGACACATGCTTGATTTCAATCTCTATCTCTCCACCTTCAGTCACTTCATGCATTCCCAAGGAACAGGGGCCTTGTTTCCTCAATCTCTTCAGTCGTGCCAAGCAATTGTCTGTAAGTTTGCCATCAGATCACTATCAGCTTGTCTGCAGGAGGGAGGGGAAAAGTGGCCCCCGTCTGCTTGCATGGTGGTTTGAAATGCATGGCTTCATCTTATTTCTTTATCAAGCCCAACTGATGTGTGAATATAAAATGTCTATATATTTTAGCTTTATAGCCCTTCAGTTCAAGAAATCTTCTGCCAAAAGCACTGGAGAAGCTGTGAAAGCAAAAAGCTGATACATCAAATGCCTACGTGGGTATGCATGCACATGTGCGGGTGAGTGTGCATGTGCTTATAAGTGCTTCAAGATTTACTTAAGTTACCCAGAGGAAGCTTTCAGAAAAAAAAGGCACACTCTCAAACATATACTCTGTCAAGACTTATCTTCGCCCCCCAGAGGCAGCAAGACAAAGCTCACACATTTTATAAAGTCTCCAATGGTAAATGAGGCGTTTGAAGAATTGCAAATGCCAGGGAGCGCATACACTGACAGTTAATTTTTATAACCTTTTGTGAAAAGACTTACCAGGCAAACATTCAACCTGAGACAGACCCCATCACTTGTGTCCCCATCCACCCACTCAACCCAGTAATTCATTGCATTTCTATCTCTATCAACCCACACAAGACCAGAAATTACTGTTACTGCTTAAACTAAACCAAAATATGTCACTGCTCTTTACTGGTTTAATAAGCATTTTATAAAGCATCAGAAAGCACAGTTCAGGTTGAAATGGCTATAATCAGTATTTTTAGATTAACAATGGAACATGTTTTTTGGGTCGCTCTGACAAACCCACAAACAATTATGCATTTCCTCCCAGCTCCCATGAGCTTTATAGTCTTTTTAGGCTAATTGTTTTGTCAGACTGCAGAGTTAGTATTTTGGTTCACTGTCTCCATACACTGACAGCTGTTTTCACTATTTAAAAAAGTTTAGTGTGTTTTGGTATGTTTTTTTGTTTTTTTTAAGATTTATGACATTTTGATCTTTGTGTGTATATGTTAAAAACTGGGATTTCCTTTTTACATGATTCTATTGGTATCCCATTCTGAACCTTGGTTCTTGTGATTTTCAGTCTACAGTTCCTGATATTACTTTATTATTGACCTTGTAATGAAGTTCAGCTTTGGTAATCCAGTGTTTTGGTTCACATCTTAATTATTATTACATTTTTTGTCTTCCTTCTCTTATCCCTCCCTAAGACTTATTCTGCCAGAGGTTTCTTCCTGTTGAAAGGGAGTTTTTCCTTCTCACTGTCGCCAAAGTACTTGCTGATAGGGGGTCATATGATTGTTGGTTTTTTCTCTGCATGCATTATTGTAGGGTCTACCTTACAATATAAAGCATTTTGAGGCGACTGTTGTTGTGATTTGGCGTACAAATAGAATTGAAATGAAATTTAATTATTCTTCATTGTAGTTTATTTCCTTTGTCTCTTTCTTCATGCGTAGTGTGAGTCTCCTTATGTCCACATTCAGTATCTTTCTCTTAGGTTGGCATCTTGTTAAGTGTTAGCATTCATTATATTTGTCTCCTTCGGCTATTTCCTGCTTTACTTTGAAAGTTTATTTTCTTAGTTTTACTTCCTATCTGTCTCTACCTGATTGTCCTGATTGCCTTCACCACTCTCCTATCTGTCATTCCCCAATCAGCCCTCTGTTATAAATAGTCCTGTCTTCCCTTTAGCAGACTGCAGAGTTAGCATTTGTCATAGCATTTGTTATTTTTCCCTTGTTTATTCCTCATGCACTGTCTTGTCTTGTCTTTTTTCCATCACCTTTTGTGGTTTTTCAACCTTCAGCTTCCTGCAGTTGGGCCCCAACCTTTACGCTCCACACAACCTGACAATATCATTAGATTCCACCTTTTCAGACCTCAGATTTTATCCCAAAGTTCTTGCAGTGCTTTGGCTAGAGCTGGTTTTAGCCTGTTCTCAGGTGGCTACTTAATGGAGTTTTGAAACTTACCAAACAGCCACTTCATCAAACGTTCATCAAATTACTAACATTATAATTATTGTGAGCTTTTAGCACTGACCTGAACTTCGATGCCATATCCCAGGTAGACAGTAATCAAGTAGTTACACTCCACTCCAGAGTCAAGTTGCTGCAGGATTTCAATGTTACCCTCAGGGTCAGTGAAATTCAGACTACACGGCTCTGTGGAAGAAAGTAAAATGACAAGTGATTCCCTTTTTCCCGGATCACTGATCTTTCTGACAGCCCACCTGTGTCTCCCTGGCCCTGTAACCCTCTAACTATCTCTGCAGAGATCCTCTCTGACACTACTCATCTGGGCCTTCAGCCCTCTGTGGCCAGTGGGAAGGGCGGGCAGGACACATCAGGAAAAATCAGATTGTTTTTGACACATGAGCAACTCCGTTATCCCTGACGGAAAGATGAATAGCTGTGTGCAGAATGCAAAATGAACAGGAGCAATGCTGAGGATTTGATGCTTTATTTTCTTTTCCTCTGGGATACATGGGTTATATTTAAGGGTAAATGTCCAGCTCAGTACAGTACATCCTTGAAAGTCAGAGAAAAAGAAAAAGAATATTACTCTGCCTACCTGATGTTTGCATGGTGGTGATGGTGGTAGTTGTGGTAACAGTCGTGGACATTGTTGTGGTGTCTTTCTCTGAAGAAGCCGGAGTGAGCTTGTGGAGCTGATGACCAGGGCTGGTTTTGTTTTTTAGTGCCATTTCACTAGCTTCCCCCTTTTCCATCTTCCCCGAGGTGGCCTCTTCCGGAGAAGCACCCAAACTCTGAGGCTGACTTCCTAGTGAAGATGAGGGAGGTACTCCGCTGTTTTCACCACCTGAACCTCTGTTATTTGGTGTCACCTGGGTGGTAAGTGAGTGTGTTGTTGGATCGACCTTGTCTGTCCCCCTGGTCCTCTCCTTTGATTTCTTTTGAGGCATAGACACGGGCAGTGCTGGTGTTGTGGGGGAAAATGTAGTCAGCGGTGAAGTGGCAGCCACAGTAGCAGTAGAGGCAACATCTGAAAAAGCTGGAGCATCCTCATGGGGCACAAGTTGAGTGACAAGGTCTGCTGCATTTGGAGCAGACACAGAGCCTGGCATGGTGGGATATGCAGCCACATAGCCATCCTTCCGAAAAAAATGCTGGTCCCCCCGGAAGTCCCTTGTAAGTAAATGCTCATGAAGCAGCAGGCCCTTGAAGACTGGCTGGTGGTTGGGGATGTTCATTGGTGAGACGGTAGTGATGGAATGGACTTCACTTTCTGTGTCCTGCGTTGATGAGTGTGTGAAGAGGTCCCTGTCTAGGTCCAGTGTCCTCTTACTGATGCTGTTACTATCTTTTGCAACTGAAAATTAAAAGGAAAAAGGAAAAAAAAGTAATATAGTTATATTAAGCAAAATATTACAGTCCAGTGATCTATAGAAGCAACATGCAGTATACGAGAGTAGTATGTCTTTTTGACAGTTTCATTATAGAATCATCAACTCTGCCAGCCTATAATCTTGCAAAATTATGCCTAATGAGGTGAGAGGCTCTCCTCTTGTATAATTCTTCCACACTTTCTTTTTTGAGTTTTGCTATTTTTAATCAGTTCATTATGCATGTGTGTGTATATGTGTGTGTGCGTGCGTCTGTGTGCAGTGAGGCTGGAGAAACTATGACCATAATAAAGTCCTTTATAAATTTATTCACTAGCAAGTCAGTCTAATAGGTTAACATAAATATAATATATAGTGTGAATATTACTGTACAGAGGGAGTATTTAAACACATGGAGTGTATCCATCTTCTATGTTAATGTAAAAAACTTTTAGTAGTTAACATATTAGGGTATTTTTAATACCATGAACACAATTAATAAGGTAGTATCAAAAACAGATTCCATAATTACACTCTGCATTCAATGAAAGCTTGGCGTGAGACTGAGAGGATGTAGTCTAGCTTTTAACAAGAAAAAAAAGTAAAAACACCACCAAATGAAAACAAGCTCTCTATTAGTCAATCATGGGTAAAATCAGTTATCATTAACCATCTATCCCATCTATCCCAAACCATCCCAAACTAAGTAGTCATTTTGCCATTCTGATACTGGCACTTTTAAAAAATATATCTAACTTTCAGCATTTGACACGTCAGCCTGGTACTATTTCAATAATATGTAGGGTTTGTTAAGGTTTGCAAGTTCATATTATCTTCTTTTATACACATATGTCAACAAGAAACAATGCTGTCAGCTTTGGCACTTTAATTAGCTTGCATTTGGGGTGACAGTTTGCCTTAATGAGGCAAAATAGCTGCCGGCACACTTTTCACACTTAAAGATGAAAGGATGTTGTTGACACCGTGGCAGCAAATCAATGAGATATCCCTATGTGAGTGCTTCTATTACAGCACTCCAAGAGCATGACAGAATCTAAGTTTGAAATCAAAACCAATGGAAGACTCCGTTATATATTTAGGGCTTCAGTCAGAGAAGCCTAAAGGCTTGTCAGCAACCATCTGGCAACCACCGGAACTGAGAAAAAAATGTGTATTCCCCAACTAGTTGTGAGTGGCTGCTGGAGGTAGCTCATATTTGCTGTGAAATCAATTGCTAAAGCCTCCTTCACACAGGTCAAAAGACTGGTCAGTGACTCTAGGTAGTCATGAGTCGCTAGGAAGAATATGTATTCTGTGAGAGGCTGATAGATGGCAATCATTAGTGTGAAACTGGTTATAAAGAACTATACAGTGATGCACCTTGAAACTGCTTTGATTGCTAGCAGGTTGAAAGTCACTATTGGTATGCATGGAAGACACTGACTTTTTCACAAACATAAAAAAGTTTTACAGCTTTACTTCAGTTTATGTGCACTGCTACAGCATTAAACAGCATGCTCATTGACTAACAACTTGTGATTAACAAGCTTGTGGTTGAGCATGAGCATGTGGTGTCATATAGATAATTCTTCGTTTCTGGAAGATGGTATAACAACGATTTACAAAATGGACTTATTTTTTTTTATATATGACCAAAAGTGAATGACCGAGCCCATAAACTTAGCAGGAAAGTGTTTACAGAGCTCAAGTCTTCTTCTATAGGATTGGGAGCCTTTGTGCAACCACAGCTCTTGCCATCTGGTCACTTTCAGTTACAGTGCATGTTGAAGCTACTTCTGCGATGGCTTCATTTTTCCAACCTGGAAGCTGCATCTGTGTTTTATATTGTCGGGAGAATATTTAACTATAGGGACCAGAGGGTGCTAGGTGATCATCCACTGGTCTCTAGGCCTTTGTGATTCCCTTAGAGGTCATTTGCACAAAAAATGTTGAGTACATAGATACACAGTACACGCACTGTTTGTGCCTTGAAATTCTAGATAAGCCTGTTTCTTTAATCGTACATGAATTTATACCATGATCCTCAGCGTGAACTCTTACAGAACTCTGTTTCATCCTCTTTCCTCACATCTGATTCAATTATAAAGCTTGCATATTCTTCAATCGACCGACACTTTTCAATGTGTTGATTATAAGAACCCGTCACTTTCTTGCATATGAAATATAGCATATATTTCAGGCTCAAATCAGCCTGCCAGTTGGTAAACATTCACCCTGCAAAGTCAAATTTGAAGTTATTGATTTCCTAAGGATTCCACAACAGGAAACATACATTCGGGTTTTTAAAAAAGAAATAGTATCTGAATAAATCTGAAAAATTGCTGTGCCGAAGGAGACGCTCTGCTTTGCTCATAAACTTGGAAAGAAGTTGTAAGGTTCTGTAACATTTTGCTGACGCAGAGTACTTTTTACCACCACCGGGCACATTGATAAAACTTTGATTGGGCTATTCAAGAGGAAGAGTAAACAGCTTTATTACAAAGCCTCTCCTAGGCGGACAGAATTGACACATGGTTTTACATTTTACTGACAAACACGACAACACCACATTCATCTTTTGTGGTGACAGAAGCAATTCAAAGACCTTTTGATGTTCTAAGATGGAGGAGAAACATTTCCTTGTAGCCTTATTCTGTCACAACAAGGGGAGCAAGAATGGTGCTATAAAGGCAAACTAAGCATATTTGACATGTCATTCTAGCAGAGAGAATAAAGAGACTAAAGGGGGGGGGGGTCTTCATAAATGATTGAAGTATATAAGACTGGTCTTCAACAATCTCAAAGACACACATACACACATATTGCATAATAAATTGAGAGTTTTTATTTATTCATTTATTTATTTTTATCATAATTACTGTAATTGCTCCTTGTGGCTGTTAAGCCCTGCCTCCTGCTGTCTTATCTTCCTCTCCCTCTGTCTCTGTCTTTGTAGCACAGATTTCGACCATCTATTTTCTGCCCTCCAGTCAGAATATTGAGTGAATGTGGAGAGTGAGGATGGAAGGCTGGGTTGAACCAGAGTTTCTCATACACAGATCAATAGAGGATCAATGTGTACAGGTTGAAGACCTCACTGTGGTGATTACAGAGAGGCACTGCTACCATATTGTTCTAATCTCCAAACTTTAATTGGCTGTTTACAGCTGAGGTTTGGAGCAACAGGGAGAAACTGAATTTTAAGTACCATTTCTATTAGTATTTATGCATTTTAACATGTATTTTTATTATCTCAACAAATTGGACAGTTAATCAATAAAATAATGTTGAAGAAATCTAATCAGGAAAGTAATTTATTTATTAGTTTCAACCTGAAAAAAAAACATGTTAAAATTAGTTATGCTTCATCCAGGTACATCATTAATGTACTGTAATGTAATGTAATGTAATGTAATACTGACTGCATACAATTAATTGTCTAATGCTATAATTCAAGCCAAAAAATTGGCTTGAATTTCCCTTTTTAAATTTAAATTCCTTTATTTCAAACTGGTTCAGCCGTCGTGATGTCAAGGATCATCACTTTTAATGAGCACTGGTTTTCTTGGAAGAACCATCTTGTTCAAGTCCTAAGTGGTCAGGTTGAGAGCATGGCCAGGCTCATCATCATTTTGGTTTTTTTTTGTTTGTTTGTTTTTACTTCACCATTTGTGGGGTTCATTTGCCAGGAATTTTTCAACAGTAGTCTAAACGAAAATAATATTCTGCTTAAGTAGCCTGAACTGTAATTTTAGTCCTCTCTCATACACGTTCTCAAATAATGCAAAAAAAAAAAAAGCAAGACCAGAAGCAAAGCTTTCAAAATGTCATGCAAATGTTTAAATTGTGATGCTATTCATGGTAATGTTACATTATGAAAAATAACTGGTGTTTTTCTCAGGCGGCATTCCTCATAACACAGACACACCTTGTTACTGAAGTTGTGAAAAAAAGAAAGTAAGACTATGTAGTTGGGAAAAACTAAGTATGCCTTGTGATTTAGTAGCTTCCCATATGGAAAAGAAATAGTAAAAACTTATATGATTTACTCATGAAAATGGCCACTTTCTCATTACTTTCATATATAGTTTTAGTAAGTATCCAAAACATACAAGTTTCATTATATAATTTTTCAAGGGATCTTATATCTGTTTTCACTCTTGTATGCTTTTCATACAAGTTTCACACAAGACAGATACAAACTTTATAAGATTTATATATATCTTTTCCATATGGGTTGAACCACTTCTAGAAGCAATAACGGGAAGTGATGTGACCTTTATCAGTCTCTCAAATCATTGCAGAAGGATTTTGGTCCATTCTGCAGCGTTGCTTCAGTTCCTTTAGGTTTACAGGAATTCTTTTATGCACAGCTCTCGTAATGTCCCACTCAACATTTCAAGGGTTAAGGGTTGAGGTTCGACTGGGCCATTGCATCATGTCTCTTAATTCTCAGCCAATCTGCTTTAGATTTGCTGGCATTCAACAGTGTCCTGTTGCATGACATAATTTTGACCGAGCTTTAGCTGTCGGACAGATGGCTTCACATTTAACTCTAGAATACTTTTGTATACAGAGAAGTTCATGGTCAATTCAGTGACTGCAAGGCTCCAAAAAAGGCCCAAATTATCGTCTCCAATCATCATGATCAAATGTGGTGCTGTGCATTTGGTCTTGTCTGCCCAAAAGAAATTGTACCAGAAGTCTTGTAGTTTGTCCTGATACAACATTGTAAACTTAAGCTGCGTTGCCATGTTCTTTTTAGAAAAAAGAGGCTTTCTCCTGGTAATGTGCTTGGATTTCTACTGCTGGGGAGATGGAGTGTACATCCCAGTTTAAAACTTTACTTTTTGATAAGCCTTATAGTTAGAGCAGCATCAGGTTATTGTCGCATCATCTTAGTCATGCTACAATAGGTCTAGGCTGCTGAGGGCTTCCCGTGATGCATGAATCTTTCTTCTTCACTCTTCCCACTGTCACCAAGTGCTTGATCACGATGTGTGTTCTGATTATATATATGATACAGTTTTCTCTGTACTAATGTCGGCTCTTTACCTTACAATATAAAGCAATATAAAGCACCATGAAGTGAATGTTGTTGTGACTTAATGCTACATAAAAATGCCAAAACATCTGCTGTTATAGAGGCGCTCAAACTTTTTGATGATCAGTTCATCAAGTGCATTTGATGAGCAGCACCTGGCTGCTACTTACCCTCTTAATTCCTATGGAACCACTAAGGGTTTACTTAGTTTCTATTTCACATGACTATGAAGTATATAGTTATAATATCTCCCCACACTGCCCACAAGTTAAACTTTATTGTCTAACCATGTGTCGATGTACTCTAATATACTGCCGTACATAGTGTACTTTAAAAAAAATGTGACCTTTATGTGCTTTGGTAGGTTTGTGTCATACTGTTGCAAACAGTGACAGGCAAGTTCTGTCAAGTCGCAAGACTTGTGACAAGATTAGTTTTAAATCACAAAGCCATAGCAGCTGTTATCATTCGTGGAAGCTGTTGCTTCTCTGCACCCCAGGTAAACATCATTTATTGACGTGCAACAGCTAAAAGTAGCAACCATGCTGCACGCTAAAGAGGTTACGTGTATAAATGAATCACATCACACTACACTGCAGCTGGTTAATTAGAGCTAATTCATAAATTAAAGGTGGTAATTGCAGTGACAGAATGACGTTACTGTGATATTATTCAGTGCATTAGAACAAGTACAATAAAATACCATTTATTGTCCCGGGGGAAATTTAGTTAGTGACATGTTTCCTTTGTGAGCACATTCAGTACACGTTTATGAGACCACTTATCTGAGAGGAAGGAAACCATTTAAAGAGTGTGGAATATATTCATTTGCCCCTAAAGAAATCTGCTATGCTCTCTTGCCCCGTTACATCAAAAAGTACCAGCTCTGCTGTCAAAACTGAGAAACCGGAATATTAGACTTAGTGATATAAAATAACCTTAACAAACCGAGACAACTCCGTATCCTTTAGATGTCACCCTGATACAATAACAAATGTTAAATGGTGCAAAATGTTATAAATTTCAACTAGGCTGTGATTTGGTTTTTATCTAGTGAAAGCCTTAGAGAAGTCTAACATTAGAATGTAGAAAACCAAGAATATATTTACAATCCTATGGCCTGCAGGGCCAATTATAATAAAGATTTTCCAGCAATCCTGATTATGTGCATCATTTACATTGGGAGGCACACGATCATGCTTTGTCCATGGATCCATGACAATCTCTCAGTCTACACTGACTAAGATGACAGAGTGAGCAATCATTGGGGAACGCTCCTCAAGATGGCAACAGACAGCCTCATCTCTTCAGTTGCATACAAATGGAGTCATCAGTGAACACTCAGTGCATGGAGAGAGCACTAATAAGATGGGACAAGCCACACTTGAGGCAGGCTTCTGATTGACATCAATCTTGTAATATCCAGGGGCTTTATTTCCTTATTATTACAGAGAGCCACTAGACAAGCAAATCAATAAGCCACTTCCGCTGGGCTCAGATACAAGGGCTTCAGGTCTCTCTACGTAACTCCTTCTAGGATTCTCAGTGGAGGTTTGCACTCATGAATTCATTGTAAAGCTAAGGCAAAAATTTCCTGTTGCTGACTTTGACTCCATTTCCCCGAGTATGTGCAGATTCTACACTTGTTTGCATAAAACGACTAGGAGAGACCAGAGGAAATAATGGGGTGAAACTGATAAATGATTCCATTAGTCAACTTAATGAATTGATCTTTTAATTTTCCTTGTGGGTGTGACAGGTGCACGGAAGGGGAAATAAATAAACAAACAAAAGGTAGAAGGAAGGAAATGAGGAAAATTAAATTGATTACTGGATAAAACCGGCAAGAAAAAAGGGGGGTGAAAAAAGTTACGATTTATTTCTCAGGCAGTAATTTATGTCTAAAAACATATTGTGACATTCCTATTTCATAGCATCACATTTTCCTTGTACTGTCTGTCTGGCTTTTGAGTCATGGGGATAACAGCATATGGAGATGAGACACGCTCTTATCCTTCATGTGACCTTTGACTTCATTGAGCGGAACCATAACTTTTCCCTTTCATTTATTCTAGCCTCTCTGAGTTCCGGTTCATTGAACACTGTCCTTCAGACAGCCTTTAAACAAACTGTGTCTTAATGGTGCCATGAAGCTCGTAAGGCCTGACCTTTAAGCTGGAGTAGAACAAAAACAGAGTTACACGTCACCACTATTTGCATTAAAACCTACTGTAAAGCATTTAAGTTGCAGGTGGTAGCAGGTCGTTCTTAACCAAATCAGAACTTTAAAAGTGTTTTAATTGGTAATAAACTGTTGCCAGCTGAATGTTATTTGAAAAACAAAATCTGCTATTTTTTTATTTACAGTTTTTTTCCAGCTTTTCTTTGGCCCAAGAACAAATAATAAATGAATACGTGTCTTGTTTTACAAATGCCTGGCATTAAAATTACATCTTCTTCCGTAATCGTGATAGAATCTGTCTTATGTAGAAGCCAAAGCCTTGTTGCATTTCAATTTACTATTGCTCTGCATCCTAGAAAAATACTGGGAGGAATGTCTATTTTCACACTTCATTTCCTTCCATTAGTGTAATTTATCTTTTCATTTTCTTCTCATTTACTCCATGGTGGAGTCAATTAAGAAGAGAGCTGTTGGTGAAACAAGAACTACAACTTTAAAATCCTTAGCCAGTTACAGTACAGTGAGAAAATTACTCCACCGTGTGTTAACAACAGTTGTAAAGGAAAAAAGGGGGGGAAAAGTTGGAAGACTGAGTAAAAAAAAAACCTTTTAATTCATTTGCTCGTGTCTGTCAAATGCATCCAGGTATTCAGCATGAAGACGCAAACACATGATGAAATGCATAAATAGGCAGCATCATTATCTTGTAAATATAGTTATCTGAGAGAGAGCGTGGTGTACATCTGTGGCTCTTCTGGTGACAGCGCAGACATTACTTTGAATTTAAAAGCTACTTGATTGATGTCACACCCTTTGCCCACGTTCAAATGATTTCCCAAACCTACAGGAAATCCATCAGCTCAAGGAAAACACTACTAAAGAGCCACCCCAGCAATTTTCAATCTCATCCGTGTACTTGTTATAGATCGACGTGCCAATGTGGACCATTACACCTGTCAATACTCTCTATTTCATGGGGAGGCTTATGTTATAACTCTGAATTAGACCAGACACAAAAACAAGATTCATTTTAGCCTCAAGAACTTCTTCTTCATCAGATAGTAGAGACCATCTGAAAATTGAAGCCAGGCAAAAGAGAAGGAAAAGAAATCACTTTCTTATTTATTTATTTATTTTGGTTTGTGTTGTGAGATATGTGAGAGCTCATATATAGAGAGAACAAGTATTCTTAGGAACCACAAAGACAAAAGACTGAGAGGAAACTGAGAGGAAAGCACGTGCATGCTGACCTGTGTAATATTTATCAGGGTGAAATCGGTGTCCTCTCCAAACAGACTGATGCCATTCAGCTTGAGAGTCAGGAGCTGAAATTGTATTACAATGCTTTAATCTCGGCTGAGTGGCCAAGAGGTCATGCTCCTGGAAATTGAAGACCTGAAAAATGAGCTGCAGAGTCAAGAAGGCTTGAAAAATCATGAGATGAGTGAGGAGAGGGTAGCCTGCTCCTTCACAGTGGAGGAATTTCTCCAGGAACTTGAGGAGGTAAAAAGGAAGCATCTAGCTGAAAAGCAGATCCTTTCTCATGAGCTGACCACTCTCAGAGTCCAGAAAGAAAAATGATCGAGGGTCCAGACTGAGTTCGAAAAATTGGAAACTGCGGATATCGCAGGCAAATTGGAGGACATGCAGGTCTCAGATCAGCATTTGGCTCAATGCATAATGAAAAAACTAAACAAATTTATTAAGAGGATTCAGGCAGAGACTAACTATCTAAACACTTTAAAGCAGAAGAGCTATACCAAAATGAAAGAAGCCACTTAGATGAGTGACGAAACATTTAAGTAATTTAATTAGATGTAATTTTGTTACTTAAGTACATGATATATAATAAGAGTTCATATCTAACACATTTTCCTTAATGATTAGTTATTTCAATAAATAAACCTGTGCTCTTAAATATTTCAGTTGCATTTTACTCAAAATGACGGTTATTCTTGAACAAAAGGTGCACGTTTATGAGGGCAAAGAATCATTTTTAGTGTTTTCTACATGTAGGCAAAGCTCAGACTGAAAGATTGTTCTTTCTTTTTACAGTAGGTGTTTTCATTGCTGCAGAAATTATGGGAAAAAGAAGAGCAAACATCAAAATGAACCTCTATTTTTTTGAAAAGTCCTTTAACAATAGTCTATATTGACATATTTTGTTTTGTGAAGAACAGATCCAGCACTTCTTGCTTCAAAATTACCCATTTTTTTTAAATGCATTTTTTTTAATGCACTTGCTTGAATGCATTGAAAACTAAAAATGTTTTCCCCGAGTGTTACACTCTGTAGAAACCTCCTCCTGCAGAGTCAGCTTCCAGTTAAATAAGCTTCCTGGTATTTGGAGAAAGTGGGATACAGGCTCCATTTAGTCCCGTCTTAAATTCCAACACAGTTCACCTTGTTTCCAACACAGAAAAAGCACTGTGTGAAATATTCAAGAAATTTTATTTATTAGTTATTGTTCACAGAAATTAAGAAACTCATTAGTCAAAAAAAGTACTTTTATTTGCTTTCTGTTCCCTTCATGTTTTGTTTGGATTGAGCATCAGTCTGCTTCAAGTTTAGAAAAAGATCAAGGTTTGGGTTAAAATAGTTATAAAATTAATAAAAAATATTAAATAATATTATATGTTGCAAAGTTTACCACTTGTTCCAAAGCTCCATTTTCCATGTTGCCCCCATGACAAGTACTGCGAGAGATGTCTTTAAAAACAGGTGCAGAAACAACACTTACTTTCAACACATTCAAACAGATGTATATTAAACCCACACCCAACACTGTTTTGACACTGAGCTTCGTCACAATGCTTATGTTATGATACATAAGTGCACAAGTAGTTTGCTTTAACTGCAAAAGTAGTTAAGGCAAATGATTAAAAAACGTTGTACTAGATCATGTTTCAGGACGGTATTAATGAAAGTGCTTTGTGGGTGCTTGTATTTGAAAATCCATTTGGTGTTATAGCTCAAATTGTGGTCCTGGTACTCTGATCTCTTGCTTCAGGCTAGTGCTGCTCATTTCCACATGCTGCTGTGAGTAGCTTGTTAGGTGACTTGAATGCTATATTTCGTTGGTGATCTTAGATGTGACTACTAGGTGAATATATTTGGATTACCTGAATTTTAATACGCGAAAGAAATATTTGTTTTTATATACTTTGTTACCAGTTTTTATTAATAAAAACACATACACACACACACACACAGTTTGAATCATTGTAGTGCATGGGTTAGCACTGCCAAATCCCTCCGGCTTGCTCTAACAGCCCAAAGATTGTTTCATTTTTAAATCTAAATTGGCCATAGGTGTGAATGTGAGTGTGTGGTTCCCTATTTGTTAGCCCTGTGATGGAGTGGTGACTGTACCCCGAGTCTCACTGTGCGATAACTAATGTCTCAGCACCCCCTCCCCAAAGAAGTGGAGAATTGTAGAAATGGATGCATGGGTGGAATGACCATGGATAAGGAGGAAAAATTACAGTACATTTTATGATCCCATGGAGTACTAACTGATCAAAGGATTAAACATGTTTGTGAATCTTAACCTTTTGCATATTGACTGGATTAGGTGGATACAGGTAGAGAGCAGACCTTTGGACAAAAACAGTTTTGTTTTTTGTTTCTCTTTTTACTCTTAGATCTGACAAAATCAGAGCATTTTGGATACTTTCTATGTGCACTCTGACTTAGCAAGCAAGTAAAATAACTGATCAGGGGAATTTTTTGAACAGAAGAGAAAAGAATACAAGCAGCATACACACAATGTGGCAAAACCGATATATGTTTTTAGATGCGACGGTTGAATCTCTTTCAAGGAAGGGCAGAGACTAAGAAATATCCACAATTAGGTAACTATTCTTCAAGCGGGGTGACAAGCTTACTGGAAAACTGCATCCAAGAGTAGAGACAGCATTGATACAAACATAGAAGAGGCTAGACAGCATTGTTATTGTTTTGGCTTTGAATTATTTTTTGCCCCGAAGCTTTCTATTTTAGTGTGTTCAGCATGCTTTGTGATAGTTTAGTCAGCGTAGACATTGGGCCATTACATTCGGACAGCTCTAACTGTTGTAGCATTTTATCAACCCTCTTAAAAATGAAAGGCATTTTCAAATGTTTGAAAAAAATGAGCAATTAAAATATGCATTTATCCACTAACTGGATTAAGTCTGAGTGACTGCGATATTTTAAAACTATCTCGAAACGAGATAAGAACGAGTATTTAAAAAACAATAATCAGTAAAGGAGAGGATAAGAGAGTTCAAAAGAGAGAGACAAACATATTTTTGACCAGAAGCATTTTAATATCCCAGCTGCATGTAAAGTTTAAATTATTTTTATTCATTTTGGCAGGTGGATGCCAAAGAGTAAAGTCAGGTGAGGGCCTGTGAGTACACAAGTCTCAAAACATAAGCGCTGTAAACCAAAACACAAGCTGCCTATTGGGAGGTGAGGGGAAACAATATTAACACCGACAGTGATGGATGGTGTTGCTTCCTGTAGAGGTCTGATGGATGGAGGACTCTTTACAGGTACGAAGCACTGTTTTCTAGACTAAAAGGGGCCTTTTGTGTGTTGTGCATACACGAGTAAAATGTGCGTTATAAAAAATAGGTGTGCAACATTAATGTATTTCTTTTGCATAGATATAGACATGTTTTCTGCCATCCGTGGGTCCATTATTACATATATGCTTGAATATTACCAACAAATAAAGGTGAGATATTCCTAAAAGCTCTTTCCTAATGTGCAGCAGTGGTTGCTTTGTCTCTAAAAGCAAATCTTTGCCTGCTCATCTTCGCTTTTTGAAATTGCACCACTCTTTAGGTAAAGTAAATAGCTAGATTACTCAAAGTTAGTGATCTGCAATGTTTCTAAAACAGTCAAATTTATGAAAAAAAATATAGCAAAAACAAAATGCACCAAACACTAAAGACCAGTATGTATCATGGCACAGTCATAATAAGCTGCTGTGTCAGGTTTATGTGCATTAGTATTAACTTCCCTTTCCTCAATAGTGTCACACCTAAAAACAGATCAGTTTACTGGCCTCAGACAAGAAAAAGAGCAGCTAAAGGTCAAAAACCTCCTCTCCAAAAACAATGTTATATTATCTGCCTCTGCTGCACTCAGCAGATAAAATTGATGTTGTTCTTCCCACTGCGATGGTTATATTTGAAATCAACAGCGAGACACTTGCTGTAGTTTATGTTTGGACTTTTCATATTCTCTCTCTACATATGGCACTGCCGGGCTTTTTACAGCTCGGAAGGCAAAAGGGTCCTGAAAGGTAAAGGAAACAAAAAGAAAATTACATTAATTAAAAAGAAAAAAGCACTTATTCATCATATCACGTTAACAGTCACCCACTTTACAGTAGCAGGTTGTTTAAGCTAAGAATAGCTCTTTTGAGTGGCTCCGCTGCCAATCACAGCTGCTTGTAGCTTATTGCTTTCATAAACTGTTGCTCCACAGTGCACTCGCTCATGACTGAGAGACACCTGATATTCAGCTTTTATTTTATTTAACACAAGAGGATGTGCAAGAGCCTGCTAGGTTACCATCCCAGGTAACCAGAGAACATCGACAGACCAGATAGTTGGAGAGTAGGGGTGCAACGATACACAAAATTCACGGTTCGGTTCGGTTCGATACTTTGGTGTCACGGTTCGATATTTTTTTGATACAAAAAAAATGTTCATGCCTTTTTAATTTGTCATTTATTAAAATTATAAATATATATTTTAACTCAAAAGTACAGTTTTTAAATTTAACCCTAACCCTTGTGCGTGTTTTTTATTTTGACAGCGAATGCGCACCTGCGGACCACTTATGTGCAGCCCTGGCCATATTGCAGCCACAGAAATTATTTTGTCCATGAAACCATAAAGCTGCACTTTCTTTTTGCCTTATAGTCTGATTTGTCATAACTTCTCCGTTTTGTGGTAAGCTTTTCTTTGGCTGTCACTTCTTCACCCTGACCTGTCTTATTTGGCTCAGCAGAACTAAAATATATATGCTGCTGGTTTTACACACGCACTCACATAAGCTCAGCGATTCTCTGCGGGATCAACCTCTCACATGTTTAAGCTTGCTGCGGGAGATTTCACTTGTCATGTTTGCATAGTAAGCTAACGATTAATAAGACGATGTCAGAGGAATTGGTGCACAAATTATCATCACTCACAGATCAGTGCTGTCGCTCTCTATACACAGTTCACATGATTGCAAAGTGAAAGCAAAAACCAAGCGCAAATTCAAACGCGACTACAATATGTCACATATTGACAGTGGCTCACCGATGCCAATGACATAATTACCCAGCTACATTTCTGAAAGAATACAAAAGCATTGACATATATTTTTCCTTCCTACAATAGCCCGACGGGCAGGGAAGAGATAGATTTTGGTAGCCCGACTGAAAAAATCGCTAGCTCCAGGACGTCGGGCTAGCGATATTACAAGCCCTGTATCTGATTGAGGAATCACTCATCTTTGGAAAAGAGAGTTTATTACAGAGAAATGTCTCTTTCCAAAATAAAAGCTATACTATCCGCTTCTTCTGGGCTATATTCTCAGCAGCATAAGGAGAATCATGTGCTAACAGCTGTCTAAATGACTCAGCTAAAGTTAGTAGCATGCTTGTTGTTTTTGTTTTTGCACTAGGATGATGTCGGCGTAAATGTGCAGTCATATTCGTTGTGTTCCCACTAGTGCTTTCAGGTTAATCTCGTTGAAATGACCTTAACGCCACAACACGGCAAATCTCCGTTAACGAGCTACCGCTGATCGCCCCGTGCATGGGGCTAGACGGCCAACACGTTAACAAGCTAACTGCGCTAACACACTAGTTCCCACCCATGTAATTGAGCATTGCATGGCACATCCAACATACTGTTTTACTTTAGTGCATGACTCGCTTACCTTCAGGGTCATATGTCACATGAAAACCAAAATAATTCCAAATGCCAGATCTGAATGAGAGTGGGGGAGGTCCATGTTACAAAGAGAGCTTAACTTCTGTCTTGCTAGCTTGCCCTGCGCTCTTCCTTCTGACTATGCTGTCTGTGTTGAGCGCTCAGTGGATCTGCGCTCGACAGTGCAGCCTAGGCGGAGTAGTCGAACGCAGATTCACTGAGCGCTCAACACAGACAGCATCGTCAGAAGGAAAGTTGATAAAATAAATTACAAATGTTGTATTGTTCGATACATATGCGTACCGAACCGAAAGCACTGTATCGAATGGTTCAATATCGATACGAATATCGTTGCACCCCTATTGGAGAGGTATCCTGGCAAACTTCACATTAGCACTGGTGACAAAAACCAACAACCTATCCCTGCACTGAATTTGAAAAGTTGCTCTCTTTAGGCTTCTAAGTAATGAAAGGAATCATTAGAGTTTGTAAACTTTTTATTTAATTTATTTTCTTTTCTGTGCTTTATAGCTTTACCAAAATTGGATTTCAGGCCTGGCTACCCTAAGAGGATCTACAAACACACGTGGTGCAAGAGCAAATGTGTGTGAAAAAGCACAGAGTGGAAAAAAATAAGGGTTGAAATTAAAGTTGTTTAGCTTGAATGGATTTAAGGGCATGAAAAGTAAATTTTAGTGCTGGTAATTAATCTTTTTTCTCACTGTTGAAATACATTTTTAATGGTTTGTATCTGTTTCAACAAAACAAAGCAGGAGGGTCAGTGTGTGCTCCTCTCTCACACTCTGTTTTATGCAGCTAAACTGGTGTGTGAGTCATTGCATCATTAATCCAGTCTTTAAACTATAGGTCCAAACAACCAACAGACGTCATGAGTTTCTACTATATACTGTAAGCAAATTACCAAAACATTGGTGAGCACTGATGCTTTAACTTAACCACCATGACTCAACACAGTGCAACATTCTCAGTATTTGATGTTTAAATAATTTATTTGTAATCCCATGGATTATGTTTCTTATAACAAAAATTGTTTTGTATTGAGTTAAGCAACAATATAGGACTCTATGGTCGTCTACTTTTTTTCTGTATAATAACTAACTAATAATTAATAATAATATGATGAGCACAACCATACCCCTAGGCTTTTAGGCTTACGTTACTAGATCAACTGCAGCTACTTTCTCAGAGGAGGAGCAACCTGAGCAGTCTTTTATACAACAACACTGGGACACTAAAAACACTAAGAATGCATGAAGTTGTAAATTCCCAGCCCTAACCAGTGTGCACTATTACATTCTGCGATCCTTGTGATGTACATGGTACACATTTTAAGATTTCCCATAAAAAGCCGCAAAACTCAGTGGCAGGTAACAGCTAAAATAGTTGCAGTAATGCTAATATATAATATGTACACCATTCAGGCATAACATTATGAGCAGTGACAGGTGAAGTGAATAACACTGATTATCTCTTCACCGTGACGCCTGTTAGTAGGTGGGATATATTCGGGAGCAAGTGAACATTTTGTCCTCAGAGTTGATGTGTTAGAAGCAGGAAAAAATTGGTGAGAATTTCAGCGAGTCTGAAAAGGACTAAATTGTGAAGGCTAGACAAATGGGTCAAAACTGCAGCTCTTGTGGGGTGTTCCCAGTTTACAATCAAAAGTGGTCCAAGGTAGTAACAGTGGTAATCCAGCGACAGGGTCATGGGCCATGGATGCCCCACCTCCTCACAGGATTTAAAAGAAAGCTGTGTTGCTAGGACCTATGTTGTGTTTACACCCTTTTTGTGAATTGGAGCTGATTGTTTTTCATAGTTCTTACGGCTGTGTTGATGATACAGGATATGTAAGCAGTTTTATCACCAAATTAAACATCCATCTTTTTTCTGCTTATCCAAATCACAATACTAAACTGAACCTTTTGCAGAAAGGCTACCTGCAAACCAAACTGCACAATATGTACAATTATCCTGTCTCGTTCTGGAAGAGAAAAAAAGGGAAAGCAACAAGTTCATATCGAAATAGGGCTTTCAGTGCAAATCTGTTTCTTTTGTTAGCATAATGAGCTCTGTGTCTGGATCCCATCTAGATTAAACTGAACTAAAGGACGCTAGAGGAGCATTAATTGGTAGGTGACTGGCAACACAACTGACAATGTTCTATCAATGATGGAACTCTTCTTCTCTCATCTGCCTCTTTCATGTCTCTGTTGTATGCTCCTCTTTGAACTCTCTTGAGAATCTAGCACAGCTCCTCAAGGTCTTAAAAGACAGCAGGTGTTCACCACACCCACGCCAGCACTAACCCTTGTGCTATCACACTTGCAAGAGACATACATCAAAGCTAATGCTCACATCTGCAGCTTTTTTGTTTATTCTGTAGCTCTGCAGCAAGGAGATGAAGAGCTCTTGATTTTAGCATCCTATTTAGCATAAATACACACACATACAAGTCCTGCACCATGATCATCCATGTTGTGCTAGCACATCAAACTTGCCAGCTGCAAAAAAAAAAAAAAGTACATAACAGTGGGATCTTTGTTGCCCCCTGAAAAGGAAACATAGTTCATTGCCATGTAATCTGTTTTTGTCAGCTGGGTGGTTTTTCATGAATTTCTAAAATCCCAGCGTACACAGCTCACATATTCTTTTGAGATCTTGATTCTGTCCACCAGGAGCAGAGACGGATAACAGCATTCAACCTAGTGTTTATGATGTTAGCTGCTCAAGATGTAGGCTACACACATTTGACCTGTTTTGATATATTCTTTCCTCTTTTTTTACTGTGGCGTCACCAGGCTGAAGCACTCCTTTAAAACTGTAAACTCTACTCAGTTTAAACTGTGATACGTTTGAGTTGAGGCCAGTATCTCCTAGAATTTTAAACAGTTATGCTCATATTTTAAAGAAATATTCAGACTCTAGCAGGAACTAAAATCTTGATATGACTTCACACAACCATATTCGCATGACGAAAAAAAAAAGTCCACCATAAGCCATCATCACTAATCAATATCCTCTGGAAGCTCTCACAAACACGATCCAACAGCATTTCTCTTCAAAGTGAAGTAGACTGACAGCAGCAATATCATGCATGATCAGGGTGAATAATTCAATGTATTTTTTTAACGGGACAAAAGACAATTGGAGGATGACAACTTGTCAGCAGGAGATAAACTGGGCAAATGAATAAGACATGAAGAAAATAAAAGGGAGCTAAGAGATGTAAGTAACTCACTGCCATCCAGTTTTCTGCTGTGTTCTTTAATATATGTTTACGTTTCTTTTGTTGTTGTTGTTGTTTGTGTATGTTGTGAAAAGATTTCCAAATTTATTCCTCTGAATTTTTTAGTGGAGACCAAGGCATTGTTCTACAGTTTAAAAGCAGACTCGTCGAAAGAGGTGAAGAGATGTTTAATGGTGACTAACGTTAGCTGCCAAATGCCTTTGGCGACTCTGTGACTCACCATCAAAGTGAACTCTGACCAAGTGTTTCCAACGTGGCAGCCATGCAGGGCTGAAGGGGAGAAACACGGACAAGACAGGAGGGGAAGGGTACAGAGTGTAACTAAGGGAGCGGCCGGGAGGCAGGTTCTGCTATGATTTGTCAGTTTATGGTCAGTGCATTTATCACAAATGTCATCCTTCATCACAGCTAAGATCTACCACGTAGCCTGCATTTACTAAATAAATGGTAAAGGTCTAGATAAAGCCACGAGTGTAATGGAAAATGCTGGCAGTAAAGGTATCTGTTAAGATTTTTGATGCATACACAGTCACAAACTTCAGTCTGAAAGCAGTCTGAATTGCCAGGGATACCAGAAACCCAGAGTATTATATGACAATCGGTGAGGGCTGCGGAAGAAGAATGCTGCATAGGCTCTACTTGTTTGGAATTTTATTGATTTGACTTTTAAATAGATGTGTATGTGAGGCTGTATTTCTATAGCAATCAAAACCTATCAAACCCGAAACGGCAGATTCTTTTTTTCTTTTACCATGCAGTACAATAAAGCTGCATCATTTCGATCCAAAGGCTTCAATTTAAAACTTGAGTCTATCTAAACAAGAATAGTCAACAAAGCCCATAGTACTGGTTCGGCGTGATACCATATGTGATCCTCTACTGTTGAGATAGAGCTCAGAGAAAGAAATCATCAATACATAGGCTCTGCATTCAGCAGCACAAAGGATTTTCAATGCATGCCCATTCTGTACTGCATGTCCAGCCATATGTTAGTACTTGACCTTTAGGGCAAAATAAATCATGCATTTCCATATTCAGTTTTCCTTGTTCCTGTATTCATGCTTAAGCAGATAAAATCAGATATTCAATGTCACCGCCTTGATGTAGTGAGTTGCAAGCTGATTTAAAGCTCTGCCTCAGCTACTCAGCAGTGCTTTCACAAAGAGAAACACTGCACCGCAACCCAGCAAGCAACAATTCATTATATGTTATTAACAGCTAAATGCCAGGAGTAGAAATGAAACATTAGAAATGAAAAGCACCTACTGTTACAAAATGATCTCTGGCATGAAATGAAGCACATTAGTTCATGAAGTAGTAATTAGGGAGCCATCTCAAGAGCTAGCATTATGAAACAGCTATTATCTTGAGGAAAAAAATTGTTCAAAACCCTTCAATTAGCCGTGATACCACTTGTTTCATCTTTTGTAAGTACAAGGCAATTAGACCTAGGTTTGTCCTGCACTTCCCGTGCTTATTTTAAATTACTCATACGTATGTAAAGAATTTGCTTAACTCAACGCACTTAATCACACCTTATTTTTGGAATATATAAAGTGCATATTTACACTGTATGGGTATACATTTACTAAGGAAAGCAGTACTAAGCTTGCTGTCCCACAGTAAGATGGTTAATCTGAGTGGAAAGCTGTTGTCACAGCAGTGCAGGGTTAAGTGGTCTGTAGCACCATGGAGAATGCAACCCTTCTCTAATCCCTTAAATTTTGGCAGAACTACCAGCTTATGGGAAGCCAGCATTTTTGGAAACACATACTACGTGTTAGACATTGTCACATTGTTAAATGTTTGATTAGCTGGGTCTCGTGTGAAAAGAGCTTTGGTTACCTGCTGTTTGTTGACATATTTAAATAAATGAAATGGACAGATTTCCAATTGTGCAGCAGACATTAAAAACATCAATTATCTCCCTCAATAGCATAAACAATACTTTTTAATAAATTGTGTATTTTTATATTTATTGTAGTGCTGTTTTCAAAATTTGGTGTTCAAAGTAACATTTGTTGACTTTGCAGTAAAATGTCATGCTGGTGTTAAAAAAAAACAAAAAACCCATCTGAAATCTTAGTGGAATCATCAGCCGAGTGTTATTATGTTTATATAATATAAAGTTGTTTAAGGCTTTTTACAGAATCAAATGGCATCGCTACAATGTCAGCCAGCCACCCTCACACAGTTTAGGCTACCTGTCTGCTCTGTCCTGTGGGAAGGTGAATAAGCAAGCAGTCCAGCACATCAGAGTGTCAGTGCTGCGAGCTGTGCCTGCCACAAGGTTAAAAGGACAGCAACCTATATGTATGACTGTCCACAGAGAGGTTAGGTAATTCTGATCTTAACTGAGATCGTGAGACTTGTTTTCTTTGCTTTTTTTTCCCATCTCCCAGCGATATCTCGTATATTTGCATGCTTCTCCCGAGAAAACAAAATAAAAGTAAAAGTAAATCAGATATTTCATCTGATTCGGAGCCTGAGAGCATCAGGCATTGTTACCCGCATTTTTATATTCTAGACCCAAAACACAAATACAAATTCCTCAACCCTTTCGGCCGTGCTTTGAGATGTTATAAAAAAAATAAAATAAAACAAAGGAAAATAATAAAAATTAGCATGCAAATAACTGAAAGAATGATGAATGTAAATTAAATATTTACAAGCAAAGGTCTATAAGTTAAATGACCCTGAGGTCTTCTATGCTCATTTATTTGTTAATCAGCATGCTGCATTGTTTAGCTCTTATTATGAAATAAAACCTTAAATGGTTCATTAACAATTTTCCCCACCCTTCCATATTTTTAAAATAAACTCTCTCCTGTCTTGCTCATATTGGTATGCACTTGCTTTAGAATGTAGCATATTTTCTGTGGTAAAATCCTTAATCCAGACAACCCAGCTGCTCACTCCACTCCACTGTAGGTTCTTCATTTGATCTACCATGCCTTATCTATCAAGCTCAGCATCAATAGCACTGACGGCTGATTCGCTGGGGTCTTAGATCTGAGAATGAGAGACGTGCCGCACAGTGCCAGAGGGATAATCAACTCACTTAATACTTGTGAGAAGGTTTATCCAGAGAGCAGAAACAATAATTATTATTTTTTTGGCAGGTATTGTTGTTGTTACTGCTGCATTGCTCTTCACCACATATAACTGTTCAAAAGTACTTTATAATTACAGCAAAAATTAAAAAGTTAAAATAGCAGATTTCTGTTAAATACATGCTTCAGCAGGTTAAAAACAGCTGATTTGCTACCAAATAAAATCTCAATGCAATTGTATTTACAAAACTAGGCGCCCCATGTGTTCTTTTCCTTTTTCTTCATGGTAGGATGCAACCACGACCAGCCATCTGGCCAGTAAAGTGCTGCTCTTATCATCTGGGAATTTATGTCAGCACGTGTAGTGCAATAGCTACATTTACAGATAAAAAGCCATCTATCTCTCGCTGTCTGATGGCTGAGGACAGGGGGGAGTCTAGGTCATGTTCCCACTATAGCAGAAAGATAACTGATGAAGCGATGACCCTATGATATTACAAAGAGTGGCACAGGCAGATTTTAATGGAACAGAAAAGGTCACCAAAGCTGTAAACAAAATCAGGTTCCCAATAAGCGGGCAAGGTTGTTGATTAAAACTTAGAAATCTTGCACATAATTCTTGGAGAACTTACAAATGGGACACAGACTCATCAATCAAGTGTAAAAGGCAGAGACAAAGGGTAGTTCGATAAGGTGATAGAGCCGATAAACAGATGACATTTGAGGCAATAAGAGGCAAAGATGGGGCACGAATAAATTTAAACTGACAGGAACGATGGCGCCATATCATATAGTCTGAAAAATGGTCTGTCGCACAGCTTACGAAACAGGGCAGATTACTGTCATCAAAGATCTTTCAAAGAGCATACTGCTGAGCTTCACTGAGTTGGCACCATTGCCTTGTGACAGATTTAGATAAGAAACTGATTGCTTTACAGTATTTTTATATCTGTCACTTCTTTGACTGCTGTCATTCTAACAAGACACGAAGAAACAGGTCTTTAGCAAAACACTGTCACTTAGTTAAGTGTGTAACTAAAAGGAATGAAACCTGTTTTTCTGTCTGCATAGCTCCTGTTCTTCACCCAGAGATTTTAGGCAGGAAATTAGTTTGATATAGCAAACAGAGAGGTGTGAATAGTGGAAGAAACACTTTTATCTCCCAGAGCTCTCTCCTTGCCAGTAATCAGCTGTTTACACAAGATTTATGTTTCTAATATGGCATGACTTGAAGTAACTGTATAATCTTTAGGGAGCAGATACTATTATGACAGCAGTGAGCAAATGATAAATAATTTCCTTACAGATGCTTTATCGTATTGTATCTTTAAGAATCAAAATCGTGGAAAAAGGTATCAATTTATCTCTTTGTTAATTTTCCTGTTTCAATATAATCAACACATTTATTCAAAATGAAGACAATAGTTTAACTATTGTGACAGTCTGTATATATTATATAATACATACAGAGTGTATCAAACAGAATCATCCGATTTCAATGTGCTTTTATTCCACAGCCATTCACCCGTAACGATCGAAACATGTACTGTTTGAAAAAGCGGATTCGTAAATTTCATACAATAGCTAGCAGGTAGCACAGCAACAGCAGTGGCTAGAGTAACTCCATATATGCTGGGCAAAGTATGGGACCAGTTTGATATATGCTGTGTGTCCAGAGGGCGACAGATTGAGGACCTGTTAACATTGTATGTTTTGTATGTAAAACTTTATCTTCAGCCATCTATTATATGACAAATAAAATAGCTTTTCATGGTTTTGTCCTTTTTACGCTCCTTAATCCTTAATGACCAAAAATATTTATCACGATATACATTTGAAAATTTGCGATAACGATATAACTGACGATATAATTGACACTAGACAAAATACTTTACAACTCCACAACTTTATTAGTGCAAAAAAAAACATCAATGTATTTTCACTTAAACAAGCAGCTGTTTTTTGCATTAAAGATGTATAAAAACGTAACAGTGCAAATGCAAATTCCTTGCTGACAGTTTAACCAAAAGCCATTTCCAGCGGAAATTGGCCGACATATCCTCAGCATAACCATGTATAATATCCACAAAACTTAAAAAGAGGTTATACACACACAATACGGTAATATTATGTTGAAGCACAGTAAGTATCACTCCGCGAGGCGCCTACCTACGATAGCCGTAACGCTCCGACAATCCATCAAGCGGTGCGGCTTCGTAGCTTAGCAAAGTCGTACTGAAACATTGACAGATTTTTGAGCGCCGTGTACGACATAACATCGTTTCGAGGTCAGTAAACGCAACCAGAATTCATACATAAGGCACACGGGATTATAAGGGGCACTGTCGATTTTCAGAAAAATCAAAGGATTGATTTTAAGTGTGCCGTGTTTTTGGGAAAATACAGTAATAACGACAGCCAGCTAGCATGCTCTACCAAAAATAGTGCTTTGTTGTGTATCTGACGGACGAAAGCTAAACCAGTTCCACACCACTGAAGTTGCAGCATTTTTACAAACCAATTCTGGTTCATCCGTTTCATTCAACGATACGCTTTCGCCCTTCTCATTCTCTGTCGCCGCCATACGCGTATGTAAACAAAGGCACTGCACGTGCACGTTTTACCCATATTCTATCGCAATATTTCATTTTCTTATTGTTGCCCAACATTATTATTAGTATTACCGTGAACGATATGATATGGCCCAGCCCTAGTGTGCAGCTAATAGTGATTTAGTGTGTGACACCACAGATACCAAAAAGGCTAGAAACTAAAGTTTTACTATATATGCTTTCTTGTATTGTAGACTGTCAGAGAACTGCTGTAGTATCAGCTTCTGAAGATTATTCATACCATTTCATTAGGTTAGCTTAACAGCTAATAAGCTTAATCAAACAGCTAACTAGCTACTTTGTGCTATTACTAACAAGCTTCTTCTTCTAAGTAAAAAAAAATCTGATTTAACCTGGAAAGAAGATTTATAGGGAACCAAGTTAAACACTACTCGTGCCATTTTTCAAGGGCTATTAAGAAGAAAAAACACCATAGATTTCATGATAAAGATGTCAAAGGGGGGGGGGGGGGGGGTGACCACACTGTGGCTGTAAACATCGTTTATATACAGTATGTGTCTTTAACACTGTAAGGATAGAGAGGGACATAGCCCATGCAAAGGTGTCTGTTACTTCATTTGAGTGAACTACAAATGGAAGGCATCAAGTTTGGCTGTGAAAATTATAAATTACTGGGCTGTTAGACATTGTCAACAGAATTTACTGATTTTGCATAATGCTGATGCTGCAGAGAGATGCACAATGCCTTTCCCTTCTGTCTGTGAGTGAATATATGTGTGAAGCTGTGAGCCGTAGTGTCATAAAGAAAATACATCTTTATTGAGCAAGACAGGCAGTCTTGGATAACAGAAGTTTCTTGAGCAGTAGTTCATTTCTGGACAGCATCACTATAAGGCCGCATAACTCTTTAAGGAAAAATAAAATAAATTAAAAAATGCTGGGTTTATTGGGACATTAGCAAATCCAGATGCTGCACCCCACACGCAACACATGCTATCAAACTTGGCGAACTCTAATTCATCAGAATTGCTAAAGAAACTAAATCTTTCATTTCTAGATAATACTGTATATAACCATGATCCCAGTGATAAGAACTAAAGCCGTTAAAGTCGATGGCTGGCATTGGCAATCTCTGGCTTTGTTTCTTGAAAATGCCCTTTGTTCTTTCTGCTTATCATCTCCTTAAAGACAAAGAATGATGGCATTAGGCCTGAAATGTATTGTAAGAGACTAAAACTGCTGTGAGGGACAAAAGGACAAAGACAGTAAGAAAGACAGTGAATGATGCTTGGAAGCAATGATGGCAGGAGAAACCCTGGCCATCCAGCAGAATTTTAATTAGTGCAGGCAGCAGCACTGCTCATAGATTAATCTTTTCTGCAGTAGGATTTACTATAGGAATTACTGATGCTGACAATGTGATCGCTCAGGTAAAAATATAACACTGTAAAAAGAAAAGCGGGAAAATGGTGATAAAGAACACTGCCTCCACGAGGCAAGGTTGCTTTAATGTTTGTTTCTCTAAACGGAACCGCATATTAACAGAATGTTATGAATTGTTATTATTTTGCAAAGACAAATATATGCTTCGTTTTGTGTGCCTGTGTGCGAGCGTAATGAAGAACAATTGATTACATTTTCATTGAGGGGAAACTATTGCACTGACCTCTCATTATCAAGCAGTTTTGTTCCAAATCATTTGAATAAAAAAGTCTCACCTAGATAACAAGTGTGAACTTTCTCAGCAGCAAAGGTTAATGCCATTTTAAAGTCGTTGTGAGTGGGTAGTGATAATGATGAATTCTACACTGGCTGTGATTTCTAAGACATTCCCCTCAAACCCTTCTCCCCTCTTCCCCGTTCCCCTTCCTGACATTTGTATTATTGAGAAACAGCAACTCCAGGATAGCTGCTGCACTATATCCACTTCGACTTAATCCTCCTGGCATTTCACTAGCCTCCTCTCCTTCCTCACACATGCCAAACTAAGCAATAAAAAATCCACTTTGGAAGGGATTGCCAAGCTGTGGGTTAGTTGAAAATTTTGGCAGGGTGCAACCTTATCGATGATTATGATGCATGGCAATTTTTCTCGTATTTCCCTTTGGCTATGAAAGGAGATGTCAGTTGATTGTTCTTGTCGAGTGTGAACAGGGATTGATGAGAGGTATGTGTCTGCAGAGAGAGCTCTTAATGAATAAATAAATCAAGCATCTCTCTCTGCAATTGAGTCGGCTTCTCTGTGCCTGGATCTCAAAGTCACACCACATCAGACTTGCTAAAGAAGACGATCAAGGACACTAATTGAATTGCAGTATATGCGGACATACAGTGCAGTATGACTCCCCTCTGAACAACTAGAGCTATCACCTCGGTGGGGTTTTTTCTGTTTTTCTTTAATTTCACAGCCTGAAGTCAATTTCACAGCCCACAATCTCCATATGTTTATCTACAAAAATGTAATTTCTGTTATTAGTGACAGTCCCTCAGCCACATGTTCGACTGTTCACACATGATTCAAACACGGCTCACGCACACACACATTTTCCAGATACAGACATGGTGAGAATGAACACACAAACACCCACGAGGTTTAAATGCGGGAGCTAAACATCTTGCAGATATTCAGAAAATCTCTGTTTTGTTTTCAATGTTTTCATTAAAGCTGATGAAGGACATTGTCTCCAAAAAGACACAGACAACTTTGAGTTAACTAATAACTAATGGTTGTCTGTCTCTCTGTGTTAGCACTATGACAGACTGACTACCTGTCCAGGGTGTACCCCGCCTATCGCTCCAGCCCTCTTGCAACCCTGAATTGAATAATCAGAAGATAACGGATGGATGGATCAGTGTTGTGGAGGTATTTCCCTTCATTTTTGTAGGTAGATGTTTGTCTATAGGAAGGCCTGCTGTTAGTCCGACAGATGGTGAGGAAGCGCATGATCACTGGAAAAATCAGGATATAGTCTTGTGTGATCCAAGTAAAAGCAAAGGCCCCTCTGGGGGCTGCCTAAGAATAGAAGCAAAGCATAAGCTTACAAATCATGTGAGCTAAATGCACTGATAGAAATTGAAACTGAAGAGAACTGGTTTCAAAGCATTCTACTGTTAAATATCTCAGTGTGATAAAACTTAAAACTTTCCAGTAATAGAGGTAATACTGTCTTAACAAAAGCGCACTACATTTGGCTTTTTGAAATATCTATTTCATTGACATCACGGGTCTGTGCAGATTTGGTTCTGTCAAAGCACATCTCGCAAAACCAAGTGGAATGAAAAAAAGAAACAAAATACAAAAAAAACACACTAATAACTAGAGGTACAATGGAAGTATGGTCCTGTTGAGGTTTATGTTCTGTGCTTCATATTCCCAAAAATGCCAGAGTTAGGTTAATTTAAGCTGAAGCTGAAGCTATTCTCCTGCATGCTTTAGCATTTTTTTTGTTAAGATACCAGACTTCACTCCATCCTGTAATCTTACATCTTACAGTGTAAGTTGAGTCAGTGGGAGCTGACTAGTGGCTGCAGTAATGTGCAACATCAGGCGTTGCACATGGAATTGGGAACCTGTAGGAGAGGGATTTAGATTTGTTGCCAACCAGCCTATGCGATTATTGAGAAACTGTATGAAAGCTCAGCAAACCACCATGAAGAATGAGATTTGTAATGTAGAGATGCGGACTCAGTACAACAACACAAAGTGGGAAAACCCACTGGCCTGAGCTTGCTTGTGATAAGCTGCAGCTATCTTGTCTCGAGCTGCCAAGTTGGTGTGTAACTCAGCGTCATCTGGCCCCGAGCAGTGGGCTATGACATTTCACCCCTCCTGCCAGGAGGATCCTCCTATCTTTTTTTTTTTTGGCTGAAACCCCCGTGGTCTCTGAGAGTACCATCAGCGCTCAGTAGTCAGCTGATGGTGATCGAATTAACTGACACGAAGTAGACTCTGCTTGTTCAACCTGCTGCACAGATAAATGCATCAGTGACAGACTTTGAATTCAGGCAGTTAAAGTGTGTCTGATACAAGCTTTCACCAGGATATAGTGGCTTAGACAGACATTAATTGTGTAATAATCATAATCTTTATTTATGGAGCACTTTTCAAAATCCACTTTACTAAGTGCTTTACAAGGGCAGCAAAATAAAACAGACGAGCAATAAAATAGTCAGTTTTTGGAAAAAGAAAAAAAAAAGCTACTTTCAGCTGTTTCCTTATTCACATGGGGTCACCACAGCATATTTGATTTGGCAGATTTTTATGCCAGATGTCCTTCCTGACCCAACCCCAAAGAGATTTGTGTCTCTTCCCAAGATCCAACCAGGGACCTTTCGCTTGTTAGGCAAAAGTGTAAACCACCACAATGATTACAAGAAAATGTGCACAAAAATATCAGTATGGGAAAATAAAGGGAGATTTCTTAAATAAATAAATAGCATTCAAGCTAAATTTTAAAAAAAAACTTGAGTAAAACTCACAGACTCTCTCCCAAGTATTTTTAAAGAAGAGCCCAAAGGAGGTCACTGACTCAGCTGATGTGATTTCCTTGGGCAGATCGGGGCCCTGACTGCAATGTCCCCTTTAGTTTTCAGCTGGGCCCCTAGATCAGGCCAAAGACCTCTGCTCTCTCTGTTCTCAAAGAATATCTGGTGCTAAGAGGTCAGAATATAACTAGAGATTCAACACCACGCTTCACTAATATAAGCAGTAAAATCTGAAAATCTTTTTTAAAACATACTGAAAGCCAGGGGAAAGGGACTATCAGACTGTCAGACAACAAGATTGTCCCATGGAGTCCTTTGCTCTAGCAAGCCGAAAGCCATGTACACTGTACAGTGACAGACCACATGCTATCATCAGCAGCCATTAAGAGATTGTTGCTGCTTCTTGAACCCTTATGGCACTTCTCAGAAATGTTGCTTCTCTTGGCTGTGAGGTTTTCCTTGGCCGCTATTTTTTCTCTAATATTTTTTTTAGTAAATTAGAAATGGGTTTAGATATGTGTGAGGCAGAGAGGAATCTCATCCTGTTTCTTTCAGGTTCAAAAAAGCAGTTTTTAAATAACCAAAGACAGAAACATTTGACAAGCAAATTGAATTGCCTACAACTTACAGACATTTAAAATCAATAGTAGAAACTGAAAATGCTGCATTCAGGGGGATGGAAGATGTTTTCTAAAAAGTTTCTTATTAAAAGTTCAAATTGTAATGCTGGTTCAAATTATCTTGATGTGGACAGAGGACATCAGAGAGGATCTTATTGATTCACTCTATCAATAAAATAGGATAAACAAGGCAAAAGTAGAGCATGGATTTACCACTGGATGGGCGATCAGAAATAAAAATACGGGACTATGCTGATGAGTAAAAGCTATGAAAAAGAAAAAAAACAGTGTGTTCTTGTATTCTTGATATATATGGAAAGAATGCTACAATAATGGCTCTTTTGTAGTTTTTTGTACTTGTAGACATTTTCCATTTGTTTTCTACCTTCCAACGTTCTCTTGAACAGCTGCAAATGTTGTTGTTTACCCAAGGCTACATTCTTTCCAAGGGTTAACCTCAAAATATTTGGTGAAGAAAAGCAAGCAGAATTTAAATGGTTTTGGAATATTTCGTGCACGTGGGCTTTGGCTTAAAAAGTAAAACTGCACAGCTTTTGACAGATCTTGCTCTTTTAAGATGCAGCTGTATGAAAAGCGGGGTGCTACACTATTAATACGAGGTGATTTACAGTTCACAAAAGCAATGCATTTGAAATCTGATCTACTGTTGCATCCCGTAATTCAAAAGGGTTTATTCTTTTTTTACGCCCAGTGAAAAGATACGGCCGTTATGTGTCAGACTGCACGTATACCAATTACACCACAACAGCTTACCCTGGGTTGCATGAAGGAATTATAGCATGGTGGACGGAGTTTCATTAATAGTTTGTAACCAAGATTCAGTTAAATATAAATAAATGCATCATAAATAAATCATTACAACTGAAAGCCTTCCTGGATTGAGATCACACACTGTAGAGCCATTTTAAGTGCATTGGTGCTGGGAGCTGAAATTGATTCGTCCAGATCTTTAATAGATTATTAATAATTCTCTGTGGGGTGTGTATCATGCTATAAAACTGGAATGACTGTAAAAGAAATCAGCTCTTACCTCTGGCATGATCTTCAGGGGCTCTGAGTAAAGTTTCTTGGTTCTGCACCGCATCAAAGGCAGAGCTGATTGTTTGACGTATATGTGTATTCGTTTCCTAGCAATGGCCAGTGGTATCCTAAGTTTAAACAAGCAAGCTTGTTGTCTGGAGGTTACCTGAGGAGTCTAGGTTATAGAAATTAATGAGAAGAATTTTTCTGTGGTTGCAGCAGGCAGCCCTCAAGCATGAGTTAATGCAATTCTAAGAACTGCATATAATCCTCCCTTCCCCACATAGCTTTTTGCCCCTGGGATGCAAATGAATGGGAGCTATAAGTCTGCATTACTGCTAAAATAAATGCAAACATTGTGTAAATTCCACAAGAACAACAGAAAAGAAATATGGTGCTGGGGTGCCACAAGGAAACCATTGCTCTGATCAAAATATTAAAGAGCATGAATAGATCATTAGAGCAACTGGGAAATCAAGTCAGAGGAGTTGTAAAAATGGACTGATAAAGTGTTTCAGGGTTGCTTTCAGCAGTTTCCTGGGTGTATTGTGGTATTCTAAGTGTTTTTGTTTTAGATGCCATGTATCCCAATCCACAGTTGCAGTGACAGATTCAATTTTCTGTGAAATCTTCACACAACACTCAAATACCACAGCTTATTTGAGATTTACTGACCCAGATGCCATGGCTGTATGATACTGTACGATACTAAACACACTAATCTGCCTCCTCTCTTAATTAATGTTGCTGCGCAGTGTACTGCAGAAACCCATATTTGGAACAACACTGTAAGATGAAACATAGGTGCGGTTTGAGCCTCGGGGACTGGCTCATTGATTCCCTTTAGCCCTTGAGGCTGGCTTTGAGAGCAGGTTTCAAGGGCTCTCATTACCGACACGTACATGTAAAGCTGTTCAATGCCGCTCGGAGCTGTCTGCACAGAACCCCTAAATTGAGCACCGCAGTGAGGATGATGGATAGTCTTGTCCAGGATACAGATGGCTCCTGCAGGGGGTTTGCTTCCCCTTTGGGACAAGTCAGCTGAGCTGAAGACCACATGTTGACAGGCAGACCCTCTTTGCAGTGCAAAATGCAGCACCACAGAGTCATCCATAACAGCTGTGAGACCATGCATGTCCCTCTGATGTTCCGCTACTACCACACAATCAATAAAGCAGCCAAGTGTAACACTAACAACTCCCACATGCATCCATTCTTGACTGTACATGGTGTGTGATGTTTCCCTTCTGCAAACTAATACCCCCGTAAATCATCGCAACGTAGCGTCATACTTATACTATTGTCATATAAGGATCAAACAGGTTTTTGTTTTTTAAAACAAGATTTCAGATCTAAATATAAATATAAGCATATCTAAAATCGCCTGCAAAGGCAATTGTTACCAGTGACTAATTAACTAGGATTATCATTATTATTTTTATTATTAACAGTAGTAGTAGCAGTAGTGATATTAAGAATTTCCAAGGTTTTTTTATAAATGCAACAATTTGGGATCCACACAGCAAAGTCACACAGCTTGTGGGGATAGGTTAACTGGAAAATCCAAATTGCCATTAGGTGTGAATGTGCGAGTGAATGTGAGCGCGAATGTTTGTCTGTCCCTGTGTGTTGGCCCTGCGACAGACTGGCGACCTGTCCAGGGTGTACCCCGCCTCTCGCCCTATGACAGCTGGGATAGGCTCCAGCGCCCCCCGTGACCCTGAAAAGGAGAAGCGGAAGCGAATGGATGGATGGATGGATGGACAGCAAAGTCATTGTCACCAAAAACCCAAAGAAAAAGAGTCACGCAAATAATGTAAACACTCACTATTAATTGATCCCGGTAGACAAACTGTTGTCTGCTGCTTCCTAAGAGCTAATTTATTCTTATGAGTGTTCTGCTGCCACAACTTCACAGTGCATAGCAGCAGCCACATAAATAAAACTAAGCGAGCGCAGGTTCTAAAGAACAGGAGGACTGTACTGTATGTCACTTTGACTGAGAGCAGGAAGGTAGTGGGTGATGAAGTGCATCTGTGTGAGAGCGGGCTCCAGGGTCACATGTCTTTGTGTCCTGCTCTTTGAATGGGTTTTGCCCTCCTGGTCCTTCTGGCCCCAGCTTTCCTGTTGGTACAGGTAGAGCTAATCACAGACCGCAGTACTGGGTGCATGCAGTCGGCGCTGAATAAAACATGGAGTGAAAAATTTAATCAAGAGAGGGCATCTGTGGCTGTCTCTGTCTGCTGGTACCAACACTCGAGCCATTCACCACATGTGTCCTCATACTAATGACAAGCCTAAAAGGAGGCAGAGGGCAACCTCTTTTCATAATCAAAGTGTTTTTATTCATGACATGTCTATTAATTAGTTTGGAATAGTCTGTACCGTGTGCTCAGGAGAATTTAAATTGGCTGAAGAGGATTTGCCCTTTCTCTGTTGAGCCAATGATTTCTTGGCGTGTCTTTATAACTAGGGAGGGATAAAGAGGGGGAGAAAAGGAGACAAAGAGATAGAATGGGTGTGTGTCTGTATCCTTCTGTTCCTCTATCTTTTTTTCCTCTCTCTCTCTAACTCATGGAGCCTATAAATCACTGGGGGCACCAAAATTGAAACTGTCAGCTGTGTTTGCCTTGTTTCACTGTATCTAAGCTAGGTGTGTGTATTATAAAGAAGGATACCTTAACACATTCCAATTTCTCCTTCTGCTTGATTTGATATGTTATCAAAAAATGAGCTGTGAAAGTTAGAAATGTGTTACAAAAGTATTAAACAACCTCAAGAAGGCTGCTTTCAGCTGACAGATTGTGTTATATTTTTGCAAGAGAAAGGTGGAAGAAAATGTGTGTAAAAAGTCAGTAAAATCCAAAAATAATGTCATGAAATTTTCTCTCATAAATGTATTATGTGGAACAACACTAGGGTCTTGAGAGAAAAACTCATTATAAACCTTACTGCCTTGTAGGATTGTGTGCTATCTTAGAACCCTTCACCCATGTTTTATTCAGCTGTAACAATTGGCATGACTTAGATAATTAAATGCCTTCTCTCTTGGCTTAATCTCTATCATCATCTGTGTCTTCCCTCAACAGAAAAGATGCTATTAACGACCATTTATGTCTGCTGCCATTAAAACATTGCCTCCACTTATGCGACTGTACAATCTGGCTCGGTGGTATTTGTCTGCCTTCATTCCAACTGTGAATCAGCGGCAGGATCCGATTGAGACGCACAACAATGGAGCCGTGTAAACAACCTGTGTCTGGTACAGTTAACAAACAGGCGTGCCGTATTGACACTTGTCAAGACATAATCAGCAGTGATGTTTTAGTCATGGTGAAGGATGAAACAGGAGGCAAATTGTTTGCTAATTCTCATTTCACACTCCCAATGTGAAATCAGCCCGGCACACGGAGCGCCAGTTCCTCTACACGCACAATGGCCTGGCTCACTGCATAACACCAAATTATCTTTCCCCCGGCTTAATTATTCATTAGGCAAACATAATTAATTTAAGAAGCTTCTCTCACAGGAAGTGTTTCAAATAAAGGCCAGAAGGACAGCTTTCTGCTTAATCATTAACTGAATGCCAAGCATAGCCAAGAACCTGCGAGGGTCTAAACGCTTTATAAAATATAAACTTAATGTGAGATAATATTTTCTTTTCTTCAACGCTCTCCGAAATGTGCTGCAGCTATTGATTTGGCTGATGAAGCCAGAAAAACCTCCAAAGTTGAAATTCTCAAACTTTAATGTAAGCGAGTCAAATGTGGCTGTCGTACTCATATTAGCAACGGGTGAAATCGTTACACAATTTTTATTTTTTTCTTTCTTGACTTAAGAAGCAGATGTATCATTTTCAAGTTCTAATTTGCGCACATCATTTAGCAGACCTCATGTTGTCTCGCAGCGTCTGACAGGGGGCGTGAAGCCTGTGTGACTGAGGGGATGCGAGACCCACATAGGGGGATTTACTTCTGCTGCTTTTCTGAGCAGATCTATCTCCAACCCTACGCATTTACCAGAAAAAAAACCACCCTAATTACACACACTGCATACACAGGCGCGCGCGCACACACACACACACAAACTTTGCCCTCTGTTCTCCTCCTCCTTTATCTCTCCTTCCTTCCCTCAATCTTCCTGACTCTAACGGAAGCGTCTCAGAGAGAAGGAGCGGGCTTTGATGTATCTTCTCCATGATTCTGAGCTTTCAGATCAAGGGGCTGTTTGTCTTCAAGCTCACCAAATCCTCAGACGGCCTGAGACAAAGAGCAAACATACTGAAGTGCCTTTCCAGATCCATTTGCGTAATGGCAGAGCTGTCTGCTGTGTGCATGCACTGACCCTTTTTTTTTGTTTTGTTACAACCTTTTATGCCACTCTGCTCCAGCAATCGTTCCATACTTTTTGTATGCCGTGTTATTATGTTTTTTACTCTGCCTACTTCTTTTTCGGCTTTGATGAGATGTTTTAATTAAAGGATGAGGGCTCCTTAATGTTTTTACTATTGTTTGCATCCGCTTTATTTCAACTAAAGTTTCTTCCAGCAATTACTTTCTGCAAGCTAACAATCCACACTCATATCACCATGGAAACAGCCAGATTGGTGTTTTGGGTTAGGTTTTTTTTTTTCTCCCCCACCCCCGAGGATCTATTAAAACACTTCTTTTCTAAGAATCCATTCATGAGTCAATGAAAGGGTTGAATATGACACCTGCTTTGTCTGCCAGTGTGTGGCTTGGTCAATAAGTTTTGTTTTAGCTTCTTCAAAGCAAACCGTAAAGACACACAGATCGTTTTGCTCATAATAGATTTTTGCGAGGGAAAGGAAAATTGGCTATTTCAAAATGTGTTTGTTTATTTAGAAGGTAAAAGGGTGTTTTCTCTTTTTTTGTCCACAGAAACATTTCGTGTTTTGAAATATTTTGTCTATGCGTTGCCGTTTTAGCTGTTAAACACACAGTGTTACGTTACGCGTAACGTAATGGTGTTTCTTTTTCCTTGTTGTTGTGTTTGAAAGAAAAAAGACGAATTATGACACTGAAACAGTAAGCGTGTGAAAGCTGCACTCACCAGTGAGTTAACAGTGTTTTGTTTTATTTGTTGTTTTGTTTCCTGTAGTATTTTGAAAGCTCAAATGTCAGTACTTCCTGTCTTCCCTCCTTTGTTTGGTGTATTTATAGTCCATGCGGCGCCCTCGGTTCGTCTGTGTTTATCTCAGCGTGTGATGTGTTAACCACAGGATTTGTTGTTGCCTTTTGTTGTACTTGTTCATTTGGACTCTGCTCCCACCACTTCCCTACTTTTATCGGGCTTATTTTTGTAACCTTTATTGAAAAACTTGTAAAGGGTGCCTTTGGTTTTGTGCCCACTGCCTGCAGTGTCCTGCGTCTGGTTCCTCACTCCTCACTGAACCGTGTATGCAGCATGTTTTAAAAGGAGTGAAATGTCAACCAAAGATAAATTTAACACATCTTAACCTCAACATTCCAACAAGCCATTATAGAACATTTTTTTAAGTCAGTGAAACATCTGAAACACTCTGTTAAATAACATCCAATATGTGTTAACTACCCAAAGTACCCAGTAAATTATATTTGGTACCATTTGTCTTTCTTTCCTTTTCGATAAAGGAAAGAAAATCAGCATTACATTTAATTATTAGTTAATTATTGGTTATTATTCGTCTCTGGCTCTGTTCCACAGTGAGTCTATATTCTGTCTCCCTCCCCTCAACCCCACCCACAAACTGGTCACGGTAGATGACTGCCCTTCCCTGTTTCTGGTTCTGCTGGAGGTTTAAAAGGGAGTTTTCCTTCCCACCGTTGCCAAATTCTTGCTCAGAGCAGGTTGTCTGATTGTTGGGGTTCTCTCTAAAGTCTTTACTTTACAATATAAAGTGACATTAATTTTGTGTCTATTAACCATCTAATCCCTGAAATCCCTATGTTTTAACTCGAATTTGACTCTCAATTAGTCTGTATATTTCTTTTTATTAGAATTTGAACTGACTGTAGTAGGAAATGCTCATTCATCAGTCCCAGTGGTTTAAGGGGTAACCTTTCTCTTTCTTTTACAGTTGAGTGAATTCAAGTCAAGTCTGTGGTTAACTTTGTTAAGAGTTTCGAAGGTTAAAACAACAGGGTGGTAGGTTGCACAGAGCACACTCGGAAATGGCAAGGGATGCTGAGACATAGCTCACATACAGACAATGAAAGGAAAAGAAGCAGAATAAAATGACTCCAAAATCACAGCAGACGTTTAATCCAATTTTTCTGGCAGTCAAAGCTGTGCAGAAACCACTGTGGTTTGTCCCCTATAAAGGCCACAGGGATGGCTATATGCCATCCAAATACCATCAGGCAATCCCAAATCACCAAAAGCAGAATAAATCAATAATCTAACAAGAAAGACCGATTTAAAAGGAATCCGCTGCACACGAAAAGAAGTAAAAATCGATGTGACCAAGTAAAAACAGGCATGGACTGAAAGGAATGAAGCAATCTCGCTTTTGTTCCAGGGTTGATATTCCAGTTACATTGTGGATTATTATTCAAAAGCAGACCTTTTTAGAGTTGTTCCCAAAACCTAAAAATACAAACACACACAAAGAAAACCCAGATCTCAAACCATTAGATCATTATTCCACATTCGTCGTGCTAGTAAGGCATCACATAGTCTCTAGACTAACGTGTAATACTTAAAGAGAAAGAGAGCTCCTGAGGCTGTGTGTATGAACATCCTGCACAGAAACTGTGGCAGATATAAACTGATATTTGTGAAGGGAGAAAGCTCAGTACAAATGTACATATCTCACACAAAATTCAGACCATTCTTACACAAATATTTTTAAGCAAGGCAAGCCTGTTAAAGTGGAATTGGAAAAGCAAAGCAAGACAGAATTTAACTTGAAACAGGCAATTTCACAGATCTTGCATTTAATATATATTTTGTTTGCTTGTTTTCACACACACAGTCACACGCACTCACAATCCCATATTAATATCTGCAATTTTTCATTCAGAATCTGTATTTTAAATAATTGGGCTGAGCTTTTTTTATTTTAAAGCTTTGCCCTTAACTTCCAAAGCTAAAGCCTTTTATTTCCTGTCCTGAGTTTTTGTTCTGCTTGTGATTTCAAAACCACCAGATAAAACACCACCACCACTTCACAAGTGTCTCCAATTTGCTGAAATCACACTTTTTGCTGTTGTTTTCAGCACCATGTCTAATAGCATGTGGTGCAAATGGCATTTTTTACATACAAATGACTAATTAAAGGAGCATCCACATCTATCTATTGTGGGAATGGAAACCAGGCTAGTGCACGTGCGTACTATTTCCAGATTACTGAGATTTATAAGAGGACCAAACACACGCACGGCTTAATAAATCACACGAATAGAATACTTTTGCCCATTTCTGCCTCTATGCGTACACACGGTTTTCATCTGAAATCTACACAGAGTTTTAGGCATCAGGTCCCTGGACCAGAGCCAGGGAGCGTCCCTACAGCCTCTCAGCAGAAACAGCTTTGTCAAACTCAGTTAGCCGCCTCTGAGGGGAAACACCTCTTTCCACAGTAATACACCAACTATTCACATCATGTCCCTGCCTCTGCCTGAGCTACCTCATCAATCCACACAGCAACAAAGGTAAACAGCCTCACACCTTCCAAACAGAGGCCTGTGCTACTTTGTTGACACAATGTATGTGCAAACCGCCTGCACAGAGGGTAAGCTTCTCACAGGACAGACTGAGCTTCATTTACAGAGGGTAATTGCACTGGAGCCAAGTGGTGCACTTTTGTGATGAGATTTTTTTTTTCCAGCTTTACTAAAACCTTCTAGAACCTCTGGGTTTGTCTACTCGCCAAGCGAAACTATGACAGGGGTAAACAACAAATTCAGCTCAATGCAAACATGTCACCTACGAGCTGGAATGGCCGCTGACATTGAAAGGCTATTTACCAACTGCCCTGCTGCTGTGTACATGCACGAAATGACATTTTCAGCTTTTAGTTATGTTGCCCGTTGCTAATTCAACACGGTCTTTGTTATTGCTTACCCCAACCCTATTGCCAAATAATAGCTGGGATATCCTAAATTTGATATAAGAAAATAGATGTTGGGGATCTCCCATTACTCTGCCTTATTTTTCCTCCATGTCTTTGTAACTCTGCTCCCAGTTTTGCGCCCTCCTTGTCAAATTGTTTATTACCAGCTATACCTCAGGGGAGCTAAGGCCCGATCCTTAGTGTGAAAACAAAGGATACGCTGTAACAGCTTTGTTCTTTGAAGATGTTCTAGTCTTCACATTGAAATATATGACTTTTATGCTACACTATATATGAGTTCAATGTCAGCAAAAAAATAAGCAGAGCTACCTATGCAAAAAGAGAAAAAAGAAAAGAACAAAAACAGAGAATGAGAAAGACAGGATGCACTGGAGAGTCTAAACCAGTGATTACTTCAAGAGTTGCACTCGCGTGTTGCAAATTCCCTTTTTGCTCCTTTTGTCATGGTGAAAAATATGTGGCTGTGGAAGCACATTCCATGTAAAATAGAGCTATAGAAACGGCAAGCTATGCGAGAGTGGCTGGTAGCAGCGTGGACACTTACTCAAAAAAATACCCCGTGTGAGGATTTTCTTTCCCTTCTTCGAGGCTGCTTGCAGATAAGCATCTTGGTATTTTTGTTTCTGCAAAACAGACTTCACTGAATTCTATGCTGCTGATGTTGATATTCAAGAGAGAAGGTCAGCCAAGAGCTCGTCTATTTAAATGGGGGCAGGCACAATGTATGTGTATTAATCATTTTGGAAGGTTGTTTGACAGCTATGGAAGTGTTATCAGTGGTGGAGTGGCTAATACAGAACTTTGACAAGTGAAAGGTTGCTGGTTCAATTCCAGTCAGGCATGCTAATTTCTTCAAACGTGTGGAGCTGCTTGCTGTGGCATCCCCTTGTAGCAAGGGAAAAACCCAAAGTAGCTTCATTTCAGAGATTTGGAGTGGATCTTTGAGAGTGACCACAAACATTCCTCTAGGTACTAATCTGGAGCATTTCATTTACTTGCTATTATTTCATATTTAGAGAACATTCGTCCTTTGTCTTTCTGGCATTTTCTCCATTGCATTAAAAGCTGTTAAATGTCTCCTAAGGCTTCCTGCCAACTCCTAATTCCAATAGTCTCACCTTTGGAGTTCTCTACAGGACTAAGATGCTTTGTGATTAACTTTTATCTTTAAGACGACCTCAACCTTAAGGGGAATTCTTCGAAAAGGTCAAAATTCTAAGAATATTTTCATCAGAGGCAACTCTTTGTACTAGAAAGTTTTTTAAAATATGAACCCTGCTTTGTTTCCCTTTCCAGATTCTGCCCAAGAGTATTTATTCAGAGAATCTGAGATATGTAACAGCTCATTATGTGCTTGCCCCGGTGCAGCAAAAAGATTCACCCATAGGGTGCTTTTCATTATGCAAACTTATGCTTCCTCTCTCCTCCCATGATTCCCCGTATGCCATCATGGAGGATCTTTCAATCCTTTAATTGCACTTTGGGAAGATGCTGAGCAAGAAGGAAGTGAAGAAGTTCAAAGTCGTTCTCCCCTGTAGAGAAATGTTGTATGTAGTCATATAGACACGTAGACATATAAATGTAGACCCTCCACATATTCATAATTAACTGGTATGACTTTAGACTGATGCAGTGGAACTAACATTTGACTCATTCAGCAGGCATTTCAGCTAAAGTTTTCATCCATGTTACATTTTCTTCATTGTATCAACCATGATGAATGATCAGAGGTTTGACATGTTGCAAACTGCTTTAGCTAGCACAACTGCAGTCAAAGGCTAACCTGTCAGCATAGTAGACAAATAAGTGCATCGTGTAGCACATGAAAGAGTATTCAGCGCATCAAAACATCAGAAAAGATCTCACTATTCAGAATTATATTCCTTTTCTAGTCTTTTCAACTGCCCGAGTGAGTCAAAATGCACAAAAGGAATCTGCACATCAATAACTATTTTTACACATGTCAAAATGTCTTCAGTTAATAAACCTGTCCACAATGTACTCAGTGTACAAAAACTGTGTGCATTCACAAGGGCAAATAAAAAAATGTGCATACAGATTCTTTTTGTCAGATTTATAAAGCGCTCAGCGTTCAGCCCCTGGTGTCCACACTGTTCCACTAACCTGAGCACCTGTGACTCATCCCCTAACCGGCTTTTTTGACCTGCTGCTTGTGTCTCCAGCTGCATCTTCTTATTTTTCCTGCTTCCCTTATCTGTTTTTCAGCTGTGTGTCTGCCTGTTTGATTCCCGTTGTTACATGTTTACTGCCCATGCTTTCTCTGTTTTCTAGAATGTTTTTTTTGTTTAAAATTTTTCTGCGAAGTTCCTGGCATATCAAGTTCTCTTCCTCAGTCTCTGCCTTGCTGTCTGCATGTTGCAAGTTTGATTCAACAAAGCAGTCAGCATCTAGGCCTGATGCAGAATCGTGTATGAACAGGATTGCAATAAAGCAATGTTAAGTCACTGAAAGTATTTGCATTTGCAGAAATTCTACTTGTTAAACTCATACACATTATATTAATTTTATTTATTTTTTTCATTTTCCTGTAGCCAAAAGGTTGGCAAGCACACTAAGCTCGCAGAGGAGCTAAGAAATCGAGATAGTAAGTAAAAAGACATAACAATATGATTGTAGCAATATTCAAACTATAGTTATACATACTACATTTACATTACAAGCATGGTTGGGCTGATAATACTGTTTTGCAGTATATTTCAATAGCTCACTTCCACAATGGGATCTTTTGAAGCAGGTGATTTTTCTTTTATGTTTTTATTATATGAGAGCATGACAGAAAATGTGATGTTATCTGGATTACAGTTAATTTACAGCTGTTCTCATAAAAGGAATGATGTTAACACTGTATCACAAGGGAGCGCACTGCAAAAACTGATATAAAAATATTTGGCTTATTCCCACCCAGCCAGACCTTGAGCACTTTGGGTTTTATGTGTATACACTATGTGTGAGGTCTTGTCTGGTCATTCCAATGCTGATCGCCTACTGTTAGATTTCCCTTTCTGTCTCTCTTTGCCTTAATAATTCAGATTTAATCTTTCAAAATACACGACAAGGCCTCATGGACTGAATACACACTCCACTCCAAGATACTAGGTTATGTTAAAAACGTCTAGGTCAAATGACAAGTCAAAAAGGAATTTTTCATCTTAATGCAAAATGAAAAATTAAATAAAGATAAATTCACAGAAGAAAAACTACAAAAGAGAAAAAGAAAACTACTAAACAAATATACTAAGAAAGCATAAAAAAAAGGCACAGAGGTAATTTTTTTCAATCAGCGCCATTTAAAATTGGATAAAAGGAGTCGTCATTTGTTTAAAAACTGATTACAGGTATTAGTTTTATGCCTGAGTTAGATTTTATTAGGGTATAAATTATGTTTAAGGGATTTAAATAATTTAAGATTCACATCGCATGAAAGCACAGGCCTTATAGGGCATCAGGGAATCCACATTTAGAAGGCAAACGGCTTAACTTAACAATGACAATATGTACATAGACATATCCCTCTAAATACACTTCTATTTCAATGCAAACACAATGGATTCACTAAATCAACATGCCAAAAAAACGAAAACAGAACCGCGAGCAGTTGAATGGAGGGAAATGACATCTTAATGCCATTTGAGCCGAGAAATCTCCAACAAATCAAATGCGGTGAATTCTACTTCCCATTCTTTTACAAAAACAAATGTAACAGGTACTTCAGAGAAGTCATGTAGCCTGGACATTATCTGAGGCTTAATACTTAATGAGTGTCCCATGTTATGTCTTTATTTCATGTCTTTGGAGAAAAAATCTGATTAACAAAAAGAAATGAGATATGAAAATAGTCACTCAGTGTGCATTTAGAATGGTAACATTGCCACTGTGGTAATTCTAACATGCAGGTACAATTTGTTTTTATTGTATTTATCTATTTATTTTATTTTGTTTTTGGATCCCTGAACTAAATAAGCTGAAGGATTTACTGTTTCATGAGCTTGCAAATTTAACTCGTAGCTCACAATTTCTAAAAATAAAACACATCTCTTCTATTGTTGTGTTGACTATAAGTTGAAGTTTATACAGAAACACTGATGTATATGATTGGTAAATGACTAGCCAATGCAGTGCCATATAGAACTGGGCTCCTGTGGTCAGTGAAGCAGTAGTATGAAAGTCTCCATTCCCACGTTCAACAAATTTCTGAACTAACAACCTGCCCTACAGTCCATGCTAATACAAACAGAGGCATTAGCAGGATTGCGCTGTGGACACACCTCTGTAAATACATCAGCAATCAACAGTTACACAATGGGTGTTGGAAAATTTTACTATATTGCCCAAAGCTATTATTCGGGGATTCACTAAGCATTTGTCCCAAATTCCATGCCAATGCAGCTGAAGCACAAATATGCATGATAAGCAACAGAATGCAGAATGCACTGTAAAGGGGATTGTTGAGTCTGCAAAGCTTTTCTTTTTCCACTAGGAAGCTACTAACCTTCTATTTCACACACCATCTAATGTCAGAAATGCACAAACCTGCTTTTGCAGCTAAGGGCTACAGTATAGTCCAGCAATCAATGACATGGTCTAACAGAGCACCGGCTGTTCTCTGCTAAGTAATCCATTTTTAAGGGTGATTCTTCTTTTTAAAGACTGCCTTACTGCTCTGACAGATGAGAGCGACCACAATCACCAAGAGAGAACCAGAGGCAGATGACTGCCTTATAACTGACAGCCAATTGCCTGACCACCAAGCAGCAGCTTGGACCGAAAATGTTCGATATCTTGAAGATGCCGGTCGATGTTAGAACCTGTAAATTATACACAAGGTCCTCTGGGACACGACTTCAATATATCTCAAAAGGCTTACAGTCAAAACGTGGCCCTTTCCTCCGTGTTGTCTGTATTGGAGATGTCACCACTCATATAAAATTTTTAAAACGTATGCATGGCTGCGATACTTTATAGTACTCAGCGATTCAAACTGATGGATGTTATTTCCACTGGAAAACTGCTTGGGTGAGCTTATAATGGCAGTTGAGAGTATTTGTGCTTAAAATGACAGAGAGGTAAAAATACAATCAAAATCATTCCCTACCGTAAATGCAGTAACTTTTTCCAACATCCTGCACACTTTCTTTGCTTGTGTTTGTCTTTGACTATTTTCAATTACTTGGTGAGCAACTATCCTCTTCCTGGATCTATCCACAACATTGTTATCTTTCTCCGCTCCTTCTAATATGTTTACTCATCCTGATGAATTCAATTACATCTTTTCATAGGAAATTACTGTGGGGGTGGCTCAGCCTGCCAGAGGTCAGCACTAACTGTGAATACTAAAACTACTCCCCCAAACACATTACACAGCCTATTAGCTGCTGCTTTCCACACAGCACTCTCCGACCCTACATAAGCCTTTCCACTGCCACAGATGAAATGCTTTCTAGATGGGATCTGGCGTGGAGAAGAGGGGAAGAGAGCTGGAGCTGTCCCCAGGCCTAATCGTTTCGGAGAGCCATCCCCACTGCAGCCGCAAAACACGCCAGTCCTGATTAGGGAGGTGTGTACACAGCCAGGCAGAGCGTAAAAAGGTGCAGAAAGGAGGCTTGGCCTGGTGGTTGCTATTGCTATTGCGCCCACCGATCCACCCCACCCCCCCCCCCCAGTGTACAACTGGCGAAATCGATAAGGCACAAGGCCAAAGGCAAAACAGGTACAAAGTAAGCCTTCGATGTAGTGCCTTGACAAAGTGGTCGACATCTCTTCATTTAGAGTTTTGCTACAGGGGCACTATTATTCACTTGATATAAATTAGACATGGATCCCCCTTCCCCAAATTAGCTCCGTACGGTTTCCTGCAGGGTCCTGCCCAAATCATCTACTACTTTGCTGAGGGTACGTGTTGACAATTTCACTGTAAAAATGTTACCTGAAATCTCTTAAGAGGTGATTGTGTTAAGAAAAAAAAAACTCTCACATAATTATCTAGATGCAGGAACCCATTTCAGGTCTATCCAAACTGTCAGGCTGATTAAACAAACAGACTGTGAAACGCTATCAGCAAAAAAGCCAGTCTTCTCTCTAAAATATAGACATATAGATAGATTGCATCTGATTGGGGCTGAAATGAAATCAGCTGCTGTTAGCTGTAATGCTGTATGCGTGAAAAATAGTGGGTTAGTAATGTACAATTAGTAGATAAATAACTAGATAGATAGATAGATAGATAGATAGATAGATAGAATGGAAACTGTAATATAATGTGTTTGGTATTAACTGAATTTATACCAATCCTGTGAATTTCATTTGACCAGATGCAATTAAATTAATCATTTTAATATATTCATTGTACTTATGTAACAAAATCACATGGAACATTTACATGTAACTAAATTTGGGCTGATTTTTTTGTGTAATGTAGATAGATAGATCAAATTGCATTGCATAAATAATAACTGGTAAATACTGTGCCTGTATTCTTTTAGCATGCTAGTGTGCAAATGCTAATTTCCTTGTACAGGACTAAAGAGCGGCTTTGCTCAGTGCTTAAACTGCACTGGTTCTGTTGCTAAATTGTTTAATGGCCAAGTGACAACTGGTGTATGTGAGTGCTGATGAATATTAAAGCAAAACACACACACACACACGTGAGTGTGAATGTATGGCAGACAACATTTGTTTTCTTAGCTAACACATTAGTGCTTTACACAGGTTAAGATTTAGAACAGATTAGTCCAATCCAATCTTTTTAGTATTAATAGAACCTGGCCTAAGGTGTGTTAACCACACAGTAACAAGAAGCTGGGCAGTTAAAAACACGTCCAGTCATTTACACAGTTTTCATCTAGATTTGAAGTGTTAGTCATGGTATATGAAAGGCCTCATTTATTAAACAATCTAACAATCAGTTTTGATCTTAAGGACAAATTAAACAGATGAACTTCTCTCTCATCCCTTTCATTGAAGTCAAGACTTCATGTAAGCGATTGTGTATCTGTCCTTCATTCTCATACAGACATCAGTCACGGTTTTGTGTTTCTACCCATTCACTACACCAAAGACAGACTCTCAAGCCGCGTGTTATGCTTTGTTTGTCACCCCACGACTTAATCCACTGAATAATATGTGTTACCTAGCGTTACCTCTGCCATTGCTGTAATCTCATCTTCCGTGAAGTTCGCTTTTCTGTTTTGGTTTATGGCTGTTTCACACTAAACCCTTATCCGTGCAGGTATTACATCAGGAAAAATCGCAAGACAGCTGTTGTCACTTTAAGTTGATTGAGATTTATCGATTCATAAACCTGCTTAACCAATGTTGTTTGGTTTGGGGTTTTTTTATGCTCAGCATCTTTCATGAATCAAACATGAGCACGCTACCAGGAATGATCTTAAGACAAGTATAAATCTGAGTGCATTTTTATAAATGAGTCTCCAGCTGTTGGAGAAGAAGCCCAGCAATACGGTGATGAAATCCCCAAAAAAAAAAAAAAATCCTTCCAAAAATAGCCATTTGCCTTTCACAAATAAAGCTCCACACTTTTTGAGGAAGAAAATATATCAGGCAATGAGTCAAATTAGGATGCATAGAACATTCTCACAGAGCGAGAAAGGCATTTGCACATGAAGAGTTGAAAATGAGTCGCATTCAGCCAAGCTGTGAGCTCCACCTAGGAGGCAGTGAAAGAGACTGAGACAGGCACAGAGAGGGACTGAGGCAGGCAAGCAGGCGCCAAGCCTTGAAGAGGGGCATTCTGGCATAATGACTCTCATTTACCATTGACAGGCCTTGGGAAAGTTAAACTAATTATGACAGCACACAGATGCTGAATAGCCCTTGATGAAGTTAATAACTGGCAATCCAACAAACAGGTGTTGAATGATTTCTGTTACCTCCCCTGGAATTATAGGATGTTCTGATTTTTTCCCGCTCGTAGCAGCAATCTACCCAAAGGCAGAATTATGCCTCCTTATAACCGTGATCTTGGCAAACTGTGTGAATATGTGAATGAGAACAACATATACAACAATGGAAGACAGAAAGCTTGTTCTGTAACCTGTACCATTAGTATGACAAACAGGAAGAATTGCCACCGAGTTGAATGTGCATACAAAAAAAAACTGCTTGAAATGAAAGGCGCTTCATTGTGCTGTAGTGGTAACAGGTGTCAGCACAAAAGCATAAGCGCGGAAACGTGTTTCATCCTTCCTGTGAGTCCAACATTTTGGTATCTGGCGGTGGTTTTAATATGCATCTCATCCATTATTAAGACCAAATAAAGACATTTTCATTTATAACACACATCAGTTTTAGGGACTACAGCAGGGTAAATGTTAGTGGTGTTGCTTTACATTATCTAATCTCCCGTAAAGTTAATAATATTATTATCAGCCTACGACTGTTTTACCAACAGGATACGTGACACTTAATATTATGTTTTCAAACAACAAAGATTTACAGAATTCAACATACATTCTTAAAATCAACAGCGGCGTGTCAATGAGAGTTCTGTCTGCCAGGAGGAGATCGCCACTGATTTAATGAACTTCAGAATACATAAAACACATCTCCTGCAACTCCCAGATCACTACAGATCATTATTAACAGGCAGGGATAATGTGCATGCATAAAGATAATAGGCTCAGCTGAATGTCATTAAATTGTGTAACACTTTAAGTTTCACACCAGGGCCAACAGAAACTTTGCACACTAAATGACTGCACAATGAGCTATTTAACATCTGCTGGCATCTTATTAGGCATACTTGTTTGAATACTCTCGGAAAAAAATTCAGTTATTGCTTTGTTTTTGTTGGTAATGACTTTGTAACAAGTCGAAATATAATATGCTTTTTTAGTATATTTTGATTTAGCAGACTGGCTTTTTTAAAGTAGATAAAGGAGGTTGTCACATGTGGGCTTCTTTCTCTGGCTGCTTAGACTTTGTATGCAGTGCACTCCTCTAGCATTTCTTGCATGGCCTACAATGAGATTTGACCCAGCGCTAGAACGCGTTGTCGATCGGAGGGTAAATTTGATTTGTCACTGAATAAAAGTTCAAGCTGTTACCTTCTTGTTGTCTATCCAAGTCAGACCAGCAGACTTGTGTATTAAGGCAATCAAAATCCTGCAGAGAGTGTAAGTGAGCACTGCATAGGGCTTGTTACCCTTTGACAACAAATATGATGAAAAATGCTGCTTCTTGTATTGTTCTCACGGCACATGTGCAGTAGTTTATAAAGTACGTTTAAATTGCAACCCATAAATGGCATTTTAATTATATTCAATATGATTCACAGATTTTTTTCTGCTTGTCTATTTATGAAGTGAGACTTTTTCGTAACACAGTGTCGGCTTGTCTGTGTTTAAGATGAAGAAAATGTAAGCATGGGTTTCTAAGTGTATATGTAAGTGTAAGGAAACCATGCAGAGTACACACAGAACACCTGCAGATGTTTGAGGACAAACTAAAAGTAAGTGCCTAATTAAAAGCATAAGATATATACAGGGGCTGTACGGGAAGTCTTTCCTCGTTGTTTCTGCAGGTAATGGTGCTTTTATTAGTTGGGAGGTTCTGGTCCGAATTTTAGCGTTCCTCCCTCTGTCTCTCTCTGCAAATCACCCCTTATTAATGTGACAAAATAAAAGGCTGAGTTATTCTTTTGCAAAGTAACATATGTAGGTGGATGATCTGAATGCTGTTCGAAGGCCAGCACAAATGTGTTTGGACTGATTCTGTAATTATTATTAAGAGTCTTTTATACATCTTTACAATCTTTATGTCTACTGACTGAAACATTAGAGTCAAGCAAAAATCATAAATTAAATGAAAGTGTTTCATTAATAAATACGTGAGACTGATTTTTCTCTTGGAAAAAAAAAAAAGAAATCCAGTTCAGGTGAGAAAATAATGGCACGGTTCCAAAAAACTTGACAACAAAATGAATGGTTGTTTTTGTGTTCCCCCTGCAAGGTAAATTAATCAAGTTCACAATAACAAGTCATAGCACAAATGAGAGATTGGGACCTATTCAAAACTACAAAGTTAATCATTCCTGTAACTGAGTACGCATTCAAAACTCCTGATAATGGCAACTTTCAAGAATTAAAAATTGATATGCCCCACCTTGGAGAGTTTACTACAGTGTGAACATTTGCTGGGTAAGCAACAGCAGCTAATGGAAGCTGTTAAATTTTATTTTGCTCTAAAAATAATGCACCATGCATTTCTCACTCTCCCTAGAGTTTCGAGCAGCGGGCGAATAGAGCAGGTGTGTGCCTGGGATCTGTGCGATCGTGAATCCGAAAACAGTCAAAAATTCACACATCTTTCAAAGCGGCATTGTTCTGTGCTCCACCACTGAGTGTGTATTTATTCACATGCTAATTAGGATTTAAACGCTCTAAATGTATTTCAGGTGTATCGAAAAGATCCGGATTTGAACTCTTATTATATAAAAATCAAAAAAGGTCTATGCTGTCCCGTACAGCACACCTTTCTCCCACTAGATATTCAATCAGTTGATGTTTTGTTGATGGTGTAAAATATTGCTTCAGGCACTGGTATGGAATTGCAGCTCAGTTTTCAAAGGGCTGAGACGTAATGACTGAACCAGCCCAGGCAGTATGAATTCACTCTCGCAGTTATTGCATTGTTTAGTAATCACTATTTGCTCGTGAATGTGTTCATTTTCAGCACCAAACAGGCACCTTTCATAAAAGGCTTCGTCACAAGAGGATGGACAGGGGCATTCGATTTGCCGGCATCTGTTTGAACTTTACATGTTGCTCGCATTAGATAAAAATGGCAAAATAACATCCAGAAATCCTACTTTTATGATAAACTCATATGCATTTGTTCTCATCTTGTGTTTTTTGTGAGTTGCAAACTTAACATTCACTATTTTCTGTGGTGGTTTGTCCATATCCAGTTACTTGAACAATAATAGATATACATCATTTCCACAAAAGAGGGGTGTGTGAGAGAGAGACAAAGGGGGGGTGACAGTAAAGCTGTGCAGACAAGCAGAAACATAGATAGTGTCCAGCAGAAAGCATAGATGATGAGAGGGCAGGCCCACACTAGAGAAATAATTAGGACAAGGCCACTGTGCATGAATCCGTTGCAGCTTCCCACAAGCACTCATCTGTGTCAAACAGCTTGGTCAATAATCTTCAGCAATTCCCAAGGATTAGAGTCTTATTACCGAGCACCGTCTGTCACACAGACCTCAGCGCCCAAACAAGTCGCTTCCTGACTGCTTACTCCCACCGAATAAACATCCCGCTGGAAAATTGATCAATTGGTTCAGGTTCATATTTATTGGTGTTTAGTTTCTGATTGTCTTATTTAGTTTTCCTCTTGCCTGGTGGTGGTAGTGGTGGTTGGTTGAGCTGGGGAGAGAGGCTGTTTCCATGCTATTTATGTGGCCACGTGGATGTGTGTGTCTCTCTTTAGAACAAATTAAAGCCATTTTGTGTAAGTTGTGCTGGACAGCCTATTGTTATGTAACTGACTGTTAAACGCATTTCTCCAGTGATGCGCCATAACTTCTAATTGACCACGCTTTGTTTGCAACTGTTGGGTTTCATTAATTTGCCTCTGGCTTTAAATTCAGATTCCACTTCCTTCTTTCGGTAGTTTACAGTGTATAATAGAGAAAACAAACAGGACTGTCCTCTCGCAACTTTTAGCCCCAGCAGTGCTGTAGTACAGTACGTCATAAACTTAACAATGATAACGAGTCACTGGAAACATTAATACTTGTATCACACTTGTAGATCTGAGAATCGTGAGCCCGGTGTCATTAAACTCTGCCTTCGCTTTTTAGCCGACAGAGGAAAGGAGGGGTGAAAAAAACTAAAATTCCAGAAAAGTACAAAAGCACCAAGACGCAAGTTCTTACCTTGCCCGTGGATTTCGGCCACGGCGGTGGCGAGAAGCAAAACCGTGCAGAGGGTCTGAAATTGGCAGCCTTGTTTCACGCACATGTCTACTAAAGTCGAGGTCGCTCTTCGCGTATCTACGGAGCACGTCCTTGTGTTAAGAAGAAGAAGAATACTTCCAGGGGAGGAAAAACAAAAAAAGAATAAAAACAAGCAAGGCGAGGACTTTAAACAAAGGCTCGCGGGATGCTCTCGCACTTCCTCAATAATTCGCTGACTGAAGACCGTCGAGAATAATCAAGTGAAATGCGGAGGTCCCTCTTTAATTTGGACGCTCAGTAAGCGGATTGCTGGCTGTGTGAGCTATCGGCACATGGAGAGGAAGGGGGGGGGGAGAAAAAGGAAGCCGAGGATTCAGCACCGCGGACAGCTCCTAGCGTCTGCTGATGGAACAGCCTCAAAGTTAGCTGGAGGAAGAGGAATAACTGAGCTCAGTGCGTTTTCATTGAAGTCGTTCTTTCGGTCTTTGGAGCTTCTTGTGATGATGTTTTTCTTTTTAACAGCTTTCCTTTTAATCATCACAATAGCCACGTTCAGGTTCAACAAGAATATATAAAGATGGCATTTTTAGGATAGCCTATACCAGACATAATACTTGACTTATTCTCAGACTTCTGCTGTTGTTTTTGTTGTTGTTTTCCTTCTATAAATTCACTAACTTGTGTATAAAAAGCAGATAACGTGCACGTCTAAACTCATATTTTAAAGCTATTTGCAACTCATTCTATTTGGTTTTGGACACCCAGAACCTCTGTAAATGTCCTGCCTCCAAAGACACTGTGGTGAGTCAAGAATGAAGATAGAGTGCAGATTACTGCAGGCTTTAAGGGCGAGTGAGAGGTACATGTACACTATCTTTAAAAAAAAAAAAAAAAAAAAAAAGCCTTCTGTGTGAATCTTGAGCTTCAATTCGCTGGTCAGTTTACACTTGTATTCCACCCTGCACTTGCTGAAATACATTGCTTTTCTTTTTCTTACCCTAATTTCAGCATACGCTTCCCTGACTAGTTTTTGTGCCCACAGGAGTCAAGACTGGAGCTGAGTGGATTTTTTTTTCCAGTCCAATTCCCTGTAAAGCTTAGACCCTGCTGTGCATGACAAGCCCTGAGGTGAGACGTTCCTCAGGTGCTGGAAATAACTATGCCATGCTCTGAGTCCCTTAGGTCACTTTTTTCCCCCTCTCTTATCCAGCTATAGTTTATGTCTCGGGGCTGTAAGTATTTGCCAATGATGTCAGCCTACCTACTTCTGGCAAGAGACTTTAACTTTTTAATGGATAAAGTGGGGTGCTAAATTGGTTATCGGGGTTACTTAACTTGTCATTGTGTTGGGAAAAACCCAGAGCAAGAATGTAATGAACAATTCTTTGGGAAAACTTAACTTTAGTCTGTGTGCAGGTAAGAGGATGCTAAACTGGAGCAAGGTGCCAAAGTCATAGGAGCATTAAGAGCTGCTTTTATGTGACTTCTGACCTCTGGTTCTGAACATGGGACAAGACCACATGACTTTGAATGAGTGCAAAGTAAGGCCAGCCATCACAGATTCTTATTTAGCAAAGTAATTACCATAAACTATGGTTTCATTCATCAGTAATCTAATTTACAGTCCAAGTGTGACAAAGAGGATTATTCTAAAATGACTAGTTAGATAAGCTTGTTGAAATATGCTTTCTTCTTATGACAGCTAACCTTTCAAAAAGCATTTGTAGATAGTATCTACTATGCTTATCATTACACCCCCTTTAGTTATCTAGGCCATTTTATTATTATAATTTACGCCTGCTATATCAAAGGGCTTAATTTAGCCAGTAAAATAATTGCTGTGTGCCCACATTCTGTTCATCCAGTCAGTAACTTCTGACTTGACGAACAGAACGTGGGCATGTGAGTCATGCATGAACAGGAATGGCTAAAATTCACGAATGGTTCAGAAGTCTGCGCAGTCAAAATAAACAACATGCACATGCTCGTCCTCAGGACGGTTTTCTGCGTAGTTCTATTGTCACCTCAACGGAGGAAGGCACGGGAGGGTGACATGCATTCACGGGCTGTCTGCTGTGCAAGAACGCAGTAAAACGGCATCAAAATAAATGCAGTTTTAAGGCATGAATAGAGATGGGGTTGAGGGTGGGATCATAAAGGTACTGGGGGAGAACCAAGGTCAGTTTTATTGGAGATGCTAAAATAATATAAATAATGGGCAGTTGTTTGTTTGTTTTTAAAAACAAGACCATTTCTTCTAAAAATAAATTTTGTTTTCTTTTTTTTTTGTTTGCAGTGGAGGCAATAAAAGGTACAGCAGTCCTTTGAGCTGTACACATGCAGCATCTTAAATTAACCAGAGTGTGTTATCATTAGTCGTCTCACTTTTCTGTCACACCGCTCTGACTCGACTGCTGGGAATAAACAGACAATTTATTTCACAAATGTCATGCGTGTCATCGTCATTACACGCCGGCTCATTTTGGACTGTCCTTTTCTTCTTTTTTTCCCGTCTTTGGTCGGCTTTTCTTCCAGGTTTTATATGACATTGCTTCCGTTTGCCTCTCACTTCCTCCTCTATTTAAGCACCGACATCTCTCTCATTTTCTTCTAAATTTATCTCTGCTTCCCCTCTATATCCCCCAAGCATGGGACACTGTCCTTGCATCTCTCCCGTCCTCCCGCTGGCCTGCTGCAGAATAGGCTCTAATAGTGCAACTTTCCCTTTAGTGAAGCTCAATGGAGCCATAAAGCAGCCCTGAGGTCTAGTTGGCAGCCAGATGGTCGCAGCCGAGCTTTCATTCTGCTAATGGGTAGGGGGGCAGAGCAGTTAATGAAAATCAGACCCTTGAAATGAAATGACCAATGTCCCAAGGTAATGAGGCACAAATCGTCAGCGAGCTTTTACAAGCACTAAGGTAATCTTAGATGGCAGGATTATGTAAAAACATCTTATGATGACTGTTCATTAGATGGCTAAAGACTGACTGATTATTATACCTCATGTTCAGCTGACAAACACACTCCTATTGACTCAGAGCACTGGCTGTGATATTTAGATTGACTGGCTTGGCTAAGTGCTTCATCCAAGCAAGGCTGTGTGCCAAATGCTATCAATGAGTATCTACCCACGCAGCATTACAACCTACAAATTACAGCCCATGTTACAGTCATAGGCAGCAACAACATCACAGTAACAGGACTCACAAATGCATGCGGGGCTAATCTCAATGCATTACATTCACAGTTCAGCATTCTGACCCCTTTCAGCCAACAATTGCAATTATAGTGCTGTCCTGAAATCTGCTCACTGTTATTTACTGCTATTTGTATTGAATCGGGCAATGCCAATCAGATGTCAGCTGCTGGAAATGGGAGAGATTTCGGCTCTGTAACTGAGGGATAATGTCAGACTTTGAGTGGAAAATAATATTTATACCTGAATCAGCACAGGTAGCAGCACATTGCTGACGCAAGTCGAGCCTTGGATGATTGTGTTTGTTGTTCGACCGCGTTTCTCCGAAGTCGTTATGGATTTGAGCATTTCTAGGAGTTTCAGAAGAAAAAAATATGTAGCATTACAACAGAAGAACCGTTAATTATTTAGCCACAGAAACATTCAAAGAGGTTTGAACAGCCCGTAGTGTTGTGCGTTTTGTCTGCTCAAGATTTTCAGGGACAAGTATTGATTTTCTCTAAGAGCATTTTTTTTTTTATTTTAATGATTGCTGAAACATGTATTTTGGATTTTTTGGTGGGGAGGGGGAAGTCGATACAGTTCAATCACAGCAGAGAATTTTATTTATTTATTTATTTTTAAGGGTTTTTTTAGGGGGGATTTTGCACTAACTTTTGGAATAAACAAGACAAAGTAGAAATTAAATCCCCTAATTTTACTTAGAATGCTGCTGCTGACAAATATAAATGTGCTGCATATTCTTTATATAATAGCTCGATGTTACGTCTAAACTGCTGTCTGTAAATAAAATTTAATGACAGTTTAATGACACACCCTTTCGTGACAATCTGTGAAAATTTCACCTCACTGTGTAAACAAACAGCAGCAGCAGAGCAGCATAAACAGGCTGAGAGTTTGAAGCATATAATCCATATCCCCGATGCTGAGAGGCAAACTAATACGAAACAGAATCGACTCATTCTGTTCCCGTCTTACCTCCAATGGACCTCTGACCTCTTTCTGGATTAAACCATTTTTCTTCCTAGCTTCTACATACAGTATTTAATAGACTATTTTTTTTTTCTAGGAATGATGATGCTGTCCAGTGAGGAAAGTAGCCAATTTCATTATGTTGTGATGTGAAATGCTACGTCTAGTTTATTAGAGAATTGTCGATAATTGCTATGTTGAGTTGGCACAAATTGCTACCATACTCAGTTCTGACACCCATTCATCAAGACCAAGAGCGTATTTGCATGTTAAATAACACCCACTTAAGAAAGAAAAAAAGAAGAAGACATAAACAATTCAGTTTTGTGTTTAATTTATTGCTTAACTTGCACTCAGTTTACATCCTGGTCTACCTGAAACAGTGATCAGTTTCCCCACAAATATCGGGTTTCTTCTTAACAAGCTCATGCATGTATATGGCGTAAATTACTTCACTGCAGTTTGGAGTATTCTGCAGCTTATGACCCCCACATCCCCATTCCCTTTTTGTTGTGCACTTCCTCCTTGAATAGCTCAGATAATTGCACACTCCACTATGTACTGGCTCTTTCTGAGAAAGTCAGCTGTGCAAGAAAAATATCTTTTTGTATATATTTATTTTATTTTATTATTTTTTTTTTTTATTTTTTTATAGGAGCAAGGGGGAAGGGAGTTATATCAAGGCGCATCTGACCCTTGACAAGAAAGTCTGAAATTCAAAAACCTTCTTGTGCATTTGTAACTTGTAACTTTTTATAGGTGGACACATTTCTCTTAGCTGTTTATTTTCTTGTTTCCTTACCAAAGTCCACGGAACCAGCGTGAACCGTCGCTGTGCATACTCTGCTCGGACTGAGTCCCAACAGTGGAAATAGATTGGATGTGACCCCCAAAGACAGAGCGACATCTGTTAACCCCTCGATCATTGCTTCTGCCTGACGACTGGGCCGGAGCAGCGTCTGCCCAGTCATGCAGGGCCCTGTCAATAGATTCAGCAGACTATGGTAATGAGCCTGAAAGGATTCCCAAGCTCAGCGCTGTCACTTTGATGACTCCAAAATTAACCGTGCACTAGAAATTCTCCTCACCTGCTGTAATAACATTCAAGATAGAAGGAATGTGTCTCATGCAATACAGGTACAAGAAAATTAATGTAACCCCTCTTGTCAAATGTAATTAGAACCATAGTGGCACAGATATGGTGCAGTGAGTGATTTGAAAAGGGTCCAGAAAGGAACTATTTTACCCCGATAACGATATTCTGTTTGCATTTGCCGACTCACGCGTTAAGGTGTAGTTTTTCCTTACGTGCTGGGCTTGAAGACCACTAAGTACCCAATTGTTCATTTGGAGGGAAGCACACAAGGATGCTAAGGCAGGAGCACACACATGAGGACTCATTCAACGCTAGAAAATTACCGTTCCGACTCTCACGCACAAACCTTTTATGAAGAGTGTGACATGTTGTTCAATACCGTTTACACTCACATCTCTCTTCACCATTCCTCCTCTTCCTCTTGCCGTACACCCCTCCCTCTCCTTGACCTTCTCTTTTCATTAGTCAGAGTGTGTCTCATGCCTCTGAGCATGCTGATAGTGCACTGCTCCAAGGCTGCATTTATCAAGATGATAAAGCACTCTCAGACAACAGCCAAGTATCTCAAGGCTAGTGGCCACGGTATCTGACAAGTGACAACAAGTCACACAAACAACTCCACCTCCATCCTTCCGGTACACCCCCACCCGCTACCCCCACCCTGCTAGTATCCGCCATATACCATGCCTAGTTGGTCACAGGTTCTCGCCATATGTCACATGAGCCCCTAATGAGAAGTTAAGTGCAGATGAAGGCGGGTGACTGCACATGACGACAGATATACTTTACTTCTCCTCCACACAGAAACTGCTAACAGCACACACACACACGGGTTCAACAACATCCTGTTAAACCATACAGGCTCCAAGCTACAGAAATGCAAGTCGTGCCACTTTAGCTGCAGCTTTCATCTTTGCCCACTGTTCACCTCACTTTCTTCAATTCAGTGGCTTTTTTTCACTCTCAGCCATAAAGTTACTGTCTGCCTCCAGAGAGCTTCAGCCAGCAATCTCCATTCAGACCTCAGACTCAAACTGACAACTTGAGATGGCGGTGAACTTGTGTTGTACTCTTCAAAAGATATTAGCAATTGCTTTAATGGGAGGCAGTGGGTGAATCTGACTTTTATTTTCCCACCACTTCTTTTCTAGTCACCATTAAACTGCTTTTGAACGTCATTATTATATTCAAACACGCATTCGGCTACAACAGTTACAATTAAAAAGTATATTGTTCATGGGAAGTCATTTCTATGAAAAGGCTCAAAAAGGCAATTTTAACTTTATGGACAGTTTGATTTCTTTTGTTATTTCCAACTAAAATATGCTTCCGTCGCTCCTTTTCTCCCTCTTGAATTTGCCTGCGCACACACATTTATCTGTGATGTGCCAGCCTAACTGAACCGTCAGATACGTAAAAGACATTTTTCTACTCTGAGCTGTTCTCAGCTTATCAACATTGTTGTACATTACACTGAAATACACACACACACACACACACACACACACACACACACACACACATACATATACACATGTAAAGCATGTATTTAAAAAGTTAAAATATGGAAACCAGAATACAATTAAAGCTGCTACCAAGCATTGTCTTTAAAATAAGTGTTCAAAAGGGGGGAAATAACATAAATGTAATAGTTGTATTAAATTTACATAGCTGTAGCATAATTTCTAAAACATAAAAAAGGACCACAACCAGTTGGCATGCTATAATAATACCCATCTTCAGCAATTGCTGTGAAAGGCAACTACTTGAGATTGTACTGCTTGATGGAAATGGCAAGAGTTTTGAGAACTTAAGTCTCCTTGTAAAAGCACATACTGCACATGATAACAGGTAGACAGAGGTAATAGGGTACCTTGAAGTGTTTCATAAATAACAAATGTCAAATAGAATGGATGGTCATTCTGTTATTATTTTTTTATCTTCTCCAGGAGCTGCTAGTTTAACAAACCATTTCCAAAAGTACTGCTGTTTGGATGATGGCTGTAGAGAGATTACTTTATATTTTATTTTTGATTATTTTTAAAGCATGATTGTAAATTGTGACACGGGGAACCATCATACAGTGTAGAGTGGTACTTGACATTTATGAAAGATAAAGATATTGCTTTTGCTTCAGCCAAGGACTGTTCAAGCTATCAAAGGTCATTGAACTGTAGAGATTGTCCACATTTGTGTAAACACACACACACAGTGTGTGTGCCATATGGCCTTGACAGCATCTCCCCTATGCTCGTTCTAACCTTGCTTTTTATTTGCTTGATTTTCTTGCAAGGTTGTTTCTGTATTCAAGCTCACGTCTCATTATAGATCCTTAACCCTCACTTTTGTCAGTCCCTCTTCATCCGCAATGTCCACAAATACTTTAAAGCCTGTATACAACAGCCATATCTCATGGTTGGTGACCATTGCAACGTGTCCTTTATATTTTCTCTTTTATTGTTTGCAACTCTGTGTTCTCCACAATCTGGACTTCTCTTGAAATTCTGTGACATGTCAGGAGAAAAATATCTCATTCCTTGTGGTAGAGTTGTGTACTTGGTATTGCCAGCTGCATTCATTTGTTTCATGCTTCACTATTTCCTTTAATGTTCCATGACTGTGTGAGTACTTGTATTCTTAATGGTCGCCTTGTGCTAGCCTAAATGTAACAGTCAACACAAGCACGATCCTAACCCTTGTGTGTGTGTGTGTGTGTGTGTGTGTGTGTGTGTGTGTGTGTGTGTGTGTGTGTGTGTGTGTGTGTGTGTGTGTGTGTGTGTGTGTGACTCCTGTGGGCACCTCTTCTTATTCAAAACATAAAATAATATTTAGTCAGCTCAGATGGTGCTGTTGGGCTCTTACTTGGACGGTATTTGTGACATGCTAATATCACCCACACCACTAAATAAGGACTGTTAAAGAAAGCCTTTCTTTCAATAGTAGCTAACATATTCAGAAGCTGGCAAAAAATAAATAAAAAAATAAAGAGATTTCCACTGAACAGCTTCCTATTTCACAGTGTAAGTGACCCCATAGGCCCAGAAAAGGATTAATATTAACATAACAGCTAAAATGTCATGGTTCCTGTCAACACAAGAAATGACATTTCATATCCAGTGGTGAACAGTTAGTTGTATCTCAGTTTTTTGTTTGTGTTATTGTTTCTTCTTCATTCACCTTAAGCATATTTTTTCATAACTTGTTATGATAAACTATACTGCATGAAATAGCAATGTCACTGATTGATCTTAAAGGTGACGTAGCGTATATAATATCGGCATTACAACCTGGAGACATGACATTTGCAGCATTTGAGTTATTTTGTGTTTTGGCTTGTTGATTTTCTCAGAATGTTATGTGCATAATTCTCTGCATAAATGACATTACAGAGATCACGTGTAAGTGACTGTTGTCTGCAAATGGCATTTTACCTGTGTAGTGTTAGGAGACATATTGGTTAAAGTCTGAATTTCTCCCTCAGCCGCTGAGCCGCTATCTACGTCCCCTTGAGCCAACCACATTATACCCAATTTCTCTAGAAGAACTGCAGAAAGAAAGAAGGTTAAAAAAAAAGTTATTTTACTTTATGTTATGCTTGCGTCTAACTGATGCTGCCTGGCTGAGGCCGTCAGGTTGACTTTGACCCCGCTGAGTGGCCTCAGGTGTGGAGCAATGATGAGTACTATCTGGAGAGAAAAAGCTGCTTATATGAACAACTGCTCTATTCTTGCCTGGCCTCACTTATGCAGGTATAGCAGGAAATATGTAGCCCTGACCTTAAGGGGCTTTGGCCAGATTTATTCATTAGGAGTCTATCTATGTTTGCCTTCACCTGTTCTCAAAGAGGCCAAGACATTTCTTTGGTTGTTTTTCTTTTCTGATCTTTACTCTTGCTTCCCACTGTTTCCACTGCCAGCATCTGTTAATATAGGCTTCTTGGGCACATTAAAACCGATGTAGGCCCCAGCACTTGCAGTTAAGTATATAATATATCGTATGTGTCATAGCTGCAGAAAAAATAGACATTCATTAATTTTAGAGGTTTTAAGGGGCCAGCAACTTAAAAACTTGCCTGGACACCTGCTTTTTTGTTTTGCTGAGATATATTAGAAACATAATTCAGTTTGCTAGAAGCTTGAAACAAATGACTGCTATTCAAGATCGAATTGATCCAAAATCAAACAATTAAAATACTAACAGAACCAAAATAATAATTATTAAAATAACTACCCTTTATCCTCGCTCTCTCTTGAAAGTCATTCAGCAACCTTTAATATTTTTATACTGTAGTGATCAAGTCATTGTGGCTGTGCCAGAGTCATCTGGAAGACTTGGTAAAATGAATAGCTTCACATTATTAAGTGAAATGATGCCTTGCTATATTTAGCTCTTTTACTCAAAGACCTTCAGCCCAGTCCCACGGCAATAATCAAATAGTCACAAATTGCATTTAACTTACATGAGCACAAACTGTCCTTAATTATTGTGACTTTGAAACTGGTATATTCAGTTGGAAGTATATTTAAAGCCTTCATCCCACATGTTATTTTTTATGCCTAAACTTGTGAGTACAGTGAGTAAAAATGAATAAAAATAAACATGACTTGTGTGCAAAAGTAATTAATTAGTAAGAAATTCATATATATTCATATACTGACTGCTTTGCCACCCATCACACCTCCAAAGCTTTGTTTATTATTGTTGTTGTATAAGTTTCAAGAACTTAATTTTGTGCCCATAACAGGATAACAGGAAAACAAAATAAAAATGAAGGTAATAAAAATAGAATCTGAAGCTATAATAAACGTAGCCTTAGGTCTATAAATACCTGGATAATGACATTCCATCATTCCATGCAATTTAGTTTCTATATGCCATCAGAGTGGATTTTAAATGAAATAGTCAAGATGTTATGTATTTGCAGACATTCCGCTTAAATTTGAGGGGTTTAAAAAGTGTTACATTAACTGTTTTGGAAGTACAACTATATAGATATATATATATATATATATATATATATATATATATATATATATATATATATATATATATATATATATATATAATTATTGTTATTATTATTATTATTATTATTAAGAAAAAAACAATAATGAAAAATGCTAACCCTTATGCACATAATTTATAATCCTGCCTCGAAACATGGACTTGACTACTAAAAACAAAGGATATCGTATCTACAGAAATTAATGTATGGAGGATTTTTCAGGAGGCTTGAAGTAAATAATGCACAAAAAAACAGTGTCAAAAAGTAATGATATTTGTTTGAATCGTGATTTTGATTTGCAACAAGCTAAATATTTTTGCATGCTGTCAGTTCAACAAGGCGGGAACACCTGAAACAATTGAATGAATTGAGATAGAAAGATTAATGCATTTGGCGATTACACTCCGATGACCCATAGACTCAAAGAAGACGGGCGAGAAGATGATTGGACTAGAGTAATGATGTCAATATTGAGACTGACAACATGGGAAAGTAGTAGACATGTAAACAGAAAAGCAACCGAACAGCCAGGAAAGCAGGTAGATGAGTGATTACAGATCTTCCTTATTGAACTTACTCATAAGCTTAATTTATGTTCTACTGGTGTCACAGACATTATCACAGAAATAAACTTCTATTACACTAAACTGCATGATGCAAATAACAAACAAAACACATGATTACAACTGGGATATGTTCTATATATGTTAAGACTGTCATATTAGTAATATGTTCAATGACAATGACTATAAAAATTAATACAAATTACGAATAATGTTAACTATTTCTTATATTAAGTTGACTCTATCATTAACTTATTTAAAAATGAATTATTAGATAAAATCTATATATAGTGTTCTGTATTATATCTGATAAGATATAATTACATTGTGGAGAGCCCACATTTACTTTCATTTTTAATTTAATTCTCTTTACGTAGCAACAAATCACTACAACAGTTGTCTCACTGAGCTTTATATTGCAAGGTATAGATCCTACAATTTTAAAGAGAAATCCCCACCAATCAGATAGCTGCAAATCTTGCTCAAAGCAGCATTTTGCTGTCTTTTTAGGAAGAAACCTGTGGCGGTATCATGGAGGGCCAGCCATCTGCCACAACTGGTTGGAGGTGAGGGTAAAGAGAAAAGAAAAAAGGAGAGCACAGGGAGACAAAGACAAAACACACAGTATGGGAGAGAGAATACAAATGTTAATGACATGCAGTAGTGGCATATAAACACACTGGGAGTGAAAAGAGTGAGAGAAGAAGAAACGCTCAGTGCATCACGAAGTTCCCCAGCAGCCACAGCCTGTAGCAGCATGACTAAGGGATGGTTCAGGGTCACCTAATTCAGCCCCAACTATAAAATTTATCAGAAAGAAAAGTTTCTGCCTAAGCTTCAAAGTAAAGAGGGTGTCTTTCTGTCTGCCTGGTTCCACAGGCGAGGGGTCTTGAGCTGAGGGCTCTGCCTCCCATTCTACTTTTAGTAACTCTAGCAACCACGAGTAAGCCTGAGGGAAAAGAAAGATAGTATTATGCCAAAAAGTCTTTAAGATATGATGGGGCATGATTATTTAAGACTTTGTATGAGAGGTGGAGGATTTCCAATTCAATTCAATTGTAGATTTAACAGGGAGCCAATGAAGAGAAGCCAATGTGGCAGAAATACGATCTCTCTCTCATCCCTGTTTGTACTCTCACTGTGGCATTTTAGATCAACTGAGGGCTTTTCAGGGAGCTTTTAGAACAGCCTGATAATAAGAATTACAGTACTCTAGCCTCCAAATAATAAATGCATGAACTCCTTTTTTTTCAGCATCGCCGTGACAGGACTTTTCTAATTTTAGCAATACTGATCACATGAATGAAAGCACTGCTACATGTTTGTTTAATGTGTGCAGTGTACGTGTGTGTGTGTGTGTGTGTGTGTGTGTGTGAGAGAGAGAGAGAGAGAGAGAGAGAGATGAGAGAGAGAGAGAGAGAGAGAGAGAGATCCTGCACAAAAATGACTCCAAGATTTCTAACAGTGTTTCTGGAGGCCAAGGTGATGTCATCCAGAGTAAGTATCTGGTAAGGCAGCATTTTTATAAGATTTTTTTTAGGGTCAAATAAAATAACCTTAGTTTTATTAAAATTTAGAAGTATTCTGAATTTAGAGTACTATGTCATATGTTTATCAATAATTGCTGAATGTTATTGTTTTCTTCCTATAAAGGTACTTTATCATTTCTGCTCAGTGATTCCTGGGGCATCAGTTACCACCATTTAGTCAAAGTTGTTGGTGTCTCAGAGATACAAGGTTTCCACCTATGTGGTGGGAATTGAGAGACAAGTCACTCATGTAACTTGTGTTGTTTTAACCCAAACTACACTCTGACTGATTTGCATTGGTGCCTGAACCTACCAGCAAACAGCAAGTGAAAGTTTAGCTAAGCAGAGAGGGAAGCAATTATGACTAATTATCTTTTGTTAACAAAAGTGTTCACAGTGGTCACCTTTCGTTCCTGATCAGGGAGGTCTCTTCCAAAAAGACAGTGCTGCCATCCATGGTGCTCAAAGCTGCACTGATGAAGATGAAAATGACGAAAATGCAATTCATATGTTCTGCAAACACGTATCAGGAGTTTCAAAGACTGCCACTAACCCTGTCAGAAATTCAACTAGAAAAAAAAAATCAATAAAGAGTGGGACAGTGGCATTTTGAGCTCAAGGCTTAACACTGGGTGGCTATGCATGGTGCAGCCAGAAGCTGAGAGGTGAGTGGGATGCAGCAAAAGGCAGGTGGAATAAAGTGACCTAGGTTGAGAGCAGAAGGGGGGGTGATAATAATCCATGTGAGTGACTCAGAGTGATGGGCTTACCTGGCTATGAATATTTCAGACAGCACCGAGGTGTGTTATTACGGCTCAGTGGGAGCACTCACAACATGGGGCAAGACATGTGCTGTCACAAGATAGGACCAGGCAGACAGGCGCACACAAACAATGTAATTTTTTCCCCCAGTATTCAGAAAGAACACAAAATTGCTCATCCATGTTGAATAGCTGAGTGGCAAAAAATGTTTTCATCAACAAGCTAGCAACAGAATCTTCCACAGACATGCTCCTTCAAATCAATATACCAACCAATCAATAAACAGGGAAAGATTTACACCAATCGGAAGCCTAGCTCCGCAAGTGGAGAGAGTAATAAACCCATGTGCAGCATTTACTCGAGTTGGAACAGTCCCACTTGCCAAGAAGATGATTAAATAAATATTCTGTTTACATGAACTGGCTGCCCAGGGGTCTGTAAACTAGTCTAGCAAAGCAGCCTTACTCAGCTAGCTAACAATTCAGAGCCTCTGGCCATAGTTGCTCCATTATTTCACCAGCCTCTGCCTCTCAAGCCACCATCTCTTTTACAAAACAGTGTCTAGAGATGAAACTCTCAGAGCACTGTGATGGAGAGGCATGTGCTGGTGTGGAGACACTAGATATATCCATGATGGTGGGAGTATCATTTTATATGGACTAGGGTCCACATCAAATGCCAACAGCAAATACTGCACAGCACACGCACAGATGGAGCTTATAGGAAAAGAGACAGTAGCAGTACTACAGTTTTATTTTTTTAAATAGTGGACATATTTTTGCCCTGATTTTCCAAGTATGTGTACTATATCCACGAACAAAAGCATCAAAGCTGTTACTATATTAGCATCCTAAGCATCAACTGTAAAATCATGAATACCTTTTTCATAGTTCAGGTCTTGTGTACTTGGGAATTATTTCTTTCAAGTCATTACACATATATTTATTAGCAACAGCTCCTGATAGCGACTTCTAGCATGCTTCCAGTATGGACACATGAGACAATAGCAAAGCCCCAAGCAGAGCACAGCTAGTCTGATGCATTATACATTACCCTTAGTCGTTCATCAGAGAAGGGTGGGGGTGCATTGACCTGTGTGCAAACTTGAGAGCAGCATTAATATGAGCGATGTTTAAGAATTCCATATCCAAAAATAAACGCTGCTGAAATTGTAATTAAGATGTGCCCCAGGGTTTTGTAGTTGCATTAGCTTGTTTATATTAGCTTATATTAGTTTCACATGCTCCTTGTTAGCCCGCTTGTCTTTGTCAGTTTCTGCGAGTCTCCTGAATACTTCCTTGACCTGTCTCCCTTGTGCCTCCTCTAATTTCTCGTAGTTGCATTAGAATTTCTATTCTCTAGCTCTTCCTTTGCATCCTGCCCACTTGCCTCCATTGTGGCTACATTTGAACTACACTTTAAAAAACAAAAAGCAGAAAGAACCATAAAATTGACCTAGCTGACAGCAGACGTCTTCTGGAGGAGCATAAAGAGGTGTGCTTCAGTCTTGAGAGATTACTCTTGGATATCCAAGGCTCTGTGGATATTATCTGTATAATTTCTGACAGCGAAAACAGTTTGTTTGGGCCCAAGCCCAGACATTCCATTCATGGCTGAGAACTTCATAGCGATTGCTTTCCCCAGGAGAAGCTGGCAGCCTTTCCTGGATTCACCGCCTCTCAACTTAGGACAAGGAACTCCACACCCTGTCACAGTTGGAACATGAATGACTTTTCCTTTTTCTGCAGCTCTCCTGCAAAACCAAGTAGGCTGATATTCGTCCCGCACCAGAATCTGAGTCAGCTGAAAAATTCCCTGTTATTAAAACGCAGTAAGCTTCTCCTGTTTCTCAGACTGTTCGTGAGCCAGCAGACCTTTCTCCCTTTTTCTAAGTATAAATTTAAGATAGAGACAAAGACTGTCAGTAAATTGTCAGTGTCTTCTCTGATTCCAGAGAAGGCACTGAGAAGAATTATCCCCATAATTCTCCCTGGTTCTATCCCGGCATGTGCCAGTGTCTGCTCTGTTTCTGGGTCTGAGTCGACTAATGGCTTCCCTGAATTGGATAGTGCACATATCAGTCGATGTGTCTTCAACCTCCAGTTTAGCAGTTCTTTTCTGAATTGGTCTTTTGCTCATTGGGTTGATTTTTCAGTTGACCACCAGCCTGTGGACAACCTTCTTTACTAGCCTCCTCCCATAGCCTAAGTTAGTCATTTCTGCGAGATCTCCTGCACAATAAGAGCATCTGTCGGCCCTATCTGTTGATACATGTCCAGTGTCCCACTAGTCTGGTTTTCGGTGTTCTGCATCCTGCCCTTCAATGTCCAGATTGCCCACTGCTGAGGGCTCACCTCCACCTCTGGCTGCATGCCCGACTGATTCTGTCCACCAGCATGCGCTGCCAACCCGCTGGCCTGCATCCCGAAGAGTCCCAGCATCACCGGACACCTGTCACACACCAGTTGCCCCAAATATTGAAATCATAACAACCATATGTTCTTCAAACAAAATATATTAACACAAAAATGTCGTATTTGGAAACAGCATTATTGCACATCGTTGCATTGAATGCATAATTGTGTTTGAAATATGATGATTGTGCTTTTAGTTTGTCATCAGTCTTCAATTCTGTTTTTTTTAAGACTTCAGATTTAGCTGCACTCTTGTAGTTGTTGTTTTTGTTTATTAATATATTCAGAGCAGGCAAAAGCAACCAGAAGCAAATGTTCACGTGTTTGTAAATTATACACATCAATAACTGTGCCTTTTACAAGGTTCATACATTTTCAAGAAACCTGTGCTTTGCAGCATAGTTTATATTATGGCATGATTTTTTGTTGGATGGTGTAATTGAGATTTAGGTACTCTGTTTGATGATAGATAAAGGATAGGGAGAGTGTTTCTAGTAAGTCCAGGACTTGATATTATTTTTTGAAAAAACTTCTAGGCTTTGCCTCTACTTCACAAAACATTTGTGTGGTCAGGTGTGCATTGCATCAACATAAAATGATACTACTGAGATTCAGAAAAAAAAGACACTGAATAAGCAAATTGCTGTTGCAGCAGCAGCTATTTGTGTTCTCATTGATGTTACAGAAATATTTATATCTCTGTGGAAAAGTACAAACTCAATATTTTACCCAACTGCTTTAATTATTCACTTCATTTCAGGCAAGGCAAAATGATAGCTAGAACCTTGTCAGTGCAGCAAAACAGCAAGGAAGCAATGCAGTTCTATGGCTGATTCCGTTAGCATTTGGATTAGCATGATGAGGTTTCTGTCATGCTGGCAGGCGCAGGACTTATTGGCGTGAAACTGGGTGGGTGTGGGGGGGCCTCGGGAGGGAGCCGCAGTCTTCGCTAGCACGAACGGCACCTGTAAAATAGCCAAGCAGGTGTGCAATCAACCTGTGTGTAGTGCTCTCACAGGGCAATTTTTTACACCTGCCACAGAGTAATTTGGGGGCAGCAGCAGGTTGCCTTGTAGTTGATACACAAATCACAATGTCTTTTGTGTGTGTGTGTGTGTGTGTGTGTGTGTGTGTGTGTGTGTGTGTGTGTGTGTGTGTGTGTGTGTGTGCGACCATTCTCAAAAAAGCAAACATTCTATTTGTGCCAAATTAGAAGCCACAGTGTATTTTACATAAAATATACATACATATACATATTATTACATAAAATTTATAAAGTTTGCTATTCTAAATCCTATTTTTTTTTAAATATCCCTTATTTCAACTCTGGTCACCATCTGCCAAAAGAACTAAATAAGCAAGTTACAGACCCAGAAATTCACAGATCTGCACTGGCTTTCATTCCGCACATGTGTCTGCTGTTATTTTGGAGATTAGACGAAAGGGTTGGAAGGTGAAAGGCTCCCAACCTCCATCCATTCTCAAGTTTTAAATTATTCTCAGCTGATCTTGTGTGCACAACCCTTACACCAAGGGTTTCACTTGACAAAGTCAAAGCAAAACAATTCAACATCGTTATTACCAGCTATATCCTGTTAATACTTAAATAGTGCGTTTTATACTGGCTTTCCTTTGTTACTCAGAAAAGAAAATAGAGGTCACCTCTAAGTCAGGTTCCTTTGGTAAAAAGGAGACCTTTGGACACCGACGGAGACTGGAGGGAAGCTGTACACTGAATATTATGTTCATACAAAGAAAAAGTTTTATAGTTCACTTGAAAGAATTGAAAGTACTGATAGCATCCACATACAAAAGATCCACATTAATAGCATATAACATTTAAACTGCAATTTTAGAATTCATACAGCTGATGTTTTATTATTTCTTTATAATACACACCTGCATTTGGTGGATTGTGTGCGTGTATGTGCAAACCCTGACGAAAACACTGAGTCTGTTTTTTTCATGCTTTGAAAATGTCCTTGCAGAGCTACACAGCACATTACAAATATGCTTTTACAGATTAAGCAATATTCCTTTTTACCAAAGCTGACCTTCGTGTTTAGTGAAGTGCTTTTAAAGAATTTAGCAGAAGTGAAGAAGCAATGATAATGAAAATCAAAACCATGACAGTACTTATGACAGTTATTGGAATTATTTTACGAAAATGATGTCAGTTTATTTGGCCAGTAAGTGTGCTTGCAACTGTACTTATTGTATGGTGTATCATATTTTGGTTAGCTAATGAGCTAAAAGGCTAAAAGAAGAAATTGAAGACAGATGCTAAAATGCTTCCAATGATAGATGAAAAATAGGACTACTCTAATCTCAGTGGCAGCATTAATGAATCATAGCTCTGTCATTTTGCATGAAAGAAGCACCTCAGCATTAAAAGCAGCATGTGTTGAACGGCGTGGTACTTTCCTTCACTGTTGCCAAGGGAGCTGAAGTGGACATACATGAATAAGCTGGAAGAGCCGTGGGCAGAACTTTATCCTCCAGCAGTGCTACCAGCTCTGGACAAAGTTGGGGGGTGTGCAGAAAATGCCATGAAATGCACTTAAGCAGTAGGAGGAGAAAAGCAGTGCCTCATCTAGCATTAACTTATCTGAAGAAAAAATTCAGCTTTAACACCAAAGAGCAATTTTTCCTGCTTTTTCATTGTTCAATCGGAGTGGCATCATAAAAAGGTTTTTTATAATTTTTGGCCTGAGTGGTGTGATTAGAAAAAAAACACACAACACCTTTCAAGATGTTAATTCTCTAAGAAATTTGCACATTTTTCAAGCCAATTTTTGTGTTTCTGTGAACCTCCAAAAATAATCACAAGTTCAAGATTTTAGCTGTAATTCTACACTTACATGTTTGTGATAACCGGATGAAATTTTGTCTTCTTGTTCTCATCGTTGCCTTAAACGATCGGAAGAGGTTAAGGTAAACGGTCAAATTCGTGAAACGCCTCACATCAGCATTTGAGGTGAACTGTTTATTTTGAGCTGGAAAAAAAAACAACACAGCAGTTGCAAAGTTGCAGATCCCCGGAGGGAGAGTTGAATGACCTGCCAAATCTAATTTCTCAGTGTGTGTATTTACCAGAGTAGCTTTAGCGGGGGAAAATGTATTGTGTCAGCGCCTGGCAGTTCTCTCTGTTATGGAAGTTCAGTGACCCATTATGTGGTGGTGTGGTATGTGCTGCAGTGGTGTGGCATGCACTGTAATGGCAAAATGTTTCAAATTACTTGTTGTCATGCTGAGATTTACATATTTGAGTCTGGCGCTGGAATAAGCAACAAGGGTTTAGACAAAAGCTTGAGTATGGTTTTTTGTTTTTAAGTTTAACTTCCTCATAGGAGAGACATGGTTAGGTCAAAATGTTTTTATTATTCATGCAAAATGTACAAATATTTTATGAAACATAATGGTTATAATTTATAATATGGCCTGCTTCTAAATGTGTAATTCCCCAGTAATTAAATTGAATTTTAAAGTATTTATATTTCCGTACACATACTTAAAGGTCATTTTAAGTAGTTTGTCATTTCATGTTAATTTGATGGAAAAACTAAAAAATATTTCCCCATCTTACAGTACAAAATGAGTGTGGGCCATATCATGGAGTGGAGTATACCGAGTCGTTGTTTATTTAAATCAAGCCGATTTTTAAAAAATACACTCATTTTGAAAGCTGCCTTTAAACAGGGATGTAAAATATCTAAATATAAATAAACAGGCAACTGAATAATAGAACATCCATCATGCACATGACCATATGAACAATAAATAGAGATGTAAAGCCACGCCATAATAAGGACCTTTAGTTATTTCTTTAAAAACCCTCAATTGTTACTGCTCTATTCCAGTGTATCTATCTTTACGTATTTGTAGGTGACTATAATTACACTGGAATTTCAATAAAATTTCATGTAATTACCGAGGAGATACACCTTTATCTATTACCGTACTAATAATGCTGGACACTTAGTAATCACCACAAACAACAGAAGAAATGTATAGAGAGAGAGAATAAACTCCAGCTCTACCAAGTGAGTATGCCGCATTGTGAAGAGGGCTGGAAGAAACCTAAGAGCATCTGATTTCTGTCCTGAAGACAATAAGGTACATCACTCATCGTCTGCCATGTAGCCCCATGGATCATATTTACACCCAGGCCGCAGACTGGGACTCCAGGGATGAGCTAGGATACACAGGAAGCAGAGGTCACTTGACCAAATTCAACCCATGGAGGCCTGTGGGGAAGAAAGTAACAGCTATACATCACACAGGAGGCCATCCATCACCCGAACTGTTCGATGCGAAGCGGCCACTTTGAGATTTGCTTCAGCCATCTGCCCTTAAGGGACGAGGTGGTGACAGAGGATTCTAAATATACACTATATGAGTCTCACAGACTAGACACAGGATGGAGGGTAAATCAGGAGGTAAAATATTATCACAGATATTTCATTTAGATTATTTGTATTCAATTATTACATTCTATGTAACAGCAGAGGAGCTTGATATTAAAATAGAATGCAAACTGCATAAACCTGGTGATATTGGTGTGTCTTATATAATACATTTACACACAAGGGGTGGTATATATTTTCTCTCTATCAGATGCAAACATATTGGTATTGCAGTTGTGAGAAAAGGAGGGAAAACCTAGCTGAATAGTGAATAGCGTCCCTAGCAATGATCCATTGGCACAGTGTGCAGACTGAGCCCAGCATTGCAAATTGTCTTTTTATGGTGCAATCAGGAGGAATCTGGCAGTGGTAACAGAAGTGCAGCCTGGTTCTGCAGGAACTGGAGTATTTCTGGATGAATGGAAATGTGTTCAAGAGTAAAAGCAGATTCTGATACAGCATTACATTGAAATCCTGATTTTCCTACACCAAGACAGAAGGTGTTCAAGGTTTTGGGTTTTGTTTTTCTTTGAAGAAATTACATTAATATGTTGTGAAGTAATTTTTAGTTATTTAACAAGTACAAAGGCCAACAAGCTGTGAACAAAAACAGAGATGTAAACAGAGTGTAAACACAACACAACCCTGTAAAAAGTTCAAGGAAAGACAAAATCTTTTCCTAAGCTGAAGTCCATATTAAACACAGTGTAGCAGAGAACACTAAACGTAAGTATTTGTTCCCAATGCTATGCAGTGGAAAGATTTCAAAATGCATTGTGAAAAGAAACTGCCTTATAGTTAAAAAAATAACCCATTCATTGAAAAAGAAAATCGAAATAACCTTTGCACCACATATGATGCCAAAGCTTCCTTCTGCACTCACCAGCCACTTTATTAAGAACACATGTTCACCTTGGTCTAAATCTTTCAGAGGTTGCTCATCTACTGGGATTTTCCTGCGCAAACTTTTCTAGGGTATGCAGAGAATTTTCAGAAAAAGATAAAACAACATGAAAACATGGATCCAACCTGCCTTATATCAATGGTTCTGGCTGCTGATGGTGTTGTAATGATGGCAGGATATTTTCTTGGCACACTCTGGGTCCCTTCATACCAGCTGAGCATTGTTTAAACACTGCAGCCTTCCCGAGTATTGTTGGTGGCCATTTGCATCCCTTTATGACCACAGTGTGCTCATCTTGTGATGTCTGCTTCTAACAGGATAACAAACCATGTCACAAAGCTCAGATCATCTTGAACTCAAATGGCCTCCACAGTCACCAGATCTCAATCCAATAGAGCACTTTTGGGATGTGGTGGAATAGGAGATTCACATCATGGATATTCAGCTGCCAAATCTGCAGCAACTGTGCGATGCTATCGTGTGCTATCAGTGCGGAGCAAAATTTCTGAGCAATGTTTCGAGCGCCTCGTTGAATCTATGCCATGAAAAATTAAGGCAGTTCTGAAAAAAGCAGAAGGTCCAAGCTGGTGTCAGTAAAGTGTAAAATAGTCTGTGAGTGCACAATAGACTGCGAGAATAAACGTAGGATTTAGTTAGTCAAAGGATCTTGCAAAGAAAGTCCTTCAAATGATGCAACATTGAGTGCTGGATTAAAATACTTCATAAATGTATCATTATACGACAGTTAATGTATTTTGGTCTTATATTGCACACAGTCATTTAAAAAAATAGTTACATATATTGTGTTTAGAAATGACTGAATCCCAGGGCTGCTGTTTTTGAGTATGCACACGCACAGCGTAGGGTGACAATCATGTGATTTTGCTGTGTTTATAGCATGCCATGCTGAATGCTATACCACCTGGTTCTGTCTGTCTGGGAAATATGCTGTCCTTTCACCTTCACCAGAAACTGCCTGAACCTTATTACATCTGAACTTCAAAGAAACCCATAAGCTATATTTTTCAACCCGTGTGTAATTTGGTATTTTGCTGAAAAATGCTACAAGCAATTTCCTTTTAGTTCTAGTTATAGAAACAGCTACAAGCACTGCCTCACAACCAATACAACCAATGCAATCTAAACCACACACACACACATTACCTGCCTAAGACTCAAAAGGAGGTGTGCAACGATTTACTGATTTATATTCACATTGTTGCTGAGAGCTTGCATCTCATTGAAATGTATTGTTTAGCCAGAACAACGGCACAGGAGCTCTGAATCACGTTCGTAGATTTCCCCTGGCAGGAAGAAGTGAAATAAATGAAGGTGTCCTTGTACTGTACATACGGGGTCTGTTTCAGGTGGACAGCTGGTGTAGATTAATTTGTGCTACTGGAATGGGACGGATCCATACTGTACAGTATAGCTTGAGCAGTGGCTTGCAGAAAAAGAGAGAGAGCGAGAGAGGTACTTCACTTTGCACGCCCCTGTATGAGCACTGCAGAGGATGAAGGTGAGGAAATATACATAAACGGATCCACCTGAAGTTCCAGTGATGAAGTCCATTTGTACGTTTGCAAAGGTCTCAGGAAGAAAATAGACCTTCCACACTGATATAACTTTTCTTAACTGCCTCACCTCCTGTGCTGATACTGAATAATTCAGTGACTATTAGTCTACCATTTGTCTGGACATTAAGTCTCCTAGCAACATTGCTGACTTTGTCATTACTTAGCTACTGCACAGAGACACAAGGACAATATTCTCACACAACCGAAATGCATAAAAAATGTAGCTTAGGCACAGTATGGTTCCCTTTCACCACTGCGTCTCTAAGGTTTTATGAGTGCTAAATGTAATAGGTAGATATTCTGAGAATATCTTTGAGTTTAGTTATGTCAGTGCCATGTTTTCATTACATCATTAAATTATTTATTTGAACTTGTGAACAGCTAACAGCCAATCATGAAATATTCAAGTGTCCTTTTGTATTTTATTTAATCTTTATCTCACCCAAAGGTAGTGCTCTGTGATGACCTTGTACTAAAAGTAATATAATTAAACACCAAAAGCTGCATTAGAGTTTAGAGAAAAAACACCATCAACTGGGGAGGGGCGTAATAACAGTCTATGCGGGGCCATAACATGATTCACTAATGACTCTGACCATCCAGTGTGATCACATTTCAGCACGGGCATGCTTGCCCACACTTTGAGGCCCAGAGATTGTAAATGTCAGTGGCTTGTCACTCAGACTTAGTCCCACACGGACAGTGAGATGGAGCCTGCTAAAAGGGAAGGCCAAATGACAGGACAGACATTAGTATCCTGCCCGACTCATTCAATGTCTGCCTGTCAATCTCAGGATATGTTCCAGGCACCACTTTGCCACTTTATGCATTTTCCAATTTCTATTCAGAACCTTATCTCCATTAAATACCTCACCAGCGGATGTTGATTGGTTCTCATCTTTGAATAACAGTTTAAGATCTCCCAATCAGCTGTGGCCACAAATTGCCTACCCCAGTTTCTCCAGGGTTATAATGAAATGGAAAATAAAATCACGTCTTCAGATTCAGGGATTGGGTTTGAGTGAAAGTGTCCTCCTTTCAATTACTGCAGAAATGAAAAGCCAAAGCTCTGAAAAATATCAGTGCAAACATCAGACATCCTGAGAGTTAAAAAAGAAAATTACATTTTAAAACATTTGACAAGTAATTGCAAATGTGAAACACAAGTCATGGAAAGCAAAGTGTGCAAATAGTTAATTTTAGTTTATTAGCGCCTTTATTTAATGACTGTTAGTCTTGTTTACCTAATGGAAAATGTCATTTAACTCTGTTTTTCAGAGCATACAAGTTCCTTGTGAGAAACATTTAGCCCACTTATAGCTGATTGTGACTGTAGCATTTACTGTACAGTTCACGATGGGTTAAGATGTATCCACCACCTGGCAACAGCGATATAGATATGTGCTGTGACAACCAACTAGATCTTGTATACACTCCAGCAAAGCTGTGCACATTTTCTCTGCTCATGCCAAGCCTCAATGACACAGTACCAGTCCAAAGCCAAATGGCCACTAGGCTTTTGTATTAGTTTAAATAAATCTCACTTCGAAGAGGAATATGTTCCTCTGGATATGATGCAGTGTACTCTCCTGGGGTTTGGATAAAGTGACTCCAAACACACCAGTGACTTCCATCTGCTCACTGAGTTATGCTTATAAAGTCTGTAATTAGATGCATAGTTAATTCCTGCTATCTATCAGTTTATAGCTGCAGTGCTCGTGAGTTTGGTGGTAAAGACCACCAAGCTGTCAAGTGCTGGCACCAAGTAGAGAACATTTTATCTCTCAGTGCAATGACTCACGCAAAGACATAGCTGAAGAATATATTTACGTGTCTGGTAAAGTCAACACAATGTATTTTCACATTTCCTTTGTAGTTAAAAAAACCCAGCACTCCAAAAGATAAAATAGTTTTACGTTTTTCATGGAGGAAAAGAAAAAAAATATTCTTGCAGTGCAGGAGATTTCAAAGACAGTGTTTAGAGAAATTTAGTGATGGTCAATTGAGGCGTATTCAGGATGGGGACGAGCTTCTGTGCAATGTGTTGACCATGAAGGGAAAGCGTAGCAGCAGCTCTCAGGAAACAACATGCCACACCCCCCGACGGGTGGAAGTGGGATCTAAAATGTAGGGATTATTAGAAACAGGCCCCTGTTCACAAATGTAGAGATGGGGAAATTGGAATTTAGCATTGTGGTTTCACACCTCCCTCCCATTAACACTGACAGCCTGTAGTACATGAGGTACACCAATGGCAGCAGTGAACGCCCCTTCCAGAGAGTTCAAGGGCTACTTAGTAATCTATCACTGCATTTATCAGTGTAAGAAAGCAGCACAGCTACACCAGCAGCCTCCTACGCAAATCTCTGTCACCATCCTCGCCCATGTCAACCCTCCCATCTGTTTGGCCACAATTAATATGGTTGATTGAGTTGCTTTTTCACAATAGAAATGAGCAAATGAGGAAAGAGATTCAGGACATTTAAATTACTGCTGTGTGCATGTCGTCGTTGCACAAAACCAAACACATGATTTTAAAAAAAAAAAAATGGTGTAGAAGATTATATTCAAATGCTTGCTCCACTCAGGATATGATGAAATAAAAAGCTTAGTTTTAGAGGTCAGACTGTGGATGGTATATATGAGGAAGCATTAAGATTAAAGCAGGAGTCAAATAATGTGTTTGGCCTGTCAATCTCTATGACCTATGAAATAGAGATTCGGATTAGAGGGGGAGTGTATTTGATTAAGTTTTTATATGTTTTGATTTTATCAACTTTCACTGAATTCTATTATTGTTGGGTCTTACTATATAAGGCACCTTGAGGCGACTGTGGCTGTGATTTGGTGCCTTATGATTGAAACAGATTTTCATTAAATGAATAGTTCACAGTAGGTGTTGCGTATAAAAATCATTTTAGAAAGACATGCAAAATAAAATGCGCAAACCACAGTCAGATAAGAAATAAGAGACGACCATGTGGGTATTTGTTCGTCTAACACTTGGATTTAAGGACAACCCTGGATCTGTCTCTGAGGCTTGCAGAACTAAAAAAATATAATTGCAGCAGAAGGTGAAAGGAAACAAAGGAAATCCCATCACTGTGAAGAACCGAGAGCACAAAGCGTTGGTGAAGCAGCACACTCTGCTAACATTTTTACCACAGAGAAATGCTGTGGAGAAAGAGAAAATGACCATTTGCATTTTCAAATCCCTTAAATGTAGTGGACTGCTGTAGACTACATCCTAAGACTTCATTTCCCTCTCACCCAGACACACACATACACATACATCAGTGGCAGGGGTAGCAACTCTCCTTTGGCAGAGACACTAAGCACTGAACAGTTCTGAGCACAGTGGGAGGCTTTGGCCACCTGCATAGTGTGGAGTGGAGATAGAGAGGGAGAAATCCGACATTGAAATTGGTGGTAGACGCTGCGACATTTTTTTTAACACTCCAAGGATTCCCACAATTTGTTTGGGGGGGTTAAACCGTGCTTAGGTATTAGAGGGGCATGAAACAAAATAAATCACAGATTCCCCATTGCCTTTTTTTTTTTTTTTTTTTTTTTGGTAAGTCCCACACAGGAAGAAAAAATCCTTTAATGGTCCCCCAGGCCCACAGAAGACCTATGCAAAATGTAAACAATGTTTGCACCTACCTTTGAGCCTTGAGGCCCCACTACTGCGCCGTGTTCATTAGAGTGGAAATGATATGTGCAAACAAAGAGAGGCGCCCAAGCAGCACACTCTGCTGCTTCTTTTCATCTTAGAATTGCAAATGAATGCAGCCTCCTCACCTGGTCCCTGCAGGCAATGTCCCAGTGCCTCCAATCAGTGCTTTATTGACAGCAGGCATACAGCAGGAAACTGGAAGCACTAATAGTTGAGGATGATGCCTGATAAATATGTTCTCCCGTCTAACTGCACCCCCACATATCTTACAGCCTGGCAGGATGGCCTCCAACCAAGGTCAAAATGTGAAGACGCTCTGAGAACACAGCTGCTTATGCCGATGCTGGCACACAGTGTTATTTAAGAGTCGGTTGTGACCGTGTCTGGCTGCTCTCCATCAGCTTTGTCATTTTGAAAAGGTGCATCTTTGTCCATGCTGGCACATAATCTTGCTGGGGGAGGCAAGAAGGTACCGTGAATATTTTGAGAGAAATTCATCCAAGGCGATGCTTAAAGGTTACTAGAAAACACAAATATTCAGATGTTCTACTTAATAAGCTAAATGAAAAGCCTGGCATTCTATATAATTGTATGGGACACTCTTGTCCATGGAGGTGCAGCTTTAGACTTCCAGCGCAGCAAATGTCTGTGGCCTAACCGCTCTGTTTAAATAACAGGGAGGGTGGCACCGTAAACACAGACTTGCTTGGCTTTGTTGAGCTAATGACTTCCTGCTCCAGTGGCTTGTGAAACAGTGTTAGAGCCAAAATAAGTAAAATCGGGAGCAGAATTTAATCTGTCACTCAATGGAAAGCCTTTAAGCAGAAACATGCAGCCATCCGGAGGGTGCACGCAAGTGAAGTGAAATTACAGCAAAAGCTCCCTGGCACAGAGTGATGCAGCAGAACAGGTTGTGTATAGGAGCGAGGATTACAGATTGGTTGGATAAATAGGGGGATTCTTTAAAGCAAAAACACACTGTGTGTGAATGTCAACCAAGGTGGTAATCTAAAACCCATCAATCCCTTTGAATCTAGGTAAGCTTTGCCTATGTAGAATAAAGATTGATGTGGAAGGAAGACTATGCTTGCACTCAGGTTTTTGATCTTCCTGAATTTGCCCAAGGCTTGGTTTTGAACTGTGTAGATGTGCAGCAGTCAAATTAACAGCCCGAATGGTAGTGTGAGCAACATTCAGTCTGCCTCCCCATCTACTCGGAATTAATCATTTCTATGAATTGCTTGTTTCCTCTGTGCTCTCCTGGGAAAACTGGATGGGTATGATGAGACACTTCCATGCAGTAGATGAGCTAAAATTAATCAGACATCAGATTTTTTTTCTTAAACTAAAACTGTCCTCCTTGCTTTGTAACCATTTCTCAAACTGTTTTCTGATAGTGGTGAATTTCAAACTAATGTGAATCCAAATTATACCTCTATGCAATTACAGTGAGCCAACACAGATTTTTGTAAACAGCAGAATTTATTTGCAAAAAAAAAAATCCCTCTGAGATCACGCATATAACATGTGGCAATCTGTTCAACAATGAAAATAGACAAGCCTTTTAAAAAGATACGATGAAGTGCAAAGTTTTGAAGTATTATCTGGTAAAGTCAGTTACTCCAACTTGGAGGCAATGAAATGTAGGGTTTTTTTCTTCTTCTTCTTCATTTAACAAGTCTATTCTGAAAAACTGACATCAAAGTTTCCTGTGTTCCACATTAATATTCATGTCTGAAGCATAGAAAAGAAAACTGAGAAAATAATATGCTAATAGTAAGACAGACACTTCAAGCTTTTCTTCGCATGAGCAGAAAGCCCATACATTAAAATCCATTACATCACACTAAGGATATCATTATCAAGGTTAAATAAAGAAGTATTCAGTTATTTTCATATGTGCCTGAAACGAAAAAAAATGCCAATAAGAAATCAATTCATACCTCTGTGCATCTGAAATTACATACAAGTATTAAATTTTATGAGCAGAGTGGTTTTAATTAAAGGTATTTTGGCAGTACTTTGAATGAAAAAAGCCCAACACAAGGAATAATCTTTCAAATCCTGCTGCTGATATTTTAACATATGGCTCTAATGATCCTTTAAATTACATTCAAAATGACAGCTTTGAGAAAGAGCCTCAATATAAAAGAAAGAAATATGATTTTAAGGGCTGTTTTTACATTCCCAACCCAAACTTTTCTCATATGCAAACATTAACTATTTATAAGAATATAATCCATGTGATATTTGGCACCCTGAAATAGCAAAAAGGTATGGAATTATTTGCTTAAGCCAATTTGCCCAAAATGCTCTAAAGATCATCTTCATCGTACACTTTTAAAGTAGTAAAATCAGCAACAGAGAGATCAGAACAGACTTCATTTTATTATATATCCAAAAACTGGAATAATCTCCTGTGGGATATATTATTTAAAGAAGCTATATTAGCAACAAAAAATGCATTCCCTTTGAACTTTAAGTAGCACAAAAATACAGCAAACTTCATCTCAATAAAATACTTGTAGCTTTATTCAATTTTATCTGAGTTGCATCTAAAGCACTTGATTCAACATAGTAGATATCCATTTAAACTATCAATGCACATTGAAATCTTAACTTAACTCCATTTCTCAGCATTTCCAACACAGGTCATCTTTAAAACCCTAACAGCTTGGTTTTAGTTTTGTCGTTGTTGGTTTTTTTTTTTTTAATTTTCCTGTCAGCAATAATTAGCTAACCTCACATTCTTAAAATTATGAATATCTCAACTTGCAACAAGAGCCATATGTAAACGGGCAGTGAGATAATTAATTAAAAAGAGGTTAATTCCTCCCACTGCAGTAGTCTACATTAATGGAAAAGATAAGAATAATCTTAATAGTTGGTCAGACCTTCTTGAAGAAGTCCAAAACCAAAGCAGGCTTATCTAAATCCTCTTGGCAGAGCTATCTGTAAAGTCAGAAAAGTGCAGAGGGGTGCTTAAATATGCCTGAAAAGCAGCTCTTATAAATAAAGCAGCAGCACAAAGGTTCTTCTGATAGTCCTTCATTTTAATATTCTTTCAAATAATACTTAAAAGAAGCATAATTTAAGCAAAATAATTTTATGATGTTATTAGGTGTGCCACAATGAGGATAATGAAATGCCCAAGCTAACCTACTCAACAAAAAGCATTCTTTGTGTGCCTCATTTCTGTTCTTGTTGGCTGGGAAAGAGTAATAAAGTTAGCAGAAAAGAACTGTGTCCCTGTTGTGCGATTGGTGTCACTGAAAAACCAAGGTTGACAGGCTGTGGATTATGACGAGCTCTCTGCCAGCGAGCCCTCGCAGTTGATCTGCCTCGGCGCCTGCCCCCCATCTCTGTCCACCTCATCCTCTTCATCTGATCTGGGCAGACTCGCATCTCTCCGGTGTACAGGAGGGCTGTAGGGGTCAATACACATACAGACACATTAGAACACGATTTCTTTTATAGCCCCATAAAAAAAGGCAAACACACATAAAAAAGAAAAGAAAAGAAAAAAACAGCTTTTAAGATACAAAACTCTTGGCTGACTCTTTCCAGTCAATAAACTCTTAAATGAGCAAGACATGCATGCACTATGTTAGCATGGTTTCCCTCTTTTTGCGTCACAGAGATTCTAGCTCTGTGGACACCAATAAAAAAAACTCTATGAATCATTAAAAGAAATTTCTTATTGAGCTAAATGCTTAAGAATTACATGCAGAAGTATTGTAATGGCACCATGTTCAGATATTAGTAAATATGTGCTGTTAGTAGGTTAAATGTAGAAGAGATTAAATCAGAACCAACACAGCATTCAGTGAGCTTGTGCCTTGCTTCTGCCTCTACTCATTAAAAAGGTTATTTACCTGGAGCCATTCTTAGAATCCATTGTCATGACAACTCATTACATCAGAATCACTCATTGCACTAGTTTGATAGCAGCTTAGCTTACTGCAGAGATTCCAGTATATGAATATTTCCATTAAGATACAATTTAATGAGAACAAGGAAAAACCACTGAAACAGGCTCTTTAACACTAACATAGTATCTTTCTGATTAAACACACACGAGTGTCCTTGAGTATTAGACATCTGCTTGAAGTACACTGCACTGCATGTTCAACATACAAAATGCTGCATTTCATCCATGCACTGTGTCAGTACATAAGCCAAGGACACTAACATTTAAAAATACTTTTTAAAAATTTGATAAAATGGGTGCTTGCAAATTAACATATTTATAATTTAATTACCTTCTAGCTATATCCATGAAAACTAATATATAACCAGATTGCTTTAAGCCACCTGTGTAACTAGCTTCCAGAGCAGCAAGATGTATCAAAACAAGCAATACAAATTAAAATCAAAATGTCCTAATAATTACTTTCAAGTAGGTTTACTTTAATGAAGTGTGAAATGAATATTTGACCATTTTGCAAAAGCAACAGCACACAGAGAGCTGTGTTTTAAGGCTAAATTGTTAACACATACAGAAAACTGGCCTTTATTAGTTCGCTGGCATAAGTATGACAAGAACAAGAGATGCTATCAGGAACTCAAAATAGATAGCTTTTGAGGCAGAGCTAATTTTAGAATATATTACACATGTTTATATCAAATAATATCAACAGTCACGTCACACCTGAACTCTTCACAGTTAACATGCAAAAAGAAAAATAGGTGTAATTAAATTTTTTCCCCGTTATTGCCAGCATCTGTTTATCGGTTTGTGCTAGAGGAACAGTCACAGGCAGACACTCTTCTCTTAATACTATGCGTGCAAAACACCATCTCAAACACCATTAGGAAAAACACTCAGATTTGCAGAGATGCTTTTTTTTTTTAAATAAAAAACACACAGGAATGTAACACTGCTTTATATCACTACTATTTCAGGACAAATATTTCAGTGTGCTGCCTGTGATGCCTTGGAGCGGGACAAATAAAAGCTAAAAAGAATCTGATGAATTGCAGTGATGGATTACTTTAAACCTAAATATAAACTGTTGTTTCTAATGGAATTTAAAAATAAAACTCAAGGAGTTTGTGTAATGCAAACCAGAGGCATCACTACAGTGTATGGAAAAATGTGAAGCTTAAATTAAGACAAATGTCAGTACAAGCAAAGGAAAAACGGTGGTAGGCATCAATAGGCCTGTGTCATGTTTGTCAAGAACACTGGTAGTAGTACAAATCAGCATTTGTTCTTCACATGGACCATTTAGTCAAAATGATGAATAAAAACCAAACTAAAAACAAAGAAACTGTCACACATAGCAAAAGTTAGTATTTTAAGTCAGACGACCAAACTTTATGGCAGGCTCGGGGTTATCACCACACCAAGTATCACCTTCGTTCAGTATCAGTCACTGTCATGCCTGTACAGGTACTTCATCACCAAGCTGTCCATTTTCTTCTGCTTCTTCTTTGTTTCCTTCTTGCTAGATTTTCCATGACCTGTAGGTTCCTTCTCGTCGTCATCAGATTCTTGTTTAGGGCACTTTTTAATACTACTGGAGCTGCGGTAGGAGATGGCTGAGTTGGAGGACGAAGACTCTGAAGAGGAAGAAGAGTCTTCTGATTCGCTTTTTTTCTTAGAGCTCTTCTTGGACTTCCTCTTGCCCTTTTTCAACTTTGAGCTCTTTCTGCTGTGATGGTCATCTGACGATGAGGAGCTCTCAGATGATGAAACTTTACCTTTTTTATCTAGACAACTACGAGAGCTGCTGGTGCTTGTTGGCCTGTTACTGTGCTCCAGAGTAGAGCCTAATGAAGAACGAAGCGGGTTAGAAGTGCTGCAGCCCAGCCCTTCACTTTCAACCTTCTTCCTACTGTCCTCACTCACTTGTTTCATCTTTTCATCCTTGTCCTCATCACTAGACTCATCAAGTTTGCTGCGTTTGAACTTAATAGGTTTGAAGCTCAGCACCTCATTAATTGCAGCCTCTAGGTCAGGGTCCAAGTAGTTTCGATGGGTGACTAATTTAATGTCTGACGTGTCAAGCGGATTGTTGTCTGATGAGCGTGTTTGAGCTGATGTAGAAAGGCTGCGACTGCGTGAGCGGGGACTGTAAGGCGAGGCTCCCCCTCTGCTAAAAGCAACACTCTGGCCGTCATCATCGTCATCTACGTGTAGGCCAAACTCACTCAGGCCACAGCTGCGAGCAACGGACAAGCGAGAGCTGCTGCGTCTCTCATCTTTCCAAGATGTGCTGCGATGGAGCGATCGAGGGCTCGATCGGCTCACACTGCTGATAGTTGACTTATTGTCATCGTCCATGTCCATCATTGCTCTCCGGGTGGACATCCTGCTGGGACCCACAGAGGATACCATGGACTCTTTATCAAACTCAGGGCTGCTGCGTGAAGTCCAGCGGGACTCCAAACCCTTCCTGGCTCTGCTGGTGGCTTCAGAATAGGCTAGAGAGATGACAGAACCTTTGTCTTCTAAGTCTTCCTGTGACCGACTCTTCTTCCAATCTTCCTGAAGGTCTCCAGATTTTGATTTAGATTTTCGAATGGAGGCATGGTCTAGTGTGTCAGGCTGTTCTTTGAGAGTGTTGAACAGGGAGCTGTCATCGCCTGTACCTCCTATGGAGTCCTTCAGATTGGAGCGTTTCCGGTAGCTCAGAGAGCTCAGGACAGACACCGATCTGCTCGGCTCTACCTCTTTCCCATCTTTGTCATTAAGCTTCTCCTTACCTTCTTTCATCTCTTTGGCATCTGCATTTGCTGAATATCTAAAGAGTCGCATAAGAAAAATGACAACCAGGAGAACACAAGAAGAAAAATACTGCGTATTTAAAGCCGGAACTCTCAATTTTAATTTCGTGAAATATTCACAGCTGATGTATGACAACTATGACAGCTTATATGTGGTAACTGAAAGGTTACATTTTCATACTTTGACACACTGATGTCAATTTGTTATAGAATAAATCTGTCATTTTCATTTTGTCCTTGAAACCATTCAAGAGTCAGGGAACACATCCAGTACCTCTGGCTATTGCTGTTATGCACAGTGTACACTGTAGAAAGTGAGGCAATCAACCAGTGAGAAGATCTATCTAACTGTGGTAGAGGCATCATTTTGCAGGCGTGCCAACTGGCCACGGGCCACTTCAATAAATTTGACAGCAGCCGCTTCCCCATCCTGCCTCCTGTCATTAGACAGATTACCGGGAGAGAGAGATGACACCTAATCACATGAAATACTCATCCTTCTGTTGCAAACTGCCCCAGGTAATCGTGGGCCTTTTTAAGGCTGGGGATGTGGGTAGTCTCATCACTGTTACAATGGGGAATTATACGGTCATCTGACAAAAAGCATGGAAAGCTTTCACTAACCTGGTGCTCTTCAGACTTCCCTCTTGTGACATGGTCTTGGAGGAGCCTTTGTTCTTGGAGAGCCAAGACTTAACTCCGTCCACACGGTCCTCCACTTCTGAATCTGTGTCCATCTCCTCTCCACTGTGAAGAAACCAAATCAGCTAGAGTTGATATAGAGCATCCAGGGCTTTCCAACAGCAAAAATACTCATCTTAAAATTTTTCTTCTTTAAGTAGAACAATCTTCCACACAAAGAAGAAATGTAGGGATGTGTTCTTTTGATCGTCACTTGGCTGTTTAATGTTAAATTCCAGAAATACATCAAGTATTTTATATAGTGTCAGATTACATAAATTACACAGCCAAGAAAAAAAAAAAAGGTGTTTGATTTCACATATTAAAAACTTTCTGTTAGCAGGTTACAGTTATTTCTCTCTCATATAAAAATAGGGGTTAGTATGACGCCATGCAACAGTTTGGTGTCCGTACAAGAGACAAATGTGCTGCAAATGCATTAGTGAAAAGGCGGTATGCAGATGAAGCTCCTGGAAGTATAATGAACTTGTTTGGCTGGTTCCAAGCTGCTAGCATCTGTGTGACTTGTCACCTGTCGTCCCTGGTGATTGTTATTGGAGTGGAGCCTTGAGACAGCCCCATGGCCCTATGCTTGACATGACAATCAATAAACAGAGACCTACAGATCTGGATGAAAGAGCTAAGCAGATCCCAGTTGATTTTTTTTCTTTTTTTGGTGAATATTCTGTGTTATGCATCCCATTGTCCTAGGAGGTTAAAGTGACAAGGAGGTGAGCAAAGTGGCATAACCTCTAAGTCAATACTGACACTGGGGTCAAATTGCATTAAGTGAAAAATCCTCTTCTCTTTTTTTCCCTCCCCTCCCTTCAGTGCGAGATATACTGCCTTCTTAGGCTGCATGATGTGTGAAAATAAATTTTCACATTTCACACTTTTGAAATTGCAAAGACACACATATGCTATGAAGGCATAAAGTATGTTTGACTTGTGTTTCTGAGCAGAGCAGAAAATTACATTCTTAAGAGACACTTCTTACGTTCAAGACAACATCCTCCATATTAAATACACAAATTAAGGTTCATTATAGAGAGCTCCAATTTGCAGTTCCTCTTTATCTTTTTTTGACTTACATAGCCTTACCTAAGATACCGTTGCAACAATCACGTTTCATCCATCTAAAATAATTGCTTCACATATCACAATTGTAGATATATAGTTCATCTTGTGTCTATATCAAGCTGAGCACCATTAAAAATAACAAACAGCAATGTAGATAACAGATCTGTCTCTGTGGACTAGCTTTTCTTTCTGAGCACTGGAAAATGTGGCAAACTGCTTATAAGGTGCAAACACAGTATTCCAAGAGGTGTGAGATGACAGCTAGACAGCTCCAGCCTCCATAATAGCTCTAGATACCATATGTGCATTTACATAGGTCTCCCACTAAAGAGAGTAGTGTCTCCTTTGTCACCAATCTCTGTGTCACACATTCATTTTTTCTCCTCTCAGAACAAATTGTGTTCTTTCTTCCCTTCTTTGTGGTGGTCTGCGTGAAAGCAGGGCATCGTCAGGGAGTGAGCGCAGAGCGCCAGCAGCATTGGGTTCTTTAAGTGCTATTCAGGCTTTCTAAGAGCATTTATATCTTAACTCAGGGGCCAATTTTCAGGTAATGATGATCCCAGCGAGATTAAGTGGTCTGGTTATAATTTTACTACACAAACCCTGCCCATTGCAGAGTCTGAGTAGTGCCTTCTGAGGCAAAAGGTGAAAATTGTGAGTCCAAGTCAAGCTATAATAAGCCGGCCCTTCATTTCACACTCCCTCTACTCTCTTTTGCATAGTAAATACAACTGATAAAAGCCCACCAGAAAAAAAAAAAGAGATAATAGCTTCGTTAATACCGGCGTGTTGATTACACATGTTACCCATTTGTCATCTCCCTGATGCTGTGACTTTTTAACATGATATATTACACACCAAAATACTGAAACCAGCCCACAGCAAAATTATCTCCATCTCCCACCCTCAGTCTAACACACAGGCGTGCAAAATAAAAGGTGGCTTGCAATTGAGTGCTGTGCAAATGGTGTCACAAACGATTTGTCCTTGGCCTCACACTACTAGCTAACCAGTCCTGAGGCCCACAGATACAAACAAGCCCCAAGACTTCAGACGTGAACATTAATCGCTTCTGACAATTGGTCTGCACTGGTTGTAAATCTTTGTCGCAAATAGTTACAGTCAGCATCAAATCATGTATGGTTTGGTGCTATCGTGTAAGTGCTAAATAACAGAAACATTAAACCATACATTTATGGTCTTTATTGTACAAGAGCTAATTACGTCAAACCGTGGACACATTGCACTCTGATGTAATTAACTTGAACTTCAAGGATAATTATCACCTGGTGACAAAAAAGGTAATTTTTCTTGCCTTGCAAAGTATTGTGCTGCAATCAGAAATGTAAATGACACTACAATCACATTAATCCAAGAATTGCAACCTCTGCTTTGAAATATTAAGTACAAAATATTCAATAGTAATGTAATTCATCTGGAAAATCCACTTCATAATTAGGAGAAAATCACCACCTCCATTACTGTTCATCCATGCTGTTAATGCAATGATGTCGAAGGAGGGAAAATGTAATTAAGTAAACATGGCAAATCGTTGCTCTTTGCCTCGAGTTGCACAAAAAGAAAGGCAAAGCACGGATACACATGGACTGTTTGATGAAAAATTGAAAGACAAAGTGATTAATAAAGGCACAATAGCATATTCCTTTGAAAAAGCAATCAAAGGTTAATGTAGAAAGCTATGCATATTTGCCATAAACAGAAGATTATGCTGGCATTGACAGTTAATTATTCAGCATGCCAAAATCCTTTTACTACATTGAAAATGAAAGAAAAGAGGGTTGAGTAAAAATAAATAACCACATTTAACATGAGAGACAAGATGAACTTTTATATTTTCAGTTAAATGTTTCACAGTACTGTAAAATAAGATTGGATTAGTAGAATGTTTGAATACAAGGAAATCAAAAGCTCAGCTTTGAGTCAAAACATTCAAGTAGTGGACTGTGTTGTTCACACCACTTGCTGTATGTGCAGACATGACATACATTCACAAGCAGTACTCACACAATCATGCTTAAGGTTTTCCAGAGCACATGTAAATTACTCCCATAAGATTAAACACTGAAAATATCTTCACCAAACTGTCACAGAAAAAAAGCAGATGACTGAAGATACATTCAGGCAACCACAGAATTGTAATTGTTTCATATTACTACACATATCTCCTATAGAGCTGCCTGATTATACATGATCAATATCATTGCTACAGCAACACCATGTATCTACCTTCCCCAGTGCATGCAACAACAAACCCAGGCATGTCTGAGAGCAAAAGCCGCATGAGAGCATCCTATGCCGATTTAGTACCTAAAATGGAGCTACTTCAACGACCTCTAACAAAGCATGGTGCTTTGCAAAATATGCATCTTCCAGCTAAAGGTGGAAACAACAAACTTGTTACATCATTTAAGACAAAAATGATGTATGTGACCCAACAACTGATTTAACCGAGCATTGCTGGAGCACTCACTACTTTTCTTTCTGTATTGTCAGTACAAGCCATTATTGGAAATTTTCATCACATATCATTACACAGGTGATATCATTCACCCCTAGTCTCTTATCATGCAAAGTGCAGTAAATGAATATTACATTTATAATTTTGCATTGATGCATCACAGTGCTGCATTCAGTGAGATGTGCTGCATGTGCTTTGGAAAAGCTTTAGAAGAACAAAAAGACAATTAAAGAAAATTCAGTGCAAAAATGCAAACTCTTGATTTTAACAAAGTGGTGAGCGATGAATGAGGACGATGTTTGACGCAAAATTATTCATAGAGAGAATGATGCAGCATTACCACGTTTCTTAAAAAAAATTGTTTTTCTTTTGGTTCATATTTTCAAAAGCAGTGAGAACGGTTTAAAGGAGGAAAAACTTCAACATTTAGCCTTATACTCCATTTTTCATTCTAGTTTACATTTCATCTAACATCAAACAAACAAGCCTTGAAATCTCTAATGAGGCGGACTGTGTACGGACACCGCCAGACACTTGGCACGAAATAAAATGAAACACCGGGGCCATCCTTTAAGCATAGCTTTTATCAGAGACGTATAACACAGACACTGCTTTCTATTCTATTTAAAATTACTTCGTCTCACAGTGTTACTGTGAACAAAAAGAATGGAAGGATAAGGTATACTGCATTATTCTCCCTTGCGGTTAAAATGGGTGCCGAAGAAAAACAAAACAAACTTGAAAACAACCATAATAACAGAAACAAAAGGAAGCATTTTCCATTCTCACGTTTTGTTCTTTCTTTTCTGATATTTTGTCACCATGTCTTGCAAACTGCCAGAAGTGTGGAAGACACCAAAAGGAAAAAGAAAACAGAGAACATGAGATACATTTTTTCTGAAACTCTGCAAAAGGAGGACAGAACATAAGAGCAATTTAAGCACATATAAAATAACTGTGTACTGTAAAGCAGTAAAACAACCTATGCCCTCTGCTCATACAGAGCTGGTGAGTGCACTGTCTTCTTTTTAGAGGCCTGTAATATTGCAGTTAGTGTTTACATCTGAGGGCTCAGAGCCAGCATAACCCTCAACTCAACTGCAAAGAGGAAACGTGTAACCAAATCAGAAAAAAGAACAAAGAGACAAAAGATCAAAAGCATGGAGCAGAATTAAACCATTTGAGAAGTATTTGGGGAACTCACAGACTGTAGTATGACTTTGTTCAAAAGAGGTTAGAAATTGAAGCAGGAAGACATAGGAGAAAGAACATGTTATGATTGACAGCCTGGTGAAAAAGCTAGCACATCTCATTTGGTAACTTTCTTCCAACATACAAAGAGAATGCCCTGTGGTACCTAAGGCAGCTAGCTACATGGCAGTGTGGCATCTAATGAAACAAAGAATAAATCTGCACTTCACCTGTTAATTAGGTCGTCGTTGTCATCACTCTCCATCTCATCCTCAATGGCAGCCTGCAGATCCCCTATCCTCTTGAAGGCTAACTTAAGGTCCACTTGTAAGCTCTGATTTGCTGCCTCTAAGCTCTCGATGTCCATTTCCTGGTGAATGGATTGGAGCATGGTTAGCTCCTCCAGTGTAAACACCAGTGAGTCCCATAAGGTCACAAAGCACCCATGGCCTTACCAGCTCATGTTTCTTGCGGCTTGCCTCAGCCTCCTTCTTGGACAGCTCTGCCATTTCTTCTTTCATGTCCCTTAGCTGCCTCTGCGTGCGTTTATTCTGGTCTTTCTCCCTGTTTTCTGCAGTGATGTGCTGATTTCTCTCCTCCGTCAACTTTTCAAGATTCTCCTTCAGACGACCCACCAGACTCTGGGAAGCAGGTGACGAACGTGTTAAGGGCACATATAGTACAGACAAGTGAACAACACTCAAGCTAAATTATCTTCTTTGTACTGTTTTAAGTCATTTCTCAGCTGACTGCAGCTGGCCACTGTCAGTTATGCCATTAATAATAACAAAATGGAAATGTGAACAGTGCTATGAGTTGCCCTTTGTCCAAATTCATTTTAATTCATTTTTAAGGTGAATAACAGGGAAGGTGACCATCAACTGACTGTCTTTATAAGAACCTAATTAAATTCATTCCATGATGGACACTTTTGTTATCTAGAAAGACAGTACGGAGCAAAGCAAGCGGCACTATAACTTTCTTTTTAGGGCCTTTGTCTTAAAATTACTAGGAAATTAAGTGTCAGAATCCAATTAACAGGTTGGCAATGCATGGCTTTCACATTTGTCCACATCATCTTACCTCCAACCGCTTAACCTGCGTTTTCTCATATTCCAGTTTGGTCTCTATCTCACGGATTTTAGCCTCCTGGCGGCTCACAAGTGACTTCTCCACCATGGATTGTTCTTGGAACTCTAACTGGTTCTGTAGCGAATGGAGCTGGAGGACAGACACACATATTTACACAAATAAACACTCTTGAAGAGCAATTTCCACTGTACACCTTCTTGACCTCTGGTCTTTGCTCCCCCTCTTAAGTGAGATCTGTGAAAATTAAAATGAAGTACTGATGTGTGTATGTATTAAAACCAAATTGCAGTTTTGTATAAATGTAATCCAACACTAAATATAAATATTTTGTATACAGCGTGAATAATAAGCTCTAGATAAGCCCCAAATGTACAACAAATAGTTAAAAGAAGAGCTTGTTATTGAAACTGAGTAACAGCAAGCCACAGTAATTTCACAAGCCTTTAGAAAAGCTTTTGCTTCATGCAAAGCACGTTTTTTTTTTTTGTTCCATCTGAATGGTTTTCTCATGACTGATAAAAGGAAGAAAGACACATCACAACAAAACTGGTCCAAAAGCCAGCATGGCACCTAATAAGGGACTTTGCATCAGAGACAAGGAGGATTTGGAGTTCTCCTTTGATATTACTAAAGAATCCAGATTTTTCTCCTACTGGGGATAAGATAACCACTTCAAGGTCAGATGCTTTAGATAGCTATCACTGCTTACTCTGACAGGTTTTAACAATACCTTACAGCCCTGCTGTGCTACTCGAGTATCGCCAAAAATATTCTGATGAGTGGGCCTTGAGTGGCCCAAAACTAACAGTGGGCTATTATTTCTGTGTTTTGATTCTGTGATTATAGCACACAATTTTGTTTAGTTCACCGTGCAGCCATAAAATACAGTCCAGTAATGCCAAGCTGTGGTCGTATAATGTGCATTCACACTTATGCTAAACTTTGCCATGCTAAAGCTAAATTCACATTTAATCTACCAGACGAAATTCATTTTGTAAATAAATGCATCAAAAAAGGAAATAGGCATGCATTAATACATGACATACCAAACACAGAGGTTGTCTTCTGAACAAATAGTATTCCATCAGTACAACATGATAAAAGCACTTACCAACATAGGCCTGAATCAGAAGCATTAATCTTTGTATCACATGAATCCACATTTATGCCAGGCCTCAACCATTAGCAGACACCTCAAGCACAAAATGCAGTAATTTGACCAATCAGCTCAGAAATAGGGTAAATCAGGCAAGGACACTATGGTTTATTACAGTTGTATAATTCAGATCTGTTTGTGACTTAGCAAGTGCAGTGTGAAAACAAGAATTGGAATTTGCAACCACACCATTAGCCACACCATCTGTCACATTTGGAAGGCTTTGATATATGTGCTAAAATCTGCAGACTAGCATACTCACAATGGCAATTTGCTGATGATTGCCATGTAAACATTAGCACTTGCATTTAGGAATCATAAAGGTCAGTAAACATTTCATTGCAGATTCATTTTTGGGATTTCTCTAAATAAGTGAACACTTTGACCTGCTAGAGAAAGATTTAGGTGATCACTAAAGTCAACAGTCTTTATTCAATTTCTGGCAACTAGAATGAAAACTATAGACATAAAGCCCAAACAGCAAGTTCAAATAATGCCAACAGTTCAATAAACTATACCCAAAGCTGGATATAGGATTTCAGTTCCCCAGCCACAGAGTCTTAAAAAAAAAACATATTTTCCTGCAGATTAATTGTGCTTTTCCAAAACCAAAAACTATAAACACAAACACTATATTACACAAAATGGGCAACTTGTGTAATGCTAAACAAAAACTTGAAAAGATTTTCACTATTAATTCAGCAAAAAATATCTGTAATGACACACAAAAAGAGCATCTTCTGACTTTTCCAGAAGTAAAACATGAGGGCTCTTTCATCAAAAGTTCAAGAATTTAAAAATTATCTTTCGTTTGTGATCTAAAATACATAACATCACAGAATCCAAAGACATCTACGACCAAGGGACAGATGCGTTCAGATTCTTCAGTGGAAACCTCTACAAGGGCTCGGGAATACTTTGGCAAAACACTGTGAGTGAACACAGTTGCTGTAAAATTCTACCACGCTAAGAAAAAAAAACAAAAAAACCCCCAAAATTTAAACACAGCTGGGTCTTCTTTGAGCCAGAGATCATTGAAGATTGATAAGAAATTCTTTATGATTTATTTGTTTTCTGTTCTAAAGAGAAGATGTATCATTTGGCTTTCTATCAGTACAGAGTTCAAAAGCCTGCATCTGTGATGGCTGGCAGATACATTAGAGCACATTGCACTAGCTAACTTGCACATCTGTGAAGGCATCATTAATACTGAAAAATATAAAGATACAGGTTTTGGAGCAACATATGTTCCAAACTTCAGATCACGTGTTTTTAGGGAACGCATTGCTTACTCGGGAAAGACAAAGCCAGACTAAAATTCTCAGTATTCAACTAGCTTGCATGCAGTCCTAACCAGTGACACTTATTTTTATTGAATGTTCATGTAGGTACACTAGCTAGCTGTTGGTGCTTGGGGTGACACAAAAGCCAGAAATGACTGGCACAGGGCCATCTGTTTCTACAAAGCCATAGGTTGACATTTCAAACATGACTCTTCTGCAAGCATCCGCTGTGTGTGTGTCTGTGTCAGAGCAAAAAGGAATCTTCAGGGTTTTTCACTTGATTGGAGTAACCATATGCATCATGCATCATGCATAAAATAAACTGGCCAGTGCACAGTAACAAGGTTTTGCTATTATGTCCAGCTATTACATTCTTTCATACGAATAGCTGATATCGAAAACACTATTTTCTTACTTGCTTCCAATTGCCATCTTTTATTAACCTGATATTCTTCTTTTTTAAAATGAAATAACAACAGAACTACAAATGAAATAAAACATTTAGACCAAAGCTGGTTGGCTGAAGTTCAGGGATGATTGTTGAAAGGACTAAAATTAGTTCTTCACCTAAATAGTTATTCCATCTTGATCGGCCGTTAAGTTTATGTACACTACCCTTCCTTTAAATACTGTAAGAATTCTGAGGGTGAAAATTTGCTCCTTGACACTTTTTCTCTGATTTCTACTATTTACATGTAAATTGCAATGGCTGGAAGAAAGCACGCTACCACATAAAAGGAGCATTTTTGGTCAAAATAATCAGAGAACACAGTGAAAAGCTGAAGCCTAATCAGAAAGAAGTGTTGAGGCAGCAGGCAGGTTCCTGGCAGGGAGCTGTATTGCTTTTGAATACTTCTTTTTACCTTTTCCTGGATCTCCTGCTTCTCCTTTGTGGCTTCTTCCAGCTGGGCCTGCAGGTCACTGATCTGGCTTAAGTCCCTGGCAGACTAGTATGCACGTGCATGCATGCACAGAGAAAAAAAGTCAGAGAGTCAGGTGTGTTGGTGTTCATGTATGCCTCAGTTATCTTTTATATTACTGTCAATGCAAATGTCCAAGATTATATCCAAGTCAAATATTTGGTCATGTGGTCTGCTGTACAACAGATTATATCCCCATGTTTAGCTGAGAATATCCTCCAAGACACTACTGGAGAAAATAATGTTAATGTTTCAAAAATAAGTGCAACTACACTAATACAAAATATACAACCAAATGCAACAGTATTGAAGAACAACCAAGTTCTTAACAGTAGATACTTGACAAAGTTCTCGAGCTGAACGGAAGGCAATACACTCCATTTTTCTTGGCATTCAAACAGATGTTTAAAGTTTTAGGCAGGACTACCTGAGCTACCGCAGCCTTGTGTTTCTTCATCAGGTCATTCATGTCCTCCTGATCCTCCTCCATGCGTGACTGCAGGTCATTCTTCTCTCGTTGCAGACGGCTGAGCTGCTCCTCCAACTAAGGCACAAACAGAGCGAGGAACACACACTTTAGTTTAGAATGGCAGGATTTATTCATGAGCTATTGAATATGATAAATGGTCATTAGTTGGCCTGGCCGTGGCAGTCTGGGAATCTCATCTAATAGCAATGAAACACAATCTGGACAGGGTTCTGGCTGGAAGATAAGACCAATTGGAGATAATCAATTGGCTCATTTAGGCAGGGAAAAGTGCAGCCAGTGCAGCATACTGGTGATGTCCCATTTAGAGTTCATCCTCTGTGATCAAGGGGGAGGCTCAGTCCTTCAATATGCATTCTCTAATCTCAGACATTTACAAGACCTTCCCTTGCCATAAATGCAGCAATTAACAAGCAAAGCACAGGCACATAGCACTCTGTGTGTCATCCCGAGAGAGACAAACATCCTCAGTCCATGAGTCTAAAATGTAGGCAGTACTCTCATGAGACACCCATTAATGAGCAAACAAAAAAAACACATTCGACAAAGCTTATTTATCCATTAGAGCAAAATGTTGAAATCCGACATATGCCAAAGGGCATTTATTATTTTAATATTCCACCATGGGCTGATGATGTATGCATATTAATGTTCGAGCCCTGCTGTATTTTGAAGAGAGAAAATTTGATAGGCACCAGCCCTCAGTTAATTAAACATTGTTTGTTGTTTTTGGTTTAATTTGCTCATCAAAAGAAGGGTATAGAAACATTTATGCAAATTATTTCCCTCTCATCAAAAGTGAACATGAAAAAAGGTAAGTACATTTCATTATCTATGAATGTGTGATATCGTGCACAATATCGACTGAGCTACAGATGCAAAAACATACAGCAATAGAAACATATGCAGAACATATTGGCATTCAAGCTTAGTCAAGTGGGTAATTGGAACACAATTTGTGCGGTTCCACTCGACGACATATGTTGCACCCTCAGGATACATTGTTAACAGATGTCAAAACTTACCGACATCTTCGCTTTGACCATATCCTCCATTTGGATATGCAAGTCCTCTATTTCCAGCTCCATACTCTTTCGAGCCTTCACTGATGCTGCACAAGTAAACTCTGACTCCTCAAGCTGTGAGGAAACAGGAGGAAGAAGAGGTGTTGGGAAGGAGGTGAGGGACAAACGTTAGTGGAACTGAGCTCCAGAATCTGGGATTTTTTCATTTGTGTTGATTTGTGCATAATACACATTTCAAAGCATGCTTTCTGTTGTTGTATCATTAAGTATATTACACATCCGTGCTATGTTGGGCGCAGGCAGATGCCAAAATGTTCAAAGGGATGTACTTGATTTTTGAGCTGAGTGATCTCCCTCTTGCTGGGGGCATTACTCTTCAGGTGGTCCAGCATAATCTGTGCATCAGCCAGAAGGACTTTGGTTCTCTTCAGGTCTTTCCTCAGCCTCTTCTCCGTCTCCACATCCCTCTGGCTCACCTGAATGACAAACCACTCCTTTATAGCCAGCATCGTTACTTTCCTCCTTGAAAACCTATAGCAACCCTTGAGACTCAATAGCATTTTCTTTCCAATCAAAACAAGTGGCAGACACTAAATTGCACAGACTTGACTACACGGACATGTTCAGAGTAATGACAGTACCTGGTCCTGAGCATTCAGCAGTTTGGATTCCAGCTCTCGTCTCTCTCGCAACACTTTTTGCTTGTCTTCATACTCCTCCTCCAGCTGTACCTCCATCTGTTTCAGCTGTAGAACACACAGAGTGTCAAGATGCACAAATGCTGGATCCATGATAAAGTCAGACATTACACACCATCGACCGTCCTGCTAGACACGGCTGCTCTCAAAGACAAATAGATCCCCCAAAAGCAGACCTGGTAGCCTTAAGATTAATCACACATGATGCTTCATTATGTCAAATTAAAAAATTTTAAATATAGAAATCCATTTAACTTCTTTCTACTTAATAAGACACATGGAATAAAATAACAGTTTAAAGAATGCATTACATTTGCAGTTGCAATGACTGGCTTGCAACTGTAAGAAGCCATTGCAGTTTACATCCATGACTATCCAGACTCACTTCAGTTTGACGGACACCAAGTCTAAACCAATTAAGATCAAAAGCCAATTTGTTTTTTCATATTAGATAGTTCTATAAAATTCTCAAACCTATAGCAACAAATAAATCCTATAATTATTTCTGCCTCCAAATTAAGACACATCAGTCACTGTGACATTTGACCAAAACTGAACTAATTCAAAATGTATACAAAGTTTCAAAAAAATTCCCTGAAGGCATACAGCAGAAACAGTGTCCACAAATTGTGGGACAGATGGATGGACATCCAAAAATCCCTGCCCACAGCTATAACTCGTAGGGAGACATAAAGCAATACAGCATGTGTACCTAGATGAAGTGAAATTAAAGTAATGAATTCAGGAACTTCATAAACTGGGCTATGCAAATAGAAAATTTAATTATTCAATTATTTCTTTGTTGTAACAATCATTTTAGTAACAAATCTCATATCTTTGGGAAGCCTGTTTATTTCCCCTTTAATGGTGCAACATTTGTAAGGAAAATTCATTTGTAGGTTGAGCAGCAGAGTTGAGTAGGTAGGTTGTGCCCATAAAAAATAAAAATAAAAATAAAAACTTGCTAATAGCTCTCTACCCAGGTAGTCCAGAACAGACTTCACACTTCCATCTAATAGGGCTGCTAGGAGGCCTGCCATGACTGACCTTCATGGTCAGGCCCCTTTGCACTGGTGTCTGCAACATTTGCACTGGCACCTGAAAATATGGAAGAACATTATGTTCAAAGATAGACTGCCGTAGGCAAAATCTGGACCTATCATAGATTCAAATTGCAGAGAAGATGTGGAGAAAACTATTCTGATTGCTGCACCAATAGGGTAACAGCTTTTGGTGGAGGCAGTGTGATAGTGTGGTGGAGCATCTTCCTCACAGAGAAACAGAGAGCGAGGTTTATCAGAGACTACCTACAGTATTTGGGGAGTGTAGAGGATGGAATGGTCTGTCTGCAGTGCTGACCTCAACTCCACTGAACATTTGTGGGATCAGCTTGGACATGCTGTTTGTGCCAGAGTGACCAACACAACCACACTGGCTGACTTGCAACAAATGCTGGTTGAAAAATAGGATGCCATCCCACAGCAGTGTGTGACCAAGCTGGTGACCAGCATGAGCAGGAGATGCCAGGCTGTTGTGGCTGTGTATGGCTTTTCTACATAGTACCGAGTTCCCTTTTTGCTAAATGAAAACATTTTTTAATTGCCAATAGGTCGTTTTTTCAGACTTCAATCATGGACTTCAATAAATGACACTAAACAAGAGTCAATAGCAGAATAAACACTTTGGCACTGGCAGAAAAGATCTGGCAAGTCTTTCATGGGCACAACCTACATACTCAACTGAGGTGCTAAACCCACAAATGCATTTTCCTTACAACTGTGACACCATTTCAGGGGAAATAAACAGGCTTTCCAACAGTATAAGATTTATTGCTCAGAAGCATTGTTACAACAAAGAAATCATCAACATAAATTCCCTTATTTTTTGTGCTTTCAATCAAGCATGAAAAAAGTGTGTTACTGAGTACTGCAGTAAACAGCCCTGAGTAAATGTTAGTCAACAAAAAAAGGCCATAAATAAGAAAAAAACTGCAGAAATTGCAAGAATGATTAGTGGCTACCTTCTTACTGCAAGATCTCCTGATCTCCTCTACGTCTTCATCTTTACTCTCAATCTCTTTAGAGTGGGTCTGCCGCTGCCTCTCCATCTCCATCTCAAGCCGCAGCTTAGTCTGAAGACATAACATATAAATGACATGTGAGACAAACATGTTTTAGAGAGAGAGATACATATGCAACAATTAGCAAGAAGAACTCCTCGCTGAACCATATTTGCACCCCTCTGTACCTGCTCCAGCATTTGGATGTTTCCAGCCTGTTCATCCAGCTCCTCCTCCTGGTCTTTCACCTTGGCCTCGAGGTCACGAAGCTGCTTCTTGACCTTGGCAAGTGAGGCCTCATCCTTTGACTCTTGGGAGGACAAATCCTGTAGCTCTGCCTCCAGTTGTTGCACCTTTACATTCATGCCACACAATTCAGTGTCCTTGTCCTGCAGGCAGAAGGCATGCTGTAAAACATACATCTGGACCAGCCTAGTTATATCATACAGAGAACAGAAACATCAGACATGTTGTCCCCAAGAGAGGGCATTAGAGTACATGTGGAGTATGTAGTCGAGAGAAGCCTACCTGCAGCTGCTGGCGGAGGTTAAACATCTCACCAGTCATTATGTCTTTCTCTCGAGCCAGCTTCTCCCTCTGGCTCCTTTCCCTCTGTACCTCAGCCTGAGCCTGGTTCTGCTCCAGGTCAAATCTGGAAAACACACACACACACACACACACACAAAAAAATGTTGGTTTTACACAATCTCAACAATAACGTAGCCTTATCAGTTGAATGTGGTAGGAAAGATTTTTAATTACACAGTACAGTTTTAACACTATCAAACAGGGAAATTGGCAGGCACAACTAATACCCATTTTATATTTTAAACTCTAAACTAACAAATCAGCTTAAAGAAAGATCTCTCAGAAATAGATCTCTGTATCATTCATTTCTGTGCACAGTATGTTACTCAGAGAATTTGACTTTGTTATACGGGAGGCGCCAGGCTATCATCGGTTCTATTTTAGCCTCCACTTCTGTCCCCCTCTAATAGCCATCAATTTACCATTGGGTTGTAATAATGTGCAAAATGTTTTCTTCAATTGTCTAGGGCAGAAACACTTATGGTTAGTGAACTTAACAGCTAAGTGTTTCATGCTGTCAGCTTGTTGTAATTCTCTGTTTTTCTCTCTGAAGCGCAGCCGAAAATAATTTCACCCACAGAGCATCTTCAATTAGCCACAGGGGAGAGATCACATTCTGCCACAGTGATAGCTTCTCAAGTGCTTAAAGTCTTGAGTCATTTTCTCAGCTAATGCAATTCCACAGATTACAGAACATCTCAGTCACTGTTCAAATTAAAGAAAACTTTAGCATTAGGCGAGTAGACCAGTGCTGCTTAATCCGAGGAGAAAAGAGCTATATGCTCTCTGAAATGTGTGTTTATGTAAAAGAACAGGACAGGCAGTTGAACTGACTTCCTCTGCTTCTTCTCCAGATCATGGTTGCGACTTTGCAGGCCCTCCAGATGAAGCTTGGTGTCCTGCAGCTCAGCAGTCAGTTTCTGGCACTTTTTCTTCAGCTGCTGCACAGAGCGCTGCAAATCCTCATTATCCGTCTGCAAATCAGCCAGCTGCAGCACACACACACACACACACACAATTCTTTAATGAAAGTGCAATGCCTAGTATTACTATTACATTTCCACAATTAAAATGTTATAAGTGTGAAACAAATTAATTTAGATTTTTTTTATTATTATTATTATTATTTCAAGTTGTAATTTGCTCTTGCCTTTCTCTCTACATGTCTTTTGCTCTGCTGTTCCGTCTCCAGCTTGTCATCAAACTCCTGCTGAAGTTTCTTTTTGGCAAAGTCCATTTCACGAACGGCTCGATTGTATTTTATCCGCCACTCTCCTCCTAGAGGAAAGACATGCAATTCAGAAAATGTCTGTGTGACATTTGAGCATTTCCTGACTTTAATGCAGGTCCAGCCAGGTACACAGAGGAAGAGGCGTAAAAACCACAGACATGATGGATGCGTGGGATTATGGAGTGCACTGCACTGGCTGCGATGATTATCACATTCAAAGACTGAAATAAAATAATCTTTCTGGAAATAAAACTTTTGCTTAATCAGATGCTGAACTTACAAGGTCAAGGTATTCAACAGGAAACTACAAAAAAGGCTTTGTGTTTTAGCTCTTATCTTGAATAAACCTGAGATAGGAATTCAGAGCACACCACAACAGTAGTTAGAGGAGGACATGTCTAAGTGGCACTTTCCACAGTTCTTAGGCGACCTTAATTCTGGAGCTGTCATAGGCTATCAGAACTATAACAGCAGCCAGACAGACATTTGGGTTCAGGTTCATTTCCAAGCCTTATCATTTTAGAGGCTGTCCACTTCTCCTTCACATACCAACACAGGCTCCTCCATCAGTGCTGCTCATTAGCATATATATAGCATAATGACAACTTGCAGGGCCACCAGCTCTGATCCCACCGATTACTTTCTCATTCATCTAAGAATTCTGATATGCTCTGTAATGGCTTGTCTGCTGAGGTGGGTTGAAGGAGGTGGGAACACAGATATAAAAAAAAAAAAAAAAAAGACTCATGGACAATATGCTCTCAGCAGGCGCTCTCTTTCCCAGCAGGGGGAGACCAATCAGAAACAAGCATTAGTTGTATGCCTGGGAGCGGACATCCTAATCTCCTAGCGGTTAATCCTAAACTTGGAAAATATACTTAACAGTATTATGCAGGATGTGACCAAGTCTTACTGCCATGTCTCCTGCTGAAACAGCTGAACAAAGCCATTCATTCCTGCAGCTACAATTAGTATAAGGGAGATTTTTCAAACTGTGCACATAATGCTGGTCTGAGTGGTTCAGTAAATTATGCTTCTGACCTGAGCTGACATGCCCATTAGGCAGGCTTAGGCAAGCTGCTGAAAGTGTCGCAGGGTGCAATTAATTAGGGAATTTAAAACAAATGTTTAAAAAACACTGATGACCAAGACTTTGTTATTCAAAAAAACAGAGAAAAGTTTCTCCGAATTATCTTCAAATTTGATCTTGCATGTAGCAATCTCTGGTGTCACGACCAAATGTTAGATATCAGTGTCTTGCTCTACTAACCAGCATCTTCATCATCATTGTCCATCTCCCCATTTAGCTCTGATGTTTTCATGAGTCGTGCTTCCATCACCTCCATCTCCTGCGATTCTAACTGTTTCTTCATGGCATCAAACTTTGCCTGGAATGCACAAATTCAGTCAATAATCACGCAGAGCATGTCAGTCATAATAAACTGAACTTCAGAATTACTATAAATTTTAAGTGTGCATCTTTCATATATATATTTCATGTTTATTTGCCTGTAGATCCTTCATATCTTTCTCCAAGCGCAGTCTCTCAGAAGTCTCAGCCTCCAGCAATTGGGATGCTGACTCACTTGTGCTTCTCTCATCAACGAGCTCTGCCAGCAAGTCTGCGATCTGATCACAAACAGGCAGACGCACACGGGGTGTTATGCAAAGTTGCAAACTACTGGCCACAGTTCCTGTGCAAGTAGGTAATCAAATCTTTAACTAAAATAAAGAGTGCAACTGCACCATAAATCTCCAAAAACTATCCAGAATGCACTACCATAGGCAGGGGGACCCACCCTGCTCTCCAATCGATCTGTATTGAGTCTCAGCTCATTTCGTTCCTTCTCCACTCTCTCAAGCTTCAATTTCTGCTGCTGAATCTCCTCCTGGAATACAGAATATAGCTGTTTTATATCAGATACATGTTATGTTATGTTGGAGGTCAATGTCAACAGTGATGACAGTATGTAGAATAGTGCAGACACTGAATGCATTTAAAAATACATTAAATTCTTAAAGATTCAACAGGTTGGGTGAGGTTTGCTCACATCTTTGCTCCGCATCTGGTCCTCTGTGAGCTGCACTTTAATGAGGGGCTGCACTGTGGTAAAGAGCTTCCACCATGGCCAGTCCTTCACTCCACGGTTCTTGTTGATGTTTTTTTGAATACAACGGATGGCTAAATCCTGAATCTAAACACACATATGGAGAGTCAGTCACCAAAGAGAAATCTGTGAGAGTGCAGGCAGTTATTTGCACAACAAAACACAAACTCATATTGAATGTCAATGGCATAAAAGTGATGTAATTACTTCCAAATTTATCTGTAAAAGATCCCCTATTATGACCTTACAACCAGCAACAATGCATGTAATATGCAGCACCAATAGCTTGAATGCAGACAAATTGTTTGCACAGGTACCACATGGAGGCAGTATCCAGACTAAATGCTGCTTTTATATAATCACTGGAATAAATACTTTCCAAACTCTACCGTTACCATATCATCCGCACCATTGATGAACAATATTTGAAAATAACTACATTCTTCATTCTTCTGCTATATTGCATATGTATGGGCAAGCAGATATCCCGGGACTTGCCAACCTCCACTAGAGAGTTTCCGCCGAGTGTGTTCCAAGGCTGGAAGCTAATTTTTGATTAATTAAATCAAACATTTTGGCAGCTAATTCCAAGTATTACACGATTTCCATGCTGCTTATGCATGAGGCTCTCTAGCAGCAGCAGATTATGGGCAAACCCAATTAGAGCAACACAATTCTCAGCATCAGGTACATTTTGCCCTGAAGGTACTCTCTATGACCAATTAGGATTTGTCACACAGTGAAAGCCTTAACATGGAGCAAAATGCTGCAAATCTCTGACAGAAGAATTAAACAGGTCTCACTTGTCATATCTAGTCTATAATGAATAGGAAACAAACAAAAGATTATACAACATGAGCACTGTGGATAAATATTTTGGTATTCATATCACATTAACAAGGTGTGACAACTGTAAGACAGTGTGAAGTGAATGAAAATTTTGAACCAAGGTTAATAAACAAAAAGAAAAAAAACCACTACATTCTTTTCCAAATATGCTATACATGTATTTCGGGTTTGATTGTCTGTATACATGTAAGACTTACTGTATATGTATTAGATATTAGATACCTGCAGCAAAGTCTGAGCATAAAGTTGCCATTTAGTAAATAAATGAAGCAACATCGGTTTCTGAGGATTGCTTCATTATAAACAAACATATAAGCTATAAGCTTTATCATTCTGGCTCTTTCTACACTTTGTACATTATTCATTTTTAACCCTAAGCTAAACCAAAGAAATATCTTATAGCAATGCACTGCATACTGATACCTTTACAACTGCAACTGTAAAGGTATCATCTGCGCTTTGATTCAGAACCATGGGAATGCATGTTTCAAATGAAAAAGATATTCTGTAGAATCCCCCGCCTGAGCTCAGCTGTGTGCTGATTCCATGCAAATAATTCTAAAAACTACATTTGTAGGGTACCTGAAGGACAAAGCTCCCAATATGGCAAGTGCCTGCTGAGGCAAAATAACAGACTTTTAAAATGTCAGGTTGTCCCCTTGAGGAGACAGTTGAAAGGGGAAAGAAAAAAAAAAAAAAGAGGAAAAATTGTGGTTTTGTCATTTAATGTCACATGGGCTTGGCACAGCTTCACAAGGTTAACATGCCAGAGAATATCAATCAAGGCAACTTGTGACTTCCTGTCACATCCATATACATCAACCAGTAGCTGTCTGAGAGCTTCACCAGAACTCACTTGCACTATTCCAGAGGCAAATTACCATCTACTGTACATGCTAAGACTGGATACTTCAAACAGTGTAAGAGGCAATGAAGACCAGATCTGTTTTCGCAGAGGGATATCAGGGAAACAGCAAGGGTGCCAGTCGATGTTATTATACAGTGATTATTCTAAGACTCGACAACAACACACTCTGCAAATCTTCACAGTAAGAGAAAGAGAGATGGAAATTACTCAATATTCGACACATCCCTGCATCCTCCCCAAGTCTGGTGTTGACTAATTGAATCAGGAATAATATAAACAGAATGATAATCAGGGGAAAAGATGCCCTTCAGATAATTATTGCAAGGAGAGACTGTATTTACCATGCATGCAACAGCTGTATGGGAATAAATTGTTGGTTAGAAAAAGGCAGAAAAGGGGTAGCAAGGGGCTGCAAAGCCACTTTCAGAACAGCATCTTGCTTGTAATTTCTCTACCAGGCACAGTTGTATATCTCTCACTGCTGAGTACAGAAACTGACCTAATATTATTAAAAGCTTTAGTATTTTATGACTAGTTTTGAAGTGTTTGAAAAAAAAAAAAAAAAGAAATTCAATAACTACATGACGTCCACTCATTTATCATTTCAAGTGTGGAATTTTTTAATGCAAGTTTAGAATAGAGTAATAAGCCAGTTAGCTTAGCTTAACTCAAGGACTAGAAACAGAAGGAAATATTTAGCCTTGTATGGTTTTAGAGAGGCTATATGACCACCTTGGCGGTAGAGGGCCCTTACAAAAGGCTCCAAAGAGTTTTGTTACCCTCAGACTCAGGCTAGCAGTTACTCTCTGTTTTCAGTCCTTAATCTCTACCTAGGATGCTGCTAGCTGTGTGGTCTGCTTTCATTGGGAATAACTCAAGTTCTTTTGAACTGAATCAAAATGAATTGGTTTGTGGATATGAAAGTAATGTGCATTAAAATGTCCACAGCTTAAACCTCTGCAACCCTGACTCGATGAGGGGGTGCGTCATAACTGCATATTTCATGTTACCTTGCCAACCTAAGTTGAGTTTGAGATAAATACAAGTGAGATGAAATAAAGTCTCATCTTTCTATTATAGATACATGTGCAGGAGGGAGGGGGCTAAAGAGGGCAGAGGAAAAAATTGTTTCTTTGCTAATGGATTTTGTAATTGCACAGTTGCCTAGCAATTTTGAAAGGATCCTTGGTGTTGATTTTCTTCAATTTCTAGCCATTGTAAAGCAACAGGCACTTACCCTGCTTTGCTGTGTAAATAATCACTTCTGAACTTGATAGAGAAAATGTATTGGGGTTCTAATTTTAGACCAACATACATTTAAGTATTTGATTTAAAAAGAAAGGTACCGAAATATGATATCTGAAAGTCCAGATATTTTAAACGGTCAGTTTGATTTACCTCGTTACAACATTGACAATGTAACAGTTTGACTGGCATCATATTACAACTAAACAACATGCGTGCTTCCTAACAGTATGTCATAGTGGATGGAGAGATAAGTAATGTAATTCCATTTCTGCTGGTTCATCACAGCCCAGCTGAAGTGGCACATTCACTTAAATAGTACAACGTAATCATAGAGGGAGAAAAGTACTGCAGGGCTCTATACATCACAAGAGGACACATGAGGTCCAGAGAGATAGACTCACACACGTCCTGGTAGAAAAATGGAAGATGGATGGAATGGATGGGTATGAGAGTCAGCAGCATGTTTGATAAGGCTACAATTCAGGGGAGTGGACTGATAAAATGTCACAGAAATGGAAATGTCACAATCAAATATCGCCTTGGGAAAGCTGATTGGATGGATTACAACGAGGGATGGGGTACAGCCAATAGATTCAGAGAACCTATTTGCAATTAGCTGAAGATTTACAGCAGGGCTGGTTATATCTACCCCAAGAACAGAACAAACTAGATCTAAAATTGGCTCTCAATTCTGAAGTGCATATTCTTCACCTACTTGACCTACTTCATTTTGCTCAGCTGTGCAAAAAATAAAAATAAAACAATAGACAGTGTGTTGCAATTACATTTTTTTTTCCAATTAAAGTGAATTCATTCAAGTTTCTCCCCTTCAAACTTTGTTGACAAACACCTGTCACAGTTGTATTTAGGCTTCAGTTAAGATTACGACAACATTTGGACCGCTCGTTTCATTTCAGTATAGAATCCCGCATACCTTTCTCTTCTTGAAGGCTTGCCGTGCCAGGTAACCTCTACAGGCAGCTTGGAAGAGGGTTAGATTGCACTTGGTCTGCTCATCCCTCTGTTCCTCCAGCTTAGCCAAGGTTCCAGCTCTGAAGAACAGCTATAACAAGAAACAATCATACACAGATGCTTATTAGCAAAGCGTAAAACAGTTCAGACAATTTAATGGTTATTTTAGATATGAGATTTAGAGGCCCTGCTTTAATGTCAAGCCCAGCAGCAGAGTTAAAACAGAGGGGAGTTAAAAGGTAAATTAATGCACTGAAGCAACTAATCAATAAGAAACAGTGTAATCCACAGTCAAGTGAGTCTTATCTAAGTGAGAACCCGGGTGATTAAGTTATCTCGAACAATCAGCCTTGTCCATTTCTAATCTAGGGCAAAGGTAAAAAAAAGGAAAAAAAAGGTAAACAGACAAAGGAAAGCACATTATGTCATAGCCTGTTTATACCCAAGAAGGATTTGGTACCATGATACATTCCAGATATGATGGCAGGAAGCTATTAAAATGGACAGGATGACCGCGCGCACACACACACACACAAACACACACTTTCTCAAACTAAGGTCGCTCTACAAAGTGTCCATGCTCCTTAAATTCCAAAATCCATATATAATATGTTAACAAAGCAAGAGCTGGGAATCATCAAACTGTTTTAGCAAGCAAATCTATAAAGCAGTAGCAAAGAAAGATACATTCAATGGTATCAATGAATATTAATTAAAACTCTCAAGGCAAAAAATTATCTGTTATTCTTTTATTTTTATTTTCAAAATTGCATGCAGGCATCATGTAGTAGCTTTATGCAGCTATGTTCCTTTCAGGCATGTGGCTATCTCTAATGGCAGATTTTGTCCAGTCAAGAGCTTCTCATTCACTGCTTTTAGTTGGTTTGGTGTAATTGGCATGCAAGTGAGACAGGTTGCCAAGACACCACTGGAATGCTTTGTGAATGGCCAACTGTGTATGTCTACTTCTGAGCCCATTTCACACTCCAAAGTGTGGCACCATGTGAAGCCGCCTCCAAACCATTCTTTTGTCATGTGTTTTATAAAAGGGCCATGCACACCGTACAGTATCTTGGAGCATAAGTCCCCCTCTTTTGTACTTTACTGTTTGATTTCATTTTGACTGATGGCCGCTTTCCAGCTGATAGGATTTAATGTCCATTTTGAAGCAATGTTTACTGTGCAAATCATACTAAGGTTGTGGTGAAAAACAGAGAATGCATTAAGAGGAGAAATTTGCTCCAATAACCTGAAAAAAAACATAGTAAATATGGTAATATATATGGGCAAGGTAGAGACATGACTCTTGGGTAACCACTGGCTAAATAACTTGAAGAAGGGACAAGGCTTGGCAGGTCTCCAATAAAGGATGGCAAACAAGCCTCAAAGAGGAACAGGTGTACTGAAAGACACACATCCCCAGACAGCAAGTGTCATAAAAAAAAAAAAAAAAAAAAAAAAAAGAGTTGTGTACTACTGCTCTGTGGTGAGAATTTCAAAACAGACACAGAGCAATTCATAGCAAATGTTTATTCAATACATTTTTAAAGCTGTTCATTTGTTTGTGGTGTGTGGGCATTACTCACCCTGCTCAGACCCATGTGGTAACTGCTCTTCTCCAAATCCAAGGACTCCAGAAGCTCCTCTACAGCCTGAGTAAATGCATACATCCACACAAACACACATTCAGCCTTTCAAAAGGTGGATCCAGTGGTGCTACTGACACCACAACAATAGAGCAGTCTACAGTTCCCCCTTATCTGTCATGTTTAATAACTACAGTGCACTTTTTCCCCTCTTCTCTCACTCTGGATTTTGTTTTAAAACCAAGTCGGGATGCAAAAGAAAAAATACAACAAACCAATTACAACTTGCCCCCTAAAATCCACCTGCACCTAGTCTATTCATCATGATCCCCTGTTTTTCTTGACCTAGTTGCAGCTCTGAACACACACATCCCATGTAGAGTTACACCAACCCAAAGACTGGAGCCCCCCCTCTCCCTGTTCAGCCTGTGTATACTGTCCGTCTATTGTTGTCTGAGCCTCTTCTCTCTACTTGAGACTCCACTTTGAAAGACCACATCTAGATTACACCAAGAGAGGTTTGCCACGAATACTGAGGGGCTTTTGTTTGCCAGTGTTTCCACAGAAACTCAGCTCCAACACACTGACACAGGGGAAAGGAGTTATATTCACCCCTACCCACATTCTCTACCTTGCTTTCTTATTTCTCTGCAGAAAGAAACTTCTGTATTTTTCTCTACTACTCTTCAACTCATGTTTCTTTCATAGGTCTTTATAATGAAGCTCAAGCCATCCACATTTTTTATAAATTTAAATTAAAACCAACAAAAGCAGTACTGTCACAGTGTAATAACCATGGCATTTAGAAAAATAGGCATTTTTATTTTTGTTTGCAGTAAAGCACTTTCTAAGCCCTGATATTGATCAGCTTCTTTCACAGGCATTATAGTGATGAAGCTAAGCTGATTAGGTCTTTACTATTAGCCCTGATGAAGCTTTATGTCTCTGTCAGTAGGCTGCTGACATCAGGCTGTTGAGATCAGGTCATGAAGCTGCCTCCTCACATCATCAATCTTCACTGTGCTTGGCTAGCGGCACAGCTGTACATTTTACTCCCTCTCTCAGCGACTGACTTACTCTCTTCTCGTCCTTCACTATATAATTTCTTCCGTGCTTCTTGGTGAGATGCGGTGCCAGCACATCAAAGCGCCGTCGGAACTCAGAGAACACCATGTGATCAGGGTAACCTGTGAAAACCGGTATCAAATAAGATTTAATCTGACAGGCTTTTTTTTTTTTTAATACACATGGACAAGGGGGTATGTTTGCTTTACCTCACCTTGTCTGTAGATTCTTAAAGCATCAAGCAGCTTAGATCCACGTATCTGAGCACGGAGCAAGGCTACATCTAGCTGCATTAAGCTAGGATCTCCACTCTCCCCTTGAGCCTCACATTCCACTCCTTTGAACAGAGATCCACTCAGCGCCTTGAGGGCATCCGCCTTGGGCAATATGCAGTGAACAAACTGAATCCTGGACCTCCGCAACATGTCAAGAAGCGCATCCTGAAAAGGACAGAGCAGGATTATAAGCAGCCTGGTGGGAACAGGTCAAGAGTTAATGCAGCGTCTTCTAATAAAGCACAAGTTAAGGTTTTTAGTTTTTGACTCTCTTGTTGAGAAATATGTTCTTCTTAAAAGTAGTGGTACTGATAACAGCATTAGTAGTAGTAGTAGTAATAATAGCAGCTGTTTTGAGCTGCTCCCATATTCACAAGGGGTCACCACACCAGGTAGCTCCACATGTTCATTTTTTTTAAATAATAAATAAAACATAAAACACTAGATGCTCTTTCTAATGCAACACCAAAGTAATGTCTCTTCAAGGGACTGAAACAGGATTCTTGTTTGGCAAATGTGTAAACCGCTACACTATGCAGCCACTAAAACAAAACTTCTTAATGGCTTAATGTCATTTTCTCTGTTGTCGCTAAACAACCGGCCTCTACTTCATTTATAAGACTTCGGGTAGAGTCAAAAACAAATTTAAAACTTCTCATATTTACAACAGCATGTTTTGTTGTGCCTTGTGGTGCCCCACATCCCCAAGTAGCCATCACACCCTATGCTCTCACCACTTGAAGTTTTATCTGAATGCACAAAGACTTCTTCTTGATGGCAGCTACTCCTGTGACGAAGGATTTCCTCATGCTAGTAGCCCGGCGCAAAGACAGCTGGGAAACACCTTCAAGGCCAGCAACAGACCCGGACAAAACGGTGGTTCCACCTGTGCGGTTCATGAGCAATGAGCTGATGATGTTTCTGTAAGAGATGCCGTAATTCAGAGTGTGATGTTTTATAATTCAAGTCTGCAACACCAAGGAACAACAACTCCTGCATGGTGGATACTTACTTCTGCGAGTCCTGTAGGAGGGACGCAGCATTGGTAGAGGCGGGATTCTGCTTGGCATAGCTGAGCCACCCTCGTGCATCATACTCCACCCAGTCTGTCCCATGGCTGTGGCCCAGCAGGAAATTATGATCTTTTTCACTTTTCAACAGGAAAGTGTGACCTAAAGTAAATGGGGGAATCCAGTGTAAAATTTATTAGATACATATACAGCAAGATAATGAGAAAAATCATATTCAAGACTTCAGAAAGGGGTTTACTGTCTGCATGAGTTTAACAAAGCAAGTACATTTATCATATCCTAATTAGTCTGGTGTGTGCCGCCTGTCACAAACCTGCATAGATTTTACTGATAAAAACATCATGATGAACAGTCTGTTCCTAGTAAACCTTATTGTTTAATGGGCCACTTTATCCATGTAGTTTTAGTGTGAGACATTTAGATCCAACCATACTCCACTTTCATAGACGATATAACTGTCTGCCACAAGCATGATGTACTAGGTCATCAGAGAGCTGATAGACGAAACAGAGGAGCTCAAATCTGACCTATATGAAGAGTTTTAATGAGAATTCTGCAGCTGAGTGGCTCCATAGTGTAGTGGTTTACACATTCGCCTAGCAAATGAAAGCTCCCTTATTTGATGCTAGGAGGAGACAAATCCCTTTGGGGCTGCGTCAGGAAGGGCAACGGGCGTAAAAAAATAAATAAATAAATCTGCCAAATCGAAGCTGTGGAGCTACCCACTGTGGCGACCCCTTGTGAATAAGGGAGCAGCCAAAAGTAGCTTTAATGAGAATCCACCAGCTGTTGTTTTGGAGTACTAAAATGACAATTTGCGTACCATTTTCTAGCTCTATTAGGGAACTTTTTAAAAGCTTCAGTTCTTATTGTTAGAGAATTGCTAAGAAACATATGAATCGGATATCTGTGACTGCTCTGCAGAACAACAGCAACTGGTCAAATTAAACGATATATTGTGATTTGGAAATTCCATATTATAGTATAACTTTAATGAGCTCATTTAAACTGAGACAATACAGCGTACTATAAAACAAAAGGGGAGTTTATATATACCCATACAATATATAATGTTAATGAACGTCTTTGTTTTTATTTTTTTTATTCTTTTTGAAAATGAAAATACAAGGATTTTCTGTTCATTTCTGGAAAGATCACTATTTGTATTAGTGCGACCTTATGCATGTGTGTGTGTGCATCTTCCCCTTGCCTTTACTCTCGCCCTCAGCAGGTCCATAGTAGCTAAACAGGCGTCCCAACAGTGTTTCCTCTGAACCCCCAGGCTGCAGTGCCTCCTCCTCCATCAACCACAACAGACCCCGGGCCTCATCTGTTCGCACTGTCCGTACCTGTCCACACACACACACACACACACACACACACACACACACCAAATATTCTGTTTTACCTTTATGACCCTCTATGCAAAAGATTTTACAAAAGGAATGTCAAACATGAGTAATAAACATCTAGTTCATGTTAGTGTTTAATGGACTATATTGATGAGTCACAATATATTTAAGATATTATTATCCACCTCCTACAAACAATAATGACAAAGCAATAAGTATTAATTATAAAAAAAAATATCCTTCAAATGCCTGGTGCTGGCCTCTGTAGTGAGCGTTTGCTTACATATAAACCATTCTAAATGTCAGCGAAAATACTTTGCCCTCTGCTTTCCCAGTCTGAGCAGTGTATCACAGACATGGTGATATTGTTAGCAGCGGAAATTTAGTTTCAATAGCATTTGTGATGCGAGCATACTTTTAGCAGTTTACTGCAATAATACCGTCACAACAGTTTTAACTTATTCCACACAATTAAAATGGGGAAAATGGGGAAAGTATAAAGGGAGAAAAATTTAAATAATGCAATTAGTTACACAATTAGCATGTCATTGTTGAATAAGGGTATGCCAAATATATGTCACCATAATACATAACACACTGAAGCGTTCACTTTTAAGTCAGAGACATTGAGCATAACCATCTTGTTGTTCAAGCTCATGAGAAAGGTAGCTACTGTCTAAATCCACCCTGGGAACTTTGGCTTAAGAAGCAAATCCACAAAACCAAAAAATGCTTTAGCAGCCATCAGTTGCACTGGAGACATCCTTATCAGCAGTGCACACTACGCTGACTACAAATACAAAACAGGTTATCAGTTTGGAGAAGACATGTGACAACTATGAGGCTTGCAATGAATCAAGCATTAAGGCTGTTTGTGATAACAGATGTCTGAGCTACAACAGGAAAAAAAATATCTGTGAGGGAAAAAAAAAAAACTTTGATCAACATGTCTTTGCACTCTAAACAGCATAGATCTTTATAGCTGACTTTAGAAATGACTTTGAAGAATCTGTGTTATTTTTACCCTTCGGTTTTTAGTGTGATGTACTACAGTTCACTGCTTTTGATGACATTCCCATTAGAGTGGGGACCCTTTAAAAAGTAAAGCACTCAAACCAAACACATTGGAATTACAGCAAAGTGATCTATGGACTCTCTAAACTCGGCCATTTCTGTTTCCATGGTGCAGATCATAGGCTGGAAAGGCCAAACATTGATTTTCTTTCTTGAAGTCAATTCTCTAACCTTTCTTTTCTTGCTCCCACCCTCTCTTTCTAGTCTCTGCCAAACAAGTCTAACATAGAGAGAAGTCTTCTGATGCTTAGAGATGTTATTCAATTTTTTTCTTAATTAAAAAACAATATATTGTACCCAAGGATTAACATTAACATCTGAAAATCAAACACTTTATGGTACTAAAACCAAGGGAAATGAGAAATTATGCAAGTTAGATGTGTGACAATAAAATGAAGAAAGACAATAAAACAAGCGTACCAGTGCTTGACTCGAAGCTTGGTCTACCACTGCCACAGACAGAGACGTGCTGGTTTCTGTGTCGTCTAAGGAAAGTTCTATGTTTTCCTGGAGGACAGCAAAGAGATTGACAAACTAATGACCTATGATGTCAAAAAATTTAAAAAAGATAAAAATGTTTTGAAGAATGGAAAAACTAAAAAGATACATCTGCGATTTCATTTTAAATTAAATTCATCAATCAAAATCATTAGAAAATAGGATTTTGAATGCTAGGCCATTTGAAACCCACTGTCATAGACCAATAAGTTAGCAAAATATATATTTTTTAGTTTTGAACTATTAACATGATAAATGAGAAAGCGATAGAGAGCAGAAGATTTTTAGAGAGGCAGTGGTTCAGTGGTTAGAACTGCTGCCTCACAGCGAGTAGGTTCAAGACCTACCATCCAGCTGGGGGTTTCCTGTGTGGGTTCTCTCTGAATACTCTGGTGTCCTCCCACAGTCCAAAGACATGCATCTTAGGTGCACTGGTGATTGTAAATTGCCCATAGGCCTGGTTCTGAGAATGTCTAATTATCCGTTTCTGTGTGTTAGCCATGTCAATGACTAGCAACCTGTCTAGAGTGTACCTTGCTTTTTAGCATATAACAGCTGTCACAGTCTCAAGTCTTTATATTTTACCACAGCTCCAAAATGTAATAGCATTTTATAGGTTAACTACAACTATTTTAACTTGGTTTAAAATAAAAAAAAAAGAACAAATACATTGTTATTAAGCAATAAGGATTTGACCATTTTGGTTGCAGCTCCATTAGTCATTTCTAGATTAATGTGGCACATGATAAAAATTATCTGAGATAAAGCTATAGCTATAAAGATTAAGAGATAAAGTAACAGTGCATGGTAACAGAGTGGATCATGCTCCAGAAAGGGGAGAAAATGCTGGCATGCTATTAATGTGGCCACGACAGATGCCAGTGTTCAAGCTGACTGTGTATGTGAAGTCTCCCCACTGATTTTTGTTCTCTGCTGCGGAGAGTCCATGTACAGAGGAACGCAAAAAACAGAAAAAAATATTAGCCAGAAAGCTAGAGCGCCCAACAGCAATTTATTCAAAAATATAAAGGCACACTGTGTGTGCCAGTTGTGTGTATCACAATTTAACCCGCCTGCCTGTCACTGTGATTGTTAAGACTGTGTGCCGTTTTAAATGAGTTTGACCCAGTTTACAATGACACTTTCACAGGTTCTTATGTTTTCAAGATATACTGACAAGAGAGAATTACACTACACGCATTTATGCAATATTTCATCTCATTCCAACTCCATTTCTGCCATGCAAAGGATGTGGGTGGGAAATCCCAGGATCCTTTTTCAGAAGCAATGTATCTGAAGCAATATAATCAGGATGTCTGGGTAACTCCAGTGTGATATCAGGTGAGTTTTTAATAAAAACATTTTTGCAATGAATTGAGACATAACTGTAAGTAATGAAAGAAAACTTTCTATTTGTCCTCAAAAACACTAAATCCTATGGGATGACTACACCCATAGTTATGATGGTCCAGTCCTGCTAGACAGAACGTTAAAGAGGACAGAAGTAGAATAGATCTTTAGGGAACAACAGCACTGCTGTGCAGCTGGGCGTTTCTCCCACAGGCAGCTGTGAGTGACTTTACTTTGATCTTGGCAGAAGCGGTGAAGACTGGCATCACTAATGAGAAGGTCTAACACATGAACTACTTTGACTTGTCACAGCTTGTGACAGGTAGAACAGATAGTGTATCTGATGTGTGTACACATACTCTATTGGAGTTGATATATCTGAGAGAAAGGACCAGACAAGGGGAGAGAAAGGGTAGGAGGAAGGCAGAAACAATGAGAATGAGGCTGTTTGTATGCACGGTGCATAATACTTTACATGGCATTACCTCTTTGTATCGCTCCAGCTCCTGAACAAAAGTACGCTGGTAGAAGAGGGTCTGCAGACGCTCTTGAGTGTAGTTGTGGCACAGGTCTTCAAAGGTTGCACCACATTCGCGCTTAGCCAGCCTTGGGTTTTGAAAGCCTGGTGTGTCCACAATGATCAGAGAGCACAGGGAGTGCTGGCTGGATTTCAGAGCCCTTAAGCAAACATGGTAAATACATACACACATATAACATTAGCAGTGCCATATTTGACAACCTCTTGATATAACCTCATCTCATGCCACTATATCCCTAACTGAAATAAAACTGGCTCTAATACTCTGAAACCATTCAAACATTCTTGTTTAAACACAAATGATGGTTACTAAAAGTGACATGAGGCATCTACATTTTTCTGTTGTATACCGGTTCAGCACAATCATGACATCTTCATTACAAATGTAATGTACTGTCAGTAACACACCAGAGAAGAAATACTAACCGGTTTATTAGAGAAATGACGATAGTGAAGAGTTCAGAGTAAAGCCCGGATGCCATGGCTTCTAAACACTCCATTGCTGTTGCTTTGAATGCTGATATAAAAGGCACAGAGTCAGAACAAATCCTCAATAGCTAATTCACAATATCTCCATCAGCAAATAACACAAGAACCAGTTGAATAGGAAGGAGGAACGTCAACATGTTGAACTGTAAAAGCTTTACTGAAACTATAGTCAAAGCATTTGATTTAAAAAGGAACTACATTTCCATGGTATTCAAACACATTATTTTCTGAGTTAGAAGGTATTGAAAATACCTACAAAAGTGTCTTTCTGAAGCAGTGTCATTTAGGGATCAGGTGTTTTGGAAACGGTCAAATCAAACTGAATACTCATGTCTGTGCCTAGAGGCAATGGCCACCTGTTAAGCTTTCATAATTCATTATACCATCACATAAGTGAGTTTATTGTTGCATAGGCGATATATTCATGTGCACACACGTCAATGACTATATGCTCATGAATGAGGGGAGATGCAGGGAAGGAGAAACAAAGGTCATTTCTGTCCATCCCTACTGTGAAAGACCTTTAACTGAGTCGTCATGCCCTTCAGAATGTACTGCAGTCTTGATGAACCAACACGTGTGAAAAATCAATGTGAGGCAATTATGATTTCAGGGACAATGAATGAAGAGTGGATCCAAAATTGCTTGTCCCAACATAGTATGTGCACCTATCTGTCAATAGCCATTGTAAAGCTGTGGTATTCATTACCAAGATAAGCTTTACTTTTTCTCTCCCTTGCATTTTCCCCTTGAGTGATGAGCAGCAACATATGCGTGTGCATGTGTAAATAGAATGAGAGTGACAAAAAAGAAAAGGTAGGGAGAAAGGGGGGTACTGTGAGGAATAAAGAGTAAAGAATATGGTGGGAAATGTGGCGTGGAGTACCTGCATCTGCCGTGCCATTTTCGTCAGAAGCCTGGCGAATAGTGCTGGCTCTGGGCAGGGTGCCCTTGGCCTGGTGCTTGAAGATGGAAGAGGAGAGCTCCTCCAGGGTGCAGCCCAGCAGGTAGGCTGCCTTCTGAGCCCACTCATGACGTGCAAATTGTTTCCTGCCAGCTGAGACACGTGCATGAAAACCTCCATTAGCCCTTCTGCCAACTATTGCAGGCACATGGTGACTTTGTGACAATACTGTCTGTGACAGGGTAGGATTATGTGTCTGGTCGAACTGACACTGACACAGCTGATAAAAACATGCACTAAAAGCATGTTCAAAAGGGTGGTAGTCTGAATACATTTAACTACTGTGGACACACACACACACAAGCATCTATAAGTAAAAACCTTATTTCAATTGTTTAATACTGAAAAAATGTCTATTAAATTGAAATTATAATTGCCCCTTTTATCTTATTGAGAATGAAAGCAAAATTTATCATTAGGGGACATAATTAATTTATTTACATAAAGACTGCTGTTGGGAAAACTAACTTTCCCTTAATCTAGCGGCTGAGTGATGGTAACATACAGATATGAGTGCCAACTTCAGTTTTAATCCACCATGAAGTGGTATCTTCTAAGACTTAAGAGAGAAACTGTGGGATTTCAGACAAAGTAGTGGGCTCTATCTGTCTCATCAGTACTGCAGAAGCCTTGCATACTTCTCTTATTGATAAGGCTAGTTATGAAGACAAGAAAAGGCATTTAAATATTTACTTTGATAGATACCAGGCAGCACAATTACTTAAATTCCACTAAAACATCAAAAAGAGCAAAGTGGGTTTACCAACATGAATGAACATTGCAGAATCAAACAGCAGATGGCTGTACGGCTTTTAAAGATAATAAAAGAAAATTACATATGTACAATATTTCTTCTTAAGTACACAGAAAGAGTATGCCAAGTCTCCTATCTATACTTATTCGATGTAAGTGTTCACTACACAATATACAGAGAAAACTAAGTTCATTTCAGGTGGTCCCTTAACTAGGTTTTGGAGATCACTGCTGCCCTCTTGTGTACCAGGATAAAGTTACATTGCCAATGAATTTATTTCATAATCTGTTTATTACTCCTTTTGATAACCAAAATGCAAACTAGGCCCTTGGTACAAAAGGGTCTAGACTGTAGACTATTGTCATTAATAAATATTCCCATAGACAGGCCTCTCAATGACTTCCTATTCCTACCCCTGACATTGCTTCTTCATAAGAATTCATTTTGAAAACGAAGACACCAATCAAATGTATTGCCAAGCAGAAAGTTGTTCAGAATTTTTATTCCCAGTAACAGACAGTATTTATTGATTTTTTTTAACTATTCCCTGCTTTATTCTGCCATCAAAAATATTGGGAGCCAGCTGGAGGGGATCACTGCAAATTATTTGGCAAGCTATTCTCATAAGTAACTGGCAATTACAGACAGGCACTGAAGAGTGAGCAAACGTATCAAAAAACACAAAATTCAGCACTATTGCCACTGTTATCACACATATTTTTGTGGTTTCTCTGTTGTATATTATCCTGCTATTCGGTAATTAATTTATTTGCACTACAACAGCAATTAAATCCTTAAATGGACAGTTTTTCATTTGCTCATGTGTGTAAATATGCCCACTTAACCTCAGTTAAAATTAAAACAAAACAAATTTCATCAACCAAAAAGTCAATGCTAAATATAAATAAACACTTAAATCTGTGTTTTGAAAGGACTTAAATGGTTAATTCTATCCTTTCTATCCTTCCAGTGGCCTTTTATAATGACAAAAAAAGGATGTGATGATTAACTCACCTAAAATAAAAATCGTTGTGGCAGCTACAGCTTTTACAAATGTCAGCTATCTAATTTTAAAATGTTAGTCAAATCCTGATAAAAGGGCCGTTCTATTACTCTAAAGGAAAACAATCTGTTACATTAGGTTTCATCATTCGAACAGCTTTAGACAGAAGCAAGTTCTTGTGTTCGTGAGAACTGCTGTTCCCATTAGTCTTGTAATGCATCTTTATGACAAAATAAATGTTTGTCAAGAATTAGATCAAGGTTTTTCTCTCTGTGAGCAGCAACGGTGTTTCCAAGCAATTAGATTCAAGAAGTTTGTCATTAGTTTCAGTTACTCAAGCACAAATAGTGCTCTGTTTATTTAATATGTTCATGCAGTAAGGAATAATAAGGTAAATCCGACAGGGGTTCAGATTAAATAAAAAATACAATGTATTACTTCACTGGCAGCCACATACTATAAAGGCAGCAATAATTCTGTACCACAAAGTCTTGAATGATTCCAGCCCACCACCACCACCACCCACCCCCCACTCTACGCAAATGTGCTAAGATCTAAAGTACAACATTTTCTGCAATGGCCTAGATTTAAATGTTCAGCTATTGATCACTGGAGCAGCTGTGCACTGTGTACTTTTAACGTATAAATAAATGTATTATTCAGTCATTGTGATTACATGTGATTGCATCACACAGCACATGTTGCCAACAGTGAGATAATGCCAGCTTGATATCTGTCAAATTACAAAGTGTTACAAAAACTATTTGGGCTAACAAAGGTAATTTCACCATAATTATTTTTCATTGTGTGCACAAATCAAAAACAGCATTTTGCTTTGTCACTGGAGCCTGTTCTATAACAGCAGAACAAACGTCATCTCCAATAGGTGATGCAGTTGTGCAGGAGTGCATTCAAGCAATCTTACCCTTGGTGGTTCCCGCAGCCCCAAGGTGGTAAATGGCCCCAAGGATGAGCCAGAGGGCCCTCTGCTCATCACCGCTGATCCCCAGAACCTTCATGGCTGCTTGCAGTTTGAAAAACTGCTGAGAGGCCCGCTGTTTATCCTCTGCCTGGCAGATTCACACAAACATAACTTGAGCTTCTTTTTGGGTGGGTAAATCTTTAAGTAAACTTTTTCCCCTTCCATTCCTGGTTGGACAAAACAAGCCAAACTTCTAGTATCAGGATGCATTTACCTTAGTCTGTGGCATGATTCCAAAGGCACTGCTTTCAGCAAAGTGGTTAAGGTGCAGCTCAGTTCTAATGAAGAAATTTAAAAAATAAATAACTTACAAGACATTAGTGAACACATTTAGGATCAAAGGGAAAATAGGAAGAAAAGGCAGCATTATAGAGAACTACAATATATCTATGTAAAAACCAATGCAGTACTGTAGTGGATTTAGATAGTAATTGACATGAGTGTATTAATCCCTACCTCAGAGAGCTATCTACTCCAGCCATTAGATAGTAAAAAACATTAAAAGTGGACTCTCCATCTGGTCTTCTTGTCACTCTCATCTTCTCCAAAAGCATTGTCTGAAAGACCAGGGCAGAACACAATATTGAAAGGATGGCAGAAACACAATATTATGAGCAGGTGAGCATAATAACAAAGACTGAGTTTGGTGAAAATATACACCACTTTATGTCTGGAATGAAAATCAGTTATTCATTAGGAATAAATTCAACAGTTGAGTCCAAGTGAGTTAATTAATAAATGTGCTTATCTGTACCTGGATAGAGGCTGAGGTCACCAGGCCCGCCTGGTCAAAGTCCAAGGAAACAATGTGGGTGAAGCGACTAGCATTGCCATTCATGCACGTAGAAGCATTCCCAAAAGCCTCCAAAACAGTGTAGACTGCCTGCCATTTTTCCGCTACAATAAAGATCATACGCTGTTATTGGGGAGGGGGACTCAACAACATCAATCACAATATTAGCTAAATTTTATTTATTTTTATTTTTTTAATTCAGAGGACATCCTTTCCAACCTACTGGAGAAGGTTCTGTTGGTGCTTCCTGCGACTGTAACCAGATACTGGATGATGTGTTGACAGTTAGTGGTCTTGCCACTTCCACTCTTGCCCAGCAATACAATGGACTGATCCTGGCGAGTAGTCAGCAGGTTCCTGTAGGCAGCCTGTGCTAATCCATAAATGTGAGGAGCAGTGTCATCTCTTCTGCAGCCCTTGAACATTTGCATCACCTGGAAAGAAGAGCAAAATTATAGTGTTTTTACAGGGATTACTACCACTGGAAATGCATTTTCTCCTCACTACACTCTCATTTATACTCTCCCACAAGAGATGTGTCACATGTACTGGCTAGAGCCTACCTTCTCCGAATACATTGAAGGGGCACTAATGGGGTTAATGACCACCATGTTGGGCCCAGCGTGGGTGTGCACCAGGTTGCTGCCATACCACTGCCGCAGAGAGTGCATCACACTCGACTCGTTCAGATACTGCAGAGAGGCCAAGTCCTCCACTCGGTCAAACGCTGGAGGGTTTGCCTAGAGTTCAAAGTCAGAAGAGCTCACAAGTGTCATCTGTAATTAATGAGGTTCACAAATGATGAGATGATTAAATACCTTCTCTACATCGTCTTCATCCACATCCAATAAAGATCCATCACTCTCCAGGCGGATTTTCACCTTCCCCTCTGGCAGACTGCCTGTCTCCATCTTCAGGAGAGTTGCTGCACCACCACAAAGTGTGGAGTTAACTACTTATGACACATCATTTCAACCTGAGTGCAAAAGTTTCATTTCATTTTGCATAATACTATGTGGCAACTGTATCTTTTTCAATAGTGTCAGAGATTTAATAAAATGTAAGTAAGTTTTGAAATGTAAGTTTTGAAAACATGGTTGGTTTAATCACATGCAGCCTGAGGTAAAATGAGCAGCCTGATAACATCAAAATTTCAAAAGCATTTCCAATGCTTCACACACCCACATTTACAGTTATGTAATAAAAGGTCAACCAGAAACAGACCATACCAGGAAAAGCAGAAAAAAAGTAAGTTTGTTTTAATATAGTTATAAATAAAGGGTAAAAAACCCACAATAAAATCCATCTAAATGCACTATAATGCATAATTTATTTAAATACAGACATTTTACTAACCCAAGGAAAATCCATCCTTGTGGACAAGCCATACTTTCTCAGTGTTATACCAGGTTTTCTCTGCTGTCAGCTGCTCCTCAGTCTTTACCTGTTAGGAGAGGTGAAAATCAGTATATGAAAACCTGTATAACCAATTTCTATTGGATCACTGATTAATAAATCATACAGCTGCATAATGGACTTTCAAAAGGATTTCAGTTCACTGAGTGGAGGGCTATATGGTTTTGAGAGAAGTATGTTTTCATTTCACACCTCCTATATTTATGTCATTTACAAAAGCAGCCCTCCACAGAAGAACTAGACTTCCCATGACTCTCCTTTTATGAACCTTTCAGAGCTCACACAGTGATTAACTCAGAGGTGCAGTTAATATGCTCACTATAAAGACATTTAAGGTGGACGGTTAAAATGCAGGAGGGATTTATCACAACAAAGTCCAAACCAATCACATATAGAAAAAAAATGCACGACCTGCTTGAACTGAACAGAGACACACATACAGCATAAAGCCAAACCAGTTAAATCAAGTCAAGTGTTTGGAGGTAATAAAATAGGTACAAACAGTGAATATGCACCAAATAGTAGTTTCTTCCTTGAAATGCAACTAATTTTATTAACTAATGAGTACTGACTGAGTAGGGTACTTCTATTCCTTTACTCAGATTTAACTACATTGAGTAAGTCTATAGGGAAGGTTAATTTGGGCTTTATGGGTGCTGAATGTCATTCACTAGGCTTTCTGTGACACTCATGACTAGTTTGTCCCACACAAATAACACAAAAAAGGACATTCCACTTGAAACACTTCGGGATGCAACCAGAATTACAACCAGCTGTAGCCATTATCAGACCTTAGTTGCAGCTGAGTGTGCTGCCTGAAGGATGGCCACGGGATCCTCAACAAGTTTGGACTGGACAAGGGAAGAAATCAGTAAGTTTAGTGCTTTATTTCAACACCTATAGAGATTCAACTGACATTTACAACCGCATGAAGAAACAATAAAAATGCAGAGTTGTGGAGAAAAGTAAAACAATAGGTCAGAATGTGTAAAAAGTATAACACGAACACTGCAGCAAGGCCAACAACAGTGCAACACCACCCAAATAAGTGATTCACCAACACATTTACCATAAAGTCCTTAATAATGATTGTATTACTATAAGAAATACTGTAACAAAAATAATGCACTGATTAGCAGGATGCATTTAACCACACGTGTGGGTTTGTGGAGAGAGCATAAAACTCATGCCCTCTTATTAACAGTCACAGTTATGCACAGTAAGGTATGTATATCAGAAATGTTAATGCTAGTAATTTTGCAATACATATAGAAGGGTATGGTACTTCAAAAACAAAGATATAATCAAATATCCACATAAAGATATACTCTAGCTTTCCATGTCACTGACATGCACCTAATAAGAAGTGTTAAAAGCTGTTAACTGAAGAATTATGACAATATAGCTTCAGTATGTACATGTATTTGTACAGCGCAAAAGCAAACAACACCATTACACAGCAGCATGACACACCGAGTCCACTGTAAATGAAATGGAGCAGTGATAAAAATAAATCTTGAGATCTTGAGATGTTTTTATGCCGCAGTAGTACACTCCAGACCTCTGCATCAATGATTTTAAAGACAAGTGGGCAGGCACAAAAAAATTTAGTTTGTGTATATATATATGCTAGAGAAGGGTCAGTAGAGGAGAACAAGCTTAGACTCAAGCACTCTACAGCTGAAGGAGTGTGTCGAGCCCACAGCACAGCAAGCTGTACCTGAGAAGATTTGTAGCATTTGGTATGCTAGCCATGTAAACAGCAAAATGGACAGCAGCAAGTCAGGATCCAGTGACCCACAGAAAAGCATAGAGACAAAAGATATGGATTAAGACAACAAAAGAGCAGAGCAATGAGAAGGGGTAAAATAAGCTCATTTCCATGTTCTAAACGTTGAAAACAAGTAACTCATTGCCATATAATCCAGCACTGCTAAAATAATCAATATCAGAGTACATTGTCATTATATGACTGAGACTGAAACGAGGCTTACACAAGCTCAGTCCTTCTCTGGACCAGATAATAATGCAATTAATGCTACAGAATTAATACAAATGAGCTGGCAAAGAGCCAGAAACACCGAGCTTAAGCTGAGCAATATCAGAGGTGTAGAAGAGTACGGCTGCTTGGGACAGCCCAATGATGGCCTCTGGAATTTTAGGGCCGTTTGTCAGGCCTTGGGTTAAGCTTAGGGCAAAAAAAAGAGTTATTCCACTGCAGAACCACTGCATGCAAAAAAAAAAAAACAACACAAAAAAAGAAAAAAAAAAGTATTATGCTCCTGAATGTAGGAAAACCATAGTTTTATGTCAACCTTAGGAGCAAACTTAGCACACACCTGTTCATTTTTTGCAGACTGGGGTAGGACAACAGGGGGAGGTTTACCATTGGAGACCACAGGGGGGAAAGATGTTTCCTGCACCTTTGCACAACATATGTAAATAACCACAAACACACAGACAAACATGCACACACACAGATGGAATTAACATGATAACATGATGATGATGATGACAATTAAGTTGAAGCTCGAGGTATTTCCTTTTAACTTTAAACTAGATTTTAATTAGAAAACTAGAGCCAACTTCAAGAGATGCTTGTTCAAACTAATTACAATTTTCCAACTAATTCAGTCAGGAAATGGGTAAGGGCAAAAAAGCTGTTCAAGAAAATTGGATCATTAAACACTGTGGTAAAGATTAATGGTTTTAGGCATTGAATTGTCGATGGTGGTTTCAGCAACAATCGAATGCAACTTTCTTCAAAGTAATGAAATAATCAAAATCCCAACCTAATTTTCAGGCGCCACTCCCCAAAAATCTCAAAGTTGCATCTGAAATTAACCCATCAAGAAGTTCTATGCCATTGTTCTGTAACTGCAAAAAGCTCAGTTTCTCTACTTCTGTTCCATAACTGCTGCTATACTTGAAGTTGCGAATCAAAAATTATTTTAAATTCCAATCAAATATTGCTTGTTCTTTTTTTCTAATATATACACAGGAGAAAGTCAAAGTAAGGCTTTGACAGTCTGGTTTCAATTTCCCCTCTACAGGAAGCTGCTAAAAACTGGAATTAAACAAATTACTAAAGTTGTCAAACCCCAGGTATAATTTAGTTGTTGCTAATGGTAATGGCTGAGGTCTGCCATTGTCAGCAACATAAAAACACCTTTCTGTTGTACAGTCATAGCTCTAGTGAGAGCAGAAATATAAAAATCACTAGACAAAACAAACCTACACTAATGGTTTGTCACACATAAATTTCTAAGATCAGCTAACATCTTGTTCCTGACATTAAAAGCCGAGTCTCTCCCTAGAGCAGTTAAAAACACTATATCCCTCAACAAAAACACCAGGTGCATCTCTCTGAAATCCAATCCCTCACTCTATGGCCAAATACCCAACTGTTCACCAGATTTCACAGACATCTGCTGATGAAATTTTCAGATGGTAGGCTGACAGACAGAATGCCAGAGACTAAATAACAGGACAAAAACATAACTTTGTCTGAAGTATAAAATGGAACTTGGGATACAAAAAGGTACATCCTTAAAGCAATTTTATTTTCTTTTTAGCAGATTTAAATGTTTACATAACCAATTATTTGCTCTGTAGAAACAAAAACACTCTTCTCTGACAGACTGTTACAAGACAATTAATGCTAACCTGAACAACATTTCTAAAAAAAAAAAAATCTTTATTCTTGTTCCCATCTTTAAAAACATTACTAAACATCCTCTCTCACAGTGGTGCACAGCAGAGAGAGCACAGTTTCAACTCTGTCTGCTGAAAGTCACAGTAATGAGATTTAGCTCAGTGCTCCAACTCATCAGACAACTACAGTGCAGGTCATGAGCACACCCTTATACCCACTGATAAATCTGATGATTAGTTTCCATATGTGCACCACTTCCCTCCACTTATTCAAGGCAACGATTATATCAAGTTATTTGTGGGAATGTATTATACTTTAACTAATTTTGTTTATAACAAAGATTAGCTCAAGTAAGATGAATGCATAACCAAAAAACAATCTATAAGATGTTCATTGAGCTCATTTATGAGAAAATTGGATGAATTAGCAGTGACGACTTAAGTTGTGCGCCACCTAGTGGCTTAGCAGTGATGACTTGAGTTGTGCTCCACCTAGTGGCTAAGTAGCAAACATGCACTTTTCACTCAGTACCTCTGGTTTCGTTACAGCAAGTGGACGAGGTTTTGGGATGAAACCACCAGGAGGGGCCAAGGGATCTGCCTTGGGGACAGGAATGAAACCAGGAGGTCTTATAAGGGGATTCTGTTTTGTGGGCAGTGGGCTTGATTTTCTGGTGGGGATGAAACCTGGTGGTGGAGTCAACACGTTCTGCTTGGGGACTGGGATGAAGCCAGGAGGTGGGGCCAAAGGATCAGGTTTGGGTGGAGGGATGAACCCAAGTGGAGGGGTGAGGGGATTAGACTTTATTGGTGGAGTGTTAAGGGCTGCAGTAGTAGGCACAGATGAAACTTCCTCTGTTTTTGTCATAGCAGTCTTTTCTTCAACCTCCTCCACCTTTCCGTTCTCCTCTTCCTGCGTCACAGTGTCTTCCTTGCGGTCCTGGGTGCGGGTGCGAGGCCGATGTTCCTTGGTTCTGCCTCTTCCCATCAGGCTTGTTAGGCCCACTGATATATCATCCTTTTCCACCCCAGCAGCTCCCGTTTTCCTGATCGCAGAGTCTGTAGCAGATGCAGAAACTGCGTGCTGGTTGCGCTCTTCTGTTCCAGCAGGAACCACTCGTCTAACAACTCTTCTGACAACTTTCACCACCTTTTTACCACTAGAACTCTTCTCCTCCCCAGGTGTGTCTGGACCTCCCATACCAGTGTTGTTATTGGCTTCTTCAGCTGGTGATGCGCTTGACTGTGGACCACTTCCTGTGTCCAGACCAATTTCAGGAATTCCCTGAGGTTGACCCTTATCTACATCAGACTGGATTTAAAATTTCACAGAGAATTATTTTGAAAAGGATTATTTAAACTGCTCACTAAGGTTAGAATCAATCAAGCCAACTCAATTACTCATTTTCATTAAATCTCATAATTACAGTGTATGGGCAAGCCAGGTTTTTATTTTTTTATTTTTTCTTGAATTGAGTCTACAGCTGGATAAAGGGAAAAGAAACATGTCCAGAGACTCATGGGCAAGGCTACAAATTAGTATTCTAATGTTAGTTTTACACAATATAAGACAGGTGGGACTGTATATAATCAAACTGGATTCATCCGCAGTGGTTCTGTGGGGCCGGTAACACCTGAGGGTGCACCAAGTCACTGAAAAGAAGAACTTGGATGGGCCCAAAAATATGGAACCAAATGAAGCTGATTATTTTTCACCTTTCAGAAATCATATTCAAATAATACTTTAATGATGCTATTGCACTGGATATTAGTTAAATAAAGAGCTGCTGCCCATGGTTCAATTATGATAGAGTAGGTGCCCATCCACTACGCCTGATTATTTTACTAAGAACTGTATCTCTTACAGGACAATAGTTAGCCACTCTTCTTTTACTACACAAAAATGGTTTGTATCACCATCACTCAAACACATGCAGCTGAAAAACACTTACATCTGGCTTGTTCTCAACCTTAACCTACACAAGAGGAAGGAAGAAAACAAATCAAACCACACATTCAGATCAGATTAACATAAATATTCCACAAAATCACTGAATAACAAGATATAAAGAAAAAACAAAAAGGGACTTTCCTTTTGCTCCCAGAAAGAGAAGCGTGATTTATACGCCATAGTGATAGGTCAGAAATCATGGATTTAACTGGATGAGGTGAAGAATAAATGGATGGAATGGTGGTGATGTGTGTGTGTGTGTGTGTGTGTGGGGGGGGGGGGGGGGGGGGGGGGTGCAGTGGAGACAGCTGAAGACGGCCGAGAATGGGAACCTGAAGATGAGCAGTGGGACACTGAACTGCACACAACAGGTCATTCAGCAACAGGGTAGACAGACTATGCAGCACTGAAGATAGAACACATGAACATTCATAATGAATGAAAGGTTAGCTTTCTTCCAACTGCAAAACACATGAACAAGAATCTGACCAAGTAGACAAGGCACACAAAACAAACTTATTCATCTGGAGCTGCGTCATATGTGGGACTCATTCACATTCTGTTATAATAGCAATGACACACACACACAAAAAACAACTAACCATTCCCTCAATCACCACACAAAAATTATAAAAATATTGGGAATCTGCTTCTTTTGCAGAAATGGCCATACTAGAACTAGAAACTAGAAAGAAAGCAAGTCAACTTTTTCTTAACTAAACTATAATTTATTTAACTCATTAAAAGGTGACATACCAAAATGAGTTCCACAGCAACATGTTTCACTATCTCTGTCCCTGATTTCATCAGTCCACTCCTATAAATAGTTTCAACAGCAAAGGAGGCCATTCTGAGATGCCATCAGACCCCTAATAGAACTGCTAAGCAGAGCATGTACACTCTGAGCTGATCACACTACTTGCCACACACACAGTCCGCCAGAGACATGAGCCCATTACCTTTTCTCTGGGTCTGGTTAACCTTCCAATCTTCACTCTGTCACTGAAGCAGTGCAGCCAGGGCCAAGGCAGAGTAAAACCTGGGTCTTGTAAGAGCACACTCACTAGCCCTGAGAAAGAGGGTGGGCAACCTCGAGGGCGGGGTCACAGTGAGCACAGCACAGTTAAGCTGTGGCCTGAGGAGTGGAGGGGGTAATGTAAGAGGAGACCGAAGAGAGTGGCAGCTGCTGAACAGTGGTTATAAATAGAATGTGTTCATCACATCAATTGCCACTGCCACTTCTCCCTGTCAGCCTCTTGTCCTGCTGGGAGTCAGAAAAACAGTATCCCTCTTCAGGCGCTTTACCAACTGTTATCTTTTATAACCCCCCTCACATACACACACATAACCCACCTATTTTAAGGAAATCCAAAACTATAAGAGATAGCACAAACACATAGATTAAGTAATCCAACAAATGCCTACTACCTACATCTAAATCTATATACAGCTAATTCTGTACAAACCTCCAGAAGGAATACATAAATAACAAATATGAAATAAATAATATAAAAGTACACTTTTGTGGAACATTTTATCTAGTGACCCCAAAATGTATTTCACATTTGCTACAAAAAAAGTGTTCTTCACATTTTCCACCACAAGAGGGAGCTTTAAAACAATAAACTAATCTCTTACATACACTAACCAAGTTTCAATATGTTGTACTGTTCAATGTAAACGCTAAGGTATAACACTATCCAGTGATTGCAGACATGTTGACCTAAAGCAAAGAGTATATCAAAGTTTTAAGGGTTTTAATATGAGAGACATACACTGACCAGTATTGTTTTATAGTGTGTTTATAGTTTGTTTGCATCATACCCAAGGACACATTAGTATTTCAATGTTAGTTTCACACAACATAAGACAGATGGGACCATATACATCAACAATGTAGAGTTGTCATTAAAGCTGTCATTCTGTTTCAGTGATGACAAGAAGCTGCACAAAGACACTGAAAGCAAGAGCACAGAGGAAAATGTGAAGTGGAACTAAATTGAATGAATCATCTTCTTTAGGCTGTCATAGAAGATCATCTGCCTTCATCTTACCCCATCCCTAGCATCCTCTTCAGTCACACCAACCCTCTGCTTGTCCTTCCTCACTACACTCTCTGAATCTCCTCTGTGGTTTCCCTGCTGCCTGGCAGCTCATATTCAGCATCAGTTCATTGAATATATCCACTAAACTTCTGTGAATGTCCAAACCATCTCAACATTGCCCCTCTAACTTTGTCTCCAAACCACTCAACTTGAGTCATCCTGGTCACTCCCAACAGAAATCTTAGCATTTTCGGCTTTGCTTCTAGTCTTTTTGTTAGTGTCACTGTCACAGCAATTGTCACCACCATCTTGTAGACCTTGCCTTCTACTTCTATCCTTCATCCAAATCACCCTGAACTCATCTTCAGCCCCACCACCTAACCTGTACTCACTTCTTCTCCTATGGCAACAGCACTCCGCAGTGGCAGCTGCCTTCTAAAGCAGATAATACACACCATAAAAACTGCTCAGGAACATGGCAGAGCACAAGGCATTCTTACCAAATGACTGCTGCATGCATCAGAATATGCCCACAACACACAGGATCCCTGTTATGCTGCCAGAAATCACAGGACACCCTCAAAAGACCATACTCCCAAAGAGGTGATTTCAATGTTGCGACTGATCAATACAGTTACGTCCATAAGTCACAAGACAACCAAACAATTTTTTGCTATTTTGAGTCTTTACACAGTAGACTGTAGACCAAGCAAGACAGGTGTGAAAGAAGACTTTCAACTTTAATTCAGAGTTTAACAAAAAAAAAAAAATACTGAGGTAACAGTTACAGAGTTTTATAAACAGTCTTTCATTTTTTACAGTATAAAAGTAGTTGGACAATTAACTTAAAGTTTCATGGAAACGTGAAGCCTGTTTTTTCATTATTAAATCAAGCACATAAGAGTTTAGCTTGCATTTGGTTCCTGTTCACCGGAACTTTCAGTCTAGGAAATCGATGCAAGTGAGGAAGGCCATCAAAAGGCTGAAAATTCAAGACACACTTATTTTCTTGATTAAGAAAAAGAACTTCACATCAACTACCCAAGTCAGGAACATTCTCAAGGAGTGTTCTTTTAGAGATGCACTATTTTCAACTCTATAATAACTCAAGAGATAAATGTAATGACATTTATAGCAAGGTGCAAGCGACCGGTTACACAAAAAAATAGGAAGACCAGATTAAACTTCTAAAAAAAGGAAGAAAGAAAAAAACTAAAAAAAAAAAAAAAGAGTGCACAGTTTTGAAAAAGATGGTTATAGAGGGTTATGCTATGTTTACTGCAAAAGAAACCCAAGGGTTTCTCAAGATGAAAAACTAAAATGAAAAAAAAAAAGTTTCAAGCCAGTCTCCCCAAGTCAGTCACATGATCACAATCCAGTCCAGCAGAGAATCATTTTCGGTTACTGAAGACAAACTTTACGGCACAAAGACTCAAACAGAAACTTGAGGTTGCTGAAGTAAGAGCTTAGTCGAGCATCTCAAGGCAGGAAAAAGCATAATTTCATTGACTGCAAAGGACTTCCATCCAAGGTTTAAAAACAAGTTGTACTTAAAATGGTTTGTTAAATGAGTTTTTAGCCTCTGAAAATCCAGGACTATGTCCAATATGTTCAAATGCTTAAGGACATAACCAACAAACACTCTTGTTTGTTTTTGCATGACTACAGGTAAAGCCAGTCAGGTAACTCAAAGCTGAAAGGTAAGGCATCTCACTAGTATCCGGAAGTATTGTTAAATGGAAAATATGTAAATGTAGAAACTGGTTTGGTAAGGTAGGCCAATCATGGCACATACCTTCCAATAACCAGCTATCATCTGGCTTTTCCTTTAGTTCATTCACAATCACTAAAACTAAAATCTTATTATTATTTTTTTTGCCTTTAGAAGTAATTAATTAAATTATGTTTAATGTCCAAAACGCTATAAATAGTTACATAGCACTTTATCTCATGGTGAGCTCAGAAGTTTGCATTAGCACTTAGCAAGATCCAGTAAAACACACAGCCTGGCTCATCTATCTAGAGCAGACTGCTAATCCCCAGAGTCTGTTACTGGGACACAGCAAAGTGTCGACTGTTTGTCTACACACAGTTGCTGCAGACTAAAGATTAAGGACTCTATATATGTCATAGACACTACTGATTCTGACCCAGTTATGCCTCCATACTATCAAAGCTGTTTGAATCATATTATTAAGCTGTAGCATGAATCAGACTACCACATTTTTAGAACTATACAGATTATTTTAACTATGACAGACATATAACATAGCAAGAATTGTTATATTGTGTTTCATATTCATTGAGAGGGTTGATGTTTATAAATTCAATTCTCCATATTGTTTATCCTGAAAAAGAAATTCAGTAATTGCTTGAGATTTTTCATCAGTATCTATGTCTTTGCAAGCTTAAAGTAGAAATAAATTATGGGACATCATTCTTTACTGTCAAAATTAGAAGAGATGGCCCAGATTTTAAGTCGGTTAAGTAAACAGGGCTGGACATAATTTTTAAAGCAGACTATGTAAAAATGTAGGAGAAGCAAAAACTCAGTGCATAATTCAGGTTTAAATTATTTTGAAGGAGTTGCATAAATCTTGACATATTTCACTTAAGAAATCTGAGAAATCTGGTGGCTAATTCCTTTTAAAATTTCTTGCAAGTATCATTATATCACTCAGAGGCACGCACTCATATACAGCAGGAAGAGGACTATGAGTCAGGTCAGTCATATTATTCAAGCACACAGAAACTCAGTGTCTATAACGAAGAAGTTACTGTGAGGGGGGGGGGGGGGGAAAGGGTCGTGTTTTTTTGGCTTTTACCCAATGCTTAAAAGGTTAACATGCTCAGTGGTGCATAGATGAAGGCAATTTAAGTTTGGTGCAGGGGTTAGTGCTGTTTGTTGATAGGGATCTTCCACTGACTATTTGAATACCAAATATGAAACACTTTGACATGGTATTCATTTAATCCAAGTTCATTTGAATTGCTGTAGATTATATTTGTTTTAATGACAGCTGCATAGAACTGTTTCTAAAAGGTGAAGGACATACGTAGCCTCGAGCAAACCCTCTGACAATACAGTAATCAGACACGACACAATAATGACAAAGAAAAAAAAACAACAGGCAGCAAACTGTGAGAGAGCAGGTGTTTAGCCGATACCAATCCTAGCCAGTTTTTGTTCAGTAACAGGCTTATTATTCTTGTATTCTCACAGCAGTCACAAAGATTGTCAGTGGTTGCTTGGCAACTTGACAATGATGACAAGATTTGACAAAGTCAATGCTCCTTGCCAAGAAATAACGCTCTTTAAAAACACAACTTATCCTTTCTAAAGCATCATTACATAAAGGCATAGATATAATGTCTTCATTTGAGAGATTTAGTGGTGATGACTGATATTTTTACCTCTCTCTTTAAACAAAAGAAAAAGAAAAAAAAAACCCTGGGGGAGCTGCTTCCCCATTCCATGTTTTATGCTAAGCTAAACAAAACAAACCATCTCCAGTAGTAGTAAACTTTTAATAGACTAATGAAAAGACAGTGAATAAGTATATTTTTAAAAATATATTTAAAAAAATTAAGCCAATAAACAAAATTACTGTATGTTGGTGCATCATATGGTCTCGTACTGTATTGCAGAGCTCTAGATCGAAAATCCAGAGCTTATTATAACCACCTAAAAATAGTGCTGCTGGTTCTAGGTCAGCCTCACATGCACATTTTGTGCTTTTTCAAAAGGCCTGTCTTTTTGATCGTCAAGATTGCTTGAATGTAGGACAAAGTAGACAGTCACTTATTTCAGGGAAGCAACTGGGCTGTGTACACATTCATTTAAATAGTTCTAGCTGATGTATTCTAACAGAATGGAGAAAATGGGTCTTATTCACTAAGAGACACAGTGCATAAGTATATGCACTGTGTGTAAACTGTATGTATGAGTTTCATGCACAAATCAGGAATTTATCAATATTTTTGTACCCGAATTTGTTCATACTTTATTAACAAACTTCTGAACAGGTGTACCATCTAATGAAGCTGTCTTGGGAAATCTATGGTCTTTAAAATTAATACTATAAGTCCTACTACTGTTATTTTATCATCATCATTATCACCAACACCAACTCCTTTTGAATATTACTTTTTTTTTTCAAAAACATCATTAGTTAGAAATGAGCAAAATTACAATTAAATTAAAAAAAAATGAAAGTTGTATTTAAAGAAAACTACATCCAAAAGTGAAAAGGGTATGCTTTGACCTTTTAATCTAAACATATTCCAGTATTTCCATTACAGCTCCAAACATCAGTAATGTGCCTTCATAAGCAGCACATACTGCCATCCCCAACCAAAGTTTATCTTACCAACTGTATAAACTGTATTATGAAAAACAACAACAACAACAAAATGCTTGTATTCAGGTGTTTGTTGCACCAGCTAATAAAGAGTTTAACTTGATGCTCCTTCACTTGTTGCACACGATTATCTGGATGAAAAGAACTGAATAGGCAGGCAGCCAAGTCTTACAAGACCATATGGCCATGTGTTGTGGCGGCATTTGGGCCGTTGTTTCCTTCAGCGTCCCATTGTTTGGTGTCAAAAGGACTGGGGGGTGGGAGGGGGATTATATGTACACCAGAACATATTCTCTCTTTCAAAACACACACTGAGACACTCCCCCATACATGCGAGTACAAAATCACATTACCAATGTCATTACAAATCCACCCATAATGCATCCGTTTTTAGTCTATTAAAGGTCAGTGCAAAAGTACATACTTAATACAAAATAACAGAGAAAGGGTCTTTTGTAGTAATTTTAAAAAGATTCACCCCAAGTACCTGTGTATTTACAGAACAGATCCACTGTGTTTCTCAGTGGAATTCAAGTAAACACAATGATTTCAAAAATGTAAAAATCTCAGATAATCCAACATTAAAAGCAAACAAGCCACAAAAACAGGTTCTGGTATTAAGAATAATGTGATGACACAGAAATAGATTAGCATCAAGGGTAGAGTTTTTTTAAAAAGCAAAATAATATTCACACAACAGACCAAGTCAAGAGTACTACTTACATCTTTGCTTAGGTCTTCAGTGGTCCTCAACCAACTGCGGTTCAGCTCACTCAGCTCGAGAATTGGCTGCACTTTTAGTCGTACTGAATCTCCAGATTGACGAATCATCTCCACAATCTCGTCCCTGTTTTTGTTCTCCACATTAATCCCATTGATTTCTACAAGCTTGTCTCCTGGCACCAGGCCCAGAGCCCGATCCTTAGTCCCAACCCCTGGTTCGGCAAAGTGTACAACACGCCGGCACACCCCACCATCAGACTGCCTGTCTACCATGGTGGTTCTTCGCAAAGAAAAGCCAAAGTCCCCAGTGCTGCGTCGCTGTACCTCAAGTTCTCTTGGATCTGGTACTGGTGGAGAGACAAGTGCAGGCAACTGTAGGTCTGCACCAGGAAAGGTCTTCTCCACAATATCAGGAATCTGAACTGTGATGGTGCCCTTTGAACTCGGGTGTAACTTTGTAGATGGTGTAGTCCAGTTATGGCCAGAAAGCTCTGAAGCATCCAAAGCATTGTCCTTTGGGGTCACCTGAGTTAAGGTAGCTACTTTCCTCTGGCCCACCACTGTATTCACCTTGGCCAGTTCCCCAAATTTAGCTGCCCTCTCCTTCACAGAGCTGCGATTACTTAACAGCTCAATTCCCTTTACATCTTCAGAGGTGCTTGCACTTATTTGCCCCACAGTGTTGTGATGATGCTCAGCATCAACGTCTGTCAGGTAGAGCTCCGTGTTACTGGCCACCTTAATTGGGATAGGGCTAGAAATCTCCAACTTGCTCCTAGATTCCTTCTTGGAGTTTCCTCGAGTAAGTGGGAATAAGCCTCTACGTATGCTCATCTCTTCTAGACTCTTTAACTCAGACTGAGACATACGTTCTTTCTTTTCTCTTTTGTCTTTCTTTTCCTTCTTGCTCAAATCCTTTTCCTTGTCCTTGTCTTTTTTCATTAAGTGAAACATGATTAAACTATTCTGTAGTTATTTAGCAACTGATTAATTTATCATGAGAACCTTAAATTATTAGAAAAGAGGCTGATGACAGCAGCTGAAAACATCAACTCTGGGTTTGGATCTCTCTTAGTGATATCTGTAGAGAAAAGAAACAAGAGGTGAACACAGACTAGCTTTGATGAAAGCATAACAGAGTGCAAGAACCTTGTGTTTGTCAGAGTTTAACTAAGTAATTGGCGAAAAGATTCAGTCAGTAATTAATCATAAGTACTATGACATACACATGACTAGCACATCTGTGAAAGCACAGATAATGCTGAATGGTAGAAAGGCATATACAGAAAGGCTGAAAGTCTGGTGGTGCTGTGGTTTGTACTCATGCCTAAGAGCAAGAAGTTCCTGGGTTCAAATCCACACTTTCTCTGTAGAGTTTTAGCTGTAGGTGTGACTGTGAATGGCTGTCTGGCTCTGTATTAGTTCTGCAATACATTAACAACCCCACAGTGGACGACTCAATGGATGGATGTACGTACAGCTGTAAGTGTCAGGGAAGTCTTTCTTTATTTCAACAAGACAATGACAAGCCCAATTCTGCAGACATTACAACAGCATACCTCTGTGGTAAGAGTTTAGCTGCTAAACTGGACTGGCTGCACTCCACACCTATCCAAAAACAACACCACTGAAAATATTTAACACATTACACAATGAAAAGGAAGATTCATACTGTTGTACAGCTGAAGTCATATCAAAAAAGATATTAAAGCTGGTCTGATCTTCTCAGTTCCTAAACCATTGCAGAAACCACAGATAAATAGGAACTGCTGTGGCTGTGTTGAATTATGTTGCTGGCATCAAATTAAAGACCACTAGATTTAATAAAATTAAAAATAAAAAAATTTAAAAAAAATGAAAATAAAACATCTCAATTTTAACAACTCATGTATTATCTTTGTACCATTTTCAGTTACAGAGTTACAAAGTTCACATGGTTTGCAAATCATGTCATTCTGTTTTTATTTACATTTCACATGACCTCTGACCTTCTTGAGAAAAACATAATCCACATTTAAAACTTGGATTTGAAGTCCTTACTACACCTTGGGGTTAAAAACATTTAAAAAAAAAAACGTTATCAAACTGCAGAGCAGTATCACTATTTTTATTTCAGTATCAACCTATTATCTAATTCAGTTCAATAGAAAAGTAGCCTGTATATATTTGGGTGTGTATAGGAACTGGTATCCCCCGCTGTAGTATCAAAAAACGAAACATGCACCCTAGATAAGGAATGTGATCTTATCTAAAACTTATCTTTGACACACCTCAATCTATCCTACATAATAACATACAGTGTTTTAAAGAGCGTAGCTTTCCTACTCTCAGATACTCAGCATCATCACTAAATGATTGAAAACTGAAGCTATGTGCATGGGAGCCTCCACTAAGCTCCATATGTATAACGAGAAGCCATGCTGAACAGTAAACTGTAAATTCAAACCTAATCCACGCTAAATCACATGCTCTTAGAAGAAAGCTATGAAATGTCCGAAAGCAACTCAGTTTATCTTACAGTTAACATTTAGGTATGCATTTTCGTCGTATTTTATTACTGGAAAGCGCAGTTTGGTCTGTTGTTATTAGTTTTTCGTTTTCTTTAACTTTAAACACTACGCATAGGTTGTCGACACGGCTAGTCCTGAGCTTGGCCATAATGCTCTCCCTTTAAGCTGCTTTGCCCTCATTCTTTAGCAGTGATAAAGAGTGTACTAATGTCACTCACGATAAACGATACAAATTAAGTAACACTGTAACATATGACAATTCCTACCTGTAATTGCCTAAACATGACAGCGTTGTAGTCTTACTACAGGTTTTCGGCATTTTCCAATGAATTGTCAGCAGGTGCGACAAATGCTTTTGTGATGCTTTCAAATGCTTGCAGTAAGCTCCGACTTCTGATTACTTTGACTTAAGCGACCTGCGGGGAAGCAGCTATCCTCGTAAAGAAATAAACACAAAAAACTTAGAAAATGGTGTCGTACATCAGATGATTAATTCATTTTCCCCCAAACAGCTCAATAGTTTTAATAAACTTAAGTAGTCTCCTCATTACACTTTAAAATATATATTATAAAGAGGGAAAGCTGAAAAACAACCTCTCTCTTAATGGTCTAAATTGGAAACATGGGGGGATTCGTCCTCAATGATAGTAGGACGATTTAGATGTCCAAAATGTAGGCTAACGCTCTAAATTTTAATAAATCCAACAGCACATGAAAGCTCCGGAAGACTACACTGGACAGCAGTGACCCCTCCTGGTCTTTATTTTAACCATACAAAGGATGTACGCACAGATATTTAGTTCCAAGCTGCCCAGTTTTTCGTAGAGAAAAACTTATATTGTTAACATGTTGATTTCACATTGGATAACACATAAAGTGTTTTGCAGCTAATGGGTTACAGTCCAGTGACATTGGAGTTACAGTCACTGACATACAGACTTTAAACCCAAACAGAATCTGAGTTGTGGTGAATGGTTATTTTAAACATTATTTACCTATTTATATGGAATTCTTTAGGATAATTCCTCCTACAACAATGATGAGTTGATTACAGCATATGTTAGAACTCAATTTGCAAGATCAATTGCATAAAATGTTTCACCTCATTTGCATCGTTTCTTCCTTCTCCCAGCAGTTTCAATATACACATACATAATGAACTCCAGATAATCCCATATGTTTTGCTTGTTAAAGCTCATTACACATAGGAAGCTGCAATTCTGAGGAGAGAACCACAATCTAAAATGTATTACCTTAATAGTTTACTCACACTGATCCATTCATTTTAGAAAAAATCATTTTAGACATTTACAACATGCCAAACTTGATTTCCTTTCCATTTTTTTTATTACTCTTACTATTTTGATGAAAATATGCATTTACATTTTGGCAAATTCTGGTTTGTCTGAATTTATCCATGGAGTGCCCCCATGTCTCAAATGAGATGCCCAGTACTTGGCTTCTGATAGTAGTGCTCCTGGCCTGGGGCACGTACCTCTACTGCGAGTTGATGTCGGGATATAAATTTACACTGAAGCAGCTTGGACTGACAGTGAACATAAAGTTTTGTTTTCAGCTGAAGTTCATTGTTGGACACTTTTTCTTCATTGGAACTGGATTAGGGAGATATGAATACCTCCAACTAAAACATTGATTGGACTGTATGAGATTCAAAACTTTCAATATACAGTTGGAAAAAACAGAATAGATTACAATGGGGCTCCTTCATTGAACAGTCATTCAGTGATAAGCAGAGTTTAAAGAATGCACTAGAAGGAGTGTGTACAATACTGATTCATGCACAGATCTGTATCCACGTTAACCTTAAGAACAAGCCATTCTCTGGAAGACATTATTACTTTGCTCTTCCATCCATCCATCCATCCACCTTCCACTGCCCAATTCAGCATCACGAGGGTTTTAGAGTCTGTCCCTGTGATCATAGGGTGAGAGACAGGGCACACCCTGAACAGGTTGCCAATTTTTTGTAATACATTTCTTCCAAAATCTCAAAATGAAAAATCCCCACAGTGTCCAGTTATTATTTTCCCAATGTTCATTAGAAAGGTTTTAAGAATGAACTACAGTACTTTTTGAACTTTTGAACATTACCAGTCAGTCTGAATATTATTTAACTTGTATGAACAATGAAATTATAAATCTAACAGGGAACATGGAATTGTTGAAGTAGTAAGACCTCCTGTTGCTTATTAAGGTTTTGTAGCATCACCTACTGGTCTTGCAGAGTCTCTGTACCTTTTTTTTAGTAATGTATGGTTTACCATATATTTTTCACCTATACTGTCTGTCTCTATCTATGAGGACTTCTTGGTCAGCTTCAGTGGAGAATGTTAATGAATTATTCATTTCCAAAGAAAAATGTCATATCAACTTTTTCTTATCACCTGACTAAGATTAAGGAATGAAACCTATCTGACTCACACCACCAGGATAATACAAGGAAACTATGACTCATTCCCTGTCAGTTACCACTGAGTCCCTAACATATTACCATTCCTTATACAGTTGGATGGTGAATGACAATTGACATTTGGATGACAGTTAAGGATTACACTGCATTGTGCGCGTGCGTGCGTGTGTGTGTATGTGTGTGTGTGAATTGTAAATAAAGGATGAAAGCCCTTTTTTAGAAAGTGACAATTTTAATTTTCCAAGAGCTTATATAAAAATGTTGTTTTTGTTTAATGTACAAGTCATCTCATGCAAAAAAAAAACCCAGCATCTACAGGACTTTATCTATTTAGAAGCATATCTGAGGCTTGCATCATTACCTCGAGGTTGTGGTAAATACTAATAGCCAAATTCTGCAGGTAATGATGAAAGATGGAACTAGAATCACTTTTAACCCAAGTGTACATGACGTAAAAAGTAAATTTAGGATATTATGGCTCTGCCTTTTCATTCATCCCTATTACATGAATGAAAATAAACTCGCACTCAAATTACTTCTCTAAAATGAAACACTTGGCACAGTGGGAAAGACGACCGCCCAACTATTTGTAATGCAGAACAACACGCTAGCATCTTTTTTTTTCCCTTTTAAAAAGGACGAAACGTTACTGAAACGCAATCATTTCCCAGCCACATGCGACAATCTAATATAACAAATTCCCCTCACAGCATCAGCAAAAACCATCCAGGGGGGTGTTTTAAAAATCCAACGCCACCAGATTACTATCGTAATAACACGGGAACAATTCATACAATCTCTTGTGAATTTGAATTCAACATACATCGTAAGTTGCTATTCTTGTTAGTGATTAATTTATATTTCACGAGTTACGCGTACGAATTCATTTCAAAATACGAAATTTAATGAACCCCGCCAAATCCTGCGCAAAGTGGTTCAGCCCTTGAGGTCACCGGAAGTTGTTTAGCTGCCATGTTTGGTTGCTTTGTTGTAGGCTTCTACTAGGTTTCCTACAGAATTAGTAAGTGTGGAAATGGAGCCGAGCTGGAGTACGTTTCTTTTTCAAGTAAGTTGTCTCTTTTGGAGGGAAACCGGAATAGTCGGTAAAACAACCGTAGAATTGCAAACGGCTTCATATCTTAGTGGTAAATCCAGTTTTTAAACGGTTAATGTCAAGAACAAGTAACCAAGCAAAACAATGGTATATGAATCCAGGCTTCCAGCTGTGAGGCTTGGGAATGACGCTAGAACAAAAAATCTAATCTCTCCAAGCATTGTTTGAAAAGCGGCATGTTTTCTTACCCCGACGATATTTGGGTATTTGCGTTTAATACTTCGACAGCGTTTGTGATTCCTTGTTTTTTTAAGTTTGTTTGCCTAGCCGGAGCCAAACATGCGGGATCACTTGGAGTGAAGCAGGAGACGCCACTGCACCGTTACAATCGAGACAGACCTGTTTTTTCCCCCCTTTGACTGAAGGCTTTGATCAGGCGCCGTGGGATAATGAGATGTAACGCTGCGACATGTTTCAGTGTAGCGTGGATAGCAGAACACGCATTGTAGATTTGGCAAATCTCTGGTTAAGTGTACACAGAGGTTTTTAGCTGCTGAGATTTACTAACGGCGGTTCTCAAGTCCGCGGTGAACTTTCCGCCTGCTCCAGCCGGTTCGACACTAACTAGCCAAGTAGCTAACGATGTTCGGGCTACCTTAATTACACTCGCTTGCTAATTTAGCTTAATGTGGGCGAGGCTGCCATAATGAGCTTGCAAAACTAACGTTACAAGACTTGACGACCAGCGCTGTGCAGATTCTCTGCTTATTAACTAAGCTATTTATTCTGGTGACCGTGGTGGAAAGGAATTCAAACTATGCACACAACATCAGCTAACACTAGCAGCGAAGAGGCGCATTTGAAATTAGCAACGGCGTTACGAAATGAATAAATGCGTGCTGGGAAGGAAAACGAGTGCTGCGGTTTAGAGTGATATCTGTCACGGTTTAGTGAATTTCAATATGTGCTAAGAATGAAAGCTATTGTTCACTCGTATTTGTGAGCTTCTCAATCGCATGGCCTTACCTAGGCTACAAGAAATGAGCTCGGGAACATGGAGCAAATGAGTTTTGTAAGGATAAAGATTTCATGTTTTACAGTTGAGTCCGTTTTTGTGTAACCCCAATGCAATATAAATGTATATATTTTTAGTTTCCATTCCCAATACGCACCATTATTCCAGGTTTACCACTATTCTGCGGTCTCTTGTGTATTTCCAGTGCTTAAAATTAATTTTTCGCTTTGACTCAACACTTTAGTGGGTGTTGCAAAGTTCTCCTCGTGGGAGGAACTTCCCAGTAACTTCAGGATCATTCCCAAAAATTACTTTTCAGTAAACCCTTCAAATCTGCATTTGTAATGTTCACAACAACTTTATTTTATTCCAGGCTTTAATGATCAGATGAAGGTCTAGAGTTTAACCTGCTGCAGTAGTTGGTGCTGCAGCCTTTGTCTAATAGTAATATATTCTGTGTAATAAATAAATATGTCAATGACAACGGGGAAAAAACAGGATATGTGAATAGAAGTGCACAATTTATAGTTTTCATGCTAAAGAGCCACTTCTCTTTTTAAAAGTCTTCTAAAGTGTGGAAAAAACTGATCATTAATGCTCTGATTAAGCTTTCACTGCTTGGTGTAAGGACATCAATGGCTGCAAAGAATCTGAATAGCTCACTTTGGCAAATAGTTTAAAGAAATCCATCTTAAGTTGTGTTCATTTCACTGCTTTTTGGACACTTTTTGTTTTTTTCCTGAGTTTCTGATAATTTGCTCTGCTGTCGGAGTGGTCGTTCATTCACATCTTTGTGTACTATTTCTTCATAATTGAAAAGGCAGACAGACAATGTCATTTGTCATGCAGTATCTGGCGTCTAGCCAGAGGCCCTGCGTGTATTATGTACCTCACACTGTTACTGTGTCAGTTTCATGTAAATCAGTGTGTCTTTAAATTCAGGCTCCGGAACACTTTGAAGCATTGTTTTTCAACACATTATAGTTTGTTTTTTGTAAACAAGAGGTTTATATGAAAATTGGTGATATTTTCTGAAAAGCTTTGTCAGGTGTTTTAAATGACCAGTGTTGTTGCGTAAACCAGCTTAAATATTACCAGCTGTATATCCTCCTGTCAGATAAATGCACAATGTGAGGAAAACATGTTCAAAAGAGGGGAGGGGGGGGGGCAGTGTTTGTGAGGCTACATTCAGGAAAATTGGTGAATCATGTTGTTTTCAGCACTCTGAACATGGATGTGTGAAGTGTTACACTAATAACCCTTTTAGGTAAGTGAGAAAAGTTATAACGCAATCCATGTGTGCACGAAACTCAGTTTTGGCTTTCTCCAGAAACTGCAATAGCCACTCAGAAACCCACAGTGAAAATGAATGCTTTATGGTAAGTGGAAATTGTGTAAAAGATTCTTTGTTTCTGTTTTGCCCTATTTTACCAAAACATTCAGATTGCAAATCTCAGTAACAAAATGACACTCATCAGATGAATAGACTGTACTGAAAATATTAAATTTTTCAGTAATCACATTGACTTGAAATAATACCCAACTTACATGACACTGAAAGAGTGTGCATAAGCATGGTGTTAGTGAGGGATGTTATCAAGTATCACTAACTCCAAGTCTTTGTTTTGCTTAAAACTGGACCTTCATAACAAACAACCCCTTTTGAAATTGCACAATTACTGTTTATATAAAACATGTTTTGGATGCTCTTGCTAGAGCTTTAGACTTGGTAGTAACTATTATGTATTCTATTTTTTTATTTTTTTTTCTCTCTCTCCTCCAACGTGCACAGTATTTTGCTTGTCGCTGCCCCCCCCCCCCCCTTGTTATTATGTTACGTATATTACTTTTTTTTTTTTTTTTTAACAAAGGTAATATGTTACATATATTACTTATTATTACCTTTGTTTTAAAAAGAAAAAAAGAAAAAAAGAAAAGAAAATATTGAGGCTTGTTGGTGCCGTCGAGAATCAGTTCCATGTGTTTTTCTGCTCATATGGAAGGTTCATGTTTTTACGGTACAATATAATTCTGGTCATTTTGACTGAAATGAAAAGCACAGGTCTGTAAAATGGGTTACATCAGAAATGCAGGGTATATCTGCTTGGCTATTTTTGTAGATGTTTAAGCGTTTCATAGTTTTTTGGGTACATTTTTATGGTGTTTTTAAAACACATGTCTATTTATTTTGACATGTGTTTTGTCTCAATGTCACAGCGATTGCTCATTGTAATACAGCACACCTATTAGCTATAGGGGTGTTAAATGCCACCCATTCTGGATGTTTAGAAGACTAGCCTGTGTTGAATGTCCTTAAAGGTTTGTTCACTCTTAGTAGAACTCAAATATCTGTACGAAAAAATACGCCTTAACCAAATGAATCCCTGAAGTACAACTTTTTGGGATCATTAAAAAAAAAAATTAGGGGATTGACAACATTTCAGAAGTTTGCCCACTAAGCAAACTAGACGGCAGCCAAAAACATTCAGAACTTGAAAGAAGGACCTAGGAAAAAAAACTCCTCAAAAATTAGATTTACTCGAAAAACAAATTATGTAATTAGAAGTTTTGTTTCTTTCTCTTCCCCCCCCTTTTCATCCCTGTCATCAGTTTTTGCCTGTGATGGAAAAATTGAGATTTCGGCAAGCAGCTGTAGAGTGTGGCACAAAAGACTAAAGAAAGACAGCGCATAATCTAACTCAGACCGTGAGCGCAATTCAAGCCTACAGTGGCCCATGGAGCCATCAGGACACTCCCTCCATTTTGATGTTATTTATGAGGGAGCAGCCCCAGTTGTCAGAGCGCATTTGTGTCAAAATGGTCAGAGCTGCATGAAGGCACAGCAGCTTACAGGCCCTGCACCTCTGCATAGAGGGCCAGGCTGTCTACACTGGCTACGTCTGCTGTTCACAAGCTTCACAAAGGGGGGTTCACTGCTAGTACCCCACCTCCCCCCTCCAACCCAAACATAAAGCTCTCCCCACCCCTGGTGTGCCAGCGGACGGGTTAGCATTGGCATGATGATGACTAATCCTGGAAGGTGGCAAGTGTAAGCAGGTGCTCAGACAAATGGATGGGTGGCATTCTCCTCGAGTTCCCAGGTCCCATTGCATATGTAGGAATGACGGCTAGTTTCGCTGAGTAGTGTGTGGATAAACAATGTCCCCGTCCCATGAATAGATGAGCCAAATCAATGAAGATGAGCATACAAAGATCCCCTGCTGAGGCCCGAGTGCATCACTGCTCAGATTTGTGTCTTTCACAATAGGCTAGATGACATAAGGAGGACATTGTGAGGTTCATTTTTCTTTTCTGTCCCGTCTCCTCTTTTGCAACTTTTTTCTTGGCTAGCCTTCTTCGATGGATGATTGAACCTCAAAGAGAAAGGTCAAGTATTTCAGCTTGCTTTTCTCGCTGGTGGTTGACAAAATCGACAGAGTAGTCCTGAGTGTGTCCAGTCGCTGAAAAAACGGTGTTAACTGTGTTTCTTTTTTTTTTCATATCTGGATATATGAAAAAGAATGAATTGTTATGAGAAGTGTAATAGATTTTTTTTTAAACTGAATTAATAACTGAATTAAACTCCATTGATATTTATTGTGATGTCATTTTTTTTTTTTTTTAAAGAAAATAAGGCAGCCGGATTTCATACAGCTTCCACTATCTCCATTCTGCCCCAAGTACGCCCAAACAGTCATGGATGATTTTAGCTGGTCACAGCAATGGTACAAAACTCAAATTGTGTCTGATCCATTTAGTCAGGAAATTTGATTACTTAAATGAGTGAAACCCCAGCTTAGCATCTTGTTGCTATTGCTAATTACAACCAGCCATTTCATCCCATTTGTGCTGCGGCAGTAGCTGGCATTGGTTTGTACTTGCAGATCCCCAGGGGGGGTGCAAAAAAGTCTCAAAGCAGTTATTCCAGATGTAAAGTTTTATTTAGTCTGTTGCCCTTTATTTTCCTGTCGTTTAAATCCTTTACTTACACAATGGAGCAGAAGTATGGTTATCCCAAATCAGCTGGGTACCTGAGATGATGGCCTGCTCTTTAGGAGCCTTCTTGGTAGTTAAACTGCGCTCTGCTACGGCTCTTATTTGGTATGCCTGTTTTGCAGTCACATGATGAATGTGAGCACCGTCACGATGGTATCCTTTTTCATCCAGCACAGTTTTGTATTCTGTAACAGATTACTAACACATATTGTGTTTATTGAGTTATCAGAGTTTCATTATTAAGTTTTGTTGTTTGTTTTTTTTTGTTGTTGTTTTGTTTTCTTTAAATTATGGCGACATTATTTTTCTCTCACAGTTGTTGTTGTTGTTGTTGTTGTTGTTATTATTAAATCTTTAGTATTATCTTTAGTGCCTTGTTACTTTTGTTTTATAAGTAGAAGTCTAGTATTCATCTTCATTCAACCAAAAACCCTCTGTGTTTGATTCATCAGCAGGCCAATGAAGCCCTCCACCACCAGCACCAGGTGGCCCAGAACAGCCTGCTACCACTTCTCAATGCAGGAGCTGAACAAGTTGACCAGAAGCCTATCCTGCCTATCCAAATAGACCAGAAGCCACCTGCCAATGCTGCTGAGCTTCTCAAAGACAATGTCGCCAGCGGAGGTGGTCAGCGGCTTCCAGTGCCTGTGATAAAGAAAGAACACAAAGGCAAAACCCCTTTTGTCTGCGGCTACTGTAACAAGGCCTTTCGCGACAGTTACCACCTGCGACGTCATGAGTCCAGCCACACCGGTATCAAGATGGTTTCACGTCCAAAGAAGACAGCCCAAACAGCCCCCACCATGGTCCCCATGATCGGTACCATGCCACGAGAAAACAACGGCAACTCTTCCTACATCTCCACAGTAGCTGGCATCCTCTCCACAGCAACAACCTCTGTTTCCTCAGGCACAAGTATCATGACATCACCTGCAATGGGCAATGTGCCGCAGCAAAATGTCCCGAAGAAACCTGCCAAACCTGTCAAGAAGAACCATGGATGCGAGATGTGCGGCAAAGCCTTTCGCGACGTATACCACCTGAATCGTCACAAGCTGTCCCATTCAGATGAGAAGCCTTTTGAGTGTCCCATCTGCCAGCAACGCTTTAAAAGGAAGGACCGCATGACCTACCATGTTCGCTCTCACGATGGGGGTGTCCACAAGCCCTACGTATGTTCTGTGTGTGGAAAAGGCTTTTCCAGGTAAGGATCAGGTTTTTGTCCTTTGATCTGTAAGGAAACTAGTACAACAGTCATCAATAGTTCAACTCCACTAGATTGACTGATAATGCTGCTGTCAGTTTTTCCCTTCAGTTACTCACCTGTCTGTATTTGTTAATTCTACACCTAAATTGTTCAGTATGTCTCTAGTTAAAAATGAATTTTCCACATTGAGCATCTCCAATGTGAATTTGTTTTTCCAATATCCTGCCAAACAGGTCTGTCATAGGGATTCAGACTGACACAGGAATTCCATAGGGAGATAAGATTACTGTTTTAAATTACAATCATTTAGCTCATGAGGTGCTGGATGAAGTTTTAGTCTCTGTTAGATAATGGCATAACATTCTTTATTATACAGTACCACCATGCAGATAATAGATGGTCTAAATGTCATTTTGAGATAAAAAACCCAAACAAAAAATAATTTGCACTGATAAGAAGAACAAGAAGTCCTAAAAACATGTTATGGCCACCGAGGTCTCGAAGATGTTTGAAACAACCTTACCTTGTTGTGGCAGCTGGTTTCCCACGAGCATCCATTTTGTCAGGCTTCAAGCTTACTTGCAGATAAAACCACAGTAGCTTGGACCCATTAGCTTACAATAATCAACTACTGGCAGCTGCAAGAGCATTTCTGCTGTGATGAAAGTGTGTGAGATAACAACCAGAAGTGTTTGTTGGTTCAAAACCAAAGTCAAGTCTTGCCTTTGAAATGGAAAATGTCCATATGAAGATGTGAAGAATACCAACTTAGTAGTTTGCTGCTTGGGGTTTTTTGTTTGTTTGATTGTTTTGTTTTTTACTACAGCCGGTCTCCTAAAGCAGGAGCTGTCAGTTTATTGACAACTTTAGACGAAGAACAGCCCTCAAATATGGAGCAAGAAATGAAGTGCTTTAGGTTTTATTTACTGGAGTTCTCCAGCTAAGCTAATCGGCCTGTCCACAAACTTGACAAAGTGTTCTCCAGGGTAACTGGGAATCCCTCCTTGTTGTTGCACTAGCCACTAGTTTGTTTGGGATGAGTTTACTTAGGTTGTCTGTGGAATTGTGAAACTGAGTGCACTAAGAAGCTAGTAGCACTCCTCGTGTGTACATGTGATCAGTCCTTCAAGGGGTTTGGTAGGCAGTGAGAATGTCAGCCACACTGATAATACAGAGTGGCACAAGAAAATAGTAAACTGATGAAAAAATGGCGCTGTTTTTACAACCCTTCTGTTCTATTCCTGTGCTTTTAATCAACAACTAACAAGGCTACTATAAACAGGAAATGTGCATCTGAGAGCTAATTTATTCTTATGGGAGGGGAGACAAAAAGTAATTTCACCCTCTGGTGATTGCATTCTGGGGTCATAGGGAAAAGTCCTGACTTGTCTATGCAGAATTTCAATAAATAAATAATGATAAATACATTCTAACAACCAGTCTTTTATGAGTGTGTCCTTGGCAGTCCACAAATGGCTGCTGCTAAGGAAAAAAAATCATGCTTAATAGACTGAAGTATTAAATTTTACCATCTTTCATGCATGCAGTTGGTTTTGAATGCAAATGCTAGATTCTACATATTTCATGCTTTACCAAAGGTACACTGAACTGCTACCCAACAGCTTGTACATTTGTAAGTGAATTATTCACGTCATGGTGTTTGGAATAGTCAGCCGCACTGTGATTTGATATAGAGCAAATATATGTCAATCTAGTGTCCGTGTTGCTCCAACGTGGCCTTTTTTTTAATGTTTATTGCTGGGGTTAGCAGTTTAAACTTGTACTTGTAATGACCCCCCACACCATTTCAACCACATGTTTAAAAAGTCGCACATGGAAGAGCACCAGTGAAGTACCAAAGGAGGGGGAGGCGTCACTTGTCACTTTGCAGTTCCCGCCAGCATGTCACAGACTCTTTCCCCTGGGAATTCACTGAACCATGCGGTAATGTTTAGGTCAACACATTTAACATGAAGTAATGACTTTAAGAAGGTTTAATAGTGACATACATTTAAAATTTTGTTAAAAGCCAAGTGTTTGTTAAACCTGATGTGTACAAAAATCAGTATTGACTTAGCAGAGAGTCGTGATAACATTAAAAAAAAAAAAAAAAACAGCAAGCTGTGTGCCGCAATACACAGCTTCAACAAAAACATCAGCAGTGTACCCTGGCCAAGCGGTAACATTAGCACTGTGCTGTGTAGGGCAATCTCAGGCATGCCTCCAACTTGGTGACGTCGGGCAGCGATTCATCAGCATACTGGAAAGTGAGAATGAGGACTGAGTAACAGGGCACTGAGTCACTGCCACTCAGCCGGATCTGTAGACAGGCACTGTCTGGAGTCTGCTCTCCTCATCAGTGGGGCAAGGGGAAAAGAAAAAAATCTTTATTCCGGTTCATGGCACCCATGAGAAGATCCTACTTGACTCCTCTGATTTTATTTTTAAAAAAAGAAGAAAAAAAGAAAGGACTCCAGCAGCATGAAACTTTCCGGTTTGGAAGCAGCTGCCAAAGCAGTAGTCCTTGCTCACTCCATTATGGCACTTCTAACATGATTCAGCTCACAGCTTCACTAGAACTGACATGCTGACAGAGGATCAGTGCCACGAAGACGTTTGTGAATGTTGGCCTTTCGCTGTAAATCTCAAGCAGTTTTCCTGTGAACTTTGCAAATTATATGTATGTTTGTTTGTTTTTATAGCTAGTTTGACATAAAAACACATTATGAAGCTTTAGTTTAAGCTTGAACACTTGGAATACAGAAGACAAGTTTCAGCAATTTCTTAATCCAGTTTTCAGTGTTTTTTTTTTTTTTTTATTTATTTATTTTTTATTGTGTAATAGACAAGGTATATCAGTACAGTCATGGTGTAAGTAGATATTAAGTGTTCTCAAATCCCCACTTAAAGTTCTATAACAAAAGGAGCAATATAGATCTTCTCTATATGCTCAGTTATAATAGTTTTCCCTTAAAGGCAGTTTTTAATACCTATAAATATACACATCATATTTTGGCACAGGTACATGTTCTTATCAGAAACACAAGTCAGCACAGCCATGGATTATTGTTGTTTGTTGAACAACAGTTGTGCCATACATGGTCTTCTTCTAATCCTCAGAGAGAGATGCAAATTCAGATTAGGACTTGTGTTAAGAAGTATCAAGAAAATTCCTGGAACTTCATATTCATTTCATTTTCATATATGTGTAATAACAAGGATGTTAGGAACTAAGCACAGCAATAATAATCAAACTGTCAGTTTATTCAAATATCATGTCAAAAATGTCCTTTTCATTGTGTGTGTGTGTTCAAAAGTAGGTCAAACACATTTACGCACGATTGATCATGGAGAATTAACTACCATTGACTGAATTTTTCGGGATTTTTTTGTGCCCATCCCCTCATTATCTAAGTAAACAGAGCACATCCGTACACTTCTGCACTTGTAATGCATGTTAGGCTTTTCACTTTATGCTTGTGCACGTCCATGATGCGCCTTTAGTAAATTATTAACACTTGTTGTATGTATTGTAACAACATATAGGTTTGGTTAAATCGCAAGCAAAATACATGTCAAATGAATTTGGTGAAGTCTTTTAAAAGTGTTAGCAGATGTTATACCAGCCCTACAACTGGTAGCCATTTTTTATGTAGCTTTTTGTTGGGTTACAGAAACCATATTATAAATAAATCTCCACACAATGAAGTACAATTTGTCTCATCTATATCTAATGGAACTCAAATGTATCGTCTTTAAATTTTAACCATGTTTTTGTTGTCATTTTTATCTAGGCCAGACCACTTGAGCTGCCATGTGAAGCATGTGCATTCCTCAGAAAGACCGTTTAAATGTCAAGTAACGGTGAGAAAAATGGCTACTTTGCAGCTTGTTTTGTTTTTTTAAATCATTTTTAATATCGTGATTTCACTGCACTGACCTTTTACCCCATCTGCTGTGCGACACCAGGCCTGTACCTCTGCTTTCGCCACCAAAGACAGACTCCGTTCCCACATGATTAGACATGAAGGCAAAGTCACCTGTAGTATCTGCGGAAAGATGCTCAGCGCAGCCTACATCACCAGTCATCTGAAGACTCACGGGCAGACCAACTTTAACTCCTGTAACAAAGGTTCGTCACACACTGGGAGCAAATACAGCAGCACCATAGGGCCGTGCATTTAAAAACAATGGAAACCAATCCCTGCATATTGCCTTCGCATTACTGTAAGCAATAAGGGATAAAGGCAGTAATATCGTACAGGCTGTGAGTTTGCCAGAGCTTCGAGTGGAGAGCATTTTTAGAAAAATGTGGTTTTTGAAACTAGCTCAAACCATCTAAGGTGTTGTCCTAAAATTTCATGCTCTTCTCTTTTTTTTTTTTTTTTTTTTTTTTTTTTTTTTTTTTTTTTTTCAAGAGTGCGGACTTAAAAAAAAAAAAAAAAAAAAAAAAAGTATTAAATGCCAGTGTCTTTATGTATTAGCAAGACTCATTTTGTTGGTCACCATACCGCTGCAGTTGTCATAAAAGCTGTCAACCTGTACATGTTGAGCACCACTGACCAGTGCTGATCCTCGCTATTGCTGTAATATTTGTGCAAAGTACAAGATAATGGTGTTTATTTTGTTTTTGTTTTTGCTAAATGCTGCAAAGCTAAGTAAAATGCTTGTTCTTGGGTTTCTCCAGACGGTAACGAAGTCTGCAATTCTGCCTCAGCCACACCTGTGACCATCTCTGCCCCCATCACTTCAGCGATGAACCGGGGCAATGCGAACAACAACAACCCCGTCACCATCGCCGCACAAATGAACATTAGCACCAACACGGTCAACATCACATCTCCAGTCAGCCTCCAGCACCCTGTCACCATCACTGGGCCCGTCAACATCGCCTCCGTGAACATCCCGGCAACCGCGCCTATGAATATCGCCCACCCTGTCGCGATCACAACCCCGATGCCTATGAATATAGCCGGGCCGCTCAACATCGCCATGAGGCCAGTGGATAGCATGCCTTTTCTCTCCCAAGTCTTGCCTTCATCCCCACCTTGGTAAAAAATGTAAAAAAAAAAAAATTAAAATAAAAGATAAAAAGGAGGGAGCAAGGTGAACTGGCCAAGAAGAAAGGGAAAATGAAGTGAAACAAGAGACTCCTGTCCTCACAGCTGAACCTCGGGCTCGGCTCTTTCTCACCTAGAACAGCGCTCACTTCTCCGAGCTCTGAAGTGAATATTTACACGAGCTGTGCGGCCAGTAGGAGCTCACCAAGTCCCAGCTGTGTCCCAACCGAGGTTAAGTGACTGGCATGGGACGCAGAATAAGAGTAGAATTTGAGTAGGATTTATCTTGAAATCAGGACAGCCGTAAGACTTAGTGTAGTCAGTTAGAACGATGAAACTGTGATTTGTATTATGACAAATGAGAGGATTCCTCATCCTCGAGGACTCCTTAGGAAAACACATCAGTGCTTTTTGTAAAAGGGAGATGGGAAATGAACTGAAGCAATAACTATAAATTGCTGTATTTGATGTTTTACAAGTTCTCTCCCAAAGTCTCTGGGTGTTACTTTGTATATTGTTTTTTTTGTTTTTGTTTTTTAACTATAGCCTGCTAATCACTATTTAATGTTATAGAAAATGAGTCTAGTAAAAGGGACAGCAGCTTCCACTTGCATGGAAGAATATTTTTTCACATTGCTATAGCATTTCTTTTGTATTCTCAGATAATAGGTATGCTCTTGAGGTACACTGACTAACTTGTACAGTTGACATAGTAATGTATTTTCCACGTCAGCATTTTAATTTTTGCTTTTAGCAAGTGGATATCAAGACACTGTCCTCTTGACTATGAAATATTTCTATTTTGTTTTTGTATGTATGGACACACAAAGTTCTGTTTTTATTTTCCTATTTGTAGTGTTAATTTTTTTTTTTTTTTTGGTTTTCTTCATGAATTCAGAATGGAACGAATCTTGCACTGAAAGAATATCCTGCATACAGGTGAACAGCAGTATTATTGAAGATCAAAGTGGCGTCTCAGTGTTTTTTGCAACAACAGCAAGCACTTGAGCACCATCTAGTGGCTGATTGTGGAAAGCCTTGCAGTGAAGCTTTTTCAGGCTGTTACCCGTCACCATGGTGGTGACTAAACGTACTGCTCAAAAAACAAATAAAAACAAAAAAACCGAGGGAACACTTGAACAATTTTTAACTTTTAAAATTTCGAATCCAACCCTCAAAGTGTTGGTGATTTTGATTACACAATGGATGTCAGTAATGATTTTCAAACTGAATGTTTCATTAATCAAGGTCTGATTTTAAGTGTCACCTTATTTTTATTTTTAAAGCAGCATACTTTTGGCTGACTCTTCTGCACACTTTTACTTTTTTATTTTTTTTCCTTTCTTTTTTTTTTTCCTGTTACATCCCCAACCATATGCTAAGGATGCTTCGCTCAGGAAACGTATAGAAAAGCCCCATTACTCATGAAAGCGGTTCTTTTTATACTGATATCTACCACGTGTCATGATTCCTCTCCATGTAACTTTTTGGATTCCCTAAAAGATTTGGCATCGTGGGGTTTGACTTCAGTGAGGAAGAAGTTGTCCAAGACTTTTTGTTTTGCTTTTAATAGCCGTCCATTTAAAATGATAAATGACTGTACAATGGAATACATGCTGTTTACCTTTTTAAATTTCCTTTAAAGTCTCAGTCTGCATAGGTACAGTATGTGGCTGGGAACTGTTTAATCAAATGCAAGTTTGTGTCCACTGAAACAACAGGCGAGACTGACAATGCATGACCCCGAACACTGTAGCTGTTGACCTTTTTTTTTTTGTTTGTTTGTTTGTTTGTTTGTTTGTTTTTAGTGAATGCCATGGTATTTCAGCAGTGTTTCAGCTCATCTGAGTTGACAGAGTTTATACTGAAAAATGCAATATGCATGTTTGTCCTTTTTTTTTTTTTTTTTTTTTTCCCCCCCCCAAGTTTTGTTTTAAACAAAATATTAGTCTAGTGTTTTTGTGTTTTTTTTTTTTTTTGTTATATTTACGTAGATACACTATAATAGCCTGTTTGCCAAATTTGAAACAATAATGATGTGATAAACTGAATATTTCTGGTGGAATTGAACATCTCTTTATTTTTAAGGAAAATGGTTAATTGGAAATTCCAGGACACTTGTGAAAGCAGTTGAATGTATATCTTTGTACAAAACTATTTTAGTTCCAAGGATAAGGTAGTTACAATAGATGTGAAAGATAACCTTTTTTATAAATTTTTTGTATTAGAACATTAACATTGATAATTTTGTATATATGAGACACTAGGCTTTCTGACTAGCAGAAAGGTCAAACATTCCTACATTTTTTTTTAAATGTACGTTTGTCAGATTATTACATAAACATGCGCAATGTTATGTGCCTTTTATTTGGGTTGTCTAAATAAAAGAAAACTATCAAATGTGTTTATGTATTAAGTATAGTTCAAAGTTAAGACGGCACTGTAACTACAAACATATCAGGATCTTAATGAAACTTATAACCCTCTGTGCTGCTGATTATCCTTTCCTTTTCACTCGCCACACCCAGGACTAATTATTGCTAGACCTGTTGAATCAAGAAATCACTTAAATAGAACCTGTTGGACAAAGAACAGTAGGCTAAAGAATCTAACAACAACAACAACAACAACAAAAAAACAGAACATGCCATGAACTAAAGAAACAGAAACAAAAACATTGACATGTATTAGTCTGGAAAAGGCCACAAACTCGTTCCTAAACCTTTGGGTCGAACCTTTGGGGAGATTCATTGTCCCTGGAACAGCGGTGAACGTTCCCAGTAGTCGGCAGCCTACCAAAATTACTCCCAAGAGCACATCGCCGACTCATCCAGGAAATCAGAAAAGAACCCAGAGCAGCGTCTGAACTGCAGGCCTCACTTGTCTCAGTTAAGGTCAGAACATCTTGATGGTCAGAGTCTGTTGAGATATAAATATTCTGAGGCAACTAGACAACAATGTAACTTTTTGGATTGCCTCCCGTTACACATGGGGTCAAACTAACACAGCATTTAATTAAAAATTAAAAGAACATCATACCAACAAACGCACAGTCTCTGAATTAAAAGAACTCAGCAAATAAGAGGGGGGCAGAATTCCTCCATGACAAACATCTAATTGCAGTTTTTGCTGCCAAAGGTGGCACAACAACTTTCGGTTTAGGGGACAGTTACTTTGTTATCTAGTGCCAGGTAGGTTTGGGTAGTTTTTTCCCTTAATAAATAAAATCATTTAAAAACTGCAGATGAACAGTACCTGAAGGTCACATTGTTAAGAAATAGGAAAAATGGAGATTAAGGATTCATCTGTCCCTTAAGTTGATCCATCTACTGTTCACTGAAGCCTCATCAGAAATGGCTTCGGTGGAAGAGTGGCTCATTCACTCATTAGCGCTTCATCAGCATTTAAAGAAGGGAAATGGGGCAGAGGTAGGCCATTACAACAGAAGAGCTGTATTAAATATAGACATTCGAGCTTGAGATTGTACAAACTCTGTTTTCCGCATATATTTGCTCATGTTTTAGTAAACCTATTCCCCATTTTCCTAGCAGCATATAAGAAAATGTGGGCCTGAGCTATATAGCCTCAGCTAGTTTCCCTAGATTTGATTAGCATACACACAGTAGCTGTGCACACAATGACAAAGTTGTTTATCCGTTCTAAATGTTTCTCACAGTTGCATTCAAATACATGTTTGAAAGAGTTTAAATCTAATATTTCACAAAATAAGAAAGGTTTCTGAATTCAGCAAGAATGTAGATTTGTATAAACCTTTTGTGTAACATATATTAACATTTGCAAGCCACTGGAACTCTATATACTTTAAGTGAAATACAATTTTGAATATTTTTAAAATAATAGTTTATCTAAAAAGAAAAAAAAAGAGTTGAAGGATGACTCCATACAAGGTCAGACTGGATAATAACTCAACTGTGTCACAGCCAACAAAATTCAAACCAGACCAGCTGTGGTACTGTACTTATGCTTACTGTTGGTAACTTATGTGTTCTCACTGTGATGTGCTGTAAGAACGGTTTTGACTGTTAGAACAGCTCTTTCTGAAACAGACTGGCCTTCACATGTTGGACGCACAAACACACACACACACAAATCATGTTTCATTCTTAGATAATGTATTCTTTGCATTGCTAGCTGAAATGACTGAATTGGGTAAACTGTTCCACCAGCATGATTACCAAGCAGGAAACAAACCGAGAGGCTGGTTGGAGCAGGTGCTGTTAATCAACCATGAAAGCCATCAGCCCAACACATGCTCTGTTCAAGTGTTTAATGTCCACTGCTAGTGTGTGTGAAACACAGACTTTTAATGTTATTGATAATGACTGCTTATGAGTATGCATATCCTTTCATGAGATCTTATTTTCTTGACTTTATCCAATGGAAGTTCTTTAACACTGTTTTTAACAGATGTCCAGCAGATGGTGGTGTTGGCCACTGTGTGGAGTGGAGAAATCAGCTGCAGTTCACTGCTGTCTTACTTCTTTATTCACGTTGTGATTCATGCAGTCACATCAAACAGTGTGTACATAGGTCTGTATTTGAAAACATTGTTTTAAAATTACATTTATTTACCAAACTGGCAGCCAGAGTGATAGTAGCTGATTTTTGTTTTGCTTTATTTTATTTTGCACATTTTTCTTACATTTAGTTTTGTTTCAATTAGTTCGCAGGGTGAGTTTTCTTATTTTAGTTTCCATTTTTTTTAAGAGTTCAGTTTACTTTTATTATTTTCAGTATTAGTTTAAATTTCATTTATAAGGGACTAAAAGTGAAGGCATTTCCTATACATTTGTTCTTTGTTATTTTAGTTAGTTACCTAAGTGCATCATACCATTTGAGTGTGTTTTTCTGGCACTGTAAAACATACTTTTCTATGACTCACAATTAATCGAAATGCTGTTGATGGACATATTTAAGAACTGTAAAATTAGTTCTTAAAAATGGTCCTGAATTTGAATAATTCTCACTGATGCTTTCAAAATAAAATGGAGCAACTGAAATTCACCTCTTAGCTAATGTAAAATGTTGGTATGTATAGTTAATTTAAAAAAAATCAGCAAAAGCAAAAGCAAAGCATTTTTCAGAGTACCAAAGCAGATTTATGACTGCCACCTTTTTTTTAACTGACCCAAAATTTCGAATGCAGTATTTAAATAGCTAAAGTAATGAAAGTAGGAAGCACACAGAAGACTGTATTTCTGGATAAATAAGAGCTAAAAACTAAAAGGTTTCCACTGGGAAGTTGTGTAACAAATACCAGTAAAAACAGCAATCAGTGATGATCAAATTATTTAAAACCTGCTTGCTGTAAATAACAAAAGACTGCAAAGTTACAAAATTCTTAAGAATGAGTTTCCCACCAGTGGAACATCTCACAACTAATTATGCTAAATATTAACAAGACTGGGCGAAATAACAGAGGAGCTCCCAGAGCTTTTCTAAAGTAAAGCTGTGGAGTGGGTCATCAAGTTGTGAAGGCTTTGTGGGCACATAGGCCAACAATTTAAAATTCTATGGATGCTTAATGATTTTATCATCTACAGAAGTGTCATTAAAGAAGAAAAACTCATACTGAATTCAAGTTACACTAAAACTGAAATCTTTTTTTTAAATCACAGAAGTTGCATTCATGGATAAAGAGAGAGACCATCTGGCTCAATAGCCAGCATCTGTGATGGTATCTGCGCACATGGTATGAGTAATTTGTAAATCTGTGAAGGTCCCATTAATCCTGTGAACAATATATACAGGTTTGGGAGCCACATATGCTGCCATTCAGGGAAGAACTTGCTTATTTCAATAAGACAATACACACCACACTCTGCGGGACACAACAACAAAAAGACCTCATGGTGAAGGAGTTCAGGTGAACTCTCCTGCCTGTAATCCAGAAACTGTTATCTAATGAAAACATTTATGATTGGATAATTACTACTGGGCTAAATAAATAGCCTGACTTGTGATGTTTTGTCTCACTGATGTAAAAATCACGATTGTGCAGAATTATAGAAAATACTTAAGGGTTTACAAAGCTATGTGCACCTGGGATAAGTATCCAAACAGTGCAATGAGACAAGTGTCTTGTTAGCTATGCTGCAGGCCTCGTGGGCAGGCTTTCCAGGTCAGAGGTCGCGGGTCTTAAATGCTGTTTTTGGGGCTCACCCTCTGAAGACCTGAAGGGATGCCTGCTGGGAATCCTGGCTAGCAAAGGAGATGGAATTAGATTGTCTACGGTCTAATTTAATCTAAAGCCGGGAGCTCCGTGCCGCGTGTTGTGCCTTGGCTGTCCAATAGTACAACAGTTTAAAGGGCTTAAGAGACCATGAGGCTGGGAAAGGATCATGTCGTCCTCAGCTCTCTGAGTTGTGTCAAGCGAGCTGACCGTTGTGCTTATGCTCCACTCAGATACTTGTGGGATTTCTTACATGATGTACAATCATATTTCTGAGGTCAATGGCCAGTTATTTTCAAGTATCATTTAAAATGGAAACAAAATCTTGGGGGGAAAAACTGCAGCAAAAACAGAAAATGGGGAGGAAGAACAAATGGTGAGACTGATTTTTTCTTTTTTTGTTGTCCTTAGCAATACGGTACATGTTTCACGAGAAAGAGCGCACATGAGGTAAAAAAATAAAAACTGCTCAAAATCCACCTTTTTGTCATATGTGAGTTTAATAGTTATGTCCCCTACAAAGACACAGGATCCAAAAATAGCTGTCGTTATATTTCGAAACACAGAATAACCATCTTTTCCATTTTGCTCGGTGTGTTTGATTACTAGAGCATGTCCTCGAGTAGAGAAACTTTTAGCATACTAGTATTGTTTTCTTTGTAAAGCCCTTATTACAATGATCCCTCTGTTACGCTTTGTAACTTGATTTTGAAGGCAGAGAGGAGCTGAAATTGGCGTGGTGTCCTGCTGGCATTTCATCATCAAATCTGTGCTGTTAATACAGCAAGGCTGAATTCACAAAGTGGTGGACCAACAACAACAATAGCTTGAGAGTGAGACTTTGTGTCTGTTTCATTCCATTACAGCAAGGCTCCTACATGTACTTCTAATATATTTGTGAGAAAGTTACAGTGTCGCCTTGAAAAGATAAGGCAATTCAACAAGCTGCTTAGTTTAATCAACTTACATTTTAATATTTCATATAGCAATCTAAGCTTGTCGGATTTCCTAGTAAGTCTATTTTGTGTTTCAGTCGAGATTTAGGTCTGTCCAACTTGACATGTGTTGTTTGTGAGTAAATATTGATTAAACTTCAAACATAAAGAGACTACTTATCAGCGTCACCTTTCTCAACCCATGATTCTAAATTTAAAGAACTCACTTATACTGTATGTGCATTAATAAACATAACATTTTAATACAGCCGGGTTACAGATTATTTTAAGCCGAACTAAAGTTGTTCATTTTGACTTTAATAGCTTCTAGTGATTTGAGGCTGACTCAGTGGTGTACCAAAACAGCCAGAGTGAGGTTTCTAATCCCTCTACTTGGTTTTTCACTTCTGCACTGTCTGATTTCTATGTGCTACCATGTGCGGCTGATATTTGGACTGGTGTAATTTTTTTTTTTTTTTTTGGCCAGTGTAAGACACAGTTACATTTTCCCTGCAAATCAGAAGAGGAGAAGAGACAGACAGATGGAGGAGAAGGAACACAGGGCTACATGAGAAGTGACTCACGTTCCATTGTATAATCAGGGTATATTAAAGGAAGGAACATCACACCCTCATTGCAGCAATAAGCCATGTGTACTGCTACTTAACGGTTGTGGAAACCTGCAAATTCATCCCACCCCCACAGATATAATATGCACTGTCCTGATATGAGGACAGACGACCTACCTCGGCTTCGACTTTGCAGTAACAAATTGTTATTCCTTCATTTCTGCCTCCATGCATCCTATGGCTTTCGATGCTCTGTGAGGATGACAATAAAATCAATTTTTAGTCTCATTTGTGCCAAATATGCATATAAAAATGTACTAAATATGCACATATCCTTTATTCTCTGGGTGTAAAGCTCATTTTTACTCAAAGTACACCTTGTATATTTCACTATGCAGTTATGATGTCGCCTACAGTCTGTGAGCTTGATCTGATGAGCTGAGGATTCAGCACTGATTCACAGTCTTTAAATAAATGTAAATACAAGGAATATGGGAATATACTAGTCGGCACTCTTGTAATCATATTGCTAAATTTCCTATCCAAATAGTTCTTCTGGTGCATCAGCTTTGCTCCACACAGTATAATGACAGTGTATGGAGCTGCAAGTGAGGTGAAAGGTGGTGATTATTCTTGGTGTCCAAAGCTACTCTAGAATTGCCCTGCCTCTCTGTACGGATCTGCAATCAGAATAGAAAAAGTGGGAGTATGCTGAGGCCTGGACGTCCTCGTAGCACCACAGCAGTATATTTTGCATTATTTTGCAGTTGCTTTATTATCTACTTTGCTGCCAAAAAGTGATTTCCACTATTTGCTAAAATGACCTGCTGGCCTATAATCTGTCAAACATATCTATCATGAATGGTGTCAAGTCATTTTGAAACACAAAGATCATTCCTATTACAAGGTAGGACCTATACAAAGTCATTTACATAATCTTTATTTATCTAGGTATATTGGTGATTTTAGGCCTATTTTGGGGGGGGTGGGGTGGGGGGTGGGGGGTACTTAGCATCCCTAAATTGCACTAAAAAAATCACAGTAGTAAAGTAATATTCATTCAGTAAAGTAATATTTTTTGGTATTACTGAATGGATACCAATGGATATCTGTTGGAGTGGGTACAGGTTACAGTTAACGCAGATTTAAATGTCCACAGTTGTTGATGTGGTGATGTTACAGTGCAGTCACACTGAGGTTTTTAAGTAGAAGTAAGAGATAAGTAGTTGCGTAAGTAAGATGGACTGTCTTTATGTGGTTAAGAGACTGAAACAGCACATTTCTCCTCTCACTCACTTTTCTACAAATAGTTATTTAACTTACTTTGAAAAATTCTGGAGAACACCATTGAGCCTAACGGCCTTTACACAGACACGTGTACTGTATGCATTACATTATGATTGGAGGCTGAGCCCCCCCTAAATGTTTCATCCTAGAATCGCCCCTGGATTTAGGCTTCTCTACCTGTGACCCTGCATACTAATCTTCTCCCAGCTGAAAAATGGTCACAATAGGAGAAGCACGGACATTTAAAACAACAAAAACCCTGATAAGTGCCAGTAAGCCACGTGACAGTGGATCAGCCTGCAGTATATCAAAACTGTTTAATGCAATTAAGCCGTCGTTAATTGTATTATTAATACGCTTTTCCTAGCTTGCAATACAACAAAAAATAAATTAAAATAAATAGGAGGACACCCGGATGAAGACATGTTACTTTAATACTTCTCAAAACCTTCATTTTCTTCATTCGCTTTCTTGCGTGAGCAACTAACGAACGACAGAGGAGTGCACGTTGGTGTAACCCATATGACTTCATTTCCCAGATTGCACCGCGCTCCATGATGTTCCCAACAGCTGACAGACGGTGGAAGCCTCTGTCAGAGCTGTGTCGGTGGAAGCTTTGAGTATCCTCTCAGTCGAGCCTCACTGGACTTTGGACCCGGGTCACCGTCGAGCACCTTATTTTCATCTCTGTCAACATTTTTGTTTGCACACAGGGCTTCCATTTCTTTTCTTTTCTTTTTTTTCTTTCTTTTTTTTTTCCAGATTCGGAGCTGGGGACAATTGCTGTCAGCTAACTTCCACAATAGGTCGCTGCGTCGCCGGACTGCTGCATATGTTTGATTTATTTTTATTTTACATTTTTTAGCTTAACACTTTGACTCCAGCCCTTCCAGCCGTGCCCAATGCCGAGGAATGGATAGTGTGTCTGCTAAAGGCGGAAAGATGGTCGAGAGTGATGAGCAGCCGGAGAGGGATAGCGGCGGTGGCGCAGCGATGGCCGCGCTACATCAGTGCGAACTGATCCAGAATATGATTGATATCTCCATCTCCAGCTTACAGGGGCTACGCACCAAATGCGCCGCCACCAACGACCTCACACAGCAGGAAATACGAACTTTAGAGGTAATGAGCTTCCCCCTCTCCTCCTCCTCCCGAGCACGGGCTCCGTGCATAAGCCCCGTCCGGAGATAGAAAGCAGTATAGCCAAACTGCGGAGTCATGAAGCCCCAGCGCTATGTCCGCCTCCCAGGCTGAATATTGGCTGAGGCGCCCTATCAGTGTCAGTGAGCCGAGCACATTTTGTCGCTTTACGGGCTACTGCTGGCTCGCTGTGTAGAGATGACTCAAAAATAAACATAAAAAAAAAAAACAATAAAAGGAGCTCATAATGAAGTTTTTCTTTGTCCCGTTGGGTTTTACTATCCCTCTAGAATATTCTTTATTTGCCCGGAGCTCCTTGGATAGTTCCCAGCACCGTGCCGTGCAGCTGTATTGAGCCTGGCCTCATGGCACACATTCAATAGGCACTCCCGGCTTTTATTTATATAGACATATGTATATGTTCGTGTATGGCGCTCTGCACTTGGTTTTGCCTCCATACAGTGGGGCCTGTGAGACAAATACAAATGTACGACGCGATCCATGTGGTTACCCCCCCTCCCCAACCTCATCCAGCAGGCAAAGGCTGGTGTGCTGCTGCTGCTGCTCTCCTGCATCTGGATGCAGATTCACCTACGTCGTGCGGGGATGACTTGACATTGCTTTGCGCGTTGCTCTTTTGGAGCAACATACCCTACTATAGCAGGCGGCACGGTGGAGAAGTCATGCCTGGTGGCGTGCAGGCGTCAGCACAGGACGCACGCTATATTGCTCTCACTTCGCATGTTTCAGGAAAATTCAAATGAGGGACGGGGGAGTGCGTTTTTTTCGGTTTACCACATAATGATAACTGATACATGCGAAATAGGGTTATACATATAGCTCTCTTCTGCAGTCGTTTCAACAAAAGGGCCAGTTGTTTTTTTTTTTTTTTTTAAATCTCAGGCCTGGATGTTGCTGAGGAGGGTGATGGGAAGAGGAGGGGGGGTGCTGTGGCATATAAATGGCTGATACAGACAGTATATTTTGATGAGGCTTGGAGATGTGGAAAACAGTTGAATATTACAAGTTCAAAGCCTTCAAATGTCACAGTGACATCCTGGAGACATAATAGATGATGGGGGTTTTCTGGTTCATGGTTTATTTAAAGCCTTGTACCTTAGCTAAAAGGAATACTCACTCCTGATTGGCTAGAGGCTATCAATTATCCATGTCTCCTTTATTTCTGTATAACCAAACACCCCGTGAACAACTGGGCTGTTGCCCTACATTAAAAAAAAAAAAGTATTGCTTTCTTTTCAGCCTCACAGTGATATGAGCTAGTTTTTAGAATTGCTGCTAATGAAGGAAGAAGCCCCTTAAACGACAGGTTACACTGTGTCCGTAACCTCTTAGAATCACAAATACAAATATCACCAGCAAGGCCTGGGGGGGGTAATAATTTACCCTAAAGCAAAGGAGAGATGACTGAGCTGTTTTATGGACTCTGCTGCAGCTTTTTATCCAGTTTGAGAATACTGTATGAATCTCTATAAAATAATTTGGTTGCTCCCTCGCTGGCTGACAGGCATCAGGTGCGAGTTGGCAGCTATTCTGTGCAGGAACAAATTTTTACAGGCTCGAGTAAAGAAGCCTGGTCTTAAAAGAAAATTCAAATTCTTCAACTGAATGAAACCAAAGCAAATCAGTTTGGATATTTGTAGCCTTTCTGTTTGTAGCCGAAACCCAAAACCATATATGTGTGTGTGTGTGTGTGTGTGTGTGTGTGTGTGTGTGTGTGTATGATCAAATATGGGCCTGAGCCAAGTTGTTCAAAACAAAGAGTGCAAAGCGAATCCTGCTCCACATTTTCACCCCCTCTTCATCTGTGGTCATGCGTACCTTGTCTCTGGAACAGGATGTGATCTGGCAGAGTACTTCCTGAGAAATGCTGTCATGTGGACACATTTTGCACCAGCATTGTTCTATATGACAATGGACAGGCCGTGCTGCTCTCACATGTTTCTTGAAGGCTCCTGGGTCTCTTTCCTGTGCCTATGAGACCGTTATTAGGGGCTGTCTCTGAAAGTCAGAAGTGGAAGCAGTGGATGTGGTTACTTCAAGTCAAAGTTTGCTGCTTTATAGACCTCACAAGCTTTCAGGATCCTTTCCTGCTGTAGGATCAGAATCAGAAATCAAACGAGTCCTGAAGGGGAGATAAAAAGTGCATCAGTCTGCGTTTCATTAGCTGATTTTATGCCTCAGCTGTACGTGTGTGTGTGTGTGTCATTGTATTTTTTCTTATTTCCACTGATTATAGCTGTACTTTTGTTTGATTGTTTAAACTGCTTCAGCGACTAGTTGGCAGTGAGCTCACGGTGCAGCTGTTCATACACGCTGCGTGGTTACTGCAAGTGGCAGCATAAAGATAAAAAAAATCTGACAACAATCGACTTGTCTGAGAACACGTGACTCGTAATATCTTAGATCACAGCTCTAGTGGAAAAGTGCAGTCACCTCTTGGGTTCCTTTGTGTAATTCTTTGCCATGCAATAACTGTGTTTGTGTTTGCTATGCCAAGCGAGCCTAAATGGATCCTCTAGCACAAGATTTTAAGGCTGTTCAAATGTTGCAGTTGCTTTATTTGTCCTTGTTTTCTTTATTTTCTAATTTTGTAGACCGTTTTTAGAGAGTTAGCTGACTTTGGGGTGATTTTGTCATGCTTTTCTTAAACTGGATGCTTCCTACACAGTAAAACAAATGGGGAAGTAACAAGAATTGGGGAGAAAAAAGACTGATGTGAAGAAATCTTAAAGATAAGCAGAGATCTTTGGCCAGGAGGGGAGAATACAGTTGCGGTCTGCTGATATAGATAGTTTTCTGTCTCCGAAAAACTCAAGACAAACTGAAGAAGAGATTTAGAAGTCCTATTTGCTGTTCTCTGGGTGTGTTCTTCACAAAGCATCCATTTGTAACATGAAGGATTGGTTTAGTAGGGTTATCAGACGGGCATGATAATGTTTCAATCATGATAATGTATCGTACCAGAAACGCCGCTAGGGTTAGATGTCTTTCAGGCTGAGGAGGGCATTAGGGATCCTCTGCCGATCAGCGGTCTTACTTCCCACAGCTTTACTGGCACGCTCTTTTGAAACCACCTCTTGCCTTCATTGTGTAGTTTCACTTCTCACTTGGGCCCTCTGTTAGATTCTTCTTACCACGTTCTCCGTCTCTTAGAAGTAAGTGGATTGGTGCATTGGTCGTAGATTTCAAATGACTCTTAAGAAGTATTGTGTGAGAGGTGTTGCTTTTCCAGGCGTGCGCGAGATGTGTCTGATGAGGTGAGGCGTGCAGTGGTTGCAGCGGCATGCCATGGTTCTAAAGTTCCAGCAAGCGGTCCACCATGCAACCGTCATATCAGAGGAGGTCTGTTCTGCAGCGAGGCATGGATATCGTTCCTGCTGGAGCTGCGAGTACTTTTAATTTGTGTGTTGAATTTGAGCAGTCTGTGTGAGGTCAGAGTAGTTGTCACGCTTGTGGTGCGAAAGGGTTATCTTTCCCATATTGCACTGGAGTGCAATCAAGAGCAGCTTGAACTCACTTTATTCTCTCATTGAGAGAGCTTTATTATTCCACTTGAACTGTGTGTGTGTGTTTGTGGGGGGGGTTTCTGCCTTGCCAGTGAGAGGATAATGATACTGGCCTCTCAAATGGAGTGCTAACTGGTACTTCACTTTTCACACGTTAATCCCACTCAGGCTTAGGCTCTGTCTGCCTCTCGTGGTGCTTCTGTTACATTTACTGTAGCTCTTCATGTATGCTTGACTCTTGCTTTATTGCATCCACGCATCCACTTGCTCTGCCTTTTAGCACCTTGTTTGTTCCTGAGCCGTAATCCCAACAGAATCTGAACTTGGAAAACAAATGCACCCTAATATCAAGTGCTTTGCTCGTGCACGCTGGCCTTAAATGGTGTGTTCTGAGGTATGTGTGTGTGTATATGTGTGTGTGTGTGTATATATATATATATATATATATATATATATATATATGTGAGAGAGAGATATAGATATATACATTGATGCTGTAAGTCTTTCCATAAAAGCAGCCTGTGCCCTTACCTTTCTTTTTCATCACCTCTCTATGTAATGCAAACAGCAAAGCGTCACTCTGTTTTGTCTCCTCACAGTGTTGGAGAGAGTTTGCTGCGCGCTCGTGGTGCGAGCTGTTGTGGCTGCGTCTATATTTAGACATCTTTCTTCCTACGCATTTTCAGGGTTGGTTGTTAAATAAGAAAATCAAATGACGCGCAAAGAGCCCGTTCGAGAAGGGAGAGCAGGGAGGAAAGGGGAGGGGAGAATCAAAGCCAATCCGCTGTGCTGCTTCTCATGACATGACAACTGCTGTGTGTGTGTTTGCTGTTGGGGGGGGGGTATAAAGGAGGAAACACAACTGTAGTGACTATATCAGCCCTGACCCTTTCTCTGTTTGTTGTTGTTGTTTTTGTTGTAACCAATAAGATAGAAGTATATACTGTTGAACAGTGTAGGCAGATGTTGATCTATTCTTAAACCGACTGGGGGTGAGTTGAGGATTGCATCCTGTAATTTTGAGGCCTGCTGTACTTTTTTCTTTTCTGGGAAGAAGGGATTTGCTTTGTCTAGCTGTAAATCATACCTGGTTGTAATTGTCTAAAAATAGACCTTTTAAAATGTTTAAAAGTGCAATGCCTCACGGCAGCTTGTAAACCTTACATTTTAACTGGCTAAACTGGCCACATGTTCTCCTCTTAGACGTGTCTTGTTTGGTCTGTCTGAGGCTCAGACAGACACGTACCTCTGGACCTACCACTCCCACCCAGCATCGACTTGCATGGGTGCTAACAATGATGGAGGAGGGGCAATTTATAGGCCATTGTCTTGGACTGTCAACTGTTTATACCCGACAGACACACCCCCACCTCCCCTCTGTGACCTGGCCCCTGCATAAATATGTCAGGATTAGATTTTTTTGTTTTCCTGTTTTGGCCAATGGTGACAATGTAGCATACAGATATGATGAAGCAAATCTCTGGGACACAGTTTTAAGAGGTGCTTTGACTTTCAGTGCTCTCTACTTTCTGTTCAATCTCCACCAAAACTTATATCGGTATCTCCTCTTTGCGTTTTTCTTACCTAGTCCAGAGGGGCCACATGGCTAATGATATATGACATAAGGCGTGTTCTTATTCAGCGAGCCTGTTCTGACAACAAGAAGTGAGTGCAGATTTCTGGGCGGGATAGCTGACCTTCATCTGCGAATAACATTTCCGGGGATAGAGCATTGTTGCTCAGTTCTGTGATAGGGCCACGCTTATAGCCTTGGCAGGTGCACCGAAGTGGCTGTGTCAGCAGGAGCCTTGAGAAAACAAAACAACTGAAGCGGTGGGATGTGCTCCTCGAGTCTGCTGTGTCAGGCTGGCCTGTGCACGGACTCCCTTCTCCTTTCCTCGGTGCCCAACAAACCGGCTGTCACTCATCCCCTCGCAGCATTAGGCTGTTGCCATGGTGTTGTTTAGCTCTGCTGACAGGTGGGCTCTGACGCCATTTCCCCCCCTCCTCCTCCTTCCCCCTCCGGGCCACACGTCAAACACTGCTTTCTCCCCTTTGCACCAAAAATAATATCCACGAGGCCAGCCTGCCATTATTTTGTTGACGTGTGCGTGCCTGTGCTCTTCTTATGCACAGTACTGATATCGGTGAGGGGATTTCGTGCTTGTGTCCTCCTGTCTACCTTACCCATTTAGATGATAATGGGTAAAGAGACTGCTCTCTGTGGGAGGAACAATATAAAAGAAATGTTGGTCGTGTTTTTGCTCCTACACATTGGGATGTTTATATGGTGATATGTATGTTGCCTGAGCTCTGTGTTTCACATGTTTGGGAAAATCCCACTGAAATGTTGCTGACGACTCAGAAGAGGGGTTGCTAGGTAACCTGACGTCACAGGGCTGCACTGGTGTATAGGGAGGTAAAGCAGGAGGCTAGCTCATTAGCCACACTGAGCAAATGCCATGCTAGGCCTGATCTAAAAAACAAAAAAAACAAAAAAAACAAAAGGACTACAGGCTCTGTTATTCTGAGTTTATAATGGATTGGATGTCGCATTTATCACAGGTTCACTTTGTGCAGTCCTGCTTCTATCTCCCATCTACTCCGTATACATGGGTCTGTGTGTGTGTGTGTGCACACCAGTACATTTGCATACATGTCCATATGTAAAAAGGTTTCCAGCAAAATATGTTCCTGTCTTTTCACTCCTCCCAGAGAGGGAGCTGGTCTTACTTACTGGCCTCTAAGGCCAACCTCTGGCAGCTGAATGCATGTTCAAGTCAGAAATGCTGCTCTGTTTTTGTCCTTTTTTAGTAAAGCTTGCCTGCACTCTTTGGCATGTAAGACCTAAACATTTGTATTTAGGCACATTCGATTTAGCCAAATAAGCTTTTATGACAAGGTGCTTTCTTGTGTGCTGGTAATATTTCTTTTTCATTGGATTACATTCAGTTTTATTATTTTATAATGCTCTCACTGCAGCTGATGATTGACGACTGCTCGCAGAGCTAAAAAGCTTCAGTCAGGGTCAACACGTTGAGAATTTAACTTCTTTCTATCATCTTTCATCTCTCTGGCCTCCAGTGGAGAGGCTTTTGTTGGCTGCTGTGAAGAAGCCTTTTTACATCCCAAGGCCACACTTTCCGAGAGAAGCGCGGTATGCTGCACGAGTTTCTGTCTGGTCGGTGAGTAGAGGAAGCTCAATGAGCAGAGAAAGACACACGCTCGTTGCTGTTGCCCAGGCACTCGAGAGGTGCGCGGTGGGTCGAAAGGTAGCTGGTGCCGTTCAGCTCATCTCAAGGTGCTGCCTGCTGTAATGGATTCTTACAGATAGACGGTGAGATAAGGACACTCTATACAGTCACGCTGAGCTGCACAATGCAGGCCGGTGCAAACCAATACCACGGCGAGCATTGTTATACTTACTCACAGGACCACTGCGCTCAACGTGGGTTTTTTGGAAGGCATCAGATTAAATTGTTACAGCTTTACATTTTATTTGTGCAGACATAATGTTTCGAGGCAGACTCCAGTGGAATCATTTGCATTGATAGGCCGATCATTTTTGCCTCTACAAAAACAAGGTAAAGCAATATTAACTGATGGGATGTTAACTGATGTTGGGTCTGATGTCATGAGACATTACAACAAAGGTTGCACCCAGGCTGCTAATTAACAGATGCAACCATTAGAGGAAAAAAAACTGAGGAGAAGTAGGGGTCTGTGCATCTTGTTGAAAGGAATACTTTATTTAGAACCTGACAGAGTTACAGCTCATCTCAATATACTGGACAGTATTTTTATATTGTACACATAAAGGTGTACAATACAGCTTACAGTGGTGTTCTGTGGGTTATACACCTCTTATTTCTTTCTCCAAACATAAGCAGCATTTCTGCGGCCCAAGAGCTCTAGTTTCGTCTCATCTGACAAAAGGACACATTTCCAGTACATATAATCTTTCTCCAGGTTGTCCTTTGCATATTTCAGTCTGGCTTGAAGGTGTCTCTTGGTTTGTCACCTCACAGTACATTTCTGTGCAGGGTTCCAGTGATTGTCTTCTTTGAGATTACAATTCCGTACTTGGCTAAGTCATTCACTAGTGTCTTGGCAGGTGTTCTGGTGTCTTTAAACACATCTCTCATTAGTTTTCTTTCTCTGTCAGACTTGTCCTGTACTGTGTTTGAATATCTTGATGGTACTGCGCTGTGATAACTTTGTTTGTCCATCTACCTTTTTTCTCAAATCTAAACTGATTAGTGTCTCAGTTTTTAACTTGGGAATTGATTTTACAAACTCTGGGCATTACAAAGTTAAAGCACACCATTGCACAGCAGTGCTTTGTGCTATGGCTTAGTTAAAAGGTCCATTTTTCAGAGGGCTAATAATATCATGGTCATTTTCGCTTTCTCTGTAATAATTCTGTAGTGCAAATAGAAATAATTCATGGTTTCTAAAAAAATGTAGTATGTTTAGAAATGCTATGATGAAAGCCCCTAGCTCTATTAAAAATAAAGAAAAAAATTAACTTTGAAAAAAATTTGAAAAATGACATGTAAAGGAGAGAAGAATTGGCCTCATAGAGGCATCACATCGTGGACACATTGTGCACAATGTGTTAAACCTGGAAAGAAAATGATGGCTCCTTGGCTCTGTCATGAAGTGGAGGGTAAAACATTTGTAGAAGCTCAGAGAAAATAAGAAAGTTTGAAGGAAAATGCCCGTGGGACGAAACTAGTCACATGGGCACTTTCTTTCCATCACTCTGAACTTTGATGCTTCTCAGCTGCAAACAGACACATTTGCTTTGGCAGCACTGCTGATGCTCTCATTAGATGACCAGGTCATTGTTCCTCTGGATAATAATAGCAGTTTTTATCTAATTAGCTTGTCTCTTTGAGGGCACAGGGAAACATTGGAGCTGTCACTGCAGGTACACTGAGCTCAGTAGAGGGGGAATAAACAGTAAGCGAGGGTGTGGAGATATTCATGTGTCTGACTTTATCGTAACAGAGGTTCATCTGGTGTCAGGTCAGTGTCATGTCACTCGTGTGAAAACAGCAGTTTTCGGTCTGTTTCTGCTTTAAAGGTGGTACCTCTGCAACAATAAAACCCTGCCAACACAGGTGTGACAGATACCCTTCACAGTGAATGCCTGCTCTTTCTCATGTAGCTCGTAGCAGACTCCCAGTCTCCCCCGCTAACCTGCCCCTCCCTTCTCTGCTATGTTCTCTATTGCTCCCTGCAGGTGAAGCTGATGAAATACATCTGTAAACAGCTCCAGTGCAAGCAGAAAGTGCCAGAGACAGAGAGGCCCGAGGCCCTAGACAGCTATCCACACTTGCGAGACTGGTTACGCACCATCAACCTGCGACCAGAGCTCATTGAGGTAGGTCATCGTCTGGGCGCCAGTACTCTGGCCGGAGTGACTGGCGTTTGTCTCCCATTTACAGCTGTTCTATAAGCACATCAAAGACTGCGTATAAAAGTCTTTTATATGCAGTCTGTGATGTGCACTCAGTCAACATTCACATGTGCATGAGGAATTAACCAGCGGCCGTCAAAGTGCCTTTCAAAAAGAGAAGCTGCTTCATTTTTGACGTCCTGAGAACGGCAGCGCCAAAATCTAAACTTGAGCTGATTCATTTCAGATAACTGTTTCTACTGTCAAATTTTATTTTTTGTTACTGAAACAAGGCTCACAAAACTAGCAAAGCAAAAAAAGCGAAACTGGAAGAGACATGCTGGTCTGTGCTCGGAGAAAGTCTTGAATGCTTCAAAAATCTCATTCTCAGCCTTCTGCTGCTATTTATAGCTCCATGCCATGTTTGTAAGAGGGAAGAGAAGGCCCTTTTTATACAAGTGTACAAAGTGTACTTATCTTTATTATAGTTCTTTAACTGATCCACTCTGTACCTTTTCTTTTTCATTGCTCTAGCATTGTTGATGGTTACATGTACATTAAAAAAAAAAAACAGGTATATTAAAGTCTTGTTTTTCAGTAGATTCTTTTAAAATAAGATAATGACCTGTTCCTTGCCTAAACATACACAATTAGCATTTATTTAGGTGCTGGATCACTTGGGCTGTGGTGGAACCAGGGTAAGGTCTGTTTCACTTTCTGTCGGTCTCCCAAAAAGACAATGACCCAGAAAATAAAGAACTGACCTTGGGTGTGAGAACCATGTAGTGCAGTAAAATGTTTAATATGTGTTGTTCAGCACCGCTCAAGTGTCCCGCTCCTGAACTGTGACTCCAGCCTGCTAATCTGCGGCTGACACTGACCTCTGACCTCCTCGTGTAGCAGTGGGGAGTCTTGAGCAGAGAGATTTCCTGCAGAAAGCCTCCCTTATTAATGCAATTTCAGAACTCGCTATTTGCTGTCACTTCTGATCATGATGAAACTTTAGAGCATTGCCGTGTGCAGTCTTCCATTGCAGAAGCTACTAGCTGGTTAACTTATCATTTTTGTTTCAGTGTTGTTTTTAAGCTCCGCTATTGTTTAGTGGCTGTCAGCTGTTTGTTTGTTTGTTTGTTTTAACGCCTGGATTTATCATTTTTCTTATTGGGTTGTCAAAATTGTCTCTCCTTTCTCTCCCCCCGTCCTGTCCTGTCCTGTCGTGTCCTGCTGTAAACTGTTTTAATCCATGTCAGCTCTTATGTGTTTTTGTCGTTCCAGTCCATTTGTCTTTGTTTTGTGACCTGACGGTAACCTGCTTTATTTTTAAAACTCTTCTGCACTCGTTATTCTTTAATATGTGCCGGCCTTGTATGTGCTTTGTGTTGCGGCCTTGTTCCGTATCTGATTATTTGTGCTCTGTTTACTGTTTAGTCCATTTACTCTTAAACCTCACTTCCTTTCAAAAGAATTTAGCTTTGCATGAGACACGATGAGGTTTTCTGATGAAATAGAAAGTGCTCATTTGTATGTCTTGTAGACCGGCGGGGACATCCCAAAGGACGAAGGACTGTAGCGGCATTTTGATGACCTATTTAGACCAAATATTATTAGACTGAGATGTCTACAGCGCATCTCCTCACTTTATACTATGATGGCTAGATTATGTGATGGACAGTCCAGTTTTATTTGTAGCTGAATTATGTAGATGACTTAATACAGAGAATTCCTACTGGGGATTCTAACCTGTGAAGGGCCCATATTAATTAAAACAGAGCCGACATAATACTGCATGTATAGGAGGCCCCAGTGAAACGGTCACGTATGCAGGCTTTGCTGTAACTATGTTCTGAGTGAGGAAATAGAATGAGAGTAGAGGGCCGACAGCAACTTTAAATATCACATCACTCACCCCTTACATGCGTGTGGTTTAGTGTGTGCGTGTGCTATGTTTTGGTTCTAGTGTACACACTAGTGTGGGAGGTTGCCCTAGTTTTGTGATCAGTGTTTGCCCCTGAGAGCAAGGGTTTAACCTGACTGATAAGTGATTGCGTACTTCCCCAGTCAAAAGAAACATCCTAAACTCACTGGATTTGGCCCTATTTCCTTCTGTCATCCATCAGTTGTTGATTGCGCTGTTGTTTTATTTCGCCGCTTCAGTAACTCGGCTGTAAAAAGAAAGCCCCGCCCTTCCAGGTTTGTACATCTCCAATCTTGCAGACTACATTTTTTTAAAGCACATAAAAGGCTGGAAACAGAGGAATATGAAAGGAAAACTGCAGTGCTAAATGCTTAAATAAGTGGGAGTTGGTAGTACACTGGAGGTCATAAAGAACGCCTCCACTTTTTTCAGTTTTTATTGAAATTTGAGGAGATTGACTTGAGCGAGCAGCCTCGGTGATTCACTGTAATGCTACAAGTTCAGATAAAATAAATGCATTAAAAAAAGTTTCAATAGTCAAGAAATGGAATAATCATCCAAATGGGGTTTGAGTATCAACCAAAGTGGAACAGTCTGGTTTACGACACCCTGTGATGCCTTATTGTTGAGTTTTACTGTCTGCTGAAATAATAAATTTTCAAAAATGGGAAGTAAAAAAGGAAGACAGCCTGGGTGGTTAGCAAGATGACCCAAAACATTAGAGAGGAACTAGACAGCAGGCTAAAAAGGAAAGCCACACAGAGACGAGTCTTAACCCTTTCATACATAGTGGTCACTACAGTGGACAGCTATTCAGAGGCTGTTTCCTTGTATTTGTGTCAGTGTTGATGGTTTAATAGCACATAAACCACTACATTGGACACTGATGTGTCACTCCATAACCTGCCACCCACTGGTCTATACTATAGATGTATGACGTGTTTCATTGTAATCATTGTTATTTAACCCTTTCATGCATGAATTATGACAACCTCTATCAGGATTTTTTTCTTAAGGATTTTTATTCATCTTTTCATGCGTAAAGACGAATAAAAGTACTTAAGAAAAAAATCATGATTGAGGTTGTCATAATTCATGCATGAAAGGGTTAAACATGTGGCGCTGGTTTAGATGTGTAGAATTGGGAAAGCAGAGTAGAGGTATAACAAAATAAATTTCATAATTAATAAATCCGTGTTTAATGGTTTGTTACCATTAACCTAAAAGTGAAGCTAAACGTGTGCAATGTGACTTTATTTTGAAATTTTATCAACTTTATTTTTTTTGTATTTTTTTGAATTTAAAATAACACAACAACTATTTGTTTAACAAATGCTTTGTGGCTTTTTGTAAAGTTCAGCGTGATGCCTCCAGAGCTTTGTAAATGATACAGCGTAGTGCATTTAAAAAAGCTATTTGCATGGTTTATCTATAAAGCTAAATGTTTATAATGTTTTAAAGAGTTGTCACTGTGGCTGTGACACGTGCATCAGTGGACTAACACTAAAGGACATGTTGTGCATCTCTGAGAGGCCCATGGCGCTGTATAAACGGCAGTATTTGCTGCTCTGAACATTGACCAGTGACTAGGCCTTCATCATTTACATAAATTTTTATATGCCCCAGTGTCATGAGAATGTAAATGTTGACAATGCTGATATTGTCTGGTATCAGCTGTGATATAACGCGTAATACAATATAATAGTCAGTCAAAAAAGTACCGCAAACTATTTACAATTTGTCTATTATAAAGTGCTACGATAATTTCCACTCTGAAACAAATGCTAGAAATATCGCAGCTGCTGAGTGGATTACATTTAGGGTTTAATTTCAATTTGTAAAGCAGTCACGATTAAGCGTTCTTTGTTTTAATTTCAAAACTGATAACTTTTCAGTATTAATAAAGATACAGACTTAATGCTTAATTAAATACTGGTCAGCTATTGTCAATCAAAACTAATGTGAGCACTGTTAACTTTAACACACTGTTAATCCTCCATTTGGATTTTTTTTTTCTTTATTTATGACACCCAATACTTCATATTATTTACAATTCACAATTGTGTCCACATAGAGTATCCAAGCCTATATGAATTTGTGTCTTTATCCGTTCAGCCATTGGGGAAAAAGATTATAAAGTATGTGCTTCTGTTTTCTTACTTTGCGGCCCACTAGTGCTTCCCAGTTCTCACAGTGTGGTGTGTGTATTAACTCTGCATCTTACTGCATCACTGTTTACTTCCTGTTTTACTGTTGTCAAAGTTACCTTCACCATTGTACAGTCATTACACTTGTATAAGAGGTTTCACATAGACAGAAAATATTAAGCCATGTTTTTTGTCAAACCCCAGCTCAGGTTTGATCTTGGTGTTCAGCTTCTGCTCTATGCAGCTAATCTGAAAAATCAGATAAGCAGACAAAGTAGTGTTTGGAATACCCCAAACAAACAGGATTAACAGTGATTTCCAGGAACTGTCCCGAGTCAGATGTTGAATAACCTGCTGAGCACTGCAACATTCTGCCCTTTTTAACGCTCAGTTTCAGCCTCACTACAAACAGTGTTGTTGTGGCTGATTGAGGGTACACTCGGAACAAAAAATATTTTTTATGAATGCCATATAAGCATAGTTCTTTTGGGCTATTTTGCTCTCTTTTGTTGTACAAAGCCTGTCACTAACATACTGCTTCACGTTGTAATAGATTAGAGCTCCTGTCATGGGCTTTTGTTTTGCTCCTCTGCAGGCCGTGGAGGCAAAGCTGTCGCTGGATACCTTACTGCAGATGACAGGAGCTCAGGTGAGAGACACGATGCGAAGACTTGGGTCCAGCTCAGAAGAATGTGGCAGACTCGGTGCTGCCCTCTCTTGTCTAAAGAGTGCTACTGAATCAGGTATGGGTTTACACTTTGATGTTCCTAGAGTATATTTCCCACGGATTTTCTATTAGTCTTTTTATTTATTTATTTTTGGTCTGTTTCATGTCTCTTCCAGGAGGCGAACTAAGAGATGACAGCAGTCTCTGGCTGTCTGAGCCCACCAGGAGGGACAGCGGCTCTCTGCTGACAGCGGACCAGCTAACCAACCTGGGGACCCCACTCCGCACACACAGCCCCTCGCCTCTAGCCCGCCCATCCACCATCCAGTCCACCCCATCCACTCCCTGCGCAACCTTCCCCCACCCTCGCTCAGGCTCGGTGTCAGCGGCGCCCACGCCAGACGCACATGGCGACAGCCCTCTCACAGATCCATTCCCTATGTCCTTCGCCCGCGCAGCCCGCCTCCATGGGCACATCTCCACCCCACCTATAACGCCTCCTTCAAAGAGGCGTCACCGGTTGAAGCCTCCCTGCACCCCTCCCCCGCCATCCCGCAAGGTACTGCACCTGCTTCCCAACATCACACTGACGCGCAGCAAAAGCCACGAGTCTCAGCTGGGCAACCGCATCGAGGACCCTCCCACCAACAAGTAGGTGCTAAGCTGTTAATGGGTGGTTTGAAGAAACTGCTCAAGAATTCACCTCATTTGCAGCTTTTTATAAGTAGGTCAGACTGGAACTAAGTGGGGAATCCTCAGATGGCACTGTAATTGTGACAGGTTGCTTCTGTTGTGGGGAGTGTGTATGTGTTTTGGGGGTTTTCTGTTTGCTTTTTTGGGGGGGGGGGATCTTTTATTTCACTGAAATTTGAATCTCAGCTTGTTTTTGCAGGAAGTGTTTAGTTTCTGCTGCTTCACAGAAAGGAAAAGGAGAAAATTCTGATTTGTGCTGGCCAGCAAACGGCGTTGGCCAGCTGACAAGCCGTCTCACAAGGGATGGGTTTTTTTTTCAGTTTGTTATTACTATCAACTGAAAGAGCACTTGTTGTTTGACATTTTATAAAGGACTTGATAAAATGCCCCGGTCCTGCCCGATGTCTCACTCTTAATTTCGCCTTGCGCTCTGTCGGGACAGAAGCAGTTTTCCTTAGATATGTCCTCATTCGCTCTCTCTCCCTCTTCCCCTTCCTCTTTCACATCCGTTCACATACTGCCTGTTGCTCCTTTGCTCTCGCTGTATGAGTGGAGCTAATCCCCACGCAGATTCCCAGAGATTATGAGTCATGTCAAAACAGGAAGTATTTCCTAGTTCTAATGCTCAGAGGTGGCAAGAAACACACAGTTTCTCTCTATCCCTCTCTCTCTTAATATCTAATGTTTTTTTAACCTCTGTACTAGGACTGGCTGCCCAAGCACAATGCAATCACATGTTTATCCATAATATCGGTTTGTGGAAAACTTTATTTAAAAAAAAAAAAATGGAAAAAATGGCTAACATAGGACACTATATGCTTTTGGAGGTTTATTCTCACTCTGCATATGTTGTGCGGTATATTACAAAAGTGTTACTTTATGTAAGGAGGTCGCAAGTCACAGTACTAGACTGATAGTCTTTTTGCAAATTTTTACAACTGTGGCTACTCACGTGTTTGTGTGCATGTGTGTATAAACCACAGACCTGGCACCGCTTTGCCCTTCACTCCTTGTGACTTCACTCTGGGTGTTAAGGATGTCACCCTGCCCTTCGTGTGCCAATGCAATTAAGGTTCTCCAACGTGCCTCTCCCAGGCCCTTACATAATCTGTCCTGTGCAGTATAGTAAGCAAGCAGTTCAGTATACAGCACCTGCTGATTCACTCTTCTTTCTGTGCGTTTCCAGGTGTGTTAAAAAGAACAAGTTGTTCCTGAACATGCAAGTCAACGGTAACGGATGTGAGGATTCACCTTCTCGCTACCCCGCCGTGTCTGCAAGGACACCCGGTGCCACCCCAGCTGCCAACACAGCACCTTACACCCTTCCTGGAACTCCCACACTGCTGGAGGAGCACAGCACAATTAAGAGTGAGTCAGCTGCATGCATGCACTTTTAATTTTGCTGAATATACCTGCTTAAAGTGGACTTATTGTGCTAATTTCCAGCTTCATAGATCAAAATAGTTCTTGTATACGGGGCCTTGGTGCAACTTGTCAGTTCATTCTCTTAAAGACAGCTTTACTTTGTTTGTCTGAACAGATCTAAAGAACAGGTGTACTCAAAGCTTAAGACTGTGTGTTGTAAATGACCACATTAAGAACACAACCACTAAATGAGATATAAGAGTAAAAAATGCAGTCTGAAATCTGAGCTTTTGGCTCATAGGAACTGCTACTACAGATGCAGTGACATCACTATTTGAAATTTTGGCAATATTAAAATTGGAATCCACAGAAAAACACAGGAGTAAAGACATGATAGGTCCACTTAACTGACACGATGTAAAAGTCTTTGGTTCTGCAACATTGCTATAATGATCTTGTGTGTGTTTTTGTGCTTGAATGTAAATAAAGGCTTTAACTTAACATCACCTCAGTCAGCCATCCTTGTAATCATTACTCATCATTTGCATTCTTTCTGTCTCTTTCTAGATAATGTAGCAGTGCATCGCAGCTCCCCACAAGCAATAAGGAGGGATATAGGGCTTGCAGTCACGCACAGGTAGACCTTTCAATGCCTAGAAAAGATAGATTTGCTGTTAATGCAATAATGGCTCAAGAGTTGGGAGTTCGTCCTGTAATCGGAAGGTTGCCAGTTCGAGCCTCGGCTTGGACAGTCTCGTTCGTTGTGTCCTTGGGCAAGACACTTCACCCGTTGCCTACTGGTGGTGGTCAGAGGGCCTGGTGGCGCCAGTGTCTGGCAGCCTCGCCTCTGTCAGTGCGCCCCAGGGTGGCTGTGGCTACAATGTAGCTTGCCATCACCAGTGTGTGAATGGGTGGATGACTGGATGTGTAAAGCGCTTTGGGGTCCTTTGGGACTAGTAAAGCGCTATACAAGTCCAGACCATTTATAAATTAAACTTTACAGCGATCTAATACAGAGCGGGTCCGTAAGAAGCTTTTATGTTTTGTTTTTTAGGTTTTCCACCAAATCCTGGTTGTCCCAGACGTGTCAAGTGTGCCAGAAAAACATGATGTTTGGAGTTAAGTGCAAACATTGTCGGTGAGTTAATCACTGTCACAAACACAACCCAAAAAAGTGGTGAAAAAAAAAGGTCCGTTAGAAGGCACATGTGTTTTAGGAAGGTGGGAATCTGATGTCTTGGCTAAATCTTGATCTGGGTGTAAGGCACGTTGGTGCTAATTACGAATTACCGCTAAGCCTCTCATATGCTGCCTATGTTGTTTTGTTTTTGTTTGTTTTTTTTTGCTAATGCAGATTAAAGTGCCACAACAAATGTACAAAGGAAGCTCCATCCTGCAGAATCTCCTTTCTACCAAGTAAGTTTTCTTTCATCCCACGCTGTGCAGCTGATGGGCTAAATCTATTTGGCATTCATGCCTGTTTGTGACATGATTGGTTTTCTCCCACAGTTGCCAAAATTCGGAGGACCGAGTCAGTTCCCTCTGATATAAACAACCCAGTGGACCGGCCGCAGGAAGCACCGCAGTTTGGCACACTACCAAAGGCTATTACGAAAAAGGTAAATTAAAAGAACTTTCAGAGGACTGCCGTGTGTGTAGTCCCTTTTTAATTACCTTGAACTATTATGCCAATACATATACCTCCATTATCTCCATCATCTGTCCATGCTAACCATTGTAAAGATAATGTATCTGAAATCACACCTGACTATTAAAGTGTGCACTGACAGGAAAATAAAGCATAGAGCTTGTTGAAGGAATCTTGAAGGCAATGCAACATGGCTAATAAATAGAAATCATGCTTAGTGTTGTAACCTTCCATCCCGGTCCCAGCAGGATCATCCACCAGTGCTGAACCAGCTGGACTCCAGCAGCAACCCATCCTCCACCACTTCATCCACACCTTCCTCCCCAGCACCCTTCCAGCAGAGCAACCCCCCCAGTGCCACACCACCGCCCAACCCTTCACCCAAAGGTCATCGAGACAGCCGATTTAATTTCCCGGGTAAGCTTGGGTACAGAATCACAAACACAGATGCACAGATACACATGTAGAGTATATACTGAAACATGCATGCTGACATTGTTCTGATTTTTCCTCAATGCATTTGACGATGAATCTTTTCCGGTTCAGGAGTGTGGCGCTCCCACAACTACTTACCCTTTTTCCCCAAATACACAATATTAACACTAAAAGGAGTTTTTAAGAAGATCTCTTAATTCAAAGCTTCTCTAACCAAAAGCCCTTGTGTCCCTTGCCTTGCTTATCACTCTTCCAATTCTCTTTTTCTTTGAAAAAGCTGCCTGTTACTTTCAGCATAGACAGCAATTTATCTTCCCGGGTGAGTTGATGGTCCCAAAGTGTAATACTACATTGTTAAGATCCCTTCATCCCTCTCTCCCTCCACACCATGGCTTCTTTACAGTTTTCTGTCTCCTGCATGTTTGCTTTTAAGGGTTATAGTAGTTAGATTAGCTGTGTTTGACTGTGTGGCAGCATTCTGATGCCATCTGCTGGAAGTAGTAGGAAATTGCATGAGCAGTCATGTTCATGTGTGGTGCTGGCTCTGTAATTTTTGCTCCCATCGGTCATCCCTAACTGGTGTCATTTTCCTTGCAGATGTTTCCAGTCCTGCAAATTTCCACTCAGATGTTCTTCAGGACAGAGTGTAAGACTTTTTTGTCTCAAGCTTTAATCCAAGTTTTAGTGACTACACAGTGGTTTTGGTTATTTACAACCCTGTTTCTTAAAAATGGCAGAATGCTCTAAAATGTAAATAACAGCAGAATGTGATGGTCTGCAAATCATGTAAACCACATGTTTAATTGAATAACACAGCAAAACCTTAAATAAATTTAAAATGTTGAACGTGAGAAACTTTATTTTGCTTTGAAACTTCAATGTTTGTCAATGACACTTCAATTAAAGATGATCCAAAGTAAATTCAAACTTGTGCACCCAATTCTTGTTTTTTTTAAAGGCTTTAAAGAAGTATGCTGTACAATCATTCCACTCTGGAAACAGAACAGTTCAAAGAAATCATTAAAACTGGCCTGCCTGCAGTATAGATCTGTCATCCACGGAAAACATTTGGTGCTTTTATCGGAATCTCACCTTCACCATTTGTCATGATGTCTTTGTACTATTTAAAATGAAATATAGAGCTTAAACTATCTGCAGATCATTGTACTCTGGCATAACTTGCATTTTGTGCAGTGTCACTCTTTCGGAAACAGCCTTTTAATTTTTTTTGTCTCCCTCTGATATCAGTGTTCTGTGTCACAGCAGTGAGATAGAGCAATCATCAGATGACGTACATGATGAGCTGGTAGAAGATGACGATGAAGAGGTAATGCTGGAGATGCAGTGTACAAAATATTCTTTTGTTGTACTGTTTCCTGGCTCTTTGCTTATTAGTCTGTACAGTGAAGCTGTTCAGTGTCACACCTTCAGAAATTGGTTTTGTTTAATTTTGTTTTCAGTTTTTAGACACTCATACTTTGATTTCCTAAAAGGTTGGACAATTGTCAACTGGGGTATGAAATTAGCTCAGGTGACTGAAGATTGAGATTTAATTAAAACATCCAAATGTGACTAAAAGTCCCTGTGACATCTGTTGATTAGAACCTGCTCAGGTGGCAACACTGGCTTACAAAATGTTCATCTGCAGTTTTAAATTTATATTTGGTAGATTTTTTTTTTTTTAAATCAACTTTTACAAAAACCATCGCCACACTATTGCAGGAAGGGGATGAGGAGGTCGAGGTCGAAGATGAAGATCACGAAGGGGAGGAGGAGGACGATGAGGAGGATGATGAGGACAATGTGGATGGAGGAGAAGATGAGGACGACAGAGGGGAGATCAGGATGCACATGGGCTCCGACGGCGAGTGCGACGAGCTGGATGATCTGCCCAACTCTCGGGGAAACCAGTGGAAGGGCCCCATCTCCCGCAAGGCCAGTCAGACCAGCGTTTACCTGCAAGAGTGGGACATCCCCTTTGAGCAGCTGGACCTTGGGGAACTCATTGGAAAGGTGAGGAATCTACCCAACGAATTCCTAGTGTGTTGCATACTCGAAAAAAATAAAAAATCAGACAGTTTGTGTTTTGTTTATCCAGGGCCGCTGGGGAAAAGTGCACAAGGGCCGGTGGCACGGCGAGGTGGCCATCCGGCTTCTTGAGATCGATGGGAACAATCAGGACCACCTGAAGCTCTTTAAAAAGGAGGTGATGAACTACAGACAGACCAGGCATGAGAATGTGGTCCTCTTTATGGGAGCCTGCATGGCTCCACCCCACCTGGCCATTATCACCAGGTGAGAACAAAAATATCACAGGTTACCTCAAAAACGATTCTAAACCGGATGCATGTGTTTGCTTTAATAGAATGATTTTCCTCTAACTCCTGCAGTTTTTGTAAAGGGAGGACACTCTACTCAGTAGTTCGAGACACTAAAAACACTCTGGATATTAACAAGACAAGACAAATTGCTCAGGAGATTGTAAAGGTATTTGTTTCTTTTTTGTGTGTTAATTTGTGAGAAACGTGACATCTTAGGGGGGAAAAATCATGTTACGTACTAAAACATAGCAGAACTGTGTAGTCAAAGATATAATTTTCTATTACTGTGTTTTCCTTTGTCTGAACACCGTTGGCCTGGACAGGGAATGGGCTATCTGCATGCCAAAGGCATTGTTCACAAAGACTTGAAGTCAAAGAACGTTTTTCATGACACCAATAAGGTTGTGATCGCAGACTTTGGCCTGTTTGGGATCTCTGGAGTTGTTCAGGAGGGAAGGTAAGAAACGTGTCCACCGCCCCACACCCCAAAGAGACCTTAAAACTATGACCTTAACTAAAGCAGTGCTAAAACCACTCTATTACCCGGGGACGCCCACTGATCTGTGATAAGCTGAGGTCTGCAGTGCTACTTCTGTAGGCATCTTCCTTGTCAGCCAGTAAAAAGAGGGAACTCTCCTGATTGTAAAATTGCAATCATTTTCTGGACACTCTTGATTTCTGAAGCACATTTTGAGCGCACATCTTACTAATTTTTGCCTCCTTTTGTGTATGGTTCATTAGTAGCTAACAGGAGTAAGGGACTTTATTTAGTGAATGCATTTTGTCCTCTTAATACATCTTTTCCCCTCCATTTAAAGTGTTACTGAAAACTGCTTTTTTGTTTGTTTGTTTTTCCAGGCGTGAAAATAAACTCAAACTTCCACATGGCTGGATTTGTTATCTCGCACCAGAGATTGTGCGCAGAATGAGCCCAGGTAACAATGAGGACCGCCTTCCTTTTTCCACCGCAGCAGATGTGTACGCCTTTGGGTAAGTTCTTCATGCACATCTGGTTGAGTTCTGTCATAACTTTCACTGACTAAAAAGGAAGTCCACCATTTGAATTTCAAAAGATATGCTCTTCCTTTTCCCCACTTCAAGCACAATTTGGTATGAGCTTCAAGCTAGGGACTGGCCAATCACTAACCAGCCTGTGGAAGCTACCATCTGGCAGGTGGGGAGCGGAGAGGGCATAAAGAAGATTTTGGCAGAAATCAGCCTGGGAAAGGAGGTCACTGTGAGTTGGACCATGAGTGTGTCAGTCATTCAGAAATGTAGATGTTTGTTCTGCTTGTGTAAGAGTGGAAAATACCCATGCTGATGCAACGATATCAAGATGTTGCAGCAGTTTTTAGGTCAATCGATTGTAGTTCACAGTGCGGTGAGTGCGGGTCAATGGTTTGCCAGTCACATTGAAACGAAGTGGTTTCTTGTTTCAGGAAATCCTTTCTGCCTGCTGGGCGTACGACTTGAGAGAAAGGCCGACCTTTACGCAGCTGGCTGACATGCTGGAGAAGCTACCCAAACTCAACCGCAGACTGTCCCACCCTGGACATTTCTGGAAGTCTGCAGAGTAGGTATCCCAGAAATGAAGGATGGTGTGAAGACACTGGACCTGTGAACACAAAAACCTTTCTTTCCTTTTTCTTATTTGTTTATTGAGAGTAGAATATCAGATCAGAGCTGGGTTCAGCCTTAGTACTGGGCTCAGATGAAATGTGAATTTTGTAATTTATAGCTGGAAACATGACTTCTGAACTTGAATTCCTTGCACAGCACTGTTTATTGAAATGAGACATTTTTGGCAAAAATAAGTCTGTTATACAGAACTTTGTTACATTTGTGACCAACAGACTATAGCTAGAGTGTAACTGGGTAATGCATAGATATCAAATTAAAACTCAGCTGAATGCATGTAGATATTTGGACGTAAAACATCTAATCGACTCTTTGCTTTAGTCTTTTCATTCTTACATAGACCACCTTAACTACTTCATGCAACCACATATGCCTCTTTTCCTGGCACTAGCATTAACTTTGTTATAGCCTCACGTCTCCACTGTTTCCTATATTTTATGCAGTATTGTCCAGAAGTGTTCAGCCACTCCTCACTTCTTTATATTTTGCTTTCAAGGAGTCATAATAGTTTTCCTGGCTTTTTGAAGGTCTTTCAGAGTTTTCCTTTAATTTTCACTCATTAGTCCCGTGTATGAAACTGATCATTTTCAGAAGAAAGTAAGGAACCAATTTTAAAATGTGGCTTTAGGCACTTTGCTTAGCAACCTGTTGCAAAAATCTAAAATCTCTTACCATTTCTTTAGTTGAAGAATGAAAGAAAGCAAAAAAATACAGATGAGAGTTTATGAGTTTGACAGACATAAAATAGTATTTTTGCACCAACAAGGTGATTCCCAAAGACCGTCACTAAAAACTTTACATATCTCAGCATGGTGTGCAGTGTGTCCATTAAAAATTTTGAGTAACTAGGCAAGTAGAGGACAAAAGAATAAGTGGTCATTATAATAATATTAAGTCATTATTGAAGCAGTGTGTGATCACCTTGATAGAATACAGAACAAAAAGCAGCCAGCATCCAAAGAAGTGCTCCAAATGTCCTTCATGAAGCCTGAAGACTACTTCAGGAATAGTTATACCAAATATTCCAGAGCCACTCGCCTAGCTTGGGAGTCACTGCACCTAGTGCTCCGATTACCACTGGGACCACCGTCACCTTCACCCTCCACATCTTCTCGAGCTCTTCTCTGAGCCCTTGGTATTTCTCCAGCTTCTCGTGTTCCTTCTTCCTGATGTTGCTGTCATTCGGAACCGCTACATCGATCACTACGGCCATCTTCTCATGTTTGTCTACCACCACTATGTCCGGTTGGTTAGCCACCACCATTTTGTCCGTCTGTATCTGGAAGTCCCACAGGCTCTTAGCTTGGTCATTCTCCATCACCCTTGGGGGCATCTGCCATTTTGACCTCGGGACTTCCAGGTTATACTCGGCACAGATGTTTCTGTACACTATGCCGGCCACTTGGTTATGGTGTTCCATGTATGCTTTGCCTGCTAGCATCTTACACCCTGCTGTTATGTGCTGGATTGTCTCTGGAGCATCTTTACACAGCCTGCACCTGGGGTCTTGCCTGGTGTGATAGACTCCAGCCTCAATGGATCTTGTGCTCAGAGCTTGTTCTTGTGCTGCCATGATTAGTGCCTCTGTGCTGTCTTTCAGTCCAGCTTTGTCCAGCCACTGGTAGGATTTCTGGATATCAGCCACCTTCTCTATCTGCCGGTGGTACATACCGTGCAGGGGCCTGTCCTTCCATGATGGTTCCTCGCCTTCCTCCACTTTCTTGGGTTTCTGCTGCCTGAGGTATTCACTGAGCACACAGTCAGTTGGGGCCATCTTCATGATGTATTCGTGGATGTTCCTTGTCTCATCCTGGATTGTGGTGCTGACACTCACCAGTCCCCGGCCCCCTTCCTTCCGCTTAGCGTACAGCCTCAGGGTGCTGGACTTGGGGTGAAACCCTCCATGCATGGTAAGGAGCTTTCTTGTCTTGATGTCAGTGGCTTCTATCTCCTCATTTGGCCAGCCTATTACCCCAGCAGGGTACCTGATCACGGGCAGGGCGTAGGTGTTGATAGCCCGGATCTTGTTCTTACCGTTCAGCTGACTCCTCAGGACTTGCCTGACCCTCTGCAAGGGGTTCAGGCCTATGCAGAACAGCAGTGGGGACAGAGCATCTCCTTGGTAGATCCCGCACTTGATGGTGACTTGTGCTATAGGCTTGAGGTTGGCCTCCAGTGTTGTCCGCCACATCCCCTGATGAAGGCTCCCAGGGTCCTGTTGATCTTATATAGTTCTAGGCATTCCAGGATCCAGTTGTGGGGCATTGAGTCATAGGCCTTCTTGCAATCAATCCAGGCAGCCCACAGGTTGGTCAGTCTGGTCCTGCAGTCTCGGCTGACTGCTTGGTCTGCCAGTAGCTGGTGTTTTGCGCCTCTGGTATTCTTGCCCATCCCTTTCTGTGCCCCGCTCATGTGTTGACCCATGTGTCTTTTCATCTTAGCCGCTATGATGCCTGACAGGAGCTTCCACGTGGTGCTGAGGCAGGTTATTGGTCGGTAGTTGGTGGGGACCGGTCCCTTCTGGGGGTCCTTTAGGATCAGGACCGTCCGGCCTTCGGTTAGCCATTCCAGGTGTCTCTCGTGAACTAGCAGCTGGTTCATTTGTGCTGCCAGGCTCTCGTGGAGTGCAGTCAGCTTCTTCAGCCAGTAGGCGTGAACCATGTCAAGGCCTGGTGCTGTCCAACTCTTCATACTGGAGACCCTTTCTTGGATATCTTCCACTGTGATGGTTAATGGACCCTGTTTGGGGAGGTCGCTGTGGTCTGCCCTCAGATCCACTAGCCACTGAGCATTGCCGTTATAGGTTGCGTCCTTCTCCCATATGCTCTTCCAGTATTGTTCTGCCTCCAGCCTTGGTGGTGCTGTTCTCATATTGTTCCCCTGCCACTGAGAGTACACCTTGGCTGGTTCCGTGGAGAACAGCTGGTTTATTCTCTTGCCTTCTATCTCTCTGGTGTACCTCCTCAAGCGGCTGGCCAAGGCTGTGAGCCGTTGCTTGGCAGTTTCCAAGGCCTCAGGGTATGGACAGCTTCCTGTACTTCTTAGGCACCTTCCTCATCGCGCCTTTCTGCAACTCCGATAGTTGGCTAACCTCCCTCCGTGCTGCCTTGATCTTAGCCTCTAGCCTCCTTCTCCATGGAGGGTACTGCCCCTTGTGGCTGTTCAACTTGTAGCCAAGCATCTCACTGATCACTGCTGCCGTATTGTAGATCAGCTTGTTAGTGTCGGTGATCGTGGCTGTAGGTATCGTCCGTAGTGCTGCATTAACATCATCTAGGAGACCTTCTGAGGGTACTTCACGTAATCTTGGTAACCGGCTACGGGAGGTCCAGGTTTCAAGCTTGGCCATGATCCTATCTTGCAGGTCAGTTCCTCTTGCACTCAACGATCCTTCTCCTATCGCACTTGGGGCTTGGTACCCAATCTCGGGTGGGGGTGATGATATCTCCCCCCTGACCTGGCGTCCTGGCTCCCCCTTGCCGTAGCATTTATGTTGTACCTCGTCAATCTCTAGCTGTGAGAGCAGTCCCTTCTTTCGAATGTTGGAACACTGAGCTACTAGTTGTTTCACCGTCATTGTGGATGTTGGGTATCGAAGAATCCATAGGTCCCTCATCCTATTCATGTAACCCCTTCCGCCAGGGTTACTTGCGTAGTAGCTTTCCAACAACGCCCTGTTTTCATATATATATATTAGGGGTGCAACGATACTCGTATCGATATTGAACCATTCGATACAGTGCTTTCGGTTCGGTATGCATATGTATCGAACAATACAAAATTTTTCATTTATTTTATCAACTTTTCTTCTGACGATGCTGTCTATGTTGAGCGCTCAGTGGTTCTGCATTCGACTACTCTGCCTAGGCTGCACTGTCGAGCGCAGATCCACTGAGCGCAGGGCAAGCTAGCGAGACAGAAGCAAAGCTAGTTGCAACATGGCAAATTGAACCTCCCCCACCCTCATTCAGATCTGGCCTTTGGAACTATTTTGGTCTTCATGTGAAGTATAACCCTGAAGGTAAGCGCGTCATGGACAAAAGTAAAACACTATGTCGGATGTGCCACGCAATGCTCAATTACATTAGAGGGAACTAGTGCGTTAGTGCAGTTAGCTTGTTAACATGTTGACGCCGGCGATCCGCAGTAGCTCGTTAACGGAGATTTGCCGTGTTGTGGCGTTAACGTCATTTCAACGAGATTAACGCTGACAGCACTAGTGGGAACACAACTAATATGACTGCACATTAACTCCGACATCATCCTAGTGCAAAGTGGAAGCAGACAAAAACAACAAGCACGCATGCTACAAACTTAACCCGAGTCATTTAGACAGCCGTTAGCACATGATTCTCCTTATGGGGACCTGATATGTTTAATATGCTGCTGAGAGTATACACCAGAAGAAGCGTATAGTATAGCTTTTATTTTGGAAAGAGCCATTTCTCTGAATCTGCGTTCGACTACTCCGCCTAGGCTGCACTGTCGAGCGCAGATCCACTGAGCGCTCAACACAGACAGCATCGTCAGAAGGAAAGTTGATCAAATAAATAAAAAAATTTTGTATTGTTCGATACATATGCGTACCAAACTGAAAGCACTGTATCAAACGTATATATATATATATATATATATATATATATATATATGAAAACACCCACATTTTGCTTATATGTGGGTGAAGACTTTTGCACAATACTGTATGGTTTGCTTTTTCACACACTTTTCTTACATTTGCCATTTGCTTCAAGACTGCTGCCAGCAGTCACTGGGCTTCACTCTTGTTTCTTAAATGGTAGCTTTGCACAGCTGACTTTCAAATGACTTCTAAATCAAATTAAACATGCTTTAAACCTTTTAAATCTCATGGATGTCCTCTAACTAATCAGTGCGTGCGATATCTTGCATTCTCCAATGTAAGCCTGTTAACTTTTCACTAACCGTCTAATGTCTGTTTTCTTTTGCTTTTTTGTCTTTTTCTTTTTCTCTTGTCTAATCTAGGTTGTAGCCGTCACTCTGAAACAAAAGCAATGCAAAACAAAGCCTGGGTCTGCCTTGCATGCTCCTGAATCCTTAACTCTTACAGGATTGATCAAAGCATTGCCTCTGTCTGAAACAGGCGCCACTTCCACTAATCCACAGTCCGATCTTCCGTGTTATTTCCTTGTTCGGAAGAGAGGATCGTTGGACTGAGGTGTGACGGACAACCGTTGTCGCCCATCACCCTAAATCCCTTCATTCCTCTAAAAACAAAACAAAACAAAAAAAATTAGCTCTTTGCCTTCCTTCTGGTCTTCTCCTGTAATGTCAGTCGAGACTCTGAGGCTTCTGACTAACTGGCTTGTGGTGTCTGTGCTGAGACTGACTGGTGTGCTGTGGTCTGTGCCTGCTGATGGCTGCCCTATCCTCGGCCCTGCTCAACTTCTCTGTGCTGCTGTGATGTGGTTGTTCTTGCCTGGGGTGGTCCTGACCACATGGCTCTCTTTCTATCTAAAACACAAACACGCACGCACGCAAATACACACTGCTGGACAAAAAATGGACCTTAATACCAAACACCCTGCTTCATTTATCTCTTCACTCCCTGGGTGGTGGTGGTGGTGGTGGAGGGTGTTTGACACAACTTTGACATGCTGCTTGAGTGATGATCTTAAACCACCTGCCTCCTCCTTCTCAGTTTTTTTTTATTATTATTATTTTTATTTTTTTTAAGGATTGTAGGATGGCATGTCCTGAGAAGTATAAATGCAATATGCACTTTGTCAAAATGGGAAAAAAAAATCATAGACTCTTCTTTTTTTGCTTCTTTTGTTTTGAGTATGGTTTCTTTTGCAGTGTTTATTTTTCCCTTGGACAGTGTGTTAGCTTATTTGTCATTTTTGGTCTGGTGAATTCACTGTTTATTTGATGCGTTCCAAAAGGGGGCACTGATAAAGACTTGCGTATGCTAAACGAGCTGAAGTGGAAGACAAAAAATGCAAACAGAAAACAAAGACTATCTACACGAAAATAGAAAACTACAGTCTATTTCTTTCTGCAGACTTTTTCTTAGCAATGCTCATCTGCTGAAGTGTGAAGTGCACCTTAAAAGGAAGTTGCTTCGAGGGGCTGAGTGATCGCATTTTCTGTGCAACAAAAAAAAGAAAGAAAGAAAGAAAAGAGGGAAGGAGAAATCAGGAATCTGGTGCAAAAAGTGTCCTATACCTTCCTTAAACAGTACCTCTTGTGCGTGCTTGTGTATACTGTTTGTGATTGCTGGCTTCAGTTGGTGTGCTTGTGGTTGTGTGTTGACTGAGTGAGTGTACTGTGTTGGAACATGTAGGGTTGTTTTTGTTCTGTTTGATTTTTTTTTTTTTGGGGGGGGGGTGGTATTTGTGAAAGACTACAGTAAATGTTGTGTTGCAAATCCAATGGTATGTAATGTACTGTATATACATTATTTAATGTACAGCAAATTAAGACAATTCTTCTAATATTTCTACAAACATTTTATATGTAAAACACATGACAACATTTTTGAACTGGTACTGCTCTGGCTATTACAGATGTGTATATATATTTATATTTTTTTCATGTACAGAATGCTGTATAAAAGCTGTACAATGTTTTGTTTTGTTTTTTAAGTATTGGCCAATCCGTGTTTTTGTTTTCTTTTTTTTATGTTGTTGTAAAAATTCATATTTTTGTATTGCATGTGATTACCATTCTGTACACGCAGTTTGTGTTTTCATCCATGGAAAACAATAAAGTGAGGCTTGTCATGTAAATACAGCTGATACGGTTATTTTGCAGCTGATGGTAAGTTGGTAAAATGTGTTTTCCAGCACAGGTATTCAAAATAACTGGACACTATGCATCATATCAACACGATGGCATCAACTGACCACATCCCAAAGGTGCGCTGTTGCACTAACATCTGATGAATGTGGAGGCCATCTGGTCAAAATGAAATCACTTTGTTTAAGAAACTAGTTTGAAATGATTTAAGCTTTGTGACATGGTGCTCATTAAGGGATGGACATGCTCAGGAACAATACTCAGGAAGGCTGTGGTGTTTAAATCATGCTCACATGGAAACCAGAGAGTGCCAGGAAAACATTCCCCACATCGTTACACCATCACCAGCATCATGAACAGTTGATACAAGGTGAGATGGATGCGTTCATGTTGTTAATCGCATATTCAGAAAGCTAGGCAGCCAATTGCTTGGTCCCAGAGGGCTGGCAGATTTGGAATCACAGCAACGACAATAAGGAGGGGGGAAAGCAAGACCGGGGTGAGTGGATTAAATATAATATTAAATTACTAAACACTGCTAGTTTAACCTTAAATGTGGGAGAAAGAAGCCTGAATAACGTAACTTCTGCTACCATCAAATTCATTATTTTGCTTGACATTTGGCATTAACTTGGCTAGCTGTGCATTAAGTCTCCATGTTTCTGTTTGTTCATTTGTTTTTGTGATGTCAGATTTTTTTTTTTTCTTATAACGTGGTGATCAGTGCTGGTTGGAAGGACCACCACTGAATTTTTATCTTTGGCCCCAACAGACTGTAGAAACACCACTGCACATTTTTGGCCAGAGAACTGCAGCTTGCTGGATGTTTTCTTTTCATTGGCCCATTCTCTGTAAACCCTGGAGACTGTTGTGTGGGGAAATTCCCAGTAGATCAGCAGGTTCTGAAATACTCAGATCAGCCCATCTGGCACCAACAAACATGCTACTTTCAGTAGAAATGTGAAAGCGATAGAAAACTGTAGAAAGATAAAACATATGATCTAGAGTTCTTCTTTTTTTTTTTCTTTTTTTTTTTTGCACTTTCCAAGCTTCAGCACATTCAGTTTAAATTACATGAATATGCTAAATCAAAGCAAGTTTCAATTTTAAATGTGATTTGTTTATGTCAATGTTTGAATTCTTTTAACACAAGCTGCAAGCATTATAAAGTACAGTCTTAGTATCTAAATTATTTGGGTCTCAGTATAAAAATGCAAATAAAAATAATTTGGATATAGTACAAATACAAACTAATAAAATGCTGATAACTGTGAACTGCTGTAGTTTAAAAATGTATGCATACTTGGACTTTTATGCATATTTTATGTGTATACTTTTGAACATCTCTCCTTTATTACAACACTCCATAAACACTTTGGGAAGCTGGTTTAGCTCAGTGAGTGAGCAGGCAAACATATGCCTGGTGGCCAGAGAGCAGTAGGCTTGAGTTCGAGTGCTACCCACGACTCTTTGTTGCTGCATGTCTTCCCCTCTCTCTGTCCCTGTTTTCCTGTCTGGACCAGTTTATTTTTTAAAGAAATATTGAAATATTTTTTCCATTCTTTGTTTGAGACAACATTACTGTTCCAGTTTTCTTTTTTGTGTTTTCATTTCTCTGAGTTAGCTAGGAGAGCGTCGAGTGGCAGTCATAAAATTAATGTCCAAAACAGAGAAAACAAATCCAAACCTATAATAAATTATAGATATTATCTAATCAAAAATAAACTTCCATGGTTATTATAGGTGAACATTATAGATGCAAGCCAAGAGCAGGCTGAGCACAATCCCATTTTTCCTCTAGGTGGCATAACGACCCAAAAGAAAGTGTTTGCCATCTTTCCTTTTATGGTAAAGACATGATGAGGCACTGCTTCTTTTTTAATGGTTTTGCACATTTTACATTAACTTTTGTCAAATATGTAGTAACTTGATGGGAAACATGTAAATGATGTGTCTTAAATTTTAAGCTAACTTCCTCAGTTTGTACAAATTTGACATGTCAAGAATAAACTGCTTAGAATTTACCAAAGATGGTGCTACTTTTAACCTCAAAAAGACAAATTTTTGGCTACGCGTTGAGAATTCATTCATACAAATGTCTAATAGGTTTAAAAAATGTGGGGCAGTGACATTAATGAGCACATAAGCTCAAAGGTTAACTTCACTGTGTGATCATAATATTCTGCAAACACTCATTTATTAGTTTTCAATTTCATACCTTGGTAGCAGATGAGAGAGGGTGGCCAGGTTTTGCATTTGGTCTCACTCTGAAACAGTGACAATAATCGAAAGGCTCACTATGAGTCAGTAAACACAAGAGCTTGAATGGTTGTAGCTGGAGGTATATAAATAAAAGGAAGCAATTCCAGTTTCCCTATTTTGGTTAGGAAGCTTTTCTGTGACCTTCAGTCAAGTTTATGAAGCCTCGGAAGGTGCCTTGATAATGAGCGCTTGTGCTTGCGTTTGGACTTTGAAATGTTTTATCTGAAGAAGAAAGAAGAATGGTGGATTGATTTCTGTATACTGGCATCAATGGCAAAGAGAGGACCTTGTATATTCTACTGCAGCTAAAAAGCTCTTTGACTCCAACTGGTACTGGGTCACATGACCAGCGTTTAGTGAGGGAAAACTGTTTCCATTACTGCAAGGTCAGCTACAGAATGACAATTAGTCATTTGTTTGATTTTGTTACCAAATTAGCAAGCTGAAAATGTACCAGCATTACATGTGCAACCAGTGGTATGTGTTATGCCAGGCATGTTCAAATCAAACCCAGAAATCACACAAAAAGCCTTCACACACACATAGCCACAATTTGGTTTTGAAACAGAGGGCAAGGTGAGAACACAACAGAGATAGTGAGAGAGCTTTCTCGTGGTCATTCTAACATTTGCTGAGTGCACCACTACAACTGTCAACCATCAATTGATGACCTTGGGACTCTCCTTAATGAAGCTGTCCACCAACACAGCCAGCAAGCTGGTTATTTATAGAAGTGAAGGTACTGAAAGAGAAAAAAAAGGGGAAAGAAAGTGGGGCAGCTGGACGCACGCAAAACATCTACAACAAACACACCATGATCTTACTAACAAATGGGGACTTTCCGTCATTCAGTGAAAGGTGAGGGGGTTTTGAGATGAAGTCATCCTCTTTCCTTTTGTTCTCAGTTCCCCTCATACATATTTAGCCTTATCATCCTTCTCATGTTTATTAGATTAAGTCAGCTTTTAGGGCTCAAAGAGAATTAATACTCTTTGTCAGAATATTTGGCCACCGCCAGTCTGAGGACCAAGCAAATAAAGGACTATAGATGGTAGATTATAGCAGCATGACAGGTTGTGATGTTGCCTTTAATACCTTTAATTTTGCTTTTGTCATTTTTTTTATTACCAGTTTTTACTGTCTGGTGTTGTTTTCATGCTCGTGATAATTAAATTGTCTGCAGCACAGCAGGTTAAGCAGCAGGGGGTCCAAACTTTTCCGTCTCTACTTCACCGCCTGCAGAAAACATCCAGTTTATCTGCAACATCTTACCAAATTAAACATTCCCCTCTAAAGCTGAAAGTTATGAGTGCAGGTGCAGACTGCCTAAATAGCCAGAAATCACATGGGAAATTCAGCATACAGTAAGATAGGAAAATAAAAGGGGAAGTTGATAAAATAACTCGATTTTTAATGCAAATTTCTTTTTCTTTTTTTCTTTTTTTCTTTTTTGCTGTTGGTGAACTGATGCGGAATAATGTTTTTCATAAATGTTTTATGTCATCTATAAGTGCTTGTTCTGTTGTCCTTTTCCGCTGCATGTGGTGTGTGGTAACCAAGTGTCAGAAAGGTTGTATGCTGTTTGTTGTATGACATTTACCAATGCCTATAATTAAAAGTGCTCTGTGAGCGGTCGGAGAGAGCTCAGACAAAAATATGTAGGTGAAATTGAAGACGACAGATATAGGCATGATTATTATTGCTTTAGGTTTTAAAAAAAATGAATCTCTGACACGTCAGTTTCTGTGAAAGGCCTTTAAGAACAATAGAATTGCTCAAAATAATTGTGTAAAAAATAGCACAGTTTGCAGCTCGACTGGTGTCGCTGCTTTGCAAATTGTATTGATGATTATACAGTCCTAGGTAGGACAACAATGGGTTTTACTGATTATTTACGCCTCCCTCTTTTTATAGTATGCCACCCAACAGATGTCTGCGTGATCAACAGCAACACAGAACAGAGCACCAAAACCACTTCCTTTTCTTAATATAGCCTAAATGGAGAAGTAAGAATGAGTAAGAAAGACGAGTGTGCCGTTGATTTAGATTACTGTCAAATCTCCCAGCAGCTTTCCACATCATTCACATCTCTTCACCTGCAGCATACTGAATACGTGATTATAGTATTCACACAGAGCTGTAGTCTTCTTGGAACTATATCAAGATCATCATCAATGTAAGTCGCAAACTTTATCTTTAAATGCGCAGCTTGATTATAAATCGAGTGCAGATCTCAGTTAGAAGAGGCTCTTGGTAGGTTGCATGCCAGCAAGCTTCCCACCTACGTGGACCTTGGACACATATATAGACTGTTTGAGGGTTTGATAGCCGTTTAATGTTGGGAGCATAAAAGGAAAATTGTGTTTTCGCAAATATAAATTGACACTGAAATACAGAAAAAAAAATGTTTTAAATATGTAAACGTGTAATTAATAATTTTCCAAAGATTCACAAATTCACATACTCTTTTTGAGTACCTAAGAGTATCCAACCCTATAGTTAAAAAATGTACTCATTACCTAATGAACAGTTTTCAAAAAAGTGATTTTTTTCAGCTTTAGTTTTTATAACAAAACAGAATGGGATGTCGTATTTGATTAAATCAAATCTAAAGTGTTAGTTTTCATCTTGAAGTGTTAGTCAGTGTTAATGGTGCGTACCACTAGTATAAATACGATTGTGTATATTAAACAGGATTATGCACACTTTTTAAAAAAAATTGTCCAACTCCACAGATGTAAGGATGAAGTGATGAATTAATGAAGTTCAAAACTATGAATTTGTAGTTGATTTATGAAAGCTGTATTTACATAGATCACTACAGAACTCATTATAGGTGTTGGGGTAAGGCTGGGATGGTCAGGGCGCCTGACAAAAGTATACGACAACGATCCCTTCCATTTTAATACAGCTCACTAATACTCTATGCAACTGATTGGGACCCACACTTTGGAATTTAAAAAGAAATCTCCAGTAGACTCACAATGACACTGTCACTGACTTCTATTAAATGCAAAAAAAACAAGAGGTAATTATTAGTAATAATCGTTATTATTAGTGTGCTTTTGTACCTTTAATTTATTTTTTTGTTTTTTGTTTGTTTGGTGTTTTTTTTTTTTTTGGGGGGGGGGGGGGGGGGGTATTTTTGGAAATCAAACACACTGAGAAATTACAGAAACTATGATACCGCAGCTGACAGCTAAAGGAGAAGTACTCTGAAATAGTTAGCATCAACATTTACATAAAGAGCCATAAAGCCAATAAAGCTGATGAAGATGGGACAAATTATTCTATATGGTCCTGAACAGCTTGAGAAACAACAATGCTCTGTGATTAGTTTTTAAAACAGGAGCTGTCATATACACTAGGATGTATTAGAGGAATAAAAACTGTAATAATTACATCTAAAATGTTCTGGAGTCTATGTATAGAATATTAGAAAATGCAAAGGACAGCACAAGTCCCTTGTAATTGTACTAGTCTCTTTCCTGTTCCTGTTCTGACATTACTGCAATAGATGGATTTTAAACCATGTTGCTTTGCCATGTCTTCACAGATACAAACATGAACGGCCTGCTCATCCTGGGTGTATTGCTGTTTATCCCAGGGCAAAGTGATGCTAACAGAACGACTCAAACCACCCTTGGACCTAATGGCGATCAGTCCACGTATCGTTTATCAACAGCAACCTCCCCTGGTTCCAGAAGCAAGGCTGAAAGTGTATCTCAGCCTGCCATCAGCTCTGCCTCCACTACCAGCATCACCACCACCACTGTGAAGACACCAACAACCACCCATAGTGTTTTTCAAAAATTCAAAGCTGAATGCCGTGATCTGTACATACTGTCTGGCGTACTGTTATTAAACTGCGTTCTTTTTATGATATTGACACTGATGCTGCTGTGCAAGGTGTGCAAGTTGAAGAGACGTCTGAGAACCGATGGCGAACCTGTCAGCAACAACGAGTACTGGATGGGGACTGAGAATAAGGCCAAAAGCAAGCCTGACTCTGAGAGAGCAGCCAAAGAGACCACCATGTTAATGGCTGAGGTAACTCCAGCACAAGGGGAGACAAATAACGGCACCATCAAGGAAGACGGTGAGAAGGTAAAGGAGGATGAGAAAACACCAGAGGAGAAGGCGGTGGGAGATGCAGCCAACAGCGAGGAGGCTTCAGCTACACCTGTAACTGCAGCTGAAGATTCACCCTCCCCCAACCCACAGGCGGCCACCGAAGCCCAGCCCAGCCAAGCTGTGGAAGCAGCCTCCTCTGAGGGCAAAGAGGAAGGTGATGCAGAAAAGAAATAGAAGATTCCTATCTCATTCCTAAGATTCCCACCACTTCTAAATACTCGGGTTTTATGGATCTTACACTGTGTGTTTTGTACTATGAGTAGCTCATGAAATAATTCCCCCTATTTGTGTTCTTATACAGCCTACATCACTCTTCTTATATAAGAAGCTAAATATATGAACATTTTGTTTTCTTTGCCAAAGGATGTGATGTGGAGTTTTGTGTATAGCTGCCCTTATTTCACTTTGGCTTTAAATCCTTTAACTGTATTTTTTTCTCCAGACAGATTTAAATTTGATAATCAACCAGCTGTGTGTATTCTAAGCTTGTCAACCATTTTATTACTGGGAAAACAACAGAGTGATGTTGCTTCCAATTCTTGTGTGTGAAAATTAAAATATTTTAACATTAGAATAAGCTTTTTGTTTCTTTCCCCCCAGCTCACCTTGTGTGTTTGTGTTTTTCCTCTCTTACTCTAATTTGACAATCACGCAACCAGCACAACAGAGATCCATCATTCAGAGTCATCACTGGCCCTTCAGCTGTGTAACGAGCTGGCATTCGTGTGTGTGTGTGTGTGTGTGTGTGTGTGTGTAAGCGGTCTGCTTGATTAGCAAGCAGAGAATGTGCGTCCTCCAGGCAGTGCCACTCAACTCTAAAAGAATGCTCTCTTTCACCTCAGCCAGAGCTGACAAAAGACATACATAGAAGCACAGACACACACACACACACACACACGCAGAAAACTTTTCCAAAAAACCAATACGGGGTTGTTTCCGCTGTCATGTGCAGAACTTTGTTTATCCACTTGCAGGTGACGTCATGATGAATGTGCACCTTTCTTTAACAGTTCTGAATAGTTTGTTCTCTGCTGAGCTGGGTAGTGCATTTATACCACTGGCACTGAATGCAAAAGTAGAAGAGATAAAAAGTAAAAGAGAGAAATAAAAGCATGGCTCTAGGTGATTTGCATGTACATTGATGAAATAATGAGTAAATAATTTCAGCAACTCTTTACTGCCTGTATGGTGCAGCAGGTATACAAAGTCAAATTTGGGTTATTGGGTGTTCTTTTTTTTTCTTTCCTGCTACTGCTGCAGTATTTGGCAACACTGCACGAGCTGAAAGCAGTTTTATAGCACGCTAAGGGTGGTGGTAGACAGAGGTGGAGTGATCGTGAAGCTTCTTGTAAGGGCCAGTTACAGGATACATGTAACTTAACCTCATCTCAGCAAGCTGCTAAACCCAGAAAAGAAAGTACAGAAAAGAAAAGGTGGGGAGGAAGTAACAAGCACTTTGCTGAAATGTGTTTTCGGTTAAGGTGACCACTGAGCTGAGACAATAGTTTTAAAAAAGAAGATTTCGATTAACTGCTGCCAGGGTTCTGCAGTCAGAAATGTGAGCTGTCTTTGTGCAAAAATAATTTTTGTCAAATTTGTCGCACTTGAAAAGTTGAAACACTGATTAACTGTCTCTTCGGACCAAGTCTAATTTTGTGGTAGCAATACAGCAATGCAGTGCAGAACGGAGAGTTGCCTGTATTGCTGATGACAGGTAGGAAGCTGCAGCAGAGGGAGAGTGCTCTGCAATAAATCATGGTGCTCTTTTGTGGCAGCCTCCAACATTTACGAGGAAAATAAGACCCAATTGAAGCACATCATTACATTTGCAAAAGGAGGCTTTAAGAGGGGGTGTAGATTATGTGAGATAACTGATAACAGTCGATCCTATTTAAATACAAACAGGGCTGAAATCCGAGCACAGCAGCAGCTGTCGTTTTAAAATGCAGAGGGAAATCTTGAGAGCTGCCAGGTTTGGAAGGGACCAAGTGGTTTCCTTTGTAGTCCTTTTTATGCAGAGATCCCTTCATTATCCGCTACATTTCTCCTTACCTCCATCCTAATGCACCCCCTCAACCCCCACCTTACCCACTCACAAGCACCCCAGCCCTCCCCTTTTACTTCCACTGCACAGAGTAAATCCAGAGCTTGCAGTGTGTGATCACGCCAACCCCAAAAGATCCATAAGAGCCGGTAGTAAACTCTCAGCTTTTCAAGGAGCAGCCAAGGACCAAACTGCAAAGAAGTGAAGGCAGCCTGAGAAAAAAAGATACAAAAAAAAATGGTCGAGTAGGCAGAGGTCAATTCTATGAGCGGAAAAGGGTGAAAAAAAACACCTTCAGCAGAACACCAGCTGGTCCTGGGATCAAAAGCAGAAAAGGACAGGGGAAAGAGGGGGCTGGACAGCGAGAAGGAGCAGAGAAAAGTGAGTGGAATGATAAAATGAGAAGGTGAGTTCTGAACAAATTTAATCACTCTTTTTACTCACACATTCTGCCACACCCTCGGCTCAAAGATACTGCAGTTTCAACAGCAAGCAGCTCGCGACTGTGTCTTCGCCTGCCTTCGGACCGGCTGATGCATGAGCTCTCTGTGGAGTCATTAATAAAAACCCATCTACTGAGCTAGTTCTCCTCCTCTGAGAGCATGGGAGTGACTTTACTGACAAGCGCTGATGACTGAACACGCAAACTGATGCCAGGGAAAATGACAGCAGGGATTTCTCATCCTTTTGTGATGGATGATTTTCTTCAATAGATTAGAAATATCCTCCTTGAGTTCAGATCAAGCGCTTATCAGTTCTACAAAAGGACACAATTAAGCACTTTCCTAATGTTGCATATAAAGGATACTGCTACAGAATCTCTAAAGACATGGCTGCATAATTGGGGGAGTCAGTTTGGTATGTGACGTTAATGTGTGTACCTGCAAACAATGTAGTGATGCACAGGAAACATTGAGCTACCTGTCTGTGCACATGTGTGAGAGATGTGTGTATGTTTGTGGAGAGAAAGTGAGAAAGAACCAGCCTGTATAGTTTGAAATGCTTCTCCTGCAGGCAGCAAATGTTTGTATCCTTTGTTCACTATTTTCACACCCTGCAGGCCTCGCTTTCAGTGTGCCTTCTGAAAATGATGCTGTGTACAAATAACACTGGTTTGCTGTCTTTCTTGTAGGTGGAAGCTTTCTCTTCTGGAGCTCGTGCTCGTGTTATGGCTTGGGTTGCGAATTCTGGCTGTGTGTCCCTCCGTGTGCTCCTGCAGTCGCAGCCACAGGGAGGTAGACTGCTCCTCGAGGGGTCTAAGAAGTCTGCCCAACAACTTACAGTACAACCTGCGCTCCCTTAACCTGTCCCACAATCGATTCCACAGCCTGGATGACCAACTTACCGCTTACACCCATCTCCGCGTTCTTGATTTGTCTCACAATCGGCTGAGCCGACTGCCCGCAAACCTACCTCGTTCCCTCTGGCGGATCTATGCCTCCTCCAACCGCATTCAGTTGTTGGACAAGAATGACACGGTTTACCAGTGGAACCTGCAGCTGCTTGACCTCTCCGACAACAAAATGGAGAGAGCCACCTTTATCAACAACACGCTGACCAGTTTGTGCACGCTCAACCTCAGCCACAATCACTTCTGGACTTTGCCCACCAACCTACCCGTACGCCTGGAGATTCTTGACCTGTCCCACAACTGGCTAGTAAAAGTACTTCCCGGATCTTTAGATCGGCTCCCCAGACTAACTTACTTCTACCTGCATGCTAACCGCTTCTCTGCAATGCCTCTTGGAGTCTTGGACAAAATGACATCGCTCAAAGTCATTGCTTTGGGAAACAATCCTTGGGCTTGCCACCTTTACGCCGACATCAGTTACTTGCTCTCCTGGACTCAGCGTACCCCCGCACGTGTCCTGGGCTGCCCATGCCACACCCAGCCCGTCTGTGGAGGGGTGCGCCCTGGCAGGACGGGAGGGTGGCATTATGCCTCCTACAACTTACCCCCATTGGCTGCCAGCGCCAAGGATCTGACCTCTATGACCCCTAAAGCTAGTGTCACCGGCTGGTGGTATCTGTCTGTTTCTACCTCGCTGAACACTCCTGTTGCCCCAAGAGAGACATGGGACACAAAACACCACACTTTCACAGCCACACCCAGCATCAGCATGGCCACCCTGAAGTACCAAACCACAGGCACACACCTAACTATTGATCACATGTCTGCAAGTGTTAGCTCTGATTCTCTTCATGTCTCTGCAACAAAGGAAACCTCAACCACAGACACAAGTCTCCTTACAGAAATGACCGATGAAGATAACACGACATCTGCCACAGATCAATTTTTTACCACAGATAGTCTGTCCATCCAAACAAAGAAGACAACCACACTTCGCACCAGAAGTGTGAGGAGGCAGAATCCATCCTTTCCAGGTGGTATCCCTAACAGTAGCCCTGCTCTTGTTTCCTGTTCCTGGGATTTATTCCTTCATAGCTCAGCGCTCCTGTCTCTCATTCTGATTCAAGTCCATTGAAAGACGAATGAAAAGGCCCAACACCAGTTTATAGCACAAACAAGTAGAACAGACACAAAACTGAATACTGCTGCTGCGCTGCAAACCTTGCATATATATATTACCAGCTTTACAGCTTTAATTTCAATGACAGGCTTGAGCTGGGTGTACCGACACTTTTAGAATTACATGTGCAAAAACAAACAACTTTTCTAACATTTTTACAAGCCCTGCTTTGAATGTCTTTTTAAGATTGTAATGAATCTAGCAGAGCACATGATGGCACTATACATCCAGGTACCAGTCTGTTATGTAACTGAGTGCCTGGTGCTTCATGGGCAGCAACAGTCTATTTCCAGGCTGTCCAAGGTGCACTTCAGTACACACTAATGTCCCCAATTTAGAGTTTTAAATGTTTTATTTTTTTAACATTTTTTATTGTTTCCCTATTTGTTTCCCCAGTTTCACTCTAGATGTGTATTTTTGCTTTGACTTTGTGCAACATTTCATCCTGTTAACTGTTTCCGCTCTCACTGTAGCTGTCCTTGATGTCTGGCCTGCTCGTTTCATACAGGGGTCAGGATGTGTGATCGAAATGTCGGGGACACGCACATAACAGGAGAGAACAGAGACTCTTTGGAGCAGAGGGCAGACAAATGGACATTGTTGCATCACTACAGTTTAACAAAGTCCAAATGCTGGGCGCTGCTTCTGCATTTTGATCACATCTCAGACTTAAGTGTCCTTCATGATTCAGTGACGCTCGTGAAAATTATCTGCATGCTGACTGAACGTCGCAGGAATGCTAACTTACTTGTGTCTTGCTGCAGAGCATTAAAGCGCAGACACTTTCGTGATATTCAAAACTCGACTGCATTAAACGCCAATGATGTAGCAGCCTGCAGGGGTTTTTTTGGGGGTTTTTTTTTTTACAATTTTAGTAACGCTTTTGCATCTAGACCTTAAAGCTGCCAACAGAGGGAGAAAAGCACCGCAGAAATCTGCTTTTGATCAACTGGAGAGGAACTAATGTCAGGAATTAGTTTATTGCTGGGTGCTGCTTCAAAGTGTTTTCTGTAATGTTAAATAAAATGTTGGCTATTTACACCTTCTGATAATTGTTTTCATTTCACCACTCACCACCTCCTCTTCTTTTCTTTGCTTTATCCTACCCTGGAAGACAGTTGTTCTAATTTAAAGTGTTCAGTGATTAAGTGTTAGGGGGAGAGGCCAAACAAACGGCAAATTAATGCTGAGCTTAATCTCGGCTTGTTTCTACACACTTGCTCTATAATAGGCAAATGAAGGAAGTGAGTGGCCACGCTGCATCTCCAGTGGCTGGATTTTATTCTCTTGTTTTTAAGTGTACTTGCCTTGTCTCACAGTTAATCACGAATCAGAACACACACACAGTGTTTTCTGCTGGGTACTGTCCAATCGCTTTTCTTCCTTTACTTGGAAAAAAGGGGGTAAACTGAAAAAGAAAATACATCGTAGAACAGACACTATCCCAGAGGTTCAGGTGATTCGTATGACCTTTATCAATGGGTGCAAGACAAGTGAGGACAATCTCACATATGGGAACATCTGGGTCAGACAAAGAAGAGCTCCTCTCTGGCAGTGAGTGGCAAACGAAGGCGCGAGCCTCGTGAACAGGTGACAATATGGTGTTGTGTTTCCACCAGCACAGTCAATGATAAACACCTGATGCAATGAGAGGCCAAGAACCTGAACAGCTTACCTTCTAAAAACAAGGTGAAGTAAAGGCAAATAGTCTGTATTCTCTTGTATGAATCCTTTTTTAATGTCACAGAAAAATCCACATACAATACTAAGAAGAGATATTTGATGTGGCTCAGCCAAAACTAGCCTATATAACACTATGTAATGCAGTTTACGGGGCGATCGTGGCTCAAGAGTTGGGAGTTAACTTAACATCACCTCAGTCAGCCATCCTTGTAATCATTACTCATCATTTGCATTCTTTCTGTCTCTTTCTAGATAATGTAGCAGTGCATCGCAGCTCCCCACAAGCAATAAGGAGGGATATAGGGCTTGCAGTCACGCACAGGTAGACCTTTCAATGCCTAGAAAAGATAGATTTGCTGTTAATGCAATAATGGCTCAAGAGTTGGGAGTTCGTCCTGTAATCAGAAGGTTGCCAGTTCGAGCCTCGGCTTGGACAGTCTCGTTCGTTGTGTCCTTGGGCAAGACACTTCACCCGTTGCCTACTGGTGGTGGTCAGAGGGCCCGGTGGCGCCAGTGTCCGGCAGCCTCGCCTCTGTCAGTGCGCCCCAGGGTGGCTGTGGCTACAATGTAGCTTGCCATCACCAGTGTGTGAAAGGGTGGATGACTGGATATGTAAAGCGCTTTGGGGTCCTTAGGGACTAGTAAAGCGCTATATAAATACAGGTCATTTACCATTTATGTTACTGTTTGTTAAGTCTTATGCCACAAAGATTAAAAATATTATATTGTTAGTTTCAAATTAAGAGTTTGTGACCAGTAATAACATTTACAAATGTCATCGTCCTGGTCCCCAAAAATTTTTGTGGCATAAGCAATCGGGGAATAAAAAAATGCTTTTTTGTAAAAAAAGAAAGAAAAAAAAAGATACATTTTATGCATACATGTATTGATTGTCACATAAACCTATTTTTGGAGGCTTCACACATTTCAATTGATGACCCCAGCCTTATATATATATAAGACTTATATATATATAAGACTTATATATATATACATTGCATTTACCGCTTAAAACCAAATATAGAAGGAAGCTGGTGGTTTGTGGGCTGATTATCAGAGAGCATGATTCGAGGTTCAGAAAGAGCTCTCTTTTCCATTCTTGTCTTCAGTTTATTTTCACTTGTGCCCGTGTGAAATATTAACTCATCTTACACTGCAGCCCTGCTTTATAAAGCTGGAACACAAAAATCCATAGTGTGGATGTAGTGTGAGCTGAATTTTTGATTTTGAGTTTATATGTCTTCTTTTTTTCTTCTTCTTTTTTTTTTTTTTTATCTTTCTGGCTCCCTTTAGCTGTGGGACTTTAAAACATCCCTTCCAGGTACTTTAGCTGCCAGTGTGCTGGCCTGCTCTAGCCAATTATTTTCTCTGTAGACTTCACAAAGTAATGTCAGATTTCTCCTCTGCCTTCTCCTAATAACTGACAAGGTGTAGAAGGCTAGCATCATTTACTGCTGCCCTGCCTCCCCTCTTCATCTCACCACCCAGGCTTGTTTTGAGTGAGCTCGCTTCTTTCTTTCAGCTACACTCGGAGACTTCACTCCACAGCGTGCTTTATTGTACTGCCCTCTTGTGTTCCCATACAATTAGTTTATATCAGCTTTATATGTATATGAATGGGTTCAGACAGGGCCTCACAGAAAGGCTTTAGAAATACATCACGTAGCAAGCAGTCACTGTGAGTGCACAAAAACAGTTTTGACTTCATTTGTCTTTGTTGCTGGAAAACTCTATTTTCTTGTGTTATAGAAAGTTACAAAGCCAACATAGCTAACAGTTTCTTTTATTTAGCTTGTTACTGAACCACCTTTTTCTGAGATTCAAGGAGAAAAAATCTCAGAGAAAGCAGCTGGGCCTTTTAGCTGTTCCCAGTCCAGACTGAAAAATGAATACAGTCTGTGCTTTAAGTAAGTGAGGTCACACAGGCACGGAGTAGGTGGTGGTGATTTCTTGCTGTTTATTTGATTTTTAGACACACTGCTTATAGAAAAGAAACACACACACACACACAAGCACACACGCACATAAAATAGGAAACTTGCAATCAACAGAACTATCATTATGCATCAGGTCAAAGTGACATGAGCTCTTATTGTCATGTGCTCTTAGCGCCCTCTTGTGGTGAAGCGACGTATATGAATGTTTATGCCAAAACATAGTTAGAGACTATTCTTAGAAGGATTGTGTCCTTCACTGGCCTGCAAGTGGCAAAGACTGCTCTCAGGGACCTTTAGAAAGAAAGAATACACACGCACACACACACATATATACATACATACATACATATATATATATATATATATATATATATATATATATATATATATAGATAGATAGATAGATAGATAGATAGATAGATAGATAGATAGATAGATAGATAGATAGATAGATAGATAGATAGATAGACTACCATGACAGAATTTGGAGCTTAACTGGGAGCTTTATGTGCAAGCAAGTTTTTGAATCGGTCAGACATGGAGACTGTTTGGAGTGTTCTCTTTTAACCTCTAAGTTCCACCCAGAATGCCATGTTTAATCACCAAATAATACAAACAGAAAAACAGGCTTGTTACCAGTGATGCACAGAGTCATCCACCTTGAAAAGCCAGCAGCAGGCTGCTTATGGCAAAAACAATGGCTGCCAATTTTGATCTCCTTAGAGTCGCGGTATCAATCGTAGCCCAGAATTAGGCTGGTACCCAACCAAAGGACGCTCAAACGCAGCAGATAAAGTTTATCTGATAAAGCTAATCTGTATTGACGGCTTGGGTCTACTGTGTATGCCAAGGCCCAGCATGTCTTTGAGCCAAGAGCAATGTTTTCCAGTCTGATCAGCTGAAAAGCGAAATGTGTAGGAATCTGGAAGAAATAACAAGGCGTACTCCAGCAGCCGGAAGACTGATGAGACAGGCAAAATTCAACCTCGCAGCATAGTGAGGGGGAAGCAAAGGATATGGTATCTCTCTCTCTCATCTCAGTGGCACAGACAAGGCAAGGTCAGTGTTAAGGTCAGTGGTTGCAGAATAGGAAGTGGTTGGCAACTGAGAGAATATATGGTGGCAGCCAGTTAGAGAAGAAAGAATGCGAAAAGGAAACAGGAGGGAAAAGGCTGGTTAAATAAACGGAGAGTGAGCCAGAAGGACAGAGAGCAACACTTAGCCAGAGAGGCTTGGTTACCATTCTCAGGCTCTGTGAGGTTTCTAAAAATGTTTTAGGCACACATAAACAAAGTACAAGTGGATAAACATGGATGAAGTCCATCAGTCCAGTCATCCACAGGCTTCCCGTGTTGTCCGTTAGCAAAGGAAAATGCCGTTAAAAATATCTCATACAGATTTAGAAATATTAACTTTGATTTAAAACAGGTTCCAGCTGAGTAAAGCATAAGTTAACAGCTTCACAATGGGTTTCTGAGAAATCAGGGATGGTCCATCTCTTCTCCAAAAGGCCAACACACACACCTCTCGTCCTACTGCTGACTGTACAGGTAATAGGATTGCTCCTTGTGGTGCTTTTATGCCATTTGTCATCATCTGTAAGACACAGCTCTCTCTCTACAAACAGCAGCCAGAACATTCCAGGGAGCAGCAGGGGCATGAGCTTATCTCCCAGCCCAGTGGAGCAGGTAAATGACGTCGTCATCATCCTCTTGTGTTGGAATCTGATCGGCCTAAAAAGAGACCCAGTTGCAAAAGGGTGGGCCATTAGGGTCAGAAAAATGCAAATTGTCTTTCGTGGAGCTCACTTTTAATGGAGGTGATTCTGGGGGGAAAACGCACTGGAGGATCTTCTGTTCACACACAGTTAGAACAGTTTTTGTAACCTCCAAGGGAATAATCTGTGGACTTTTGAGGTTCTGCAGGTGCTAAGCGGGTATTTTTTGAGAATTTGCCAGCCAAATTAGCATTAGGGCAGCCTTATATGTATAAAGACTTCAAAGTAAATATTACAGGTTCTTTTTTTTTATATGCAATGTCTCTGAATATCGCTGTGGCCCATCTACCTGGAATGCTAGTGCGTAGCCTCTGGCACAGCTTAATTAACTCATCTGTGTGGTTACAGAAGGCATAATGGGGGAGAGAAATCACTCATCACCAGAACATCCTTCCTACTGATCTGACTTCTAACACTTTCTCTGTGTGCTAACAAAGAGACACAAGCCCGGTAATCCTCACAAATCGTGATCAGTTGACAGGGTTTACACACAAACCACCTTTGAAGAGACATACAAATCAATGTGGAGAACAGAAATTTTACTCATTAAATCAATCAGTGGACCACTGGTTAATCCTAGCCAGCTGAAATGGACCTTCAGAAGATGCCAAATTATTCCCGGCAAGATGAAAGAGTAGGTAGTTTAGAGTTTGGTGGGTGGCTAATTCCTGAAATAGGACTGTCAATTATGCATGTTTCAGTCTGGCCCTCTCCCTGCTGCCTGAGAGGTACTTAAGCCGAGCAAAGAAGAAGAAGAAGCACAGAGGAGAGGACACTAGAGGGAGACAATTTGTTCACATCTGCAGCCTTCTCCACAGCTTTCCTCGGGATTCTGAATTCCACTGTAATAGGCCCTCTGGAGAAAAGCACCCAATCCACAGTGATCAATATGAAATCATTCACCACATCCAAAGGATAATATTAAACACATTTAGGATGTGTCTGGATAGTTTCCCTAAGAAATTCCTGTTAGACAGAAAGTGCTTTGATTTGTCTTTTGATTTTTATTCACAAAACATGCAGGCTAAATAACATGTGGTGAACCTCACATGTAAAAAAAAAAAATGCCCCACAGACTTGCAGTTTCAATTTCAATACATCCGTATTAGATGTCATTCCTGGTGTTTGTGGCAAAAAAAAAAGCCTCTTTGAAATCTGAAAGAATTTTTTTTACATAGATATCTTGGTGGAGAAAGGGGTTACACATGATGGAAGAACAATTTCTCCAAGGTCAAGTGAAGCTTCTGAGGGTGTAAAGTGATTACTGCAACAGGAAACAGGATGCCTCTTCTCAAAACAGCATCTCATAACACTGTCAGTGAGTCTGTTGCTTCTCTCACTTTCTTTTCCCCCCCTCAGCTCTTTCACACACTATCAAGTTTACTTCTTTCTCAATCCCCAAATCCTCCACTCTTTATGCAGAGGCTCGGTTAGTTACAAGCTTCTTCTTTCTTTTTTTTCCCTCCCTTCGCATGCTGAATTTGCTCTCTATTGAGAAGCTGTTCATCTTTCAGAACTGAACAGTTACACCAATGCAAATGCAGGATTGAAGAAATCTTGAATTGCCCTTGAAGCTCCAGCAAATGACGATGAGCTCAAAGCATGCAGGATGCAAATATATCTTAAAAGACTTTGTCCCTGCGTTAATCAAAGCGTCTTCAACTGCTTCAACCTTCTTCTTTTTTTCCCGTTTTCCTTTCTATTTGTCATAACGTGAGCGCCCAAGTAATGGAACCACTGCTCGGCATCATTTTCAAGGAAATTTGTTCACACGTAGGCCACTTTGTTGCAGGATATAACCCCTCTCTTTCTTCCTCACCCACGACTAAACACTCAGCTGCTCCAAAAGCACTGCTGTCAAGTTGCTTAAAGAGCTACAAACATTTTAGGCGCTTTCATCAGGCCGTGCTGGCTGCTCCGATTAAAGGAGAACACTGCTCAATTTAAAACAATCTATATGTGCTTTTCCTTCACTGAGTGTTAAAAAAAGATCTGGACACAGAAACCCCCTGTGAGCGTTACCCCACAGAGATCTAAAGGATTTCGGCTCGTCTGCTTACAGGTTGCTTTGGCGCCAAATCTGGTCGGCAATGGATCGATGAGACGTTGCGAAACAGCACACCCGCCGTACCCTTTTCTGTCACATTTAACTCGCCTCTCTTCATGCCGGAACAACCGCGGATGGAAAGGCAATAATGCTGTTGTTCACAAAACAGAATAATTCACAACTGCACCGTGAAGCCCGGGCCTCCAGTGTTTTTGTTTGAGCATGAAACAGAAGTTGCTCTTCATGTGTTAAATCCACTGTGATTTTTGCACACCTTGTGATGGGGCTTTTAAGCCCGTTGTTCCTCCGAGCTCATATTCCACATCAATTTATAACCCAACCACCCACCCTCCGCTAACTTTTCCTCTGTTCAGCTGCTGGGTGGATGCGATTTTCTTGCACTCACGTTTCAGGCACGTCTTTCAGGAGGCCGCTGCGCATATGACAACGGTAAAGCAATCATAAATGCATCAGCAAATGGCATGGGACAAAAACAATGGTGCAAATAAGGCATAATAAGTAATAGTCTTTCACACAAGGTGTCATATTTCCATTTTCTTTGACACTCGCATACTACAAGGAATTGCTGGCATTTGCTTCCGTACCTTTGTTTTGGAGATACAGACAGCTGCAATGTGGAGAGTCCCCTAACTAATGACAGACTTATAGCTGTTCAACTGACAAAAGTGTTGTTATTTGGGTTTTATCTAAGTCATTGTTTCAAAAACATGCTGCCTGGCCAGATAAGAAATTCCCTCTGGTAGAACCCTGAACACTCAGCAAAGACAGGCCTATTCAAAAAAAAAAGAAAAAAAAAAGTCACTGACTGTGAATAATAAAATAGGATAGCTAGTCATTTCCCAGAGAGTATGAGGCATCTTCTTGGCTCATATCAATGAAAACTGCGGTCATTTAATATTGTCAGCTTGACATCTCTGAACAGCAATCAGACAAATGTATGATACATAATTGAAACAGATTGGACATGTATTTTTTATTGTGTTCTATTGATAGCACGTTGCGCAATTAATGCATAGGCCCATATCTTAAAATATCTTAAAAATGTCATTTGCACTCATTTATTCTTAATTTCTTAGCCTGCTTTGTCATCACCTTCTTCAAGGTCATGAGGGGCCAGAGCAAGCTTATCTCCACATACACTGCACAGAGAGCAGGGCTAGCAGCTCATTAGAGGTTATCTACATGGATGGATCTATAATTGCATCACTGTATGTAAGGATACAAGCCTTTATTGATCTCCATGGGAAAATTTCTTTGTCGGCTGTAGTAATGAATGTAGTAGTTGAAGGTGAGACCCCACCATCAGCTACAGAGGCTCTTCCTCAGAGAAGAGGAAGAGCCTCTGGAACATGTTTAAATAACTTTCTTTAAGCCCTCCTGGAAACACATTTTAAATTCAGATTTTTTTGCCTATTTTGAGCCTTGTTTGAGCATTTTTTTAAAACATTATAACATGTGAGCACAACCTTGCTTGTTTGCTTGTACAGCAGGATTGCATGGATCATGTCTGAAGGGTCCATTTGCAAAGACGTCAATAATTTTAATGCATCAACTAAAAATAACTATATTGACATCTTAGTAGTAATAATGTATAACAAATCATCTTGCAAAGACGAATCTGGCCACCGGTAACATTTATTATACTTATATTATTCAGTTATTGGCGCTCAAATATTCTTCAATTCGAAAAAAATGATGCCCCCGTGCACCTGCACAATACTTATTTTACACTTAGACCACACTCTTTGCTGCTCCCTGTCGAATTAAACCCTGCTTATTTCTCAGTAGACACTTAAAAGTCGCGACCATATGTTATGTTTTATTATTAAAATAGTGACTGTCCCACTTTTTTACGTCTTTCTAGCGCACTAGATTACACGGCGGAAGAATAACAAACGGTTGTAATTAATAAGAACAAAAAAATAATGTCTGCATGTCGCTTTTGCTTTTGCAAGCCTTACCTTTCAGTGGTAAAACAATTTGTAAACAGTATTAATTAAAAATAACATTTCTCATGCTATGTGTCCACTGGCGTAGAAGAGCAATAAGCCACTTTCACCTCTAGTGGCTTATTGCTTAATTAAATGACAAATCGGAGGATTGGTTTGCAGATTGCCTGAATTGACGTCAATTGGATTGGTTAGGTGACAGAGCCAGGCTCCGCCCCCTGTGGGCCAAGGTAGAGCATGCTGAGAGAGGGAGGAGGGAGCAGGGGGCTGAGCTGATCCCACGTGTGACGCTTTCATTCCCGGCTCAGTAATATTCTCATAGCGGGGCTTTGCATATCTCCTGCCGTATCTGTGCGTGTCTGTCACTGTTACTGTAGTCCCAGCCTATAGTTTGGAATAGATATGGAAGGAGACGGGAGTCAAGCCACATCCGGAAGCCTAAATGATTCACAACATGACCCGGGGTAAGGATATATTTCTAAATTTAATCCTTAGGTACGATTTTTTTTCATGTTACAACATCTTGGAGAGGACTTCGACTGCCGTGCTGGATTCGTCCCCCCTCCCGCACCCCCCTCCCAACAGTACGCACTTAAACCGGGCACGGGTCTGTTTCCAGATGCAGTTTTAAAAGACCTCCGCTCCGTAGCAAAGAGTGGCCTGCCCCTTTTATGTAGCCAGAGTGTAATTACTAAGCGCGAATGTGTTTTCATAGTCTTCCTTTATCCTTTAAGGTCGCTTTTAGAAGTAGTTAGTCGTCAAAATGGCCGAACTGACATCTGGACTCACTTCTGTTGTGTTTTCCCCTTACAGTAAAATGTTTATCGGTGGCCTCAGCTGGCAAACCTCACCAGGTGAGACTGTTATTCTCTTTTACACCGTAACCAGCATTTCTTGTTTTTTTTTTCTTTTTTTCCCCCTCTGTCGCTGTGACTGAGTGCTCGCTGTAGCTGCTGGCGGCGGTGTATGTGCGAATGTGCACTGTGCAGTAGTGTACTGTATGGGATATCTCAGTAGTGTGTGCGCACGATGTTATTTTTGATCTCCGTCCATCTGAAGTCCTCTATTCGACCCCTATGCGCATCGCGGGGTATTTTTGAAATACAGTGACAACAGCATGTCCATATGTTTCTGTCAAAATGACCCGACATATTTTTTTTCTTCTTCTCTCTATTCACAGACAGCCTTAGAGACTATTTTAGTAAATTCGGAGAAATAAGAGAATGTATGGTGATGAGAGACCCCACGACAAAACGTTCAAGGTAAATACAGGGCTTTTCTTACTTTTCCCTTTCCAGTGCACATAGCGATATCGCTTTACTTTGACCGTGCTCAGTGTTTAATCCAGCGTGTATGTGTGTTTTGTGTGCCCGCGCGCCCATGTGTTCGTGTTCTCGCGCGCGTATGTCTGTGTGTGTATGTGTGTGTGTGTCCCCGTGCGCGCGCGCCTGCGTGTGGTTTCACAGCAAGCCAGATAAGCTTAAATGCTCACTGCTGTAAAGCTGCGGCCGAATGCAATTTGACATTGACTTTGTGACTGCACCACAGTTTTTTTTTTTTTTTTTTTGCTGTGTGTGTCTAGTCGTCTCATATTGTAACGTAGCAAATAATGATGAGCACTGTCCTCAGTTTTGTTTTTGTTTTTTGTTTTTTTGCTTTTCCCAAAATCTGCCACAGGACTGGCCGTAATCTGGATTAGAAATGTATATTTGCAGAGAAATGTTGTTGTGGCTCATAGGGATTGTTGTTCACACTGTTAATGCAGGTTTATTATTTGCAAGTTGCATGTTAAATTTATATTTGCAAGGGGTGGGGGTGTCATTTTTTAATATGTATGCAATGTTAAATTATTATTAACACGGCTGTTCTTGTCCTCTCTGTGTCTTTGTTTTGCAGAGGATTTGGGTTTGTTACATTTACAGATGCTGCCAGTGTAGATAAAGTCTTAGCTCAACAACACCACGAATTAGACTCAAAGACGGTGAGTTGATTTCATATGTTCTTACACCAGAGTTCATTTCACGTTTTGTGTTTACGCTGCTCTGCCAACTGAGACTTTTTACTGCCTAAGTAGGGCCTTGTGGGTGGTGCGGTGGGCGAGGGGGGGGGACACTTCTTAGGTTGACAGGCTGTGTCGATCAAGGTCACGCACAGTGGCTAAATGTGTGCTGGTCTCTTCCACAGAGAGCCTGGCAATAAAATAAAACACAACTCTGGGGTGAATATTACATGTGTTCACTTTTACTTCTCTGGCTGAATGGGGCCAGACACGCCCCCTTCTTTGCTGCAGCCACATGTGGCAGTGTGCCTATATCTCATGTGGACACACAAGGGCGTGCTGTCTCAGGACTGCTGCCTTGCTGCTGTTTGATCCAGCAGATATTGTATCATATCGTGCCCGATTAGCAGATACTTTGAGTCTGAAAGGTTTGAGCCCTATATTAGAGATTAAACAAATTAAATATAAATTAATACATTTTTAAGCTGCCAGTATATTCAAACTAATTACTGTAATGTATGATAATCAGAATACATAAATGCATTAGTGAGGTAACAATCAGTCAGGAGTATCGTGTCAAATACTTTAAGAGTGCATATGTAGTTTTTAAAGAGTTGTCTGATTTACTTAAGTAAGGTCATTAATCCAGTGCACATACACATACACTCATGCACTTAGGTTTAATGACTGCCAAGCATTCTGAAATTTGTTGAAATTCGTCACCAGAGGAATAATTAAAGATTATACGATGCGCTGGATTAGATATGGTTCAGCTGCAATTATATTTTATCGAATCCAGATATGCCAGCAATAGTTACAGTAATGGAATGGTGCATATCGAGGAAATGTACTGTGCGCGCTCCCTCGGCTGAAGCCAACTTTACACTGGGAGGAAATATTTTTTTAAGGATTTTGGAAGATAAATAGATTATACTTCAGGTAGCAGTGTATAATAATGTGCAATCTACAAGTCTACGTAGGATAAGGCAAGTAATGTAAATGTAAGAATTCACTGCTCATTCCTGAGCTTGAGTGTGATTGGCACAGAGCTGAGAAACCTGCTGTTTGTTGGGTGGCAGACCTTACTTTATATTCCTTCCAATTTTTTCTAAGCTGCGAGGTTTGTAATAATGTGGCTGCTCATATTATTGCTATTATTATTATTATTTTGAATATTATTTTTATAATCATTATTATTGTCATTATTTTTAGGGAGCTTTTTTGGACAGTTTTCAGCTCATCGGTGGAGGTTTGATTCTTCAGAAGGGTTTATGGGGGGGGGGGGGGGGGGTCGTTTTTCTGCTAGTCTAAAAATAAGCAATTTGCCTTCATTAAAAAAGGCACATAACACACACTTGTACTTAAAATTTTTTAGTGCGTGTGATTTTTTTTTCTTCTTCAGCCTATTAGATATTTTGTGTTATGCTTTTCTTTTTTTTTAAGTTTCCGGTAATCTCTCATTCACCTCGTGCTTAGTGTTTATATGTTATGTCTTCACTGCTATCAGCTCTGTTACTGTGTTATGCAAATGAGGGAGACAAGGACACTCGGTGGGGTTATGTTGTGACGTAGCAACTATAGAGCAAGGGCAAGGTTTTTTAGCATTAAAATGACCGTTAAGTCAGGCCGATGACATTGCAAAACTTGCAGAACCTCTTCAGAGGGGAATACTTAGAAGCACTTTACGGGGGCTGCTTGAAGGGTTGGAGATATAAACATACTTTGATGCAGAATCTAGAGCAGTTTGATAACTTCAAGTCTGACATTTTGAATGAGCAGCTTTGTGACAGCTTGACAGCATATATATTTACAGCAAAGGTCATGGGGGGTATGAATAAGGGAGGAGAGCACGTAAATATATATGCTTACACCTGAGAGTTGGCCTGTGCTGCAGCAGTCTATTACTGATGTCTGATAAATAGAGCAGTTGTTGCTTTAATTGCCTTGCCCAAAGGCACTTTGAGAGCAGTGCCAGCAGGAAACAGTTTAATTTCTTGTGTATTTTTAATACCGCTAACATATGTTACAATATTCATGGGATTACATTAATGACCTGTTAAAATTGCAGTCTCAAACCACTTGTGTTACAGCTGATTTCTTGATTGCAAAAAAGCTCCTTTTTTGCCCACAAGAAAAATCGGTTGGTTCTTTTTTTTTTTCTTTTCTTCTTTTTTTTTAAGATTGTAATATTTAGACTATTTGTAGGCAGAATTTAATCCCATTATTAAAACAATGTGGGACCTCTTATGTATAATAATTGAGTTAAATAGTATTTTCTCTTGCTCTGCTAAAGTATAATAACTGTCGTGCAGCAACACTAAATCTTGTTATCTGTTGCATGTCTGTATAGCAAGTTATGGATACACTTTGTTCTTTGGCTACAGATATGCACACAAACAGTGGTATTATGTCACACGTATTGTAGGCTTTAGATCACATTTGGCACACTTATAATTGAGATTTGAAATGCACGAGAACTGAATGGTGACATTTTAAAGTCTGACATTGAATCATCATTAAGCCTGAATAGTGGCCTGTGTGAAATCATTATGCTTTGGAAGTGAATTATTTTAGTAATTTTGGTGATGTTTTTTCCCCCCTTGATTGTTAGATAGTATACAGTAGACAGCTGACAGGAAATGAGGAGATAGACCTGGCCAGACTCGATCAGGCAGTTTTGTGATTGCATGGTCGATGTCTTAACTCTTAATCCGCCGGGCTGTAAGAGCATAAGATAATCATTTAGGGACCCCGACTATATAAAAAAAAAAAAAGCCAGTTTCATTTTGCATACTCGCCTCTTGTTGCTGGTGGCGTTGTAGTTTTTCATCGCACCCATAAATCTGAAAATATGGATGATACTGAAAATCCTGTAATAATGGAGGTAATCAATAGCTTTAGCAAAATAAAGTGTAGCAGATTGTTGTTTTGTTTGTGTTTTCTTGCTGGACATTTTTATCACTGGCTGAGTGTTTGACGGCATAATTGACAAACCAACGATTCTGCTGACTCAAATGCATGCAGACATTTATATTTCCCAGCTGCTAACGTGCTGTTGTTTACCCGTCAGTGTGCAGTAGAAGATTACAAACCTAAGGCGGCTGTCTGTATCGTCTTTCTCACCATTAGTCACTGCGCTGTATCTGCGGTGCTGTTGTATATCTTAACATTCACACTATCAAGATCGCATTGCATTAGGATCTATCATATCTCTGAGAAAGTTGCTCAGTGGCAATGGGGGAAAAATGAACCGGTCCAGCAAATATGGATGGTCTTGATGTGTTTGCAGATGTTGGGTTGATACAGGTCTCCCTCGTTTGCAGTGCCTGAACGAATCCTTAGTGGTTTGTCTGTCCTCGGTAACCTTGGAAAAAAGTCAGAATGGCTGAAGGTGCAATGACAGGAAGTTAGGTCGTATTAGCTGTGTAGTGAAAGTGTAAAGCCAAAATCATATGGATGTTTTTAGCTCTGTTATTTTAAATCTAATATTTTTTCAGTATTACATCAGTGTCACAAACACAAACGCAGATGGTATTTTATTTAGTCTGATGTACTTTTAGATCAACTGCAAACCCCACTTTGATTTAAACATAAAATTTCCCTAGTGTTGAGATCAGGAGTGCTATAGAATCAGTTTTACTCCCAACTTAAAGAAGACAGGCTCACCAACGCTGGTTTCATATGCTTCTTTATTTGGTATTAATGTTTTCTTTTGACTGTGTGCTCTACTTTTTGTCCGGTTATGAAAACACTCTAGCCTAGAATGAATGTGAATGAGACATATGGGGAAGCAAAGCCTGGGGGCTTCAAAACACACATGCTGGTAATTCAGAACATATTTACCATTTTTCATGATGCTTTGTTCAGTTTATAAATGTACAACTCAGAGCATCTGTTGCTGAAGATGTTTCAAGTCAGGCCTGTATGAAGAAGGACATCATCAATTTTTATCTCAGACATAACAGTAGATTGATTTGAGCGATATAAATCTTTTATTCTTATGTGAAGCTGTTACAAAGGCATACATGGGTTTATTTTTTTTAAATGTAAGATTTGATGGTGTGATACCATGTTTGGGGTTTCTGAGCTTAATTCACTTCAACCAGTAAAACCCAATGATATGTAGTCACCCCCCCACCCCCGGAATCTATTTTTAATTTTTTTTTGTCTTGGGTAAATCCAGCCTTTATAAAGTCACCCTTAGGTCAACCTATGCTTGAGGTTTAGGAGAAGCCAAAAAAAAAAAAAAAAAACCAGCCCAAGAGCAAATGAGGAGAAAGGACAGGGAAGAGCAGCTGTTCCAGACAAATCTGAGCTTCATTCATCAGATAGGGTTAGGAAGTAAAGTCAAATCAGTGAGCTAAACTGACTCGCTCTTGTTTAAGTATAGCAGGTGCTCCATCTTCCGCGGTTAATTATGGCTGAAGGCGTTATTAGTTCTTTCTGTATCTGTTTCTGTCTCCTGTCCGCTCCTACGGGTCATCAGAGGTTTGTCAAAGCGGTAGTGTTATTTTTAGGCTACTACCAGCAAACGTGGCTAATGTTCGTAACGCTGTTGCATATTTCTAAGAGGTAAAAAAAATATATTAAAAAAAATATATATAGCCAATTTGCTTGTTGAGCATGACGGTAAAATTCTCATTACTGATTTGAGGATCATAACAAACTGCCTTTTCGTGGTGTTATTCCACAGCGAAAGTCAGCAGAGATTGACAGCACAGATATGAAACATTTATGTTGTAATTTCTTGTCTATTCTATTGCTATCACACACGCACACCTGTGGACCTGCTCACACACTTATTGAGAGAAGCTGCAAGCTTTGATAAGGCTTTTCCTTTTAGCTTAAACACCACATCATCATGCTAGCGTAGATATGTCTTAAGAGAGAGGAAGAGAGTTTACCCAGGAGCTGCATTAATATATGAAATCCTTTTGTAAGATGTGAACTTAAGATATGTGCTGTTTCTCTGCCCTGATCTCCCACAGTCGCATGCAGAAGCAGCCCTCGGAGACCCTTAAGTAAACGGCTGCGGAAGATAAAAAGATGATGGGGCAGGGTTGGTGGGGGGGATTCCTTCTGGTCTGTTCTCATTTATTACATTGACGTATCTGCTTGTATGATGTCTTGAGGAAATCCACTTTTGCTCTTCGTGAGATCATGTTGCATCATATTACAAAGGTGTATCTAAACGTAATTTGAAGAAAGGGTCCTGTGAGGGTGATGCCAGGTCTCTAAGGTGAGCACATACTCAAAAGATGTTTCACTGGAGACTACTGCTACGTGAGGTACGTCACCAGTAGTGCATCTTTAGCACGACACTGTAGCCTCTTGGTTCTCGTGAACTCGAGTGTGCACACTGGTTAGATGGTTACGATTCATCTGAGACACCCACATTGCTAAAGGCACATATACTCTGATTGCAGGGTCCATGGAAAATGACATCACATTAGTGCTTGCCAGTCAATTGTACATAACAGGTACTGCTGCTGTAATTGAATCAGTGCAAAAAAAAAAAAAGTACCTCATACTGTGCATCCTACATACAGCTAAAGATAACAGTTATTGGCAATAATAAAAGCCCAGAACAAAAAATACATTGTCTTTGTCTCAGAAAGAATTGAATGATATTTGACACGCATGTACATTTGTTCTGGTTCGATATAAAAAAAAAAAAAAGAAATTTGGATTTTGCTAAATAGGTGAGCACATTATTGTTGTTTTTCACGGTTGCATTTTGATTACAGTTTACATTTGAACACATTACACCTTCAGTTACAGTCATGTTTTCAATTACAATACAATATTGTAGTCATATCTCCCAGACCATTCGACTGTGTTTAAAGCAGATTGTTTGTTCAGTTCCAAGTCAGATTGCTTGTGATTTTTCCATAGTAAAGAATTTTCTCAGAGGGGGGTTAATGAAGTGTTGTTTTTTTTGTTGTTGTTGTTTTGTTGCTACTGTATGATAGCCAAATAGCTAGAGCTGAGTCAGAGCTCTGGCCCTCTACCCAACAGCGACACTCTTTGCATACCCTCGACATATGTTATCTACCATCTCATGATTTGTTCCCAGAATTCCTTTCAAGAATCAAAAGAATGTACGAATATTTTTGTTGCATCCAGCTGTCGTAAAATTAAGATGAAAGCAATGACACAGTAAGAGAGATTTGTCTACAAATCATAAAGGAAAGTCATTTCTCAAACAAGAACATAGGCAAAAACAAACTAATAAATAGCTATTATTCATTTATCTTTTTACTGCTTAAAAAAACATGCAAGTTTAGAACAGACTAGAGTCAAATTACTGAAACAGGTGCACTTCTTACATTAAGTTCACTCAACCCAAGCCTGATGGTATGCGTGTTACATAAGAAAAAAATATGTTTCAGGAAGGAAGTATCAGGTGAAACTGAGACACTATAATCTCTGATACAGCTGCATTCAGTGCAAAGGGTAACTCCTGCCCAATAGGTATGAAGACGCTTCCTACATGAAAACCTAAAGCTTTAATATGTAAAGCAAAGGGAAACAATTGCCTCATCTCCTCTTCTTGTAGTTCTAAATTTCTCAGAGGAGTTATTTGTCATAATTTGTGACCTAAAAAGGTACTGCTACATTTCACAGAAGGATTTGTTAATAAGGCCTCATTGCCCAATTTGGTTGCGTTGCTCTGAGTGAGATTTAAGCAATATGCAGTAACGTTTTTCTCTGCATGTAATCATTTAAATATATATATAATTTTAAACAGACTACATGAGATTTTTCCATGCTGTGTTAAAGTGTTCTCATGCGCACGTTCAAGACCAAATGCTTCATAGTGAATAGAAATTCTCAGCAGGACAGAAAAACAATTAGTTTATGTGGTGTGGTAAAATGAGGTTTGATATATTTTGCATAAGCTTAAAAAGTAAGATACATTACCAAGTGTAGGACTTTGGTATTCAGAGCATAATGTGTTGTCTTTGCTAAAATAGGGTGCACAAAATAATTGAGTTTGAATTGGTTATGCCTGAGGCTAAGTGCTAAGACAAATCTTTAAATGAAATTCATTACAAGCAGAGTTACCGTGCCCAGGTGTTATTGAATTCATTTCTCATTTTGACCCGATTTAGAAAGATAACAGTAATAAGTGAGACTGACAGAGAAGATGACAGTGACATTGCACATCATGGTTTTCCTTCAAACAGATTAAAATGTAGTCAGTTTCAATGGCTTAATTGATCCGTGCAGATGGTGAATTTTCATCTCGTGTTTTCTTTCCATTGTTTTCCTCAGCGTGATGAGATATCGTTTTCTTAAATAAATCCATCTGTGCCGAGAGAGTAGGAATGCATAGAATTGATATAGTAATTGTAAATATGTCAGTGTGACACATAGCACAATATGGAACAACATGAAGAGTTTCATGATTTTCTTTTTCTTTCTTTCTTTCTTTTTTCCAACCCTCAAATTCAAATTTGCATCCAGGCGATGAGAGTTTAGGATGACATTGCTGTTTCAGACAGTTCCTCTTCACTGTAAGTGCAAGGTTGATGAGACCCCCCACCACATACCTTTATACCAGAGAAATTAATGAGGAAGATGTAGCTAATGAGATAACAAGCACAAGATGGAGAAACAGGCTGATCTGACGCATCCTCCCAGTTATTTGGCAATATCTGGAGGCGTCACCGGCCCCAGACTCTCATTTTCTTCCTGTCATATTCAATCAGCAATTCCTGCCTAAAATAAAAGCGGGCCTCTGCTGCGACCACGACCAGCGGAACATTGGTGTGGCTGGTCTCCACGCCAACTTTATTTTAACACTGGGGGTTCTTTCTTTGTTTTTGCTATACAGCATCGACAGCTAATTTGGGAGCACCAGTATTTAGGCCTAAAAAACAAAAATGGTAATTTACAGCAATTAATATGTGGTTTCCTATGGTACATTGCTCAGTGCACTGAGTGTTGTGCCTAGAATGTGTCATTGAGCTCCATCAATTGTAGATAATTTGCCACAGTGAGTAATGAGGCCGGTGATATTGGCCAGCTCTCTTTAAATGCTTTGGTCTGCCTAGTGACAATCATGACGGGAAACAAAGCCAGTTGCTGGACTAAACTGTGCACCTGTATCATTTATAAGGAACCAGGCTAGCTGATAGGCCAACAGTAAATTTAAACGATAAGCTGTTTTGCAGTAGGGATTAATATACTGAGTAATCAGGTTCTTTTACTGCAGTTTACAAATGAACTGGTCACTGAGATTATACATGTACGATTTAACCTTATTTAAAAAATATATCAATGTGCTCTTTGCCAGTAGTTTAGCTGAACAACATCGATTCTATGGCTATGATTCTTTCATAGCAGGCACTTCCCTATACATTGTTTTCAACTTCCGGTAGTAGCTCCTTAACGTAAACGGAGATTAAAGCTGCCGCGAAGCTGCTGTGATATAAACATGACAAAGACAAAGACCTCAGGATCTCTGGAGGACAAAGAAGGGACGGCGTCCTTCATTTTCAGTGTGTGGCAGTTTTTCATAGCAGGGGGAAACCGTGGCACACTGTTCTCTTACCAATCTCTGTAGTCTGTCAGCTACCCAGAGCCATGACCTAGTCTGCCCTTTAGTGAAACGTCACCCTATCCTTAACCCGACTGTGTCAAAGATTAGGCACAGTAATGTAGCGGTACCACCGTTTTACAGAAATGGCTTCGTTCTGTGTTATTTTTACTGTTTTGCTGTTCTATTCATATTGACTTTAATTTGTAATTGTGATAACTTTGTCAGCTCTTAAAGGCGACTCTAGGTTTGAAGAGTACATGTTAATTATGAAGCTTCTGTAAATCTTAAAAATGATGAATTATTATCATTGTTCACAAGTTCTCAGCCATTGATGAGATATTCAAGCAATTTGAAAAAGAAAGGTTTGTTCTTCCTCTTGATTTACGCATTCATAGATCAAAATATTCTCTGGGGGTTCCTGTTTAAAAATAAATAAATAAATAATCCAACATCATAGCCATATAATAAATACCCATTATAGTACAACTGCCACTGAAGTACTAGTAATTACATTCTCAATGAGTCTAAAGGAGTCAAAATGCGGCAGTGTGGCGGTTTCACCCCGGGGTCCTTTGTGGACACCTGTTCGGTGCTTTTCACCCCGAAGATATACCAGCCTATCCTTTAACAACAATTTTGCTGTTCTTTTCTCATTTCAGATTGATCCTAAGGTTGCCTTTCCCCGTCGCGCCCAGCCTAAGGTAAGAATAAATTGGTCACTATCCCCGCTCAAAGAAAATGATTATGTCTCATGTCACTAGCTTACCTAATTTTGTGTGCTCACACAGCAGATACGAAGAGATAAAAAAAAATAGTCTGCACCCATTGTTCTCACCTTGTCTGCGCTGTTTCACCAAAGCAATTAAAGTTGAAAACATGAGACTTAAAGGAAATTTTCAGCATGATTAAGGTTATGTTATTTTCTGTGTTACCCCACTGTTTTCTATCCATATAATATTTTTTCCATTGTTTTTATCCTGATTTGCTTATTTCATCCCTCATCACAGCTGTTTGCAGTGGCAAATGTTTTGAAATGAACTCTGTCTTATTATGACAATCCTGTAGCAGAGGTTTCCGATTTTAGTCTGCAGCAGTATTAAATCAAGCTTTATTGTCTGTTTAAAGCATCAGAGTCTAAGTGGTGAAACCATCTTGCTTTGGCAACTTGCCTCTTGACTTGACAGGGTCATGACTGACAGGAGACGGGCTCTAATATATCTGCAGAGAATGCAGGCTGTTGGTTGAAACGTTTACATTTGGGTGAAAGGAGGAAATCTGATTATTTGAAAGTGGAATCAAGACCTTCCTTTCATGTGGTTTTGAAGGTGCACATTATGCAGAACAGTGAATTATATTTTGGAGTGAACAGGCCTGTATTACCCTGACTGAATTTGCGAGAAATGATTGGTGACTTTTCAGTGACAGTGATGAATTGCATTTACTGGTTGAATTCGAAGTCTGTTGAGTTGGTCTGGAGTTGAATGGGATTGAATATCACAAGTGATTAAGAAATATCTTTGTTGTGTTGCATGCGTGTAGAATTTCTCACAATTAGCACTGAAACAATGGGTGATTTTAAAAAATAAGCCCAACTCCAATCACGCAGGAACTGTGGTACAGGCTCTTCATGATGCGCATTATCTTTTGTCTTCTTGATTACTGTTCTTGAGCAGTTCTATTGACAATTAAAAATTCAGCATGTGCAGATGGTGTTGTGGCATACAGTCAAAGGCTTTGTTGACATGCCCTCTCACACCATCCCCCAGCTTTTACTGTGGAGGCTATAGCACAGCACACTGTAGCGCTATTCAGCATCGCTATCAGGGCTTTTTCCACCTAAACCAGGTGGAAATCGATAATAGATTTTCTCCTTTCCACTGGATCAGAGAGAGGCATTGTTAAAGACTTGGTTAGGTTTCAAATAAGGAATTGGCAGTGCAGACTTTCAAAGCCACAGCACATGGTGACTTAAGGATATCGGCATATGGCTGAAAAACTACCAGTGTTTCTCTGTTTTCTTGTGTGGCAAGTATATCACTTTAACTTCGTCTGCTGTAAGCCCTGCTCATAAATGTCCAAGGTGCAGTAAAACAGCTCAGATGTTTGATGATGCTTCCAGTTTTTAAGTGAACCAGAAACTCCACTGCTGTCGTGGTTATTGCTGATCTTTTTTAAAAGAGCATTATACCACTTTTTTTTTGCCATGACTCACACAGAAATACAATATTTTGAGCAGTTCTACAGGTCTTAAACATATTTGTCATTCTACCTTGCGTGATTCATAACTCAGTGAAGTAATGACACCATAACAGAATTTGTGGCACTACACAAACCTTGTACCAATGATTTATAAAATGGCTATAGGGCAAGCTTGTTAGAGGAGAGAAATGGCTGTATTGAATGTGGATTATAAAGGATCTTAAAGCAATGGGATTAAGCCAGATAGATTAACATTGCATGGGTTTGTACTTTAAAAGACCTTTAAAAGAAGTCTAATTTAGAACTTCCCATTTAGAAAGTTCTCTCTGTCTCTCTGTGGCGGATACTTTCTTTTGTCCCTTTTCCCCAACTCCGCTGTGTGCCTGCCTGGGAATAGGGATTTGTTTAAGGAGGCTCGTCTTGGCAGTTGCCTCGGCGGCACGAGCTTCGGGGAGCAAATCGTGACGAGACCAATCAGCGTTAATTTTCTCACGGCTAGCAATGACCTCACAGGTGAACCCTGCCAATGACCTCGTGCTGCCGAACGCTGCGGCATAGTAACTCTATACAGTATGTACATCACGTAGAGTAATGCTGAAAACAGGCAGGAGGTGAAGGTGAACACGGAGGACATTTCACTGTAAACAACTGAAGGTGTTAGCACTGGGATGACAGGATCACAGGAAAAACATCTTGTATCAGCAGGCATAACTGACACTGCCCCCAAACATGGACAGTTCCAAGTGTCAAGAGACAGTGAGAAAAGCGACAGACGATTATTGGGGTACCTGAAAGTGGACACGCCCTTATTTTGATTCATATCTGACGTAGCATGTACGACAAATCAGTTTGCCTTCATTTGTCCCGTTTAAGAACAAACGTGAAACCTTTGTGTTTCTAATGTCAGCATTGTATGAAATGTAAGTTGCTGTCATAATAAGACAGTTGACTTTTTTGTTTTTGTTTGTACGAGTCAGTTTTTTGCAGATATGACGAGTAAGTCACAGAGCACTGTTTCCCTCTGATTTCCACCCAGCGTTCGAGAATCATGTATATGTATGATTTGAGTAATCTTAGGGGGGTTTTGTGACTATCTGCACCAGAATATTGGTAAAGGGCACAGAGGGGAGATAACCACAGGTCCTGTCAATCAAAGAAAACAGGCTAAAGAAATGCAAACTGGCACCCACATTACAAATGAATAATGTCACCCAACTAAAGCTTATCTCATGACTTAAAATGAACATTTTGTATTATAAATAGAAGCTGTGCTTACAAGTCATGTCAAAGGTATCAATATAGACCGGTCCACAAATATTCAGGGATTAGGTTGCATCTGAGGATGATTGACAGATGAGAATGAAAGGATTAAACAATGATGATGTGATGCAAAGTGCTTTATGCACATTCATTTATGCCTCGTCTCCTCTTAGCCTGGCTGGGGATAGCCGTGGCTTTGTTAGATAGGCTGCTAAAAGTAGCTTTAGAATGCCACGATTTCTCTGCAAATTCTCAATGTGTAGTTTCCCTTTTTATGTATACTTTATTGATCCCCTTGGGGAAATTCCTCTCTGCATTTAACCCATTCAATCAGTGAAGCAGTGGGCAGCCATTGGGCGCCCGGGGAGCAGTGTGTAGGGACAGTACCTTGCTCAGGGGTACCGCAGGGTAGCCGTTTGGTGGGTTTGAACCACCGACCTTCCGATCATGGGGCCAACACCCTACCTACTGAGCTATCCCTGCCCCCTTTTGACAGAAATGATTTTATTATCACCTTTACGTACTTTAGATGCATTGCAATGAGGTTACTTTTGAACAAGGGATGCGAATACCAAATGTATTCATCACCACTTACTATAGTTTTCTGTAAAACTGTAAAAATATTTGCCTACATTTCCATCTTGAAATTAGTTAGCAGATGTGATAAGTGTAAGAAACGGAGGTTTTCTTTTTTTGTGGAGAAACATCCTGCTCTAATTAATAACAACAATAATGAGAAGGTAAAATGGGACTGATTAATAACCTTTTGGGTTTAATCAGACAGATAGTATTACATAATCGTCTCGTTATCAGTGTAGATGCTTGATAGATTTTTAAAGTCTATTGCAAACCCCTAAAGTTTTAAATCTGCCGTTCAGATTTGCTATTTTTCCCCAACTAAATTTCAGGCTTGTTTAGAAATTGAAAATTCTCTGAAAAATAAAGAGAAACTATCAACAACCCACCCACCTTTTCAGTACTGCCACTGCATATAGAAGGCAGTAAAGAAGACAGAGATGAGTTGATGCTGTTCCATGCGATCTTCTCGTTTGATATTTTGCAGTAACGCTCAAACTGAAACGTGTAAACGAGGCCCGCTCCGGGTTTCCTGGAGAAATCAAAGAGACGGCTTCTGCCGACATTGCTCGAGATTTACCACTCAACTGTTGGCGTCATTACCGCTGCTGCCGGTGCTTTTGTTTCCCACAGTGGAGTCACACACAACCATGGCATGTCCCAGCATGATTTTAATTGCCAGTGGGACTGTGGCCACTTCAGTGGGAGATGAGTTCTGATGGCTTGTTATGGAAATGAAAGGAAAGAGCAACATCCATTTACAGAGCAATGGGCGTAACCCTTCCCTTGTACCTCATAAAGGGATTTGCCATGTAAGCCATTGAGAACAGGTAGTCGGTGCGTCTCTGGGAGTCTATAGGATGTTGAATCTTTGTGCATGAAAAAAGAAATGTGTACTGCAAAAAAAGCAACTGTGACAATACTTTGAGAGATGCTAGTTTTGCTTGCCGCTGCAGTTTTCTTTACTGAAACTTAAGATTTGCAAACCGCTTGCTTTATCAGCGCGCAAGATAGGTAACTGTGGTAGTAAACTGGTTGAGATCATTTAGGGGCATCACACAGATCCACCATTAAACCACTGTCCTGAATTTTACTTTAGATTGTGGCAGCTGTGACTGTGGCTTCCCTGTTGACGGCCCTCTGTTAGTGCTGGCCTGTCTCTGACAGCTGGAGTTTCCCCCCTTTCTCTTTGCCTCCTTCTTTGTCTCCCTGTCTGTCTTTTCACGTCACGTTCCCTTTTTTCCTTTGCCTCTTTTCTTTCCTCTTTCTTTCTTTTTTTCTTCTGTGAATGGCAAATTGACCAGTGCACCAACCTCCTCCACTTGTCTGCGTTCCACACATCTCTCTTAGGGACTGTTTGCGCTCTGTGTGGCTGCTTGCAGAAGAAAAAACCTCCCAGGTGTGTTGAGGTTCTAGAAATTTTCAAGACTCAAGTTTTAATGAAGTCAACTAACAAAGCTGCATTCCCTTCACCAGGCCATTTGTGCTGTGACCACATGTACACACACTGTATTGGAAACAGGTAGTTTGATATCCACATTTGAAAACAAAACTGTCTCCTTTGCTTGTTTTCTTTTAATATTTTATCTCTCAATCTATCATTCTTCCTCACTGCTACATCCTCCCCTTTCTGTGCCCGTTTCTGTCTTAGTCTTTCAGGATTACAAGGCCTTGTAAATCTAGTCTTACACCTTGCTCAGTTATTTGATCTAGATTTAGCATTATGATATTCCCCTTGTCAAAATGATCCTTATTTTAAATGACACAGCTCACTGCTGGGAAAATGAAACCTCCGTAGCTGCCAGCCCCTTTGAATGTCCCTGTGAATTTATTAAAAGCACCAGCTTCCCCGTTCCAACTCAGATCTGCACAGCTGCACGAGTCCGAAAGAATATTCAAGGACAAAAGTCTATAATGTAATTCGTGCAACAGAATGCCGGATCATTATCTTTGGTGAGCGTCACTTTATGACTGTGAGCCCTCCCAAATATTTTCAGTGTTAAAGAACATTATTTCCTATTAGACTTCTTCTTTTTCAAGCAATTTCTGCTGTGCAGATAGCACACAGAGTAGAAGAAAGAGAGCGAATGTTGTGTTGTGCAGGCTATTATCCAAACCTGACATTGCATTTCAAGGCTTGTGGCACAGGTTTTATCCCGGTGAGTGACCAAGATGTCCAGCTGAAAGAAAAATAATATTTTCTTTATCTCTTGAAATAAATGCACTTTTGAAATCAGGCTTTACAACTGACACTAAATGCTCCTCACTGAGACCAAGAGACAGTCCGATAGTAAGCAAAGACAACTTTGACCAAGACGACAGGAAAGTGACAAGCAACTTGATGGGAATTCTTCGCTGTCACTCTTGTGTCACCCCCTGAAAAAAGCAGATGTGCAGCCAACATGAATAAGCCCCTCCTCAGATGGAGGTTGACACAAGGAGTTGTTTTTTCCCCCTGTGGTAATGGCTGCTGTGCTGAAGCTGGAGATGGGTTTAAATCCCTGACCTGTCAGCTCCTTTGCTTTCAGTGGCCTCGGTGGAACTGCTCCAGATGAAAATGGGGCCAGAGCAGAGTCATATGAATGACTGTTTGTTTGGTGGTCAGACACAATCACCAACTGAGTGACCCAGTTAACGGGTAGTCAAAGCAATGCTCAGTTTGATTCGTGCATATTTTTTTTTCTTTTAATGTTTCACACTTTCTAAATGTATCCTGTGTTCCTTTTTTTATGCCTTCCACCAATATTTATACTTCAACTGAAGTATAAATGATTTGTAAATGTGAATGCTAGTGTAATTATTATTATTATTATTATTTATTTTACTGCAAATATAATTCGAATACGCATTTTCTTTTGTTTGAATAATTGCTATTGCGCTTATAAATGGAGGGTACGTGCGTGCGATTCTTCTTTCCTCTGCTTCACTTTTTTTTCCTGCTGTGGTCTCCTTGGTTGCGGGTGGAGAGTAATTAGGTTTTCTAGGGGATTGAGGGGCTCTTACAATGCTTACCAATGGCAGCCGTCAGGCAGGCTAGTGCTGGCAGGGCAGAGAGGACAGAGGGCTGTGCAGGAGCCTGGCACTGCTAAACCTGATGCTGACTGACAGTAATGAGGACAGCTTGCTAGCCAGGATAGAGAGGAGAGGCGTGCAGAGGAGAGGAGGGCATGGTCCTCCACTATACCTCTCAAGACCTCTTATCAAAGCCTCTGTGTGCACACACACACACACGCGCGCGCGCGCACACACACACACACGTACCACGAGAAATACAAACACAAGCACACACAAGTTCAACATGTACTAGGTAGACCAGAGCAGATACATCACAGGTCGGTGTTATACCTGTGTTCTCGGGCTTATAAATCTAATAAAAAGGATCAGAAATAAGGTAAACTGTGATTACTGGAAAAACATTTTAGAACATCTGGAGACCTTTTGTTCGCTCCCTGGAAAATAGCCTTTAAGTACTTAGAAAGGAACAATGCATTTCCTGAAATATGCATGGTAAATGACTTTAGTGTTGTCCGATGTTTTTTTTGTGTGTTGCTGTAGTTACAAAACAATCGACCGCAGCTAGTTATTAGGATTTGCTTTTGCAGTTGTTTCTGATCACGATGTCACCAGGAATCTAAGTGGCTTTGGTCAGCACAACGCAGCAGCATCACTGACCTTGGGGCCTCTTCAGCTGTAGCACTCTTGGATAGTAGCGCTCTACAATAATGCGGCAGGTCTTGTAAATTAAAAAGAAAAAAAAAATTGGTTTAACAATAACATCTTTTTTTTCTCCATCCTCTCAAGTCTCTACACATCCAAGGCATTACATTGGGGAGGGGCTTTAGAAGGCATTTCTAATTTTTTAACTGTGACCTCTTTGAGATCGCGTTCGAATGAAACATGGGGAATAATTAAAAAGGGACGGCCAGCTTAATCAGGATGATGAGTTCTATTGTGTTGTCAGACGCGTTACCTTGCCATCCAATTTTGATTTCTCATTGCTTCTCAATAAATTTACACCTGTGGTTCTGCTTTTGTACATGCTGTCTGGGATCGGTACAACAAAGAGTGACATATGGCACCCACAGCAAGAGAGGCTCAGGGGTGTCAAGATGTGTGAAGTTATTACAAATAGACCTATGGCTATTTATAATAGCAGCATTTCTTACTGGAAAAATGGGGAGAAATTTTAGGAGGATCTCTGAGTATATGATTATTTTGTATTAATAACTACACATCAAGGCTATACATGTGATATTGCTTTAAGACGACTTAGCTGGAGTTTTGAGGTTGAATTTAACTGGTCCTTATTTATTTATATTATTATTTTTTTTTAATTTTATTTAAAAAAAACCTGACAGAACATGTTGTGTTTTGTAAATCTGTCTTTTTTTTTTCTTCTTCTTTTTTAAAGCTTTATTCGTGACTCATTTCCAGGAGTAAGGTTTTAAACATTCAGCAGCCGCACTGCATCCACAGTTGGTTCGTAATTATAAAAGTGAAGCTTAAGTGTGATCATTTTGAGTTGGATGTGTCTGTCGGACTGGAAGGATGCCTGACCAGCTCACTGAAGTGTTCTGCCATGATTGGATCCAGTTGTCATTCTAGTGTAAGATATTGGAATTTCACCCGCCAGATAGCTCTTTCTCACTTTGACGTTGTTTGACAGTTCAGTTTTTATGTGCTGTCCTGATTTTTTTTATTTATTTATTTTTTTCAGGGCACCAACCTTTCAGATTAAGACTGATATTCTTTGAGCTAGACAGCTCTGTCAGGTTATTAGCTGTGCTATTGTGGGTGGTGTGATTAGCAGTGATGGTCAATATCTTTTTGTTGCCCTTTTCTGGTTGAACTGCTTGTTTGCGACACATTTCTGGATCTAAGCTCAGGGGTTGAGGAGGCTGCACGGCATATATTTAACAACATTTTCCTCAAGCTTCGATCACACGACAGAGGTAACTCATAAGTACATAAAGGCCTTTCTCAGTGTAATAATTTGTTTTGTCACTGCTCTCATGCAGTCAGTTGAGTAACATTCAAATAATAACCAAACATGAGACAACAAATAACAAGCCACTAATGAAAATACATTCTTTGCTGTAATTATACATTTCGAGAACCTGCGCTATTATTTTGCTTGTCACTCTCATCGGCTGTGCTTTCTTTGTTTTACACCGCAAAATGTCTTTAGTTGAAGGTGACTGCTGTGTATCTGTTATCACTCTAATGTATACATATTATGTAATTAGCTGAAACCACTGAAAGCTTTGTTGTTTAATTAAAATGCTAAAATTTTGAGTGAATTACTTTTTCATTTAAACAGATGGTGCTGATATAAGATAAAAAAGGTTAACAGGATATAAGTGTTTCAAGATTAGGAGCATAATGCATTGTAGCTAAGTTCTAAAGCAAGTGTCCTTTATAAAGCATGCATGTTTTATATAAGCTAGTGCATTTAACTGAATTTACACTAAATGTTCCTACTTAGCCTGAGTTTTCCTGGATTCACAAGTGCAGTTGTGTTTAGTAGTTCTTTTGTACTATTTTGTGCTTCAGTACATGAATATGCAATATTGTGCAGTATGCCCATGGGACTGCTGATGTTTTAACTTTAACTTACTAGTGGTGTGATCATTATTTCAGTTATGTCTAGGCTTTGAGTGTTGTGGATGTGTTTTGTGGTTTTCAGTGTTTGTGTGGCCAAGAATAATGACCACGAGTCCTGTTGCGATTAATGAATGAGTGTAGATGTTCATGGTTGTTGTGCAAGTGTTAATAAAACCAGTGTTCCTGTGTGGCCTATGTGATAGAAACTGAGGTCTCTGCCTCTCAACACATTAGAAATCCACAAATATGAGTGCTTTCTAAAAAAAAAAAAAAAACTAGACTGATTACAGTAGACTTTTCTGTGTTAACGATAGCTTAAGTTAAGTTTACTATAAAATCTTCTAAATTGAGGTTATATAAAATTCATTTAGCTTAAATAATAGAACCTTTTTACTTTGGTATGTAGTAGTTGCAGCAACCAGCTGTTTGCTCAGAGTTTGAACACCCTCACTGCCACTTTAGATTGCAAGACAGTTTATATGGAGGAAGGCAACCCGTCTCCTACAGTCGTTGTCTGCCTTAGACAGACAGATTTATGTTTCAGTTATAAATGCAAACAGTTGACCAACACATTGCAGTCAGTCTGATGAACACAGCTTGTCTGTGACATGTCTCTCTAAAATAGGGGACTTGACTCAACTGGTTGCAAGTAGTCACAGCCCTCAAAGCAACTAATTGCACACAGCTGCAATAATGTTGGTCGCACCACTGTTTTCTGTGTCGTGACTGTAGCACTGAGCACTGCCTTCCCCTTGGAAACTGACATTGCTTAATTTTTAAGGCAAAAATGTAAGTTTACATTTGTCTTTTAAAATTATTATTATTCAATTTTATGGCGCAAATATGCTTCTCAATGGTCCCACGTAACATAAAATCTTAATGGTATTCTTGGAAAATCTGGATATGTTCATATGGTTGTGGTAAAACAAGGGAAGATGTATAATAGCAGAGGCTGCGCTGCTATGCTAGGTTATATGGAGTTGTCTGTTCTCAGATTCATAATAATGCATAATTTTCAACCTAAATGGGGAAAAAAAATCTGTGACTTTCTGCACTGAGCTTAAGTCGTATGCTTATTTTTTATTTTTATACGATGACAGCTGCTGCTGCAATGTGTCATATTGTGTACCTAAAAAATATACGGTACGCATGTGTTACACACCAAGCTTTCAATACTGAATTACTGCATCTAAGTCAGGGTGCTAAAGAGCTTAGCTGTTCCTCTACATAATGCCTCGGTCCTCAGCTGTGACCTTTCTCTTCCGCACATCATTCACGATTATACTGCTGACATGTTGGCTCATGCCAATAATTTTTCATTGGAGGCAGTGTCAGCCACATCATATTTTATCATCTGGATAAATTTGTGTTGTGTTTTCATGTGGGCTCACCATAATTTGTATTTGTCTGTTTATGTGCCTGTCCTAGAGATTAGATTTTGCATTTAATTTAAGTCGGAAAAGAATTCAGATGTAAACACAATCTGGCGCCAGAAGGAGGGGAAAAATGCTTATATTTGTGTATAGTCTCAAAATGAGCAATATGTAATATGAATAGGATACAGTGCATGTGTCAGTATGTGTGTAAAACAGTGAGTGTTAAGTCTAATTGTTGAATGTTGTCTTTGTGTTTCTTAAATTTGTAAGGTCTTAGCTCAATCTATAGGATCAGGACATTCCTTTGTCTCTGACCACTGGCTGGAGAGGCTTTTATTGCAGATACATTCTATCTGGAAGATCTGTTTCTTGTGATGTTGTTTCCTGCTTTTATGATCCTTTTGGTGAGCAGGAAGTCATGCATACAGAGACACATGCATACAGAGACACACACACACACACACACACACACACACACACACACACACACACACACACACGTTCTTGCACATGCATACAGATGCTTACACATACACACACATAGTGCCTTGTCTTAGAACCATTGGGGGGGGGGGGGGTTTACGGTGGGAGGTGCTTGTGTTGTATTGTGTATTGTAACTGTCATGTCAATAAAAGGCAGCAAGAGGAGGCCGTCATCGGGGTCAGTCTGCGGTAGGATTCAGGGTGCTTTCTGAGACACCTCGCCTCCCTTGCTAGCAAGTAAAAGATGTTCGTCTTGTTTTTGTTGTTAACGAGAATAAGTTTCTAAACTAGTGGGGCTTGTGGAAACACAGACCCAACAGTGAGCTTGCACAAAAGTGAGGCATGCATCAGACACAGTGTGAGTGCACAGACTCAGTGCATAATGATCACATGGTGCTTGAAAAATTGAGGGGAAAAGTGGCAGAATATTAAAAACGATAATTTTGTGTATGATGTGGTTGTTTGGGGTATTTTACTTATAGGCAATATTTCATATGGATGAACAGTGTTCAAATGTAGATTTTTGCATCCAGAACTGAGTCAAACTCAATTCTTTTTCATGCTTAATGAAATGGTCTCCAGAGTGATTTCGTTTCCAAGTGCACCTTATGCACTTCTGTGACTTAGAAGTCAAAAAATGTGACTTTATTAGACATCATTTGAGTGCTCTGTCTGCAAATAACAAAATAGACCTTGTAACAGAAAGCATCTTTTTTTTTCTTCTGTGTTAGAGTGAATTGTTAAATGTTTGTCATTTTTATGTTTACCATTTGTACATTGTTTTAACTATGATGAAAGAAATTCCACTGTCCTTCCCCCCAGATTCTCGAGGTTCTCGGTGGGGGGCTGTAGTCTTTTATCACAGACACATCCTTGTGCTTTTGATGTAAGCTTCCTGCGTTTACGACCCTTTGGTCAGCAGGAGGTCTGACGCACACACACATTCTCACATCACACACACACACACACACACACACACACACACACACACACACACACACACACACACACACACACATTCTTACAGAAGTTCACACATATACATACAATGCTTTGTCTTAGAACCAAGGGGGCGTGGCTTTGTTCTGACGTGTTTTGTGTGAACTGTCTCTCAATAAAAGGTAGCAGGAGGAGGTCAGATCTGGGGGTCATTTTCGTGGTGGACACAGACGAGGCCTCCCTTGCGCAAATAATCGATCGATCGACTGTCTTGTTTTCTTCATGATGAATAAGTCTCTAGAATTAGCGGGGCTTGTGGAAACACAGACCCAACATTCTGCTGTACGATTTTTTTGTGTATAAATTGTGAGCTGCTTTGTCCTGCAGTTGTAAAATATAAAGGAGTAAGTGCATGTTGAATTAATAAAATAACAGTGGTTATTATAGACAGCAGGTTATGAATCCCCCCCCACCACCACCACCTAACAATATAAGTAATTCTGCAGCTAGATGGTCTTTGTAGTCCATGTGAGACAGCGCTAATTATCTTCACATAGTTCTAAACAGTAACAAACCATCACCTCCACACATTAATCAGTCTTTCTGAGTTAGTGACCTTGTCGTGGTTTCTTTCAGTCTGACTGTATCAGTTGCTCCACCGATCATAAATACTAGTCAAGTGTTTTTTTTTTTTAACAAAAGAAAGGATTAAATACCGTTTCAGGTGGGACTTAAATGTTCTCTATGTAATTGAAACCATTGCTTAACTAAAGTAATTACGGCACATTATCCATTCTCAGAAAATATTCAGAGGTAATGTCAGCGCCATGCTTGGCTGTTCACAAATTTGATTTATTGTGCCAATTGTGAGATTTCAGTATTTCCAGTGAATTAATTCAATGGTAAATTGGATATCATATGTCTTGCCAGCGCTTTTTCAATTTCTAATATTTGCCGCTCACAGCTATGCACCTCACACACACTGTTTGCCTCCGTTCAGAGGGTTTCGTGGGGCTGCCAGTTTGGACTTCCTTTTAAAGTAAAACTGCTTTAACCACATGGTGTGGAGCTTGTTGCTTTTAAAAGAAATGAGGGGACCTAATTTAATTGACTGTGATTGACACTGGCTTCTACCACATCAACTGGTAATTTATTCCTTCTAATCCAACCTTTTTTTTTTTTTTTGTGGCTGCGCTGCAGGTGTGCCGCTGCTGTGCCAGCATCTTTGGATGCAAAATTACCAAAGAAAAAAAAGTCTTCTTGCACCTACATGCTCTACATGTGGTAAAGCAATGCCATGAATTTGGACCACTGCCTGTGCTTTCACCTTGATTCATTAAAAGAAGATCCCCTGTGACACACAGTTGGGAAATGCAAAAACATCCCAGCGAATAGGGTGAAAAAACACAGAAAACCCTCCTCTCCCCTCCTTTCTCCTCTCCTGCTAGTCGAGAATGTGAAATAATCACAAGCAGTTCAACTTTGGCTTGTAACAGTTATTTTGTGACTTAATTTTCTCCCGTGTTATCATACAATAATGAAAAGTGTTGACAGATTCATTTCCTTGCTGCTACCGCCTAAGACCATTTTGTGATTTCTAATTGATAGCTACATGCGGCATTTTTATAGCACTAGCCAATTTTATAGCACTTTTAATTAGGCCAACTTTGACCTTCTGTTCGCTTTGCATTTATATTGCTCCAAATTATTTTCACCTTCTTTCTTCATTAACTTTTGTCAAATGAATACAGTCATTTACAACATAATAATCCATACATGCACTCAAGTAAATTGCTAATAGTCTGTAAAATTAAGTCTTTTATTACACACAAACAGGCAGGTATTTCTGAAACAAAATCATTTTCCTTCTTCTGCAGTTTTTAAGTAAGGAACAGACAGCATAGAAAATAGAAAATGAGTGAATAAAAATACCTCACTAGAATAAGTCTGTAATAACCACTTAGTTGACTAATTTAGTAAGGGGAAGCCCTTACCTATGTCATTAGGGAATACAGGTGTATGATGACTCTCCATTCAGATAAATCCTTCACATGGAACTAGTTAATCTCCCATGTAATACTGAGCAGATGTGTATACTGGTAAATGAATAAACACGAACATCCGATGAATCTCAATTGACGGGGTGTTAAGTATTCATTTGGACTTCATCTTCTGAATGAATATTGAATATGCCGGCACATGCATGCCAGCATGCGCCACATGTGCACAAAGAAATTTGAGACATTAAACTCTTATTGTGACACCAGGTGATTTTTGCTAATATAATGTGGCACAGCAGTCACGGCCTCAGTCCAGATACTCAGACCAGATTTTCAGATGTTTAAATTGCTGCCATTATGTGCTTTCATTTTAATGTGCGTTCTATGTAAAGCTTGTATCTTAACAAGGACATTTTAGGGAAATAGGGGAGCAGATAAGAAGGGCTGAATTTATTATATTCACCACCTACAATCTATCGATGAGTCTTTCCAGGCACAGATTTTCAACTTTTTTTGTGTTGGTGTGAATTTTTCAACATTATGATTAAAAAGCAAGAAAAATTCCACATTTGGATGTTTGAGGGGCGGTGGAAGATTAAGCTGTCGTTCAGTCCTAGCCTGTTTGGCGCCCTGGGCGAACACTCCCACTGGCGCCCCCCCCCCACACACACACACACAAAACATATTAAAGCTTGTACATTAACATAAAACTGTTGTCGTAACCATACTGAATTTCACCAGAGAAACACACACACACACACACACACACATATGAAGAGCGAGAGAGTATGCATGGGTTGCAAATGGCTACCAAACAGCCATCATAATTCGTCATACAATGAGAACAGGACAAATCAACAACTGACAATGACTAATTAATATTAAAATCTGTAACATTATGTATTGTTTGGAGTTTAGTCTGTTACCATCTGCTATTTTTACCATTTCTTCTTGGAGCAACTGTAACCCACATAATTTCCTTAGGGGTTAATAAAGTATTCTGATTCTGATTGTTTCAGGATGACCTGCCATTATCCAATGACACATCTGCTTACCTGTATCTTTTGCTCGTTTCTCCTCCTCTTCTTTTCTCTTTTTTCTAAACTGAGGACCTGATGGCTTTCAACTTTTCTTGTCCATCTTCCATTGGTTTTAATTTTGCACTCCAGTATAAACACCCATCCCCCAACTCGAGGATCGCCACAACATAACCTAATAGACCTACACCTTAGTTCACAGATTCACTTTGTCTAGGGTGCATTTCTGGGATTTCACACAACCCAGGATTCAAATCATGAATACATAATGGGCTTGGATTTACAATATTATGAATGAAATGTGCTCTATTTGGAAGCAGCCGGCCCCCCTCTCTCTATATACTGGACTGTATGTAGCAGAGATGACAATAAAGTTTACTTTGACTTCAGCAGCGAGCAGGCGCACCGAGGGCTCTCGCGCTCACTTTATAGAATTTCGAAAAAAACATCGGTGCAAATTATAAGTCTGTATCATAATGTCTGGTGTTTTCGTGTTTGTTGGTTTAATTTAATTTTGTTTTATTTTGCGAGTTGGTTATTAGATGCTGCTCCAGCCAGCCGGGGAATCCCCCGCCGCTCCGCCCTCTCCTCCCTGTGCTGCAAGCGGCAGGCACACCTCGCAAACGGAGGGCGCCTTTACTCCCAGCAAACGGGCGATAGAAAACCGATCGGTGCCTATGCCATTCCCAATATGCGTTGGCATGACATCGGGGCAGCATGAGTACGAGCAATTTTTTTTTTTTCGATGCCCGTGATGCCGCCCCGGGCAAGCGCCCGTGTCGCCCGTATCAAAAACCGCTACTGCTGTCGTTCCAGCAACTCAGGTCTGAATCCTACCTGTCATAGTTTTTCATGCATCACTTTTAAATACATTGTTAATTGCAAATATATTGCACATTAAATCCTTAGACAATAAACACTACTCGAGCAGCTTCACAATAATATTGTGGTTTGGTTTAAAATGTAATCCATGCTACTGAAATGGAATATATGTCCTATTAAAATGCATTAGTTCCAGTTTAGTGCTCAATAACTCAAAAATACATAATTCATGAACACAAAATAATAGATTTCTTTTTTGTGACTATTTCACAAACTGACATGGAAGACAACAATGAAGAACAAACGCAGGATGTGAAGCAGTGCAGTTGAATGACTTTGCACTTGGTGCAGTGCTCTCTTACCAAAAGTCAACCCGTAGTTAGCATTTGATGGCAGCATGCTGTCAGTAAACCAAATTGCATTGACCTCCATTTTCAAATTAAACAAACATGACATCTTTTCCGGAAGCTTCCTCTCTTTTGACCTTAACCTTCCACTGAATAAACAGTTCATGCCTAATGCCAGTTCACCCAAGAAGTAAGTAATACAGTGGCTGCATTCAGAATCATTTTCTAGCTGGGGTGGCTACTTTTAAAGTTTTTAAAGAATACAGAGATTTGGCAAGCCACGCTATCTGAAGCACTTAATATGCATAAAGTAGACAGGGCCTCCACTGTTGATAAAAACGCCAGCAAACACTAGCATCTATGAATGCATTACAGGTAAATAGTGGCAAAGAATTCATTAACGTTATTGGTAATTATGTTTGTGCCACTTAATGAGGCTCCTGTTTTGCTCCACAGTGGAGTGGACAGTTATTAGACAGACAGTACTGATGTTTCAATGAAAGTAGAGGCGTAGTTTTACATTTGAACTCTTCTGACCTTCATTCTGGCTTCGTGTTACGTGCGGCATATTTGGGTGTGAATGAGTTTGTCTTTCTGTCCGTGCGCCTCGTCTCTCTACCCTCTTTGCAGTATTAGAGCCTTTATCTGCTTGGATGACTTTCTACCTGTATTACTAGTTTAATTTCCTTACCTGCTTAATTGAAATTCACATCTCTTTCTCCTCCTGTGGTTGTGTGTGTGTGTTTGAGAGAGAGAGAGAGAGTGGGGGATATTAGTGAAGATGTATTTTCATTCTGAAGGTGGCAAGTGATGGACAGGATCTCACAGACAATGCATCCCCCTCAACTACCCTCAATCTTTTTGTCTGCTGAACCTGTCTTTTAGATACCTTTCAACCTTGTCTCTTTCTTTTGCGCTCTCTATTCCCAAGTCCTTCTTTTCCCTGGATTGCCTCAGCTTGATAAAGCTGGTGCTAAATTTAGAGACATATTTCTCAAAGTCACCAGGACTAAAAGAGAGAGGACCACAGACAAAATGGCCCCTCTAATCCATGTTTATCATCTTTTATTTATCTCTTTGACAAACGTGAAGTCATCACAGAAATTCCCTTTTCCCTTTCGTCTCTCCGAGGCTTCCATAACTTTTTCTGTCCTCCAATTAAATGTCACTGGCTGCACGCTCGTCTCGGAAGGCCGCATTTAAACCGACAGCATGTGCAGATGACATCATTCGGCTTAGTGGGGTTGTGCTTTATACAATTAAGGCTTGTTGAGATTCTAATAGAATACTTTGCCATTAAAATTACAGCTGCAAACGTGCTGTCATTGAGTTTGGCCTTCATTACGCACCCCTTATATCCTCAATTTCTTTGTTAGACCTGCGATCGTTTGATTACAGCGTGGCACCAACAGGAAAGAAATTATGTGTGTTCCTCCCAGAGTGGTTTCAGCTTAGAAGCTCGGCTCATCTAATTTTAGTGAGGAAACCTGCTTAGCCACTGGCTAAGACATTAGCAAATAAAAGCAATAAAGCATAGCCATAGAGGCCAAAAAAAGGTGGTAATCGGAATTTCGTAACTGTACTGTAGCCAAAGAAAAAGGCACGAGTTATTAAAAGATACCACAAGAAAGGATGGAGCATGTTATACAACCAAAGGAACAGGCCAGACATTTTAGTAACAAATGTCAGCATGTTTAAAAATCTGTGAAAAATCTTTTATACAGGAATAGAACAAGGGAGGAGACGTGATGTGAGAGAAAGTTGTGAGCAGCAAAGCTAACAGTATTTATTAGATTTGTTAAGATTGCCCACACTTGACTAAAGAATCGTAGACGTCAGAAAGTGATTCAGCAGCTAGATCTTGTGTCAGATCCTTGCATATTTAGCAAGGATCATAGTATTAAACTGTAGAGCTGAACTTCTCAGGGCAAGAAAAATTATATTAGTAGTACACAAATACTGCTAATGTGTGTTAATCTGCTTTTGGTAACAGTCTCTGAATTGTGTTTATTAAAATTGCTCATGTGGGGAATGCTGTGAATAGTGAGTTGCTTGCAAAATACAGAATTTAGCAGTGGCAGAAAATTCCTTCCTGTAGGTGTGCTAGTTTGTTTTGTAAAGCTCCGGCAAAATAGTTTGTAATTAGAATATACTTTATTCGCCTTCTATGCAGCATACAGATGGATCGATCCACTGAACAATACCCACATTTCTCACTGTAGTGTTTCAAGAAGCAAGGTAATGGCTTGGACAGAAGACCCGCTTCACTGTTTCTTTCTCTCTCAGTCTCTTCCCCTCCACACTCAGTCTTTCTCAGTGCCTTTATAACTTTCTTATCTCCCTGTTCCCAGGAATACTTTTCCTTTATCCTCTTCTCTGTAGCATGTCTTTGCCTCTTGTTTATATTGAATATGAAGAGTGGAATCCCCCCCCCCCCCCTCCAGCCTGTGCACTAAAAGTGGTATCCTGCAGCGGACCTCCATTACACTATACTGTACATTCTTCAGAAGGGGAAAGAATAATTAGTTTGCCATTTTTCATTCATAGTGCAATTATCTTGCAGATTATGGAACATTTCAGGTGTCTTTAGGTAAACAGTGTCAGTCCCTGAGAATAAGACTAGATAACTAGATAGCTCTTTTTCTCACAAAAGCACATTAGCCGAACACTGAATCGTATCTTGGGTGATTACAATGTAATTTTGCTTATTATCGTTCGTTGATGGGTATAACTGGATCATATTTTTAATCCTTTGACATTCTATTCTCTGTCATCAGGATATATATATATATATATATATATATATATATATATATATATATATATATATATATATATATATATATAAACTGCGGTTATAGTGTCTGGCTACCTTTCTCCTGCTGTTGCTATATAATTTGCCTACATTAGATCAATCTTAGATTGATTTTCTATGGTGCAGAGCTGTGGTTTGTGGCAAAATTCAGTTAAATGAAGCACAGTATTCCAAAGCCAAGCAGGAAGACAAGGTATGTGGAAATAATTCTGAAAATTTCACAAACAAGCTTTGAGATGCAAAAAAAAAAATAATACACGTTTATGAATTATATACCATGTAATGGCGTTTTCCATTCTTTCATGATGGTGCTAATTAAACTGGTTACATATACATATTATCCAACTGATATTCACAGGAAAGCTTGCAAAAATCATTTAAAATAAAATATGTAGCATTCAAAAGAAGCAAGATTGTGCTTTAAATTTTGAGTTCTATGCTAAAATTAAAATGCGAAGCCATTTTTAAAGGCATTGTAGCAATATGAAGTAGGTGGTATATGTGAGTGCCAGACTCCTATTAATATTGATCTTTTTGGCTGGACTTGTTCTCTAAATGTGTTTTAATTGTGGAGGAAACAAAGAACACATTGTTATTCATTGTAACTGCCTGTGAGGTATACCTTTAGCAGACATGAGGGTTGCATAAAAACTCTGCCTTGTACTTGCCGTCTGACATTTCCCAGTCTTTGATCGATGAGCTTGCCACTAGCTCCTTCACTCTGGGCAAGTCCTTCTCTCTGTCACTGAGAACTGCACAAGATGGTGAAGTATCACCTCCTTTAGCAAGATTATAAGCACAACATCGCGCCTTTTCTGAAGATACGTATTAGATCGTGCCACTCTGGAATCCTCAGTAGTAATAATGCAGAGTAGGACATTGGGAATGAATGTGAAATGATATTTCCTCTGGATTTCTGTATGTTGCTGCACTGCCTTACTACAGCAGGTGTGTTAATACTGCCTTTGATGCATCATCATTGATTACATTGAATATGCAAATTCAGAATGGATACATGATTGTAGTGAAGCAAACCCAAGTTTCTCTTTAATGGCGTCAAGATGTTGTTGTCTTTGATTTGCATTCTCGCCATCCTGTGTCGCACTAATTAAACGCAGATAATCACGTAGCACAGTCTAGTATTTCCTTGCTTAATAATCATGCACTTCATTGATGCTGAGACATTGTATTTTAAGGTCCACTCATATGCACACAATGCAAAAAAGATGAACTATAAAACTCTTGGTACTTTTTTTTTCCAAGTCTTAATTTAAAACTGTTGTTGTGGTTCCTTAAAGTGAATCAACATGATTATCTTTCATTTTGTAGTAATTTGGTTTTAAATCTCTTGGTTAAATTGGGATTTGTTATGTGGGAAGGGAGGTTGATTTAGCTGAGTAATTGCAAGAGTTTGCACCATTATGTAGCAGCAGTAGTCTTTGTGTCAAATGCAGCTTCATATAGCATTATAGGGATCTAATGAGCTTTACAAAGTCATTATGATTCACATTCTTAGTCCATTTATTTCATTATTCAGAAAATGTCCTTAGTGACACACTTGCATAATCCACAGTCTCAGTTAATCTGAACTTTGATAGGTTGATAAATTGAACCATGTTCAGCTGGACGTTGTCTACATGCAAGGAGTCTGCAGACCTTTCTTTTGTTTGATGCTTTATGTTTCGTCTGGATTGAACATCCTGATCTAGTCGCACTGAACGTAGTACAAAATGCAGTCAGTTATGAACCATTTTATTTGGAAAAATTGACACTCGACTTACCAGAAACTGAAAAGACCTGTTACTTTCAGCAGAGGTTTAGTAGTTCTCAGTGGAACTTTAAATTTAATAAACTGGGTCACTCGTGTTGTATGTAGGTTAAATTATTTTTTTCAAGATGTTAGCTGTTAGTAACTGCTGGGCTTTGTTGTTGTTGTTTTTTCTTTTTGTGCAAATGCTTGTCAGACAGAATTGAATTGCATTTGTTGGGAACAATTTTCAGCCTAATTCAACCTATTTTTGGTCTTTCTTGTAAATATTACTGCAGCAGGACAGTGTACAAGAGAGTGACTCAAAATGCACAACAGTGCCCACATTCATCACAATAAAGAGAAAGTAGAACCGGTGCAAAAATGTGGCTCAGTGGTGTGCTTTTGGTATGATTTAAAAATTTCAAATATAAATTACAATAAAGGAGTAGTGACTAGGGCCTTTAGTGCTCTGCAAATGTGGCGATACAAAGCACAATACCTACAGGTGCAAAAGTGTGATGCACCAATTTTGTTTCCTGGAAATGAGATAAAATCATAATTACAATATTGAACAAAGTATTCAGGATTATCCACTTGCGCAAGCATAACTTCTGACATCTTCAGCCAGAATGTGACCCATTTAAAACCTTGGAGGAAATCTTGCCCACATGCTGTGAAGAAACAAGCAGCTGGTCGAAGACTGGCTCTGACACGGTGTATTCTGCTTTGACTGTTTGTGCAAAAAAAAAAAAAAAAGGTCTTATGGAAATTCACAGAGATTGAAACAACCTCCATGACCTAAATCTAAACTACATGCCTAGACATATATTTTCACTTCTTTGTCTGAGAAAATGAGAAGGAAAGGCAATGGTTTTTTTATCTGCATAGAAGGAAAACACAGGGTTTTACGCTTTTTTTCCCTCCATCAAAAAGAGTCCGTGTGTGTAGAGGCAAGCATCATGCAGTGGAGTGCAATAAACAGCACCTTTTGGCCTGCCCAACAGACAAAAGGACAGGAAGTTCTCTTTTTCTTGTTTGTGGAATATTGTTTTCTTAACTCAGGAAGAGGGAGGCAGCTGAGAAAGCAAGGACAGTGGATTTCTTTTAGGCTCTTGGGTGGGGCTTGGGGCCTCAAGGATGAAACAGGGGGGCGGATGGGAGAAGTAAATGCCAGCACCCTGCTGAGTAACAGGCATGGAAGCCTTTTGACTTGGTTGCCATGTTACTGACCCTTTGGTCGCTGGTATCCTCTCAGACTCGTAGATGGAGGGAGAGTCTTGTGATATGAAGAGAGTGGGGAAAAAAAGGAAGAGGAAGACGGGCAATTTTGTTCTCTTTTTTTTATTCACAGCTTTAATGATGAGGTGGATGGGGTTGTTGAGGGCGGGGGGTGTCTGTGGATGGCAGTTGGTGGTCAGAGTCGGGGTCGACTACCTGTCTTTCTATCTTATGCCTGATGTGGTAACAAGAATAGAGCAACTGAAACATGTACGACTCAAAGGCACACACAGTACTTGATTCTTTTGAGCTGAGGACAGTGGTGTCTGTGTTTATAATAACTGAATTTAGCAATATAGATTATGCCATCTGAATGGTCCTTTAGAAAAATGCAGATTGCTAACATCTGGAATTCTACACGTAAGGAGTAGAATGATGGAGAGAGGAGCTGAAAAGTGTAGTTCTTGATTGCCTTATGTAGACACATGCAAGTGGTGATAGTAATGATAGAGGTCAGGTTTGTGTGTCTGTTGTAGGCTTTCATCTCGTGAAGAAAAAGTTAAAGACAACCATTTCATTTTAAATTGACTCTAATTTTAAGATTAAAGTCTAGTAATCCATCAAGATGTTCAGCTGTGTTGAGATTTGGTGACTGTGAAGGTAGTAGCATATGTAGTGACCCCTTAGATAGGGTCTTTGTTTGTAGCTTCATCACAGGATAAAGGTGGTGTCTGAGAGCATCTTTGGTCCCTGGACATAAGCCATGCCAGCAAAGATGTAAAAGAGAGACACTGGAACTCCTCACTGCAGGGATCAAACAGTGGCCTGAAAGTACAGTTCACTTGACATACACCATACACACATTTAACGTTTTGTTGAGAATATGGGGAGGATGACTCGTCTGACTGTATCGCTTTTTTTTCTCCCACATCTATGTTTTTTTTGCACCACTGAACTCTCAAATGCGCATTCATCTTTGTAATAAGAGGTTTAGGCACTGAAACCCTACTATAACATCGCTGTCTGTGTAATTGTCGACAGACTATTTTTGCTAACAGAGTCAGATCACATCTTGCGCTGCCATTCTCAGTCAACCAAGGAAAAGTTGCTCTTCTGTTATTCCTTCCATACTGCACTAATGCACTAGCATCATGGTCATCAAGTGTTCCCTGTCAATTTCTGACCTATTTAAAGATGTCGTTCCAGTACATCTAAAAACAGGCGTACTTTTGTCACTGCTGAAACACTAGCAGGTTTAGCCGCCTTGTGACTGAAGCGTCTGATGTCCACGCCCAAACCCTGCTCATTTCCTCTTGCAAGCTTGGTAACAAACTTGCAAACAAACTGGGTCTTGCTCAGCGTTTTTATACATGCCACAGAGTGTGATTGGTTGTTAATTGCTTAATTGTACCATGCCGCACACCTGTGTGAAAGCATCTGGGTCGGTTGTGTTCCCCACTCGCTTATTCGGGTTATTCCTTTGTCACCCATCTGTAGATCTTATGATGTGCTGTTTTAATGTTTCGGTGTGCCTAGCGGCTAAATGTCAAGCAGCATGGGAACAGTTGCATGTTACAAATGTTTAAGCTGCAAATGTTATTTACACTTGTGCTGACTAGCGGTATAAGAGCAAATGTTGTAGCTGAATATTAATGTGAACAGAGCAAATATGTTTGCCATGAGCTACCACATCCTTTAGAAAGGTGCACATACACTGTCAACACTTGCTGGAAAACAAATCTTAATTTAAGCTTTCGTTAAGTGAAGATTTGCATTTACTGCTGTGTAGTAAGTTCAGGTTACCGCAGGATGAAAATTTCACTGTGTATGTGTGTGTAAGTAAAGTAACAAAATATTCACCCATCCGTTTCTTACAACTGTATAATTTTGGGTTGGTGGGGGTGTTGGAGCCTGGGGTATACCCCTGACAAGTCACCCATCTGTAGCAGGGCTACCACAGAGAGACAGACAACCATTCACGTTCACATTCACACCTGTAGTCAATTTAGAATTTCCAGTTAGCCTAACCCCATGCATGTCTTTGGCCAGAGTACCTGGAGAGAATCCACGCAGACACCGGGAGAACATGCAAACTCCACACAGAAAGACCCCAGGTGTTCGGTGTCCCCAGGACTCTCTTTTTGTAAGGCAACAATGCTAACTACGCTGCCGTGAAAATAAAAAAAATACCTGAATTAAGCAGTGAAGAAACTGAGAACCCAAGGGGCACACATCTTGCTTAAAATCCACTTATGTTTGGTAGACACAGAGCTGAGGGGTGAGCACGGCAAGGAAAATTATGTTAGAAACAGAGAGACAGAAAAATGTAAGAAAAAAAATAAGACAAAAAAGAAAGAAAGTAAAAAGACTGTCATGAAATTTCCGATTTGCCAAACCTTTACCTACTGTAAACACATACATCCATATACTCTAATGGCAGTTGCATACAATGAAAGATTATGTAGTGGTATATAATGTTTTTATATTAAATGTTTTATATTATATTAAATTTTGACTCACCGTCCAAGAAGACTAGCTATAACACTTAAAGCAAATCTTGACCTCAGAATTTGCTCGCCCGTGTGAGAGCTAGCCTTTAAGGATTTACTCCGCAAGTGGAAAGTCTACATAATGTCTAATTTGAAATCCTATCAGCGAGTAGTGAAATTCAGAACTCAAAAATAATTACAAACGTTCAGTCTTTTAATTTACATTGGAGCCGTTAATTTGCTGTAATGATCAAATCATTTGATCCTGAATTGCCAAACACTTTGTCAAGTCTGTTTCAACGCAAACTCAAGGTTCAAGGTTCAAGGTTCAAGCTCTAAATGCTTGATGATCCCTCTGATGTTTGATAACCGTGATTGAGATATCGCTGAGCCTCTCAATGTTAGAGGTTTTCTATATTTGTTTAGGTGTAATTGTGGGAGTGTGAATGAAGGCTGCGTATTTGTGCCCATGTCCACCGTGTGGATATTGTTTCTGTCTTTGTTTGCAAAAATTGATCCGTAACCTATTGTGAGGGAAAAGTCAAGATCTGCCCAGACTTTAATGCATCTGTCCCCAGATCTGCTGCAGTGTCATACAGGGTGTGAACCGATTAACAAGACTGCTCTGACCACTTTTTCTGAGTATTCTCCATCGTGATCAATGCACTAACTGGAGCCAATGGCAAATTTGGCCGTCTAGTTAGCTATGTTTGTGGCATAGCTAATCTCAGTGTGATTATTCCAGTGAGACTAGGCCACGCTTCTATTGGGTGGTGCTTAGTTGTAGTATGTAGTTAAGTATATAATCTGGTTCTTTGGGTGTCGAAAATCTGGTGATTTTCAACTGTTCCCTGATTTCCCAAGGGGCTGCCACAGCAGATGGGTCCACATGTTCGATTTGGCACAGTTTTATCCCAGGTGCTCTTCCTGACGCAACTCTTTGGGTTATCTGAGCCTGGGACGGGCACTAGGAGCACGCTAGCTTAACGCCCCTTGAGGTTGTGTTTTATGTCAAACTGGCACCAGAATGCTACCCCGCATAATTTTAGTGGTTGTTGCTCTATTATATACTTGCATTGGCTTACTATTTACTTTAAGGTCCAAGGTCAATAAAAAGGTGATTCGTTAGGGAGCCAAAACAAGCAGGAATATTAACCTTGAAAGTGGATTTATGTCCTTTCATCTTCCCTTTTGCCTGGACATGGCAAATAAAAAAGGGCCTTTGCCCTTTTTGTATTCAAGTGTTGTAGCTTGTGTGTGTGTCCCTGTGTGTGTATGAACGCCAAAGCAAGGTGAATTTCATCTGTTGTGTCTGAAAAAAAATTCTGTGCGCAGCCGAGGTTATGGAGTGCTTCTTCTCAGGTCCGTTTGAGAGGATAATGTTGAGTGCTGATAGCAGGGCTTTGATCCGTAACCCATTGTGAGTGTAAAATCAAAAGTGCTTGGCATTTTCTCTGATAATGCTGTGGTAAATAAATTCCACGTCTCAGTTGCTTATCATATTGTATGTAGTTATGGATCTGAAGGTGCTGGCTAAGACTGGGGTGCGGGCGATTCCAAGTGGTTCTAAGTAAAAATTATTCACAGCTGATTATTGCTATGCATTAATGGTCCAGAAGCTAGTTTTTTATAGATGGCAATAGACTGCTTAAAACTGATGGCTTTAGTTTTTCACGGTGGGTTGCTTGTATTATTGGCTTGATAAGTCAAGGTTAAACAAGTCGGAGTGTTTTTTAACCTCTTGTTAGCCGAGGGACTAAGCCGAGGTACTCTGGGAGTATTTAGTGATGTGCTCTGTTTGTAGGAATTATTACTGGGGCTCAGCATTGTGTATTTCCCCTGTTAGAGAGCACGAGAGAGAGAAAATGACAGAGCAGGGACGTGAGAATGAAGAAAAGTGTACGGGGTAGAGGGAGCCCTGTGTTGTTGGCAACCACGGGCTATATCCGGGCAGTCTACAGAGACGGGCAGGCTTTTTCTCTAGCGTCATTTGCAGCTTAAACAAACAGGTGTGATGCAAGAGGCTCTCAAACAAACACACCGCTGCTCTTCAAAGTGGAGACGGAAAGAGACACAGAGCAAGGGAGAGTGAAGAAATAATGGGGGAGGCATGGGCAGTCAAGGGGAGAAAAAGCGAATAGGTGGACCGGAGTCGAGTCAAAATAAAAAAAGTGTTCCTTCTAATGCTGAATTGATGTTAAAACTGTGGACTTTTCTCAAACTTTTTTCTCATTTGCAACTGTTAGTTGTCTATTTTCTTTCTTTTAGCTTTCACAGTTTAGAAAATAAATTGGCCCTGCTGTATTTTCTTCTCACCTTCACTGAAAATGGCTGTTTTCTCTTTCTTTCACTCTAGCGCTGACAGCCTCTTACCTTCTATACTGCTTCATCACACTTCTCTTTCGCTCGTGCTCTGCCTCTCTTTTTGTGGCATTGTCACTTGAATCAGAAGTTGAGTGCTGGCTAAGTGAAGGGGTACACAGTGTGTCTCCTCTAGACAGGCCTGAGTATGCTGCTCTGCTTTGCCGTCTTTCCCCACAGAGCCTTGATTTAGCCCCTGCTGATAGGAGACCCAGGCATTGCCCAGCCCCCCTGCTTGCCCAGTGCGTAGCACCTCCAATCTTTACATAGAACAGCAGCTCCACGGGTTAACTTGGAGCTGCTGTTCTTGCTTCTTTTTATCCACTTCAGTGTGTCTTTGACCTTGCTTTCCAGTTCCTTGGTCATTCAAAGTCAAACGTGGCACATGATGAGAAATCAAAGAAAACTGTCACACATCTCAGAAATGCATGTAAAACACCACGTTTTATTTGTAACTTTGATCAAGTGGAGCTGAATTTAAAATTCAATAGCACCATGCATTGAGTAAATGTGAAATCAATCCTTATATAGAGAGAGTTAAACAAGTTTGTCTGCTGTGAAACCACAAAAAAGAATTCCAGTAAGAGCCTCTTTTATTTTGTTGTTGCTTTTTTATGTGTGAGGGTTTTCAGGTTCAACTCAGTAGAAAAATGTCATTAGTCGTGGATTTTTGCAACAGGTTAAAGTGGCAATTGCTCAGATATAAGCGACTTCTTGCTGCGATGTAAATACACATGTTCAGCCTTTTCGGTAAGGCTGGGGAAAAAATTAACACTGGGCTGAAATCAAAGTAAAGAAAGAAAAACCTGAATAATACCTGCTTTCAAGTACTATTTTAAAAGTAGCACTTTAAACCAAGTCTCCTGGTCAATTTTGGTCAGTATTTAAATGAAGTATTGCCGACTTAGAAACATACTTCTTTATGCATATATTTAGTTTTGGGTGCTTTGGCCACTGATTTGTAGTACCCAAGAAATTGAAGAGGTGCCTGTTCCTCACTTCTGATATCTAAGGAGCAGGAATGTAAGTTTATTGTAAGGGCATGTATTTGAGATTTAGGGATTGAATGCCACACAAGTTAAGAAGCAAAGAAAATCTGGAGCTCGATGCAGGGCCCAGTGTGAGCTCACCTCTTCAATTATTCTTATTATTACAGTATCTCCTCATTTTGCAGATGCTCACCTGCAGTAATATATATCACGGAGACAAGATTAGACTTGCTATGAAGAGATGGTGCATTACACAAAGCCAAACATTACTCACCCCAGCCATAAGACAGAGACAAAATAGTAGGCAGTAAAACATCAAGCATAGATCACAGGCCTAATTGACGCTCTAATGCAAAGCATCATCCAAGCAGACATAGAGAAGGCACGGGCTCTCCTTTTCACACATCCTAAGCTCTTAGGCTCAGTAGAGGTTATTTTAGTGGAGGTATATGAGATATAATGATACGTCAGTGAGATCTGCTGGGACAAGAGGAGAAGGTAGTGCAGTAGAGCAGAGGGCTGATTTATGGGCAGGATAAATGATGCGCTGGGTGTCTGCCTCTGTAATAGCACTGTGCTCTGCACACCGCACTTTCACTCAGCTGTAGTTTATAGTGTGATCTGTGATGGGGATAAATGTCAGCTTGGCTTATCTAAGAAGATCTGATATGACTTTAAACTGGCTCCTCTCAAACACTTTGACATGTGTTCAAAGGTAAACTTAATGACACACTGGAAAAAGCAGAGGCTGAGATTTTGAAAATGTTGCCATATTGTTCAAATTAAGCGCATTACTGCACAACAAGGCTTCATCACTGGCTACTTTTAACTTTCCATTTGGACTTCTCTCATGTCTCAACAAGCCGAAGCCCATTCTCAGTTATTCTGTGATATGAAGTAAACTCTCAGAAGCGAGATTTATCCCTTTGATATACATAAGATTAAACATATGAGTTGGTTTGAAAAATGAAACCAGCCACTACCAGAGGCTGCTACTCAGTTTTCTCGTAAAGTTAAATCAATTATTATGTGAAAGTTGCTACGTTCTCTCTTCCACTCAGCTTGGCTATTAAAAAAAAAAAAAATCTTCCCACCGTGATGGAAACTGAGACAAAGAAGCTTATTTGCTGCTGTCTATGAGGAAATATTGAAACAGTAAGGGGTGAGAAGCAGAATCCCGTTCCTTGCTCTGAGCATGATCTTAGATGAGTGCATATTATCCTCATATTCCTTGTGCAGTGCCTGGCAGTTAATCTCAGGCAGGTATAGTCTTGCTGTATATACAACACTGCTGCGGCGCGACTCTTGGCAGGATATTAGCCGTAGCGCAATGTGGAAATAGACCGCGTTACCTCGGTTGATCAGTCGGGCCGACATACAGAATGTTATGAACACGAAGAGTAACCATGTTTTCTTGCTGATGATCATCCGTTTATTTTAGGAAGTTGTTGCAATTAGTAAATGAAAGCTGGAGAAAAGCAGTAAGTGTGTCACCATGGTTTAGAGCCTGTATTGACAACATCTAGGTAAAGGTTTGTGGGTTTCCCCTCGAGGGTGTGTGAGGATAAGCAGGTGTGACAATGGGGATTACGTTTTTCCTTTCTCAAGGCCTTGCCCCTCATGCGGTGTACAGCCATGCCTTTAACAATTGGCATACAATAGGGTATGGATTTATTTTCCTAACTGTGCTAATGCTTTACCTAGAACAGAGTAAAGAATTATTTTCCAAGGTAAGCTGGTCTGTCAGTAACGCATACACCGCTTTCTGTGGCTAGTGGGGACGATGAAATGCGTGTTTATCGCATAATCCACTCCTCTCTCCTTGTTTGTACGGTAATATTGAAATTAAAATCAGTGGGTGCCAAACATTGTAGATGACCTGGTTAGTTTGCTTTCCTTGCAGTTTTGCTCGCTAATTTCTATGGCTTGGCCTTCCTCACGCATCCTGGTAATGAGAAAATGTGCTGTTGTCTTTGTTTACTGAGCCAGTCTGTCTGGCTGCAGCTCTTCACATTGTTTGAATATAAACAGAAACGAAATTATTAGCTCACTTGGAGTGTTTCTTCTAAGTTACATGAGCACACAACGTGTAGGGCAAACCCAGAGTTTTGTGCACAATATACTTATAGTTAGTTTACACAATGCACACTATTTGATTGTTGGGAAATATACATGCAAATTGCAGCTACTGTAATCAGGCAGGCAAATTGCAGAATTCGATATGATTGCTATAATATAAGGTCCAAGAGCTGGATAATGGGGCCGATTTGATTCTTTTTATTACTGTGACAATCCTTGTTCTGCTAATAAAGCCCACCTGTAATGCACATCAAAACCTCCTGATCTAAAATGTATTTTGAGATTAAGACCAAATATTGCTTTCCTTTCCTTATGAGTCATTTATACACATATGAATAGCAACTAGAGAATTACCTCACAGCTGACAGACGTCAAGATGGAGTGTTGATCCAGCCAATTTTAAGGAAGCGGGAGACTTAGTCTTTAGAATGCTTAATAAATTTGCAACTTGTTTTTGCATGGAAATGCCTCACTTTGAATGTGCTTGGCTTATTGGAGAGGAAATTTGCCTGTCAAGATTATATCAGTTTTCTTTTAATATAAACCCACAGCTGTTTCTCCAGGAAATTGCTATTTTATTTATTTATTATTTATTTATTGGGTTATTGGATTTAATAGACTTAGAAAATGAAAAGCCTTTCACACAATATGACAGACCTTAGTAGATTTCCTTTTTCTCTATTGTATACACATTAGAGATTAACTGTAGATAATGGTCAAAAAATTACATTTTCAGACTTGCAGGCTGAGAGTGGTCTGCAACATAACAGTGAGGGAAGGGACTACGAGATAAGAAATGCCAGCTTTTGGCACTGACCCTCAGATCCGCTGAGCCAGCAAATCCTAAATCTGAGCTTGGAAATTTAATCAGTATGGCACAACAAGGCCTCAAATCCTGGCTTAAAGTTTTGTTTGTAAGAAAATTTAAGTGCTTTTAGAGTGTTCTTTCTGTACAACAGAAAGCACTGAGACCTTTGAAGCCGCTTCTAAGGCAAGTTTTGTTGTTACTGGAACTCACAGAGTTGTGGAAATACAAGTTTTAGGTTATTTTAGGTTCCATCTCAGTCCTCCACTCGTCAGTCTGATCAGCACCACGAGGAAGAGACATGAGGTAGTGATGCAGTTAGCCTAAAATAGAAGGCTCGATGTGAGAAAATCCATTTACAGCACTCCTGGCATGATAAAAATATTGACACTTGGTGCAAGTGCATCAGTAAGAGGAAATATTGTAATATTGTAATATAACGCCATATTGATTTTTTTTCTTCCAACCTTGTTTAACACCATAATGTGGAAGACAAACGAGGAAGCAAATGAATGTCTCAACAGCACTTATAAGGCCATTTTACCGATTTTCAATCTGTATCCGATCATTTACATCTGACATAAAAACTCTCAGTAATTAACTCCAGAAACTGTCCCCACAATCGCTGAATTCACTTAGCCCAGCACATGTGAGTATTAGTTGCGATGCTGTGTTGTGTAGTTAACTAAATGTGGATCAGGGGTGTCAAGCACAAGACACAGGGGTTGGAATCGGGCCGGCAAAGACATCAGTCTGGCCCTTTGGATGGCTTTGGAAAATGTGGAGGAGGGCATACAGATTTTTAGATTTTTAACTGTATTTTAGGTTACAGCTTTTCCTACCAATGATAAGCAACTGAATGATAGAAAAGTTGCTGTTTTTTGCATAGTAAACAAAAAAGACATTTTCTGTGAATTAACCATAATATTGCATTTTATAATTACAGGACAGTCTGGCCAATGGGCTAGCAGATTTTTTTCTGTAATTTTACACATTTATTTATTACAATTTAAAAATAGTGCTAACAGATTTCTTTTATTTACAACAGCAACATTTAGAAAAACATAGATTCACTGTTGTAATTGTACTTCTTTTTATTATATTTTTATATGAATATTATTATATATATTATTATATATTATTATATTAAGTAACTGAGGGATTAAACTTGTTTACATTGGTCCAGCACACTTAAGATCAAAGAGGGCTGTATGTGGCCCGTGATGTAAAAGGAGTTTGGCATTGCTGCTGTAGATCGTCGATTGTTCTCTGTGGGTTAGTTTACAGCTATAATTCTATTTTAATGTTCTTTGTTCTGTATGTATCCTTTTGTGAGTTGACATTTAATATTATCAGGGTTTTTAAACACTTTAAATACATTTCAAATATCAAACAGCATTATTTGCATGTCAAAATGCAGCATGTACTCAGAGCATGCAGTGTTTGAATGTGAATGAGTGTGACTATAAATTGCTTTTTTGTTGTATTATCGGCAGTGTCCTGCTTTTATCACACATGGTGGGCAGAATTTCCCTGAAGGGATAATAAAATTGCCTTGTACTTGTTTAGAAGTTGTTGTTCGCTCTCTTTTTATTTGCAGTGATAAATGTTAAGTTTGCCCAGATTTCTTTGACTATATCAATAAAGGCCCGTGTTTGTGAAATTCCATTTTTTATTTTTAAAGTTTCAAAACAACATTTAGTCATTTCAGTACGTTTAGTAATGAAGCAATTACTCTAAAGCAGGCTCTTCACCACTTACGAACCGTCAGGAACATTATTAAAAGGCTATAATTATCAAGTTTGATTTGTTGAGCTCCCATTGTTGAACACCTGTTTCTCCCTATGGTCCAAAGAAATAAAATGTGAGCATCTAAGTTGCATCTGATGACGATATGATACCCAGTAATACCACAATGAGAACAGATTTTTTATGGCTCGGTTTGTCGCACCGCTGCACAAAACTTCTTTTTTATTGACACAGACAACACAAGCCTTGCAATAATAATTTTGTGACCTGTAGATCTTTATGGATATGTTGTTTGATATTTCAACTCATCTCCTGTGCTTCAACTCGTCTCTGATATAAAAAAATGTCACGACCTGCTATCTCAGCCTGATCTTCTCTGTGCTGCAGTCTCATTTCATTAGTTGATTCATTCACATGACAGATGTCCTAATGCATGCCGAAGAGAGCCTAGGGGTGCTCTGCAGCTGAACACCACCTGCGGTGTGAGTTTGTTATTTGAACCCGTGGTCTAGAGTTCCCTTTCTGGCCTTCTCATGATCGCTCACTGCTGACCCTGGCTGGAATAGTCCTAACACTGGTGCTAATCGTACTGTTAAATTTGAGAATCTGCTTCAATTCTCACACATGGGAATGCATTCACACATGATTGTATGCACCTGCATATGCGTGTGCCGTTGTGTGTACATAAAACGCACTTGTTCACAAATTGAAATCTTCTCACTTTTAAGACGCTCAACATATTCCAGAAAGCCTGCACTGGTATAACGCTTAACTGTAGATTGGGGTTAAGAGAAGCCAGCAATAATTTTCATGGTTCTCCTCATTGGCGGTAGGTGTGATATAAATAACACTGATGCTGGCTTTATGCACTCAAACTTGTAACTTTAAAAGGTTTTTTAAGCTGCAGTGAACTTTAGAAATTCTTACTCCATGCAAGGTTTTTGCCAGAAGAGTTAATAGGTCCAGTCGCTGCAACTGGCCTGGGATTGGTTGGTTGGTTGGGGTTAATCATGGATCAGTTCAGTTGATTAGCACTCTGATTTGCCTTTCCCCCCATCGTCGGTGTTATCTCCCATTTTCCCTTTTGTGACTTCCTTCTTCTTGACCAAAGGTTAGTTGACTCCTGGTTGTTTTGCCTTGACACAGTGACTCCGGTTTGTTCCGAGTGGCTGCGTGTTTTAACGAACATATCAATATTAGGTTCCCACTGTTGCAAAAGGAACCAATGCAATACATCCCTAATTTATCCTGCCCCTTTTATAGAATGGGTAAAAGTATGCAGCTATATCTGTTCTTCCAGCATGGTGTAGTAATCCAAGTTTATGTAGGCCCAAAAGACTGAAGAGATAACTGCAGTACATAAAGTATTGTGAAACAAGTTGAATTTGGTAACCACACCAGGGAGGGAAGAACTGACCTTTTACACTGTGTTTGCTGAGCTATTTTTTGTCATTACCCCTAAGCACAAAAAAAAAAAGTTGAGTGGACTCATTGCTCCATGTGAACTAAACATGCCTCATCCTTGTGCAGAGTGAGGCTGGGATATCTAGGTAGAGATGCACCCCGTTAAATTAAAGGGATTCACAGCATTTGTAACCTGAGACAAATGTAGAGCATCAGTGCAGAGCTCCATTTTCCTATTTTCATAGCCATTGTAAGCCTAAATTAGAACTGGAAAACATTTTTTGATTAATACCCAAGCCCTAGTTGTACATGTGTACATATGTAGTTAGAGATCAGGGAGGACACTCAATAAAGATGTGATTCAGGCATGATTGAAAACTCGCTGGTTGTAGATGCAACCTCATAAAGTGTCTCATGTACAGTGGCCTCTGTATTGGTGCTGCATATAAACTACACGTTTCTCCTCCTTAGGAGCTATATGTTCTGAAATACCTCCATTACAACACCTCAACTGATAATCAGATCACGCAGCGATCATATTCCTGCTTTCTTTTGAGCATCTATATAAGAGAGCCATTAATGAGCAGTTTGAAATTCAAGTGTGTATCCTTTGAAGTGTGTTTAATTACACCCCACAGTCTTTTAAAAAGTCACAGCGATTACTTTTGCTTCATTTTATCCGATGGTGTGATCCAAGGAGGAAAGTATCCAGTGATTTCAGAAAGACAAATGGTCAGTGAACGAAGGGTATTGACTTAGGACAAGGATGAACTTGCACCGCAACAAAGACACTGGCCTGTCCCTCTGCCCGCTAGGTGAGCTGTGTTAATGTAATGGCTGCATCCCTCCAGGGGGTTGATGAAGCCATGCCCTACATGTATTTCCAGAAGAGTGAGTACCACAGCCCGTGCACAGTATGTGCTACATAGCTGTCGTAACGTGCAGCCTCCCTAGTACGCTCCATCAGCTGCCTCTGTGTATTCTCAGTGCTTCAAAGCTCCTTATTGTCCTTCTCCAAATAAATTCAAAGTCACCTATTTTCATGAGTCATCCCACCCTGCCTCTTGATAGAATTCCCGCTGTATGTTATCTTTTTGCTCTTCCTCCGCTTTTCAATGTTTATTTACACACAGCTAGGGCTGCTGTTTTCTGAAGTGTTCCCAATGATAATGACTGCTGCAAGATAAGAGTTATTTTTAGGACATTGTGTTTGCATTTTACAGAATACTGGGGCAGCATTATTTTTTTTGTAGTAGTAGATTCATTACAGTGAATGCATTGCCATTCATTCCTGACGCAGTGTTTAATGATGTACAGGGTAGGCAACATAGTATTACTCTGCACAGGATTTGTAGATTATTTTTTCTTTAAGTTTTGTTTTTGGCTGTAAACATTGACTTAAAGCTTATAAGTTACCCAGCATCAAGCGAAGTAGAGGCAGCCAAAACTAGCTTGTTCTTTCTTTCTCTGTTTCAAACACATATTTGCATAAGAGCTGCTTTCTTATCTGCGTGTGTCAGTCTTTGCTGTTCTAAGTTTCATTTGTTAAACAGATGTTTCCAGACTGTCTTGTCCTGTAACAAAAAAAGCAGACAGTAATTACATCTCATCTGGGTCCCAGAAAGTCACACATCTGATAGGTGATCTCCGAAGCTGTTAAATCTTTTTCTGAAAAGCTACTAACAAACAGTGGGTGCTAAGGGAAAGAGGCCCACCATGATGCAGCCATCACCAGCACAGCTTAATTGTGCCAATTCGACTGGGCTATTCTCGGACACAATGGAGAGGAAAGTGCAAAAATGGGTTGTGTTAATTGAGTGAGTGGGTTGTATGTTGTTTTTTTTTAAATGGCCTTGTTAATTATTCTTTAAGGAATGGGCCCCCAGTGGTTGCACTCGGATATGGCTTGTTGTGCTTCCCGGGGCACGGGTGGCAGTGGATATTAGGAGGGCTGTGAGCACAGCTTTCATGTAAATGTCAGGTTTCATATTTATTGATGCTCTCTCATCAGTCATCCATACAAAAGAGGATCCACACTTTTTCAACTCTCATACCAGGATTATTAGTAGTAATAAGATTTATAATAATAACCATCACATACCCACAGTATTCAAGGTCATTTGTGACTGTATCCCTATGTACGTATATTTGTGTTAATAAATAAATAAATATTTCCACTCCCTTTATTATGTAGCCCCTGAAGCATATTTAGCATTGATAACAGTTATTTTATGAAAGAGAGTGTTTCCTGCAATGTTTCCTTAGGTCTACCTAACAATGTTATTGTAGACATATCCCCAGGCAAGTGCCCTTGTGAACTCTACTCCACAAATGGCCCAGCCATGGAAAAAGAGTTATATATAGAAAGTGTGGGTGATGCTGGTGGCTCTGGTGCCAGCAAGAGTTGCATTTGTGTCTTAAAGCCACCCTCTACCTATGAATGATTAACTCCCACAGACCCAGTGCAGCAACTAAGGAAAATACAGAGATATGCTTGTAAACAATGATAAAACAGCTTCATTGCTCTATTTATTTCAAAGCTAACTACTGCTAGCACATCAGGGAAGATTTTTCTTTTTTTCTTTTTCTTTTTGGCTATAAAGGGCTTAAACACAACTCTTGTGAGGCTCTCTGTGTCAGGAGACCTAATTACACCTACCAAGACTCATCATCTTAGATTAATGAATCTTTCTGGCCACTGTAGTCAGCCCATGCTCTGTATGTTGCCAGGAAGTTCACCGTTTTTTCTGACCCTTTCTCTGTAGTTACAGGCTAATGGAGCTATAAGCTATCATTGCTAAAGTACGCCTGGTACCACATCATTCATCACAGACCAATGGACAGAATCCTTAACAGCCTCTAACTCTACTAGACCCTGCGGGATTCATCTGACTTTAAAACCCCCATTGCCGATCACTTAATATAGCCTCATTGTCTACTTTGCAACATTAAGAGGTCTTTTGAACAAGTAGGTTTAGGTATAACAGTATTCTGCTACTTTAGGTTTACATGACCAGTTATCATTCTTCTTTTCCCTATTTTGGACAGTGGATATCTGTTGTGGAACCTCTCTGTCTATAAATAACTTGGCTATAGTCGAGGGCTTAACTAGTGCCTTTCTCAGTGAAAGAAATAGCTCTATATAAGGGTAGAATTAGAACGGGGAAAGCCTGAAGGCAAGGAGCAGAGTGCTTGTTCAGGTGAAGATGAGGTTGTCTCTGCTACTTCAACCACATGTCATTATTTAAACCGGTTGTATAGACCTTTCTGGTGTCATTGGATCTCATCTACTCTAAGTGCTGATTTATTTCTTTACTCCTTTTTAAAGCTTTTGGCAGCCTTTTCCTAGAAAGGTACCTGAGCTTTTGACTGATTTTACTAAAGGTGATGAGAAGTTCTCATTTGGCTATTTGGTTAGTCCTGTCTCTATAAAATTCCTCTACAACTAAACTGCTTTCGATTCAGTGGAAGCATATCTTTATTATGTCTGCTTATGATACTGCAGAAATACGTTTTTGAGCACTTCCCTTTATTTTCTTCTCCGTTTTCTTTTCTTTATTTTCTTCCTGCTGCTATTCATTTACAGACACAAAATAATTTGCTATTTGTATTATTAGCATAGTTTCATAAATCTAACCCATTGAGCCCAACCGGTAATATCAATTAACATTAACTATTTGCCAGTTTATCAACGTCAATATTTATAACGGCTAATAATGAAAATTCAAAAAGTAAAGAACAGGTGGGAGAAACACCCTTCTGTGTTATGAGCGTTGATATGGCACAGTGTGTCCACCAGAGGGCACTCTGCAGCTTCTCTCTTAGTAACAGAAGTTTAGAACGCAACTTTGTGAAAGAAAAGTCATTATATATTCGAATATGAGTATACTCTACTAAGCAAGTAGTCTTAGTGCTTGAATTTGTCCAAAGAGAGACTAGAGACAACATAAATAAAGTGAAACAAACAAAACAGTCCCATACATGGAAAAAAGTTGCCCCAGAAACCCTTTCTCTGACTTTGTTGCTCACTCTACATAATATTGCTATATTTCAGAAAATAAATTCTATCATTTTCCATCAAGTAATTCAGAACGCAGCTTAGCTTTATGGAATGTACTTTTAAGAGATGGAGCTGATTTGGGAGGATTTTTTCTTCTTTTTTGTATTGCATGATTGTGTGTGTGTGTGTGTGTGTGTGTGTGTGTGTGTGTGTGTGTGTGTGTGTGTGTGTGTGTGTGTGTGTGTGTGTGTTTGGTTGCAAAAACGGACAGAGAAAAAGAGAGCTAGACAGAGGTGGTCAGATAAAAGAGACAGGCTCTGTAGGCTCCGTGTGAGATGGTCAGATAAAACATGACACTTCTCTTTGAGGTAGACCGTGAAAAAGGAAAGTAGAAAAGCAGGAAACATGAATGCCTCGTCAAAGCTTCGTTAAAACAATGATAACACTTGAAATGTGCTACTGTGCCTTGTGAGTGTTTCATCATCAAAAAGACAGAAAGGGGGGAAACTGTGGGAGGAAAGAGGGAAGATAAAAAAAAGAAGAAGAAACATTTAGGAACACCCCCAGCTGCCAAATTGGAAATTGAAGTGTTGGGCTAAATTTTTATATATATATATAGGAATTTAAGCATTTGTAGTAAACGTTGCTTTGAACTACTACATTTTTGTCATGCTTTCCACTCATTTCACTCATTCAGACCAGTGAATGAACAGTTTTGCCATCCTAAATGAGGATGTAGATCACCTTAAACATACTAATAATACCTCACTATAGATCAAATCTATCAGTATATTGCACTCTCTAAAGCTGTCCATCCTCTGATTACACAGAAACCATCCAAGCAAAGTGCATCGTGCATCCTTGAAGAGTCACCAGAACCCTGGTTTGAAAATATTGTGTATCCCTTAATGCTAAGCAAGGCAAAAATGCAAAACAAGTTAGGATAAAAGTGCAGAGCGAAGAAAAAAAAAATAGGTTGGAGCTTCAGGGGAGGCCATGCAGCTGAAAGCTCTCTGACATGATGATGCTATTTATTAAGAGTTATTTATGCAAGACTGAAGGGGTGATGGATAACAAAAGCATCGCCAAGGCTCTCCTTTGTTTTCAGGGTTAGTAAGTGTTCCATTGAAGCTCTATTGGATGGTCAGGCTCACATAGTTACAAAGGAGAAAATAAAAATGTGCATGTAAACACACACACACATACACACACACACACTCCATACGTACACTCATGCAAACCATGACCATGCTGTATGTGTCATGTACTGTATGTTCACCTAAGCCTGTGTTCTCCTTTGAGTATACAGTACTTGAAAGGTAATGCGGGCCCTTTAGTACATGTGTTTGCTTGCATGTTTTCACTAAGGAAGACTGAAGACTGACAGGGTCTCAAGGGAAGGCCTGAAATCTTTGACCTGAATACATATTTTCACATATTAGTGATGAGCGAGGGAGCACCAGTGAGACGTGACAAGGCCTGTTTTCCTGCTTGTTTACAGGTAATAAATACTCTCCACCATGAAGTTAGAAACCAGGCCAGGAGATCGTATAATATGGTCTATGGAGAAATACTCATCGACATTCAGCATAATTAACTTTACAGCTAGTGCTGTGTATGTGTGTTGACTTAGTGCTGTGATATGTGCTAGCAGCCTCATTTGGCAAAATATATTAGTAGTAGTGACAGTCATGTCATATGTTTTTTAAATTGTGAAATATTACAATACAAATAATGTTATAGTAATAATGCTTCCCATATAATAGCTACACATAATTTGAATTATACATTTTCATTTACAGCAATGTACTTTTAGTACTGTGCAGTCATTTCTGGTTTTTGTTTTTATATTGCCGCTGTTTGTGGTTATTGCTTACCCCTAGTGGTTATTACTAAAGCTGTACCGAATGCTTTTTTGTTTTTCCTTTTTTTTTTTGGCACCATATGCCAGTACAAGCTGAAGCATGATGACCACCACAGCAGAAAAGGTAATGCTGAGACATGATATATTTCAGGATTTGGGAGACAGACACTCTCTACTTTTAAGATCCAGCTTAAAACTTTCCTTTAAAATAAATGCTTATAGTTAGAGCTGGCTCAAGCTGCCCTGGATCTGAATCAAGGTTGCTGGAGGGGACTTCCCATCATGCACTGAGCAGTTCTTCTGCGCTAGCCTCTTTTCACTCCCTGTGCATTAGAAGCCACTACTGGGTCATTTCATATAAATATCAGTGTGGACCTTAACATCATGGCCATAATATTTTTATGCAATTTGGGAGATGGGTTAGCATAAAATGTTGTAAAAATGTGCTGATTTGAGACTGGATGTCATTAAATTTAGTTTTTTCTCTCCCATAATTTTATTTTAACCTTAACTCTGTGCTCTCATTTTTTCCCCCCTTTTCTTTCTGCTCACCTCCAACCAGTCACAGCAAATGGCTGAACCTCATTCTGTTATGCTTCCTGTTAAAAGGGAGTTCTTCCTTCCCACAGTCACCAAGTGCTGCTCATAGGGAATGCTCAGATTGTTAAGGTTTTTATTCTTTTGTAGAGTCTTTCCCTTAGAATATAAAGCACCTTGAAGTGACTGTTATTGTGAATTGGTGCTATTTAAAATAGAACTGAACTGAATTGAATATATTTTCACTAATTAAAATAAAATGAATATCCCAAAATTGAAAACGGAAGAGCTAGGCATTAAACATATTTGTAAATACAATAAGTATTTGGGTATAACTCCAAATAATATTTGTTCAGCACTATTTACCTTGACACATTTTCATTAGATTCATAACGTTTAATAATCCACCTCTCAGAATGCAGCTTAATGTGATGGACAAACTATTTGGGTGACTTTTTAAATATAATGCAGCACAGTGCACCACCTGGATAATAAACTTGAAGGAGAGTTATTACCTTTCTGGCAATGTCAACAAAAACAGAAAATGTAGAAGCTTTGTAAAGGTAGAGTTTATGACAGCAGTGTTGTCTTGGATTGCATTAGATTGCAATAAAGCACCATGTGAGTGTACACACTGTGCAAAGAAACACTGAAGTGCAGACAACCATGTAAGGTGATTTTCAAAATAAAGAGACTCCAAAATGAGAAATAATTGGCAGCATATTACTTTACGCACTGTACTTTTCACAAATGGCCCTGGTCCTCCTGAGAAATGAAGATTCTCCTAAAGCAAACAACATATAGGAAAAAGACAAGATTTATAAAAATCAGAAACAGAGAAACTCACTGTACCAATTTCTAGATTTGAGCTTAATAAAAGCTTAAGTTACATTTTGGAGGTTTTAATGTTTTTTATATATCGGGGGGGGGGGGGAATCTGCTAACAGAAACATTAAATTAAGCACTTCACACCATATCACATATTGTGCTGCTATATTTTCACCATTTTGTGATTTGTGCCATGTAAAGTCTTACTTGATGTTTAGAAGGGACCAAATTACTGCCCAAGCCTCTGTTGCCCTAACATCCATCTTTCTCTTTGTGTAGTGCAGGGGTTATTGTATGTTTTTTTCCTTGCTGTTAAACCGGCAGGTGTGTTCAGTTGTGATCGTCAGGAATTGGATATGAAGGGGACTGCCAACTCCAAGTATGACCTCATTAATTACATCTGTCAGTGATTCCCTGCAGATCTGTCTCCTGCTCTTCACATGCTGCCACTCAGCCAGCCAACCAGTCAACCAGTCAGTCAGGAAATTTTCTGCTGTGGGTTAGACAACCTGCCGGGCTTCTGCTCATAACACTGGCAGGTGGGATTGGGAAGAGGGAGTGGGAGAGAAGAGAAAAAAGAAAAGAGAGAAAACATTAAGGATGGGGGGTGAGACAGTGAGTGAAACAGATGAACACATTCATGCAGACTCACTTCCGTTTGATTGCTTAAAAATGCAGACACGCACACACGGACGCACACACGCGCACAGGCAGACACATCTTCTCAGTGCAGCCGGAAGAATTTGATCTTTATTTAAATCCTTAAATTATAGCTGATTAAAAATTCATGGAGAGCCGTTTATATGAAAGCTGGGTGCTGTGCAGGCTGCCCTGTGATGTCTAATTGGTCTGAAGGTTGCCAACCCTTTGAACAAGTCAGGACGGAGAGTTGCGGCTGCCTGTGTGCTTTGAATGAGGATGTGAGTGTTTACCACCCACCAACCCTTCATCTCTCGCTCTCTCTCTCTCTCTTTACTGTCCTGCTTTTGTGTACTGTACAATGACTGTTGAACCTCAGAAAGTTAGAGCAGAGAACATGCTGTATCTTTGATACGCTGTGATATTGTGGAAAGAACAAGATTTAGAGACACAACCTACATTTGTTTTAGCATTTGGACTATGCGCGTCATTTCTGGTGGCTTTGAATTGGGAGCTGTGGAAAATCATCTGCCTGTCTTATGACACTGGTGCTTTTTTGGAAGGGTTGCGGGAGGGGGGCTCCACTGCTGGAGGTCCACTACAGACTAGCTCATACCGAGTACGCGAGAAGCCCCATCTTCATTCCCCTCCTCCTTCTCCATTCTGGTGGCACATGCATACGCGAGCACACACATACAAACGTGTGCAGACATACTGCTCAATGGCAGGGCCCTCCTGCTGCCCCAAAGCATGGAATACCACATTTGTTTGTTTACGCCTCGTTTTCTTTCCCTGAACTCTATTAACATTTATATTGCAGCTGAAGGTGTTGGAAGTCCCTCCTGCAGTGGGGGGGAAACTCAGCTTAGATGAGAATGAGCTTCGGTCGAGCCTTCCTAGGCACAGACTTGTGTGTTTATACCTACATTATCCAGCTATTCCCCAACTGCCTCTTTTCCTGTCTTTTTTTCCCCTCTTTTTTCAGTTCATATCACCATTTGCTCCAGCTCGCCTCTTATGTGACTCTTTAAGCTTTTATCTCTCTCCAAGGTAAATTGATTGCTTGGAAAAAATAAAAAAAAAGGGAGGGAAAAAAAGTGGTTGGAAATGCTTCTGGATTGGGCAGCCTGATTAAGCATTAGCATATGAATAGAAGAGAGACAGCTCGCCATGTCAGAGGAGGAGGAAGTGTTATGGGAAACATCCGCTAGACATCTGTGTTTCAGATGTTTCTTGCCAATTTTAACACATTTCATCGCCGATCTGTGGGGGTATTCCGAGCAGACATTTCTAAGTCACACTGCTGGGATTTTGCTATTCAAGCAGGATTTGGTAGCACATTCTTGTACTGTCATTTTGACATGCTCCGCCTTCCTCTCGCTCCACAAGCAGGAGGAAAAAAACTCCACAATGATTTCATACACTGTTAAACAAAGAAATGACAAAAAGGGGTATAAATGAGCTGTGCATGATAAACGATTGTTGACAATATTTTTCTGTGTAGCCTCTCCTAGCCTCAAAACCAAGGAAAACTGATAAAGCTTGTCACACATGGCTGATGTCTGTTATGTTGATCTTCCTTGCATGCTAGAGCGGCATCAATTAGGCCCAAATACTGCAGGTCATAGATCTGTATCTTTCTGTATCTGTCCCTGTGACCCAGCGGCTAGGCCTACAGCAGGGATCCAGTGCTCTGTTTGATAGCTTTGCACGGGGGGGTGGGGGTGCAGACATCAACCCTATTATTGTGCAGTGCTTTATTTATTTATTTTTGGGTTGTATGTCTGCTGGCTACTGCCTGTGCTTACCTTATGTGAACCACACAAATGTGCTCACTGGCTGCTATAAATTGTCACTATTTTGGGTTTCTGGGTCATTTTCGGTATCCAGTGGAGAAAGGGCTGTGCAATTCTTGCTTTTTGTCAGTGCCTTACTGATATGCGGATAACAGATTATTGACAACTACTAGTTCAATGATATCCAAATTGAACATTAAATTTGATGTGACAGTTATTCTTGCTTTGATATACACATTTGGCACACTCAGAGAATAGGGGTATTTTTTCAACTAATGGTAGACAACCTAAGCATGCTTGTGTGCTCCAACTGCAAAATCAAATCATCTTAAGGAAATATATTTTAGATGCAAATGCTATTTGGTAGTTTAAGTATAAAGATGATGTAGATTATGATAGATTGCAGCATTAAGAAAACATTTTTTTTTCTCTGTATCTACAACAGTGAACTGATTTGGGTTGTTTTTTTTCTCCACAGTTTATTTTTAGTATTCTTATGTGCTAAGATGGAAGTTGAATAACAAGTTAATGTTACTGGTCTTCTGTGCTTTCTAATACCATTAACAATAGAGAGCCTGGAGGAATGCGGGGCTGGGATTGCATCTCTTAATGCAAAATGTAACATACATATATTGCTGCGTGGCCTGTGCACTCAGAGCCACAAAGTTGTGCCTGCAGCCTAACTGTAGTGTGTGTCATTATATAAGGTATATTATACGTAAAAGATGTATCCGTGTATTATATCCTCAATACAGATAACATATTCGCATGATGCTGAATTTTGTGTTCTGAGAAGAAGCTGTATTTTGTTTTGTGCATAGGTTTATTCAAGCGTAACCCATGCTGGAGACTTCTGGTTCAGCCTTTTCCCAAAATCATGAGTCATGTTTTGCAGTCAGAACACAATTTTTTTTTTTCTCGCGTCATCTTTCCACTCCTGCATCCTCCACCAGCTGTCCCTGCATCCTCAGAGTTCACTTTGGGTAGGTCTTGTGCTGTCAGGCAACTTCTGGTTTGTTCTGCTCTTTAGTTCCCTGGGCTGAAACACACAGAAGTATACACATGCGCCCTTGCACACAGGCATTTAGAGAAAATATAGTGAGAGTCCTTTTGTGCTTTTCTTGACTCCACCGTGCACTTCTTCAGCATTTTAGGACGGATTCCTACAGCCAACAGCAATGTGTCACTTTCCTTTGATTTGATAATTTGCATTGGTTCCTTTTCCCAGACTGCTCAGTGTCAGCATCGCAGCAAACAAATATCCTCCTAACATAGCATGTCATGTATACTCCTAGATATCTCTAATATTTAATAACCTTAGTATTCATGTTGCTTTTCCCCCCCACAAAATGATATTATGTATATGCCAAGTATGTCATTCTGCAATACCATTGAATATAAATGATTATAATTATTAATAATTTAATGATATAATTTTTTTTTTGCATTAAAATGGTATTTAGTCACTTGCATCCAAAATAAAAAGCTGAATTCAGTTGTTAAAATGACATAGAAATGACAAGCCCCAAAATGTTCTTCTATTGTGGATTTGGAGGCAGGACTAGACCGAGCAGTATAGGTGATCTGCCATGGCCTCATCTAATCTGATTTGCATGCCAGAGAGAATTATGTAATTGGCATTTATGCAGAACAAAGAAGGATCAGCTCATGGAAAAGAAGGGTTTTCATGTAGAACTGTGTGTCTAAGCCTGTTTTCTGCAGCTTTCTGCTGCCTACGGTTGGCTACTGCATAGACAGACAAGAAATGACTGTTGTGTGGGACTGTTTATGTTTGTATCATACACATGGATGATGTGTTGTATTAGTGCACAACAGTTTGGCACATGGCTTGCAACAAGGGGGGGATATATTGGAAGCCTACCAGATCTTTCACATATGCTACCTCGAATTTGTAAAGCTTTTAACTCTCCTGTAATTATTATGTACCAGTCTCAAGACTCAGCCTTGTGAATAGAAATGGCACAGGCTCAAAGCTCAACTACATTTAAAAAATAGCTTTAACAGCATGTTATGGTTTTAGACATGCTGTTGTATTACATTCAGGATTTTTAGCCTTTTCTACATTATACACATTAAAGAGGATATTGTTTCCTTTTTTAACAAATTAATGGAAGTTCAACATTTCCCCCTGAATGTCTATTTTATGTTTTAGTTCAGCGTACCTCTCAGGTCATTTATCATACCTTTTCCATATACCCCAGATTTTTTTTTTTGATGGGCTGTTTATGGTGTTTGTAGCTTTAAATCCAAATTGGCTGCTGTTGCTCCCGCCTCTTTCAGGAAGAGTGCTTGAGTGACAAAGAGGAGCAGCCAATAGGAGCAGTGCTTCAGCACCAGTTCACACAGGCCAGCCGGCATAGACGTGAATGAAGCATTATGTCATCTTCAAGTTTCAGTACAATAGAATAGTTACAGCAAAAATGTCATGTGTTGTTGTAATCTAAAAATCTGTATTTTAGTACCACAGAGCAAAGGCCTGAAAAATGATAGAAAATATAGTAAATGGCCCAAATTTTATATCATCATTTCACACTCTTTCTATTTGAATAAAGAATGTGGAAAGTGTTGTTGGAGTTCTGCTATGACTCCATCAAGATGTGTTATATCTGACCACAGAGAGTAGGAGCGATGAAAATCAAACGGGCTGGTAAGCGGCCAGCTAAGTTTTGCTTGCTGTGAAGATTAAAAGACAACAAGTAAACAACAGTAACCCACACCCACTTGTTGTTTTTTGGTTTCAGACTGGTCTTTCACAATTTCTTATTTTGCCTGTGTATTCCAATACTGTACAGTGCATTAAATAGCTCTGGTTTGTGGGAATAAGTTAATGTAACATTAGCCACTACACTAGCCACACCACATGCTAACATTTTAACAATTTCCCTGTTTGTGAGACTAAATACTAAAGTTTTTAGTGAATACTACATCTTGGCATTTTCTTAAACTGAGGTAATCTTTTAAAAAGTCTTTATGAATATTCTCTGGCAACAAGAGCTCTTTTCTTTATTAATTCTTGTCGTGTAACTTTTTATTGGCAAAACAGCTCCTACACAGGCAGTTTCTCTTGTGTAACATGCTGTAAAAGTGTAACAACAACAACAACAACAACAAAAAGTACTGTACACAGCAATTTTAATTTCAGAGTGAAGGGGTTAGCAGTAGCATATATATCCTGCTGCTGTTACTTGAAATTAATGTTATAATCTTCAATGAAGTTTTTATCACTTTTCTTATGCACGAGGAAATTAAATTCATTAAACAGAGCCCTCTGGATATGAAATGCTGTAAAAGAGGCAGTTTAAGTGACATAAGGTTTCTTTTAAAGATATTAACCGCTCTTCTTTCCAACTTTTTTTCTTTCTTTAGCAGCAATAAGCAGAATTCCAAGTGTCTTTTTTTCCTTCTACTTCTTTTTGCAAACATCAGATACATAATTACAGATACATAATTACGAAACATTAACCCACAGTTTGCATTAGTTAGAAGAGGGAAAAGTATAACCTCTCTGAAGTAGAGCATGTGGAAATGATGTTTTCCATCGTACATACAGCCCCATATTTATCAGCGAGTTTCCATTTTCAGCCGTTCAGCTATTTTTGTTTTTGTTTTTTTAAAACATTGGTTGTATTTGAATGTATTTTGCCCACTGTAAGGAAAGCAAGAGCACAGCCTGACTCATGAAGAAGGATTGATAAGCTGGATAACTGTGCTGAGTAACACCTGGAACTCCCCCAAATCTGGAACATGGCCCTAGGCCAAATCTCCCGCAGTGAGCGTGAGACTCATGCAATGGACTCTAATCTGACACACTCTTCCCGCACCTCCTGTTTCTCACGCTATGAATTGTTGATGTCAGTGTTGCTGTTTTGTGTGTACCAGCCTAGTCAGACACTACACTACTGCCACGGTTTCACCTGATTGAGAGCGAGCTGTCAAATTCAGGCTGGACCGTTATTAGTCTGCCCCGGTCCTCCTCTTACTGTGTTTTGTTCAGTCACGTGCATTTATGTAAATGACGTTACGCTGCACAGCTGAGAGAGCACAGACAGAGGGGAGAAAAGGGGTGACAAAGAAGCAGTGTATTCAGAAATATGAATAGTTGAATCTTTGGAAGTATTGCTGTTGCACTGGCTCCATTTTATAAAGGTCAAAATATTTGCAGGACAAAAAAGGCTCATTTTTTTCACTGAAACGGAGAAGTAAAGGTAGGGAAAGTGAAAGAACAGGAGGAGGATGTGGTAATGCTTTAATAAGCTTTTATGACCCTGTAAAATCGGGGCTTTATTCTCATTTGTTTAAATATAACTAGATTGTAGCTCTGTGGGGGGAAAAAAATGCACCGTACCTGCTATCATTTTAACAACCGAAACACTCAAGAGGAGAAAATTTGTCTTGTTGGTGCAAGCACCAAAATGCTCTTTTCCTTCTTTTTTGTAATATTCATAGCCTGAGCTTGTTTATCTTGTAAAATTCAGCTTATAAATGCAGTGCCTCTTTCTGGGGTGTTCTTTTTATAACTCGGCCCAAATTTCACTGTGGTCTTTCCCAGACTTTGAGCGTTTCCTTTTAGTGACATTTGACGTGTCTGCATTTTATCTTAATAGCACACACATATATATAGGTATATATATATATATATATATATATATATATGTGTGTGTGTGTGTGTGTGTGTGTGTGTGTGTGTGTGTGTGTGTGTGTGTGTGTGTGGAGGCGTAACAGAAAACAACTTTAAGCTAATATATGAAAATGGCTTATCCTTTCAAGTATCCTTGAAAGGATTTCAAAGCTGAAATTGCTCTAGAGATGCATCAATCGAACTTTTTCCAGTTCCGGTCTGATCCAGCTCGGCTTATGATATCTGCCGATACCAAGTAATGATCCAATACCAGGATTAAATTAATAACATGCAGTCCTCACTTTGAGGAAGAGACTGGAAATCATTCTTTTTTGTTTCAGGCAACGTCAGGTTCAACTTAAACACTGATTTTTCTAACTTCATAAAATAAAATGTAGTAAATAAATACATCAGAGAGCATACACTTTTGAATTGGCATTTATTAGTACAACAATAAATGGCAATAAGGCAAAAACAAATAAAATTAAAGTATTTTTTTTCCTGCAGATTAATTTGCACTGGTGTCATTTCAAGTCAAGTCATCAACCTGCCATTTACAGTCACAGTAGCTTCTCCTTTACTTCTCTCTTTCTTTGCACACTTAATTTTACTGCTTCCAAAAGCATTCAACAAAGGCCACACCAAACGTAATGACAGTGAGAGCGAAAGCATTGTCCTCTGAGCTCTTCAGCTGTTTGAATTCTTTTAACTGAAAGAGTCAAAAGATTTAACTGAAATCTGCAGTTAAATTAATAAGTATTGCAAACATATACATAAAAGCTGCTGGTGGAGCCACAGTGAAATCTGAAACAACAGGTAACTGAATTGAATGGTTTAGCCACTGAATATCTGGTCCAGCTTTTTCAGTCAGGATTTGACCAGTATATGATCCAAATATCAGTGCATCCATACGCTACACTTATGTGGGTTCTCACAAAGTCAAGTAGATCCGACTAATGTATTTTGAGAAAAGCAAAGAGCACTCCCATATGGACACACACAGATTACAGCCATCCGAAAACCTCCCATTGCAACCCTGTCGACTACTTGTTTCATTTCAGCTTAGTGTGAGAGTCTCCACTCATTAATGGATAAACTAGTTTCTCTGTTATCCTCTGCTCTTTGTTTCACCTTGTCTTTTTCATAAAATGTGCATGTGCACACAAAATGTACTCAAAACATGAGAACCCACTTTAAAACAACTTCCCCGGCCATTCTTCACTTTTTGTCCCCACATTTCATTCTCATTGCTGTGGTATCAAATACAGTGGTGGTTTTTTTGTTGTTGTTTTTTTTGTACCCTGAGTATTGGTGTCGTGAGAACTCATACTACGGAGGAATGCTTATAAAAGACATCTTATCCTCACATTTTTATGCAGCGAGAAAGTGCCATTTTTTAATATGCAGGGTTAATGTTGGCAAGGGGCAGATTTTAACCCCCTTGGTACTTTTTCTTAACCTAATCAAGTAATGTTAAGTGCTTGAACCTAACTGTCAACTTCCAAATGGCATTTTGCCACAGCGCACCAACACCAGAAAACGCCTTCTGGATATATCTGCAGTGCTGGCACAAGTACTCGTCCCTAGTAATATACCTGCCAGCTGTAAAAAGTGAACTTGTGCACCTTTGTATTCAAGACAAGAAGCTATTGCAGGTTTTTTTTGTATAGCACATTGAATTATGTTGATGTTTGGATTATGCTTATGACTACTCTAATGCCTATATGCTTGTTTTATAGCTAATTAGTTTTTATTCTTACTCTGAACACCAATAGAGTGCCAAGTCCTGTAAAACCACAAACAAGTGAATAAAGCTATATAAGGTGGAGAGTGACAGCATGAGTTGGGGTACACTGGACTTTAATTCAACAGACAACCAGAGATCAGGTTTTATCTTTTTCTTACAAGTGTACTCCAGCTAAAATATTGTTAATGCAAAATATTTTTTTTCCTCTGTTATTCAGCATCCAGTCCATCAGAAATGATCAGTATTTTAACACGCTCAAAACCCTTGAAGTATCAGAATTAACCCCACTTACCCTCACAGTGCACACCTTTGCCACAGTGCAAAGTTCAGGCCAGAGGCTAGGTGGCCCGGCTGTGCAACTGTGAACCTGTGTTGATCCGTTTCTGGTCTTTAAAATACTGAGCTGTCAGTAGGAGTCAGCTGAGGTAGTTTGTTCTGCTCACCACTCAATGGACATGTTTCATTGGCACCTTGCTGGAGGTCAGCAGCAACCTGCAGCCAGAACTGTGGGGGTCAGGCCAGGCTACCTAGGTTTAGCTGGAGAGTGAATTACTCTGTAGGCGGGGCAGGTGGGCTGAGCTGAGGCTTGGGGCTGAGATTGTGGCCCAGCAGTATTTCTGAAGTGCGTGTGTGTGGACTGCATGGAGAAATCCATTTGACCAGTGTCACACAGCACAGTTTATACGCCTGGTGTGGAAGAGCTGCTTGGAACTCTTTTCTCCACAGATTCTTCAACCAATAACTATTCTGTAGGCTGCCATTGAAGGATTAGGACTAGAGCTCATCAAAGAAAATAGCCTGGTCAGTGTGACGTGCCATTTTAAAGTGGCTGAATATTTTAAGAGAGTCCTCTTCCTCAGAGGAAATGAAATACAGACAAAGAGTGGAGAGCAGGAGGTTTTTGTTTGCTTCTGCCAGTGCTTAGGGGCAGAGATGGAAGATTTGGAAATGTGAAGTAGATTGTTAGGGAGTGAGGCAGTTGGGGCCCATTTTCACCACAGCTGAGGCCTCCACTAGCCACAAGCAGTTTATATAATTCCAGAGATGATAGAACAAAATATCTTCCACCACACAAAGATTTTACTCCCTTCTCTTCCTCCCAGCTTTTTTATATCTCTTCTGCTTTGCTCCAGTCACCTCCTATCAGCGCTCACTAGCAGCATCAAGGACAGTACAAAGGATTGCAGGATCAGTACTCAGAGACAGGCACAGTGCAAAACCATGTAAAAAGTAGCCTTTTACAGGACACATAGTCGGGATCATTGTGCTTGCTCTGCCATGCATCACCTGCTACTAAATGATTGTGTATTGTGGGCTCAGTGGATGTGCGTCTACGTAACTTGGTGCTCGCTGGTCAGGATTGCCTAGGAGCTATATCCACGCCATGGAGAATGAGTTGGTTGAGCTGTGCTACTGAGCTCTTCTGAGCATGCTTAAGAGCTGGGAATTATTCCACTCATTTCTGGGTTCCTGTGAAGCATGACAAAAAAACTGAAGTGCTTCATGCTCACCCAATTCCCTTCCTGAGAGGAGCCGAGAGGCTAGGGGTTTAGAAGTCGTTGAGCAAACACTCACCATGATGAACATTAATTACATCAATTAAGTGGACCACAGCCATTGTCTGGGGTGCCTAAAACCTTGTGTCAAAATGCATTGACAGACCCCAACAAAGAGATACAGTGTGTGTGTTTGTGTGTGTGTGTGTGTGTGTGTGTGTGTGTGTGTGTGTGTGTGTGTGTGTGTGTGTGTGTTGCTTTATGATGCTCCTTTCACAAGTTAGAGTGGTTTGATCGGTAGTTCTTACCATAAGCCATAACTGCGAGATGCCGTAACTGCGGTGGTTGCTCTGTTGTAGGCAGAATACCAATTTTGAGTCTTGTTACTCGTTGATGAAATGAAATTTTTCCTTTTATCATGCACACAGCTTTTCCACTACTAATTCATCACTTTTCACCCACTATGCTTGATAGATGGCAACAATCTATCTAAGCCACTGCATCTTTTCGTTTATTCTTCTTTTGAACTCGGACACCTCAAAGTTAGTTTTGTGTGTCCATAACAAACCCTGGTCCAGTGTCTGTGATCTTTTGTCCATCTTTTTATTGGTTAGTCTCATATATGGATATTTCTATGTATCCAACATCATGAAGTCTTCTCTTCAAGTGAACTGCTAAGACTCCTGTTTTATGGGCAGTCTTTTAAAAAGCTGCCAGAGAGTCCAGAGATAGACTTCTCATTTTGCTTAGTTGTGCAATGGTACCAGTGCCAGTTTTCATTGTTCAAGAAGGAATATCCTTCTTTTCTCAGGGCAAAAATACTCAGAGTATATAGTTTTTCTAATTATCACATTAAAAAAATGAATTGGTAAACTTGGATTAGGGACATAGACTGCACGCAAAGATGGCTATGTCTTTATATAAAGCTTTAGTTTCCAGGTCTAAAAAAGAAGACCATATTCAAGTGCTACAAAATGTACAAGTGCCTTTCTTGTAATGGTCAGCAGGGGACGAATCCTCTGGTTGCAAAGCAATGAAACAAAAATAAACAAAAACTCCCCCAAAGGGGGGATGGGGTATTAATTTATCTCCCTCGAACTCTGGCTTAACACATTAACACATTCCAGATAATTTTATGGCCTCAGTTGCAACATTCTTATTAAGTATTACTTGTTGTTGTTCATTTTTTTTTAATGCTGGGTGCCCATTAGTGGGCTTGACATCTCAAAACATTGATCATTCTTGATGAATGATTCCATGAATGATTAATTGTTTCTTTATAAAAACGTGCTGTTATTATTTATAAAAAAAAATAGGTTGTTTATACATAACTCTTTGTGTTTGAGTTGAAGTATATTCTATACATGTTCAGGCATAATTAGCATTATTTACAGATTTAAATCAAATATCTATATTGACTTTGATGCTTAGATCTGTTTAGATTTAGCAATTCTCTGTTAGTGTGTGAAAAAGATGTTTAAGCCCTGTATTAGTCTATTAAGACCTTGAGATTGTTTAAGTGTGAATTATGTTGATATTTGTTTTAAAGTAAATCATGCTCATATTACATAGTTTGATATAAACAAATACCTAATAAAAGTGAGATAATACACAAATCTAGTCTTCCATAAAGTGTGACAGACTAAAGTCACCTCAGCAGCAGCAGCAGCAGCTCACAGCATTTCGAATGACACAGAGAGCTGAACACTGCATGGTGTGCTGACTTTTTAATAGGGAAGAGAGTCCTTACTGGCTTCCTCTCATGGGAAAACTGACATTCTTGTCCGGGAGGTGAACAGCAAAAGGCTTAAATGTCTAACAGCCAAGATACTGCCAACAGCAAGTTGAATTCATATTTCTGAAGACACTGACTGCCCGATGACCTTGGTACTGAGGCCAAATGATGCACACTTACAGTTGTTTTTTGTGCAACTGCAGTGACCCTCATGATTAACTTTGTAACACACTGAATTGTGTCTCTATGACGCTGCATTTGCGGTACTTACATGATTAAACAAACTTGCTGTCAGTTTGTCTAGTATGCGGCTGAATTCATATTTATGTGGTGCTGTTATTGCCAGTGTAAATAAAAGACCGCTTAAACCATTTCCATGATTATATATTTAATTAAAGCTGCGGTTAAACATTTATTTTCACCATTGATTAATCTGCCACTTTTATTTTTAATTAATGATTTCTCCTTTTGTCTGTAAAATGATAGGGGGCTTGGAAAAAAAATGCCCCCTCATAATTAGAGGCAGAGGTGACTGATTGCTTATTCTGCCCCCCCAAAAAACAAAGTCAATCAATCAGTTTATTAGGATATAAAACAGAGAAAAGCAGAAAGAGCACTCAAACGTGAGACGTGAGAACCAGTGGACAAAAGTGACACAAATGAGTAATCACTAATCCATACAGTCACTGATTTAATTTTTACTGACTACTGGAGAGCTACTCTTTTCAGCTTGAATATTAATTGCATTAAGTGTTCAGGGATAGACTGCTCAGTGAGAATTGTCAGTTTTTCCCTGGATTACTTCTTTGTAACAAAATATGCAACACAAATATGCAATGTCTTCTCTTTTACAGTGGTTGTGACCTCTGAACTTGCAGTGTCTATCTAGTTGAACACAAGAAACCTGTGAAATATATTTAGCTTCTGTGAAAAAAAAAATCTCGAATCAAACTAAACTGAGTACTGTTCTGAGTTGAGTTGATGTGACATATAAGAAGCTGCAGTTTTAGAGCATATTCCTCCATTTATGATCGACCTTCTCCTCCTCCTCTTCGTCTCTCCCTGCTTCTGCTATCGTATCACTCTCATGGCCACATTTCAAGAGATGGAGGTTCCACAATGATTAGCTACATTGTTTTCCCACTCACCCCACCATGTGTGAATGAGAGAGATGGAGAGAGCCAGGGGGCTGGGTGGGTTGTTGTGGGTGGGAAGGTAAGGTGCGCAGAGGGCCTGTTACCAAAAAACCCCACAAAAAACACATTATTGTAATTGGAAGTTAAAATCCCATTTGTTTTCCCCTCTAGTGCTTACTGTCATGACTAGGGGGGAGAGGGGAGCGGGGGACTTGTTTTAAAAATTAACATTTGGTATCAATGTCGGGTTCACGCAAGAGAACATCAACCTTCTGAAAAGGGTGCCACTCAAAGCAGCTGAAGTGGGGGAGATGATTTACTATAGGAAAAACACGTTTTGGTTCTGATGCACAACCACAGCCACTCGGTGTCTTGTCTGTAGCCTCTGGTTCAAAGGCGAATGTTGCTTTATGAACATGATAGTTCATTTCGCATTCATATCTTCACGATGTAAACTAAACGATGTAAAAAGACATTTTTTGAAAAGGACCAGCAAAAGGGGCACAATCACAAATATGCCTCGAGGGGCTATGCAGTCTTCATCACATGTGACATTCTCTGTTCTAAGACCCTCACAAAGCCAAATAAACTTCTGAATGAGACATCTTTCCATAAGTTACTTGAGGTACATCCAGTAAATGGCACATGAACAGAAAGCAACATATTAAACTCGTGATTTTCTCATATTTGGGATAAGCATGAAAAAAATCTATATGAAGAATATGATCTTGGATGATCACTTCTAGTTATCTAGAAAAACACACAGGAGCTAAGCTACATCACTTTCTCTCCAGGATAAAGCATGGCAAGAAGACAAACAAAACAAATGACCAAAAGGCAAAACATAAGCCCGCCATTCACACCCACAGTAGAAGGAAAGAAACACACAGAAGGGACAGGGAAAAAAGAACAACATGAACACACAGGAATGAGAGAGTAGCTCAGTAACTGATTCTCCTGCAGGATGAAGACTCAGATCCACAACAGCTAGGCTGAAGCACCAACATCCGCGAGTGAGAGAGAGCATATAATCCAGTAGTTTCCCTTTCTGAGGTTTCTCTCAAATTTTTTGCTTTCTTCCTGTGTGTGTGAGGCTAAACTATACAAGTGAAACAAAAAACACTTGACTTGGCTTGTTGTAATCACGCAGTAGAAGGCAAAACTGTAAAGTTTGAGGTCCCTCATACTGGTGCATGTTCAGGGACAGGGAGGGGGCAGCAGAGACCCAGAGTAGATTTGGAGGCACCGTAGTGTAAATAACAGTTAAAAGCAACTGCAGGCTCCTGACTCTGCCTCCTGCCTGAATGAAAATTCGAATTATGTTACTGAGTTATCCCTTGCTTGACAACTGCTGGTTTGGGTTTAAAAGGTCAGCTGGAGGAGTTCATTGAGTTCACATCATTATCTGTCTATCTATAATAACACAGTAATCACATATATATAGTGGCATTGTTATCAGTGTTACCTCCTCAATGTTTGCACTCAGTTGAACCTCTCGCAATGTATATATCTTCAAGGTCAGCTAAAGCTTGTGCTTTAAACCTTTGTATAGATAATTTGAAACACGTATTTGCATCCATATTTAGAAAAGTGCTGAAATGTGTTCAGTGCATACAGTACAACAGAGCCCGTTTCGTATGACCTACTATTTTAAAGTATGTGTTTTAGAGTATTTTTGTATTTCAAAGTGTGAATGGATCATCTTGGAACGAGATTTATTCCATCTCTCTTCATGTTAAATGACTTCCAAAGCTCCAGAAAGGCAAGCTGTGCCTCATAACCCCAGAGTGAGTTTTTGATATCCAGTCATGTTTGCAATATATCGTCTAGGAAATTTGTTAAATGTCCATAACGTGCTTGCTCAAATGTCCCAGATTTGGCCAAAAGCAAGCATCTAATTAGCATAATATTCATATTTCTGAAAAGCTCTTAAGAGCACTTCTGGCATTGTCCATTTCTCTTATTTGCCTCTTATTGCTATAATGTTTGCTTAATGCCTGGCCTGTGCCTAGCGATCGCATGCTGTGCTCATTGTGAATGCAGTGTGAATGTGCTGTTTGGGTATGGGCCCATGCATCTCCAGGGTCCTATAATCAGCTCTAAGCTGCTTCTATCAATCTTCATAACTGTAGTGGGTTGAGGAGGGAAGTGCAGCTAATCAGCTCTAACCGGCCCCATGTTCAGCTTGACTGTCACTGTTATAGCAAGGCCATATGCAAACATTGTCCCTTACATGCGTGTCCCTTACTCACATCTTGGCCATCTCACAGGGCCATTCCACAGATGGCCGGCTCTAGCTGAAGTCAGGTTTTGAAAGGGCCTGTGACTTTCACTGAATAGCTGTTAGTGTAGGTTAATATAGGAGTGGTGGCCCTGCAGCGGTGGCAATCACAGCTCTGATCAGAGCCGGGCTTCAAAGACGTCTGTGCAAGTTGAAGCCAGAGTTGTCATTAGCTTCTGCCCTGTGCTTGACAGCCCTTCCCCTCCCCCCCAACTCCTTCTTCCTGTCTCTCTCTCTCATTCTTCGTCTTTGTCTCCCTCTTATTGCTCTCATTTTCTGCCCATGTGCAAATGGCTACTGTAATCCTGGGCCTGGGCGCTCTGGCCTGTCACTCCACATTTGCACTAAGCATCTTTCCTTCTCTCATCTCCTTTGCCCTAATTGTATTGTAATAAGCAATTACAGATCTATTTATGCACACTAGATCTGAGATTGGGCCACTTTTTAAGAGGCTGTATAGGGGAGTGGAAGTGGACCGAGCGGCGCCCCCTCACCCTGAACTTACAGCTGGGACAAAGACGGCACTGCTGCTAATCGCTCGGCTTTCCCTGTTTCTCTCGCTGATGTTCTAATCCCGCATTACTATCTGGTGCTCTCCTTCTGTTTTCTATCCTGTGCAGAATGCCCTCTAAAGCAAAAGTGATTGTGCTGTTGTTTGTTGTTTATTGGCTGTGTTTTCTCTTTGTGAGTCAGCTCTAGTGATGCAAATGAACAGAGGCAGTGTTTACCTGGACTGGCCATGTTTTCCCTGCGTGTGTATGTTTCTGTGTGTGTGTGTGTGTTTGTGTGAGTGCGTGCGTGTGCATCGTGCCTGCACAACGTCTAGGCCTTTGATCATACTACATCGCATTGACAGATGCTCTCTGGTGCTTTCTGGTTGCTTATGAACGAGGCCACAGTCAGGATCTGAATGCCAGTAATTATATCTTGCTGTCTTGCTAGAATGATAAGAATTGTGGCTTATACAACAAAGTGCGATGGCTTTTTTCTATCTGTCCCATTATTTTTAGGTATGAGAAATGACATCGAAATCCCCTGTCTGTTTCCTCCCCGTCTGGGGCTCTGTGTTTACAGCTGTTTGCGAGCCTGTATATGTGAGAGGTTAGGGCCATGATAAAGGCTTACACCTTGTAATCATAGCTGGATGTGTGATCTCAGCGACCTGCCTGCGAACTGGCTTGGAGAATGGTGTGCATGCGTCGTGTGTTTGTGTGTGTTGAAGAGGAGTGGGCGGTGACTGATGCCAACCAACGACAAATTTGGAGTATAAGCTAAAACCAATCATCAGAGTTAAGAGAAAGAACTGGGTATTGTTTAGAGATTAGATTGGTTATGTGAATTTAATTTGGTTTTTTAAAGGTGTTCTGGGTCAGGTATTCAGGTATGATGACATTTCGATATTTTTTGTAGAGTATACTTGCAAATCGTTAGTTGTTACATTTGAAATATTCTTACAGGGAAGAACTGCTGTCTAAGCCACAATTCTGTAGCTGACGTTGAGTTGAACACATGATTATGTCATCACATGAATGTACCTTCCTGTTGTGTCAGCTCAAGGCTGAAGGTCCAACTCACAAATTTTTGCATGCTGTTTTCCACCTGACCAGAAGACAGGATTCATTTATCTAAAATTAATACATTTAAAATAAATTTATTATTGTTATTTATTGATATATAAACATAAAATAAACATATTATTATATAGTAAACATAACATTCCTGATAAAATCAGTCAGTCTAAATTAAGAACACAGGCATTGGCTCTCTCCTCCATCATTTTCCTCCCTCAGTCTCTTGTTGGCTGCCTGCAGCTACCGCTGCCAGAGAGCTAGCAGCTAGTAGCTAAGTTTAGAATAATTTACCAAATTTAAAGACAGCTGCAAATTAGCTACCAGTTTGTCTCTGATCGCTTTCTTTGTTTGCAACAAATCATGTTTTTGTATTTTGTGCTGTTGTCATATATATATATATATATATATATATATATATAAGATAAGATAAGATAAGATAAGATAACCTTTATTAGTCCCACACGTGGGAAATTTGTTTTGTCACAGCAGGAAGTGGACAGTGCAAAAGTTATGAGGCAAAAATTAGAATACAATAAGAATAAATACAGTACACAACTGTACAGAATAGAATAAAATACTATATACAGTAGAATAAAATAAAATAAATATACAATAAGATAAAAATAGAATACAAATACAAATACTATATACAACTGAGTAAAAAATACAACGATGACAGAAAGGATTATTGCACTTTATATATATATATATATATATATATATATATATATATATATGTATATATGTATATATGTATTAGTAAATATAGTACATAGTAAATTAATGTATTTATTACCTGCATTTTTAAGCAGGTAACAGGATAAAGGACTCACGAGTTTGAGGCTTCACCTTTCTCGCTTCTCAGTCAATGGAGCGTTGTTATATGTTGATAAACTGAATTGCATTCTGTTGCTTCCCAGTGCTTGCTAACTGCTAATCAAAGCTTGGATAGCTTGCCTTGTGAGTGAATGGTTGTTGTTGCTCCAATAGTCACACCAGCCAAGATAACTCCCTCATCTTCAGTCACCTTCATTGGCAAACATTAAAGCACATTTAAATTGAAGTCTGACCGATTTATCGACAGGCCAATATTAGATAAATGCTGATCTTTCACAATTTGTAACGGCCACTAAAGGAAAATTTAGGAAGTAAAGAGACGGTTGTCAATTACGCGTTGACACTGCGTAAGTTGTTTTCGGAAGGGACACAGAATAACTAGCTAAACAAAAGTAAAAAATAATGATAAGTAGCATAATGATGCATAATGATATGTTAGGGAAATTTGTTTTGTGCATATCTTGAAGCCTGTAGAGATTTTAAATCGGTGACTTTTATTTTACACTTTTTTTTTACACAAAAATGTGTAGAATTACCAGAAATATCAATCAACAGCATTATAACATTTAGAAATAAGATTATACAGATTATAAAATAAGATTAATACAAAAAGAAATATGTTAAATGCACATATAAAGCAAAGAGTGATTGCTTTCCAAGGATTATATAGCAATAAATGAATTATTGTCAGGGCTTTACTATGTGTACTGAGAGAGACTGTTTGAATTGGGTGTTTTAGCAGCAATGAGGGAGTCTCTTTCAAAAGAGGGTGTGGATTTGATAACATGACAAAATAAGTGTACTACAACAAGTTTTTTGAATTAAAAAGAAAAACAACAACAACAAAAGATGCCAGCATGTTAAGTTTCTTGTAAAACTGTTTTAAGGAGTTCTACTCAGAGGACTAACATATGGGAGGACAGAATGGAAATTTATGCAAATAGGTGCTGCCCCTGATTCATCACTGCAGACTGACCACGGTGGCAGAGGAAATTGAGTCTGAAATTTTACGTCTGGGAAAAGCAAGTGTAAAATCTGCAGCGGTGTTTTTATTGCACGCATAGTGGACAGTTAGGATTGGAACAATGAGCAACAGAGACACACAAAGACATGCACATTAAAAAATGTATTATGAAGTTATTTCACTGGAGCTCTCGTTTATTTATTTTACCTTTCTGTGTCCTCTTCTTTAACATAGATGTGGGGGGAGGGGTGGGGGGTTAATAGCTCATAGCAGCTTCAGTCCCGTTTAAGTTCCAAGTTAGACCCTACATCTTCCACACAGATTTTTCCCAACTTATTCAATCACTGATGTTTTTGTTGAGATTAGGACATTTGACTGTTGCTTGCAGTCCCAAACGCACCATCTCTACAATCAGTATTCAAAGTGCAGCAGAAAGATACTAATCTCTAAAATTGTCCAGACATGCACCACACGCATCACAACAATCAGACACTAGACTTCATGGCACTTAATGCAAAGTGCAGCTGTGCTCATAGTTAAAAAACCCTGGTAAATAAATAAACTGCAGGGAAGCCAAATTTTGCACTCATTCTAAACTGTGACCAAGTCAGTAAATATTCCCACAAATACTGACATAGGTTTATGTGGTAATTAATCCATTAGATATATGTTTTTAGAGTGTTTTATGAGTTAAAAAGTATGAAAACAGCACTCAAAGTATGGCAGAGTTTTAAATAACCTTTTTCGCGCTTTAAAGCGCTGAAAGACGGGCGATTTTCATGCTAGAAAAAAAGGCAAGGACATCCATCAATAATGTGCGAATAAACACTATTTTCCTCCCTTCTTCTCACCATAAATGTTATCAGCTTACAATTTTTCCAGTAAATATATTACCTGTCTTTGTCGCCATCTGTCATTGCCATGCCTCTCTGAATAGAATTTAAGACAACATGCTTAAAACATCAGAGCCGGATTGTCAAGATTTGCATAAATACGTTGCACTTTTTTTCTGCCTTCTTCTCCTCTACTTTTATATTGTTTCACACTATATTAATCTTCTCTCATATCCTACTTGGAGAGTTAATAACGTTCACTCATTGCCATTGCATTCTTTGTTTTGCGTGCGTGTTCAAAACACTAATAGCTTTTTTGTAGGTGCAGCACAAAGGCTCTTTGAATTGTGTTTGCTGCCACAGGTAGCAGTCTTAAATTTTCCACAAATAACAATAATGTTGGATACTACAATATTAGCTACAGGCTTATCTATTCAGGTTTCCTCGACACTCGCAGCAGCGGTAGCAGCCCCTGCTTTTATAGTGCACACTTAAACCAGGAGCCAAATGTTATAAAGGATTTGCAATGAGATACATTGTTTACACTTACTGTGGATACAAAGAATGTCATTATATGTCTTCACAGTGAAACAGTCTGGTCTTGAGTGACTTTGTGCGGCATGGCTTAAAAGATATGTTCCAAGTTGCTTTTTCTGTCTTTTTTTTTTGAGTCAGAGAACATGTTTAAGGAGAGGAAACTGCCTTTGTTTTTATTGCCTATACTGTGTGTTTGTGTTTGTGCGTCTCTGTGGCCAAGTCCTATCCTCCAGCAAAGAAAAGTAAATTCATTTCTTAATTTAAACATTAAAAAATATATTTGTTTCCAAATGGAAAATGGTGATTATGAATGACATGTATCACTTCTACTTTCCTAAAACCTTTAATTGAGTATCATACAAAAGTGATTAAGAGAACTTTGCACAAATTCAGAATTTATTAAACATAAACATTCAATTTAATGTCAAGTACTGTTGCATTCACTGTGGGTCCAATTGAGGACTGAGGATTGCCAGACCCTCTGCAGCCCACTTCCACGTCCCTTTTTGTTGGGTTGGTCTCCTTGCAGACGCTGAAGAATAGTTGGGTGTGGCAGCAACACGTGTGCCTGGTGTCTCAGTGATATTTCAAATACACCTTCTTGGGTTTTACTTGCTGGGGGATTCCTCTTTCAGACACCCAGTTGGTTTTGGTGCTTTTGGCTGTGGTTGATGCATCATGCATTAGTATATTGGCTTGGCTTCTCTTGTTGACATGGAGGTTTGTCCAGTTCTTCTCTTGTTGACATGGAGGTTTGTCCAGTTCTTCTCTTGTGATGGAGAGATATTAATTCTAAATAAATCTCCCTTTTGTCAAACTGATGAATGGAATTTGATATTGTATTATGCAATTCCAATATTATTCTATTGGTTTTTGTAATACACTTGGCCTTTAGCGTAAGTTTGTGTTATGTTCCATCTACACTGGCATCAATTCAGGCTTTTTGGGCTTCAGACTAAAGTTATAACAGTAAAAATACATAGAGTGCAGTACACAAAACAGTTTTAAGTGCGTTTGGAAAACTACATGTGAATAAAACGGCTTTTTAAAAAAAAAAAAATGTGGATTGACAATGACAGTCTTTTTTTATGTATTGAAGTACCCTGGACAATGAAACGTTGTGTTCCAGTGATTTACAGTTGAAGGATTGCTATTTTAAATGCTCCGTTTGATATCCAAAAAAATATGATTAACTGGAGGGCCAATCTAAATGCAAAGTTCTGAAAAAAGATTGATATTGTCAATTTGAGTTGTGCTTTTTATTAAAATCAAGATTCCATTATGTGCCCCCCCCCCAACAGTTACAAAATGAAAACCAGTCTCTTTCTAACTTATAAAAATATTAAAATAGTCCAGGGCTAGTCCTCATTACTAAAGTGACAGGCACAGTGAGATAGCTTCTGCCATTTTTTTTCTTGATGACCTCACAGAAAAGGTCGTGCTGTTCTTAGAGGTATATGGTTAGTCATTTGGTTCCGTCTGTCTTTGTTTAAAACTGCTAACAGGTGTTGATAAGAGTGCACCAGACCAGAAGCTTTTTACTTTTTTTTTTCCTTTGGTCTCCCTCTCATCTGTGGCACGCCTTCTATTACCATGATAAATGCACTAGGGCAGTAATTGTTGTAGCCCTTCGCATGCACAGCCTCGCACACTCAAGAAATTAGAAACACATCGAAGCAGAGGCACACACGAACTTTCTGATTCACGCTGATAACTCTCCTTACTGTCTCTTAGGGATGTGCGAAAATAACTGAATGTTTGAAAAATTGGGTTAAAGGAAAACTGGGTTGAAGTGTGGTCCATTTTTTAAAAGTGTCAGCTTGAACTGAATGTTGTTGAAAAAGACTTTTTAAAATACTGCAGGCAGACCGGAATGATCAGAACTAATATGGCTTTAAATGCAGCGCAGGGAATTTTCAGTTTCTTCGTGACTGTTATTGCATAGTTTGTGATTTAGTTAAGAAAATTCCTTCGTTAACATGTAAAACGATCTGTGTCAAATTAGATGCAATTTCAAAGTCATTTCATCCAATCGACTCGATGTTAATGCTCCTGCTACATATTTTAGAAAAATAACAGCAGTTATGTAAATTGTTATGAAACGAGAAATGCATTTTGTGTTTTAAAAAGATAAATCCTAAAACAAGACAATCGTTAACAACGTTTGCTCCTTGTATCTCAAGTATGGCAGGAAAACTTCTCAACAGCACGATCAGCGTGATGAGATACAAAATTTACTGTTCGTTGCGAGCGTTGACTTTGGAGTTATGGTTTACTATGTGTCAGTACAGAAGAAGAAAACAAACAAACAAAAGAAGAGATGAGTCTTTTACTTTTAAAATTAGAATTGGGCTAATTAAAGAGCTCAAATGCTGCATGTTGCTAAGGCTTCTGACACTTCGGGATTGCAGGGTAGACTGACCCGAGGACATATTTTAGCAAACCAGACATCTTGTACTGAACAGTGCAAGATGAATAGACGTGCTGTTAAACCCCAACTGTGAACTGTGATTGCAACAATCCCAATTCTGTGTTGTTCCTTGTTTACTATGCCACATGTCAGCGTTGGTGCTCCAGTTGCTAGTGGAACAGCTATAAAAGCATGGAAGAAGCAAAGACTCATCAGTTAGGCAATTTCACATCAACAATGTCAACACTTTTTTTTTTGTATGTTTACGTTAATTCTTGTCTTAACTGCAAAACACGGCAATGTCCCAAAAGCTCAGGCGACAACAATTCCCTCTTCTCTTGCTCTAACCCTCAAAATGTTCAGTGTAATACTTGGTGTGAAGGCTTTGTTGCACTTAAGGTAACATAATGTGTTGTCATCAACTCAGTTAATGGCATTTTCACTTCATCTGTCTGTATTTCTGAAGAGTGAGGAGGTAGATTTAGAGAGAATCCAGCAGAAACTTCTAAATGTCAGTAGACAATGCAGACTGTAGAAGGACTGTGGAATGAAACAAGAAGTACAAATTAAATTGGTGACTTACTCACACTTGAATTTTTCAATTTATTCATCTTGGTTTCATTGCAATTATTTGTTTTTACTAATAAATACCAGTAAACTATATTCAATCAGATATAGTATCTTTTTAAGACCAATAAAATAATGATATTTCGGTATGTAAAAATCTGGCATATCGGATATATCGACACAAAACACAAACACATTTCTCCAACATTTATTATATTCAGTTATTATTGAGTCCTTATTCAGATAATATGACAATGCAGTTTAAAAATAAACTCATGGTCTTGTCACAATGAGTCGTGGATTATGGTCCGACTGCTCAAATCATCTGTTTGCTGTTTAGATTCCAAGCACTTTTTGCCAACAAGGAAGCTGTAGAGTGCCCTCTGGTGGACAAATGATGTGGAAAATTGTTGAAGGGTGTTTCTCCCATCTCTTCATTATTTTTCATTTATTGGCTGTTATGAATGCTGATACTAATACATTGGCGTGTAGCGGATCTATTAAGCTCTATTGTCAGATAACACATGCTGGTAACTGATTCATTCATCAAAATTACACATATGCACATACAAAATATATGAGGCTAGTAGGGAAAGCAGATATAGCCTCAATTATGTGACAATATTTTAAGGAAATGTACAGTAATGATATGTCTGACGACATCGAACACGGTTTTATTTGCGATTGCAGCTCATGGGTGCACTTATTAGTGCAAACATGATGAAGGATAGTTTTCGTCCTTCTTTCAGCAAACCTGATATGATAACCTAAATGTAAGATACATTCATCAATCTAATTAATTTCCCCCTAAAATGATGGCAAGCAAGGTGTATGCAAAGAGACAGCCCAGTAGCTCTGTATTGTATTGTTGTGGAAGTTCACTGTTTAGATGCGGTCTTCATATTGGTGTGTAGTGTCCTTTTCACGTAGTGCTGCATGCTCTTCATTTCAGTAGCATTATGGAGCTTCTAGGTGCCCTTCACGCGCTAAGGGATGTTACACTGGGATTCTGTGGTGTGCTTTTGGAGGGATTTTAGCTGGAGGCGCACATCTCAGGAGAGTAGCCACAGTACACAGTCGTCTCCATTTATAGACCTTTTATCTAAACACATTGAGATCACTTGTAACCCTTTGTATGTCGTTGAAAATGGTTGCAAACATTAAAAGTACTATGATGTACAGCTCTGTCCCTGCTGTGTTCACTTATGTCACTTATGTCTTTCCTACATTTCAAATGTATAATTAATATGATAGTTGGTGTGATAAGGAAAAGAAATCAATATAATTTCATCTTACATTGAGATCTGTGTATGTTTAAAGACAAATAAGCTAACGCAGTTGATTCCAATAAGTTCACTCACTTTGCCGCTCTGGCGCTATGAGGCTTAATGCCTGTTGTCACCATGGAGAGAGAAATAAAGAAAGTAATTGTGTTGTGCCAGGGCTCAAGCAATCCTATCAGCTATTGGGCACACATGTCAGAGTATGAAGACAGGGCTGAAAACTTGACCAGTTGCTGCCTGATGGAGTGAGGCTGAAATATGAGCAGGGGAATGGGTGGCCCAGAAGGAAAGCAGGACAAACAGCTGATGTGGAGAGGCAAGCAGACATGAACATTGGCTTGTTTATTTTTATTTTTTATTTTTTTATACCTAGATTGGCAATGATAAAAGTGAGTGATGTTGATAAATGCTTGCACAGCCAGTTTATCAGCAGCTGTCTGGCTGGGGGTTGCCTGCGGCAGCGTCCAAGGCTGATAACCCCTGAGGCCCGAGGCATGATGTTGGGAGGAGGAGGGGTTCAGAAGATGATGCAGCTGCTGGGTTTTGGCCAGTGAATAACCCTAATTTAGTCAGTTGATACTTTGCATGGCCGCCAGTAGTCAAGGGCTGCAAAGCAGTGAATAAGAAACATCATCAAGCTTCACTGAGAGCCTGTAAAGGTTTTTACAGAGCAGCAAATAGAAGTATTAAATGAAAGCAGGGAAAGAAAACAACTCTGTTAGTCTTATATTCTCATCACCACGAGGGAAAACCCACCAGAAAAGAGCGGCATCTTTACCTTTACTCTGATCTGGTGACATCTCAGACTCAGCTTGTCAGGCTCGGCTTTGTAATGCTAGACTTGACTCGGCTTTCTTCAGTCTAAGCTGTACTCTCTCATCCTCAGGTGTGCTTTGAGATTATCATTGCCACGTTGACATTAGGTGACACTGCATGTTAGCATGCATAATTTGGCTGGTACTACCTCTTTACCACACGAACTTTCTAATAGCAATTTAACCTAAGGACTAACAGAGATACCATCTTGGAAAGCTTGACTTACGATGATTTAACTCACACAGATGAACTCAGATTTTGCTTTATAGCATGTCAAACACTGGATTTACTGATTTGTTAGTTTTTCTATGAATTGTTCAGGCTGATATCTGCAGCAATATTGATGGTCAAGAGTATTTAGACACCTGTGTGCCATCACTAATTACTACACAAGCTGTGTTTGCATATTTAAACCTGTGGCCCATTGCACATTCTCATGAAGTTGATGAAGCGCTGAGTGAGACTCGTTGCTCTTGTCAGTGTAATAAAACATCGCTGATTACATTTTTACTGGTTGAGCGTGCAGTGTCAGCCCCGGCCTCTCGTGGTTACTTTTTTTCTGGTTATTTGTTCATCTTGGCGGCATCCCCAGGCCTAAAGAAGATGCTGTGCGCTGAGCTCTTTTCCCTTCTTCACCTTTAAATTAGAGTTAAAACTGGGAAATGACTTCATTTCTTTTCCCTTTTTTTGTTTTGTAGTTGGATTAATTGAGTTGTATGATAAAACAATTTTTTTTTTAAAAATCACTTGCGCAAAATTCATGAAAAAGAAACTAACTGTAGGAGAGGACCCATGTGTGGGAGGCTGTGTGCATATGTGCAGGCTATGTGCCTGTGAGACTGTGTGCACCTGGAAAGCACTTGACAGATGGTTCTTCAGCTCTAGCTGAATGTCGCTTCTTTTTTTCTCAGTGTTAAGCCTCTTTCATAGATGGAAAGTGTTTTGGTCAGCATTTTGATCAAGGTAGACTCTTTCAGCTTTCTTGATTGTTTGCCGGGCATCTCCAGAGTATGTTTATCCAGCCCCCATCATTTATTTTTGTTTGATTTAGGCGAGCCGAGAGAGATCAGAGCCGTGACTTTCTCCACTGCGTTTTCTGCCTCTTTTTTTTTTTTTTAAATTTGTTTGTTTTGCCAGTTAGATTACAGAGCGGTGCATCAAAAATCATTATATACCACATCGTATCAGCGCGTTTTCAATCTGTAGAATGGGTTTAGTACTTTACAGAGACAGTAAATATTTTGTTTGGGTTAATGTGGTCTTCTTCAAAGTACAGTAATCTTGTTCTTTCTCTGTTTGCACAGGCCAAAGTGGTACAAGAAAAACAAGCTGACCTTATAAGATGCATCATAAGTTAAAGTAAAAGCCTACCATGTCTTAGTAAGGTGTTGGGCCAGCATATACAAAGAGAACAGCTTCAGTGTGCTTTGGTATTGATTCTCCAATCTCTGGAGCTCTACCGGAGGGCTTGAGCACAGTTTTTCCAAAACATATTCCTTCATTTTGGGTTTTGATCGTGGTGGTTGACAGCACCTGTTCAAAAATCTATGCCCTATGTTCAAGAATAAGGAAAAACACTGACTGTTGTTTGGGTGAAGAAGCAGAAGAAGGTACTGCAGTTTCACGGCAGGATTTCCAACATCATCATACATGTCAAAACAGAAAAACTCTTTATTGCCTTGGGACAGAAAAGAGGATGGATGGATAGTTTGTATTTAATTGCAGTGATCCTTTCCTCCAAACCAGAGCCACTGGATCCTTTCACTCTGGGGTCAAGGGCTCAACTTTTCTTCTCAATGTGTCCCTATTTGTTCCAAAATTAGGTCAGACTTTCATTCCACTAGCTCGTCATTCTTCCTCTTCACATAGGTAATGTAGGGCAGTTTATAAATATTTTTAGCTCAGACTTTGGATTCCTAACAAGATAATTGATTTACAATTGTATTATTGGCAAATTCTATTTCTGAATGACTCTCTATTTTTGTCTTGTGTTCTGTTGGGGACTTTTGCCCCTCACTAGAAGCCCAAACTCACTCCACACATTGTAAAGGCATGGTTAGTTTGTGTATATGATAGCGTCACGCAATACAGATTTGTCAGCTCCACATCTATGACGCAAATCTCCTGTTCTATTATATCCTGAAGGTGCTCTATTAGATTGAGCTCGGGTGACTGTGAAAGCCATTTGAGTACAGTGAACTCACTGTCAGGTTCAGGTAACCAGTTTGAGATGAAAATCAGCTGAATATGAGCAAACTAAGCCAAGTCTTACAAGAATGGACATGATAAGCAGCAGGTTTGGGGTTTAAACCATGATCAGTTTACACTAAGGGGCCCAAAATGTGCCAAGTAAATATCCCCCACACCTTTATACCACCAGTAGCCTGAACCTTTGATACAAGTTGGGATGTTTTCATCTTGTTTAGTTGTTAGCCAAATTGTGATCCTGCCGTCTTAGCATCACAGCAGAAATCGAGACTCATCAGATCAGACAACATTTCTTCCAGTTTTCTGCTGTGCACTGTTGGGGAACCATGTGAACTGTAGCCTCCGTTTCCTTTTATTAGCTGACAGGAGTGGCACCCAGTGTGGTCTTCTGTTGCTGTAGCCCATTTCACAGGCTGTGTGATCAGAGATGCTCTTCTGCATACCTCGGTTGTAACTAAGGGTTACTTGAGTTACTGTTGCCTTCCTATTAGCTTGAAGCAGTCTGGCAATTCTTTTCTGAACTACTGATCACTAGCTAGTCTCTGTTTTTTTTTTTTTTTTTTTTACCCATTCTCTATAAAGTCTGGTTGTTTCCCATCTGTCACCAACAACCATGCCACATTCAAAGACATTTAAATCACCTTTCTTGCCCATTCTGATGCTCAGTTTGAAGTAAACAGGTCATAATGATCTTGTCTACATGGCTAAATTCACTGAGCTGCTGCCATGTGATTAGCTGATCAAATAGTTGCATTAATGAGCAATTAGCGGTTATACCTAATAAAGTGGCCAGTGAGTATAATTAGATGTGACTCCTGACCAACATGGTTTAATTATACTGGTTTCAGAAAGTAGGAGGCATCATACAAAACCCTTGTAATTTCAAGTCAAGCAACACATGTATTTTTTCCCATAAACTATGTCTTACATAGCATAACTGTGGACATAGTAGGGCACAGCGAAAGGGAACGTGGCTTATCTCTGTCAGTAGTTGAGGATGTGCAGCCTGGTGCCTGCAGCTCACTGTGGCTGCTCCTTCTTTGTTCCATTAGCGCCTGCCATATTTCAAACTGCGGGAAGATGCTGAAAATGACCACTGTCTTGTTTTGTCGATGCATATTTGATGAATGATAGCCTTTAGTGCAACACTCACTGATAGACACTACATTTGCGGTGACTACTTCATAAAAAAGGCCATTTGTGTTTCGCCACTTACTGTAGATGCTTTTAATGTGAAGCTGCAGCAGAAGGAAACGTTCTGATCACATTAGCAGCAACTAAATACAGCTTCTTTTTTTCCCTTTTTTTCTTCCGGGAAAGTCACCACAGACATGGGTGATAATACCGTGCATTGATAAATATTGCATTACTCTCAGCAGTGGGCCATAGAGCTCGATCAACACTGTGCTACCACATTTGGCAATAGATAGATTAACAAGTGATGTTTCCAAAGTTGATGATTAATTGACCTCACTAATGCCATAACCAGCATAATTGCGAATTTTCATGATCATAATAAAAATACGTTTAGCATTCTCTTTGTACCATTAAAAGGTAGAGCTACTAGCGAGGACTGGATCAGATAATAAGCTGCAATGTGATCACCACTGAAACAGTCTGAGGTGAAAGTCCTTCTCCCTACAGTGTTAGAGGCAGCCTCTCATTGCAGAGTCAGATGAGGCCAAAGCATTAATCATAATAACATCATATCCTGCACTTAAAAGAAAAAATACAAATAACACAGACCCTTTAATACGGTTTAATTTGTTAGATGTTAAGGGGTTGTGAGTTTATGAAAACACTTGGTGTGTTGAGAAATATTGCTACATAAATATCACTTCATTTAGTTTACCAGCTAATTTTTAATTGGTGCAGCCTTGTGTGCGTGAAAAAAAAAAAAAAAAAAAGATTTTACACTCATGCTGATGTTGAATTGTTGCCGCGTTTCCCTCTTAAATTGTCTTCCTAAATTTAGCATGTAGTCGGCAGCAGATGTTTGTGCCCTTTTTGATACTGTGGGTAATAATCCTTAATATTCTCGCTGTTTGAAGCTAAATGAGGCTTTAATGCACTCTGATTCCATCTCCTAGCTCTCATTAATTGTTTTTCTTTTTTTTTTTTGGAAAGTCCATAAATTATTATTATTATTTTTTTGGTAAGATAAACAAACTTTTAAGGATGAAATGGATGAAATTTTAAATTCTCTCACAATCTGATTTGATTTGCGCGTCCGTCCAAAAAGCTATTGTGCAGAAAAGGCGCATGACTAAAATATTTTTGTTTTTCCTTCTAAGAGCTCAAGTGTTTGTGATCTTACTGGTGCTACTTTTTTAAATCGTTGTGTGAATGCATGTATTCCTGTTTAGCATCACACTGTCTTTGCCCTGTTACATCCTCCAACCCAGGTGCTGCTAACTTACTGTGTATGAAGTCTCATTAAAGGTGTTGCACAAAGCATTTGAAGCTTTGTCACTAATCATCTCCTGTCGCCCTTTTTCCTTCCAGATGGTCACAAGAACAAAGAAAATATTTGTGGGTGGCTTGTCAGCCAATACAGTAGTGGAAGATGTGAAGCAGTATTTTGAACAGTTTGGGAAGGTAAGACTTGTTTTTTTCTTATCACCGCGCGTGGTGTTGTCACAATAGCCCGCACTTTAACGCTTCTCAATTCCCATTAAATGTTGGATTAACTCCGGTGTAACTTTGACCTCTTGACCAGCATCTCAGTCTTTATAGCTATCTCAAACTTTGAGCCTTAAGAGGAATCAGCAGGGCAGGTTTTTCCCTTTATCTTTACAGCTGAACAAATGAATATGTGTTTCGACAGGCAAACATCTGAAGATATAGTAGCTTCACGCAGTGCACCATGGCTAGTCAGCAACATGTATTTTACTTACAGAGCAAACAAGCAGTGACAACCAGCTGCCATGACCAAACCACCCTACAAAGAGGAAAAAAAACCTCCGAACAAAAACAAATAATGTTTTCTTTTTATCTGTGATAGCATAACATAAGAATCCAATACAACTCAGGATTGGAAATAAAGTTTCAACGGGCTATTGTGACGGCATTGGCACAGCCTTGTATTTAGCTGTCTGTTTCTTTATGCTGCTGCTTCGTGCTGTTCTCACACACAAATCCCCCCCCACCCATGAGTGAGGCATATATGCACACCCATCTATACAAGGACGTATATATAGCGCTCTCACACGCTGACTCTAAAAGATGTGCACACACACACACACACACACACACAAACAGTCTTTGATACAGTGGCAGCATTTCACAGATAATTTCCCCACACTGAGCAGAGATCCATTTCCCTCATGTCATAATCCACATCAGTCAAGGTCACCTTCAGCTGATACAGTCCCTGTAACATCAGCACTTGACCTTGAGTTTAAACAATTTTAGTGAGGATGGATTTTTCATGGGCACATAATGTACCGCGGTACTGACGGAGACAAAAGAGCCCTTAGAAATTAATAGAAACTGCATTTTTTTTTCTTGTTCAGAGACAATATGCAACCAGCTCTCCCCTATGAAGCCCACTGTTAGTTTCTTGACTGACAGTGAGCAAGGTGAAGGACTTTGTTTTGCTCCCTTTTTTTCAGTTGGAAGTGGCATCGAAGACCTCACCGTGGCCTGGCCTGCCATTCCAAATAAAGATGGCTTATTTGCACAATAGAACGCAGCAAGCAAATATTCAGCACGACTTTGCAATCAATGGATGTGAGAAAGGGCTCGAAATGATTTTCGACTTGATTGAATGACATAATTGACTTGATTATACAAAGTTTTTTCCCTCCTTGAGGAATCCTCAAATGCTTAGGAGGAAACAAACAAATCAGACTGATTGAGCGAGATCTTGTGCATGTTTCTGTGTGTGCTTTTATAGCCTACTTGTGCATGCTTGGATGTGTTAGCAGTACTGCTCTTGCCATGCGTGAGTGTGTCAGCGATTAAGTGTATTTATGTGGGTGCGTGATTAGGGCTGCGTGTGCGTATATGTGTGCACGTACATATGTGTGCGTACGAGCGCGTTTGAGTGTCTTCGGCACAAAAAAAAAAGAACATCAGAGGTTGATACTTGGGGCTATGGCAGACAAGATACAGAGGAAAAAAAAAGGAAGTGGTTCTCTCTGTTTTGTGTGTGTCCTTTCTTTCAGCCTTACACATCCCAGGATTTATTAAATAACCTGCCTGTCAGTGCAACCTACCATTATCGCCACATACACACCACTCTGAAGACTTATCCACAGAAGGAAAAACCAATTAATTCAGTTTCCCCTTCATAGAATCTTGGTGGCAGTATGTGTGTCAGTCTGTCAGTCAGCCATCAGTCCGTCTTTCTGTCTGTCAGCCTATGTGCATGTCAAGGGGGACATTAGCCAGCATGGTGGCAGGGCAGCTAGTCATTTATATTTCTGGGAAGTCTGTTTTGAAACACTTATCAATCATCAGAGAACTTCAGCTTAAGGCACCAGCGAATGTTCTTTCTCACTGGGAACAGGCCATTTCACTGATATTATTTAGCAACTCCTCTGTCTATATATATATATATATATATATATATGCGCGCGAGTGTATGTGTGTGCTATGTCGCCAATTAGCAGGATGTGGTCTGCAGAGAAGGCGGTGGTTGGGAGGCAGTGAAGGAGAAACAGCTGGTGTGGCCACAATTGGGTCACAGGTTTTGTCTGTAACCTCCACACCTCCTCTCCCTCCCACCTCAGTCCCTCCCTTCTGTCTCCATTCTGTCACGGTGGAGATGTGGCATTTGTTATGGGCAGAGGCTGACAGCTCTCATGCACATCAGTCTCACTGCCACTCTCCCAGCCGTCACTATTAGGAAAGTGCCTGAGCCTGGCACAACTTCAGAGGAGCTGCTCCACAGCCAGAGACACTTTTTTGTCACCTACAGTACATGCTGGAGGTGTGCATTTGAAGTGATTGTGACAGTCATTTGAATGGAACTGAAGTGTGGTTGTGTTTGACTGATTCTAATGCATCTCAGATGGATCCCATTACCTGCCTAATAGTAGCCACATCCTACCTTCCATTTTTTTTCTTTTTTCCCAGGCTGCACACTGCACTTTAGCCCTGCAAGCCAGATGAGACAATCTTATCAGTACTGCCTGGCCTCCCTTTATATTCAAGGACTCTTAACTGGAGGCTGCTGCTGCTATTTCTGTCTTGCAATAAAGTCAAATTAATCATTGTGCTGTTTGTGCACTATGTGCTACTGTGCAGACTTTAAGAAAAGACTGTTAGCCTTTACATATAGCACTTTGGGTCATTTCCCCTCATATTTAGACCTTTCTTGTTGACATTTTCCCCATTTTTTAAATCTCATATTGCTAGGTTTGCAATATGTACAGTCACTTGTAAGCATTCTTAATTCATTTAACTCGTCAAAGCTGCCTTTGCTTTTGTCTGTAGTTTGCACAACAACAACAACCCCCTGCAGACTGCTTTTGTTTCTGCCCTGCACAGTGGTGTCACAGCGACCAAGGTTTGAGCTATTTCCCACCGAATGCTGTGTAGATTGATCTATCATTAATAAGATTACTGCAAGAAGTTAATTTGATGATTGGAAATTCATTAAAGCCTTAGTCCTAATCACTGTACTGCACCACCTGTCAAGCTAACGTTCTCCACTGCGATTTAGACCGCATGAGCAACATCTCGGTCTCTACACTAGCTTTAATGTGAGCCCTCAAAGAAGCCAGCAGATCAGGTTTGCCTGTTTTCTGCCATCAAGATTGACAAGATAAATAAATGTGTTGTGACCATGCAGTAGCCCATCGTGTGGCATGCTCAGACACCATATATTTAGTTAAGTACTTAACTAAAAGAAATTTGCATGCATAAATTGGTAAAGTTTTCCTTTAAACTATATCTGTTGGGTTGCTGTCTAGATTCAAAAGAACTGAAATAATAAAGTTTTCATATTTCAAAATTTTGTTTTGGACTTAAGCAAGTATGTCATTATCATTTTCCAAACTCTAATAGTACGCCGATGTCACCAAAATGTCGCTGACGTAGGCACTTGATTAAAGATGGGAGTACGTTTGTTGACACCTCAGAAATTTGCATGCGGTGTGCAACCCGAAGCCTGCCCTGGCCTCAAACGAGCTCTCCCTGCAGTTAAAGTCCTAGTTAGCTGTGTTGGCTAATGCTTCCTCATTGGTTTATTGTAATCGGCTTTGAGTGCGTCTCATAGTGCCTTTATTTGGCTGAGCTGAAACAACTACAGCTCACTGACTCAGTTCCTGCAGACCTGAAGCTGACGGTCAGTTTCATCAGAACTACTTGCTTCCATGTCACTGGGCTGCCACAATCATCCCTTTATGTTTAGGCGGTCCTAGGTCTCTTGCTCCACTGGTCTAGAGCCAGATCCTGGAGGTGGAGCTCAGTGGCAGCAAGAGAAGGAGGCGCTTAACCAATTCAGTGCCACTGGGCTCAGGAGCAATAAAGGTAGACACATAGTTTATCACTGAGTTATAAAATACAGCAGTGGTCTTACAGTGGAAAAAAAAGAAGAAACAAATGGCAGATGAGAGATGTGACTGCTAGAGTGATGGCTTGTGTTGGAGGACACTGGAAGGATGAGTGAACTGATGGAAAGATCACTGTCAGAGCGCCTTCTCCCAGCCGAGAGCCGCTATGTGCTGTTTCACCCTTGGCTAGGGAACTAGCTGCATACTTCTCTTATACTTTCACTGAAAGGAAGCAGATGAGAGGCAGAATTAAAATTCAGGCATCGGAAAAAGATTCCTTGGTTGGTGCATGAAATTTGTTCTGTGGCTCTGGTAATCTAATACCACGGCTGGCATTTTGCGTGCCCTTAGATTTTGTAAATGGCAAAAAAATAACTCTGTGACCGCCTGTAAAGACCGTATGAATTAATTTTGCATACCTGCCCAGGGTCCTTAAAGACATTCAAGGTTTTCAGGTATTCAGAGAAAAAAAGCAGCCCTGATGACAATGATCATTATAGAATATAGAGTACTGTGGCATGCCGTTCTCGCAGAGCCCATTTCAATCAGTGCTCAGAGATTGCAAATCACAAATAATAATTGATCTCATCACTCCTGTCTTATCTGTTTGATTTTAGATTAAATTTAACCTACGATGGCACTTAGGCTCTTTCAACAACCCATCCACTGAGCTTAAAATAGAAACCGTTAGCATACACATTAATTGCACTTTGGGCTTGTTCACATGTTCAACATGTTCATTGGCTGAAATGGCAGACATGGATGATCATTGCAGAAAAGTACACTTCATGCGAGGGAAAGGAACCTAATCAAAAGGCCACAGTTCTTCATTCCACTTCCTCGGCTGGTGCAGGTGCACATTTGCATGCCATTTACATGGTAGCTCACAGTGACCACCACTACTCCATCGTCTCGGTGTCCATCATCTGCTGACATTCTGTGATTGTTTCCTCTCTGCAGTGACTCCCCCAATCAGCCGAGGATATAGTCTGGTTCCAGTGATTATAAGGAGTGATCAGAGCAGCAATGATGGAGCTTGTGCCTTGCAATGGAGATTTAGCCAGAAGCTTCAATCTCATTGCAGTCACTTGTAGTTAGTGACTGAGACTAGCAATGAGAAGGGCAGTGCAATATAAATGAATTGGCTATGAATGTGGATATGGCCGCGGTACTGCAGGGACACACGGGGGGAAGGGGCCCGTAAGACAAACTATTTCATATCCCCCTCGACCTTTATTTGCCCAGTGGCCCAGCAACATTTTCAATAGAGTAGCTTTTAAATGGCCGTAAAAAAATTGAGATCTATTGCAGGTCTGAGAGCGTTTCTTGAGTGTATGTCTTTGTGTAAGAGAGTGAACGTGTGCATGTGTTAATGCATATGTCTTTACTGCAGATTGCTGCAGACCTTTAACAGAGGATTAAATAGAATTTAGAGCACTAAGTAATAGCACAATATCAAGTGGTCTTTAACAACTAGATGCTGTGCAGTATAGGCGGCTCACGAAAAAGAGCTGTGGATCAAGGGAGATTGACACCTTTCTGTAGGTCTGTAGCCTCATCTCCCAGCTGTCCCTCCTGAAATGGCTTCCCCGGGGATAAGCCGGGATTGGCTTGATTGTGTTATCGGCGACTGATCGGGTCATTGAATGATGGAATTTTGAGCCCCTGTTCTGCTTAAAGAATGAAATGTTTAAAAAAAGATTGACTGTGATTGGATCAGATCCAGCACCTGCTCAAAGGGGGTCAATCAGGTGAAGGCAGGAGGCAGCAATCTCTCTTGTGACACGAGTAGACCGGGGAATTAATGTGTGTGTTGGGGTGGAGTGTTGATGGTGGTGGTGGATAGATGGTTGGAAGGGGGCAGAGATGCCATTCACCAGAGGAAGCGGTTTTAAAAATGTCATCAGAGGAAGTGTCATGAGTAATTTGCAGCGGTCTCACCATCAGACTGGTGTGGAGGTGGACACCTCGGCTTTGCAAACTGTGGTCTAGTCCTCAGGGAATCTTATGTGGGAGAGCACTTCTGAGACTCAAAATGAGCTTTATTTCCCAGATGCCTATGAAATATGCTTCGGTATATGCTATGTGTGTGTTCTATAGATATATAGGTAGATGGATAGACAGGGTTTAAATCCCTTTAAAAAAAGATTCGCCCTCGTCTGACATTTTTTATAGAGCATGACTCAGCAACACCTGCGAAACAAGCTGTTGACATAGTACAGCTCAAATGATGACAATGCACATTTCTTACCAACATATAAAGTGATACTCAGAGCTGTACAGATCATTTGTGCTGTCCTCTGCATGGATTTATCCCAAATCAGCCACTGCCTAAACAGCCAGTCACATTTTACAAGTATATGACAAACAGAATAAAACAGCCATCAGTAGCCAAACAGTAGTAAAAGAACAAAAGCTTCAAAATCATGTTGAATAATATTTCTGTGATATACTTTGAAAATTAAGACGAGACAAAAGTGTGGAAAGAATACTGCATTGCGGTGAGAGTTGGCTATAACTTCCTTTCCACAACACTGACAGTATATATGTCTTTCATATAGTATGTGAAATCAGTATAAGTGTTGACTTCAAGTGGCCCTTTGCTTTTCCTTCTTTAGCCACCTACTGCTGTGTGTGACCAGGTCCACAGGCAGCTCCAGCTCATGTTATGAGTGCCTCCTACACACTGCCTTCTTGAAATCACCAGATAAATGTTCTTACATGAAAATGTACACAATGTGCTGTGGTTTGATGTGAAGGGCTAAGTAAGTCTCAAAGGTTTCACTTAGCTAAAACACTTACAGCTCATTCCTGCATGTGTATGTGTGTCTGAGTATCCTCAGTTCTTCTAAAAGTGTTAGATTATGTAGACTTAAGGAGAAATGTGAACCATTAAATAAAGTTATTAGAAATTGCTTGTTAGGTTTCATTTTGAAGCTACATTGGTAGTGACAAGACTGATTGGAAAAATATTTAGTTGAAGCAGAGTAAGTAGGCCAAACAAAAGAGGGTAATTGCAATGAAAACTGTAGTTTCAGCAAAAGATCTAATTGCAGAAGTTGTCATTTTCTTTCTAACATGCTTTCTCTTATGCAGCTCTTCTCTGATTCTGTTGTATTCTTTGTTCTCATATATTTTTGAGAGTTTGTTCATTTTCTGTAGTGAATATGTTTTGTTAAAAAGTGACAGTGTTAACATGTTGTTAGCATAACCATTATTGCCTCATGTTTCTACACAAGTGGTCAGTGTATCACAAAAGGCACTAAGACTTATCCTCTGAGATATGTGAATATATCTCACAGTTCTGTGCTAGTTTACCAATGTTTTTAACACACTACGGTGAATAAGCAAATCAGTGTGGCAAGGCATTCATTAGTTGTCAGACTGTTAATCTGTTAATAACCATCATTCCTGTTGAAGAAGGATTTTGAACATGTGTATCAGGCATATAAACAAAATTTCAAAATGTGTGAGTTTATACTGTAAAGCTAACAAGCTGGACATGTTATGCTCTAACACAGAAATGTCAAACTCGAAATTTTACGTGGTCACATACGGCCCTTGAGTGAGCTGAACCAGTGAAATTACCTTTTCTGTCAGAGTAAATCATTTTAACTACACATTTAAACTCTTATACATTTTAATATAAGAAAAACAAGTGCAATTTCAACAATAAATTTCAGTTTTGTTCTTTTTTGGTTTACATAATAAAGAAATGCCAGTGTAGTTAATAAAAGAGGTCTGCCAGACTCATTCGGTTTCAATTGTAAGAAATAAAAATAAAATGATAGAAAGATTTCTGTTAGCTCAGTGCCAGACGTGACAGAAATGCAAAGTGGAAGGTGAAAAATGGGACTTCTTTCTCATTTCATTGTTCATGTTTTAGTGTATTTTCAATTCAGTTTTATTTATACAGCACCAAATCACAACAACAGTCGCCTCAAGGCACTTATATTGTAAGGTAGACCCTACAATAATACATACAGAGAAAAACCCAACAATCATATGACTCCCTATGAGCAAGCACTTTGGCAACAGCGGGAAGGAAAAACTCCCTTTTAACAGGAAGAAACCTCCGGCAGAACCAGGCTCAGGGAGGGGCGGGGCCATCTGCTGTGACCGGTTGGAGTGAGAGACGGAAGACAGGAGTATGAATGGCAATGGGGGAGGTCTTTATGAGTAGTGAAAAGCTGTAACCCTTATAAAAATACAGTTAGACATTCATAATTTATCCTATCCATTACATTTTACAAAGCCATCCAGTGGGCTAGATTGGAGTCTTTGGCGGCACAATCCTGGCCCCTGGGCCTTATGTTTTGCACCCCTGCTCTAACCTATCTGTGAATCATTGTGAAACATTGAAAAAAAGGTGATGAAAGAGTGACATACAGATGTTTCCCCCCCAAATAAATATACAACTTAAAGCAAGTCATGTGACTAGAGGACCAACAAGGGGACCTATTCAGAAGAATTTCAGTAAGAAACAGGGGAGGATAGACAATTCAGGGACACAAACTATTTCAAAAGATATATACTGTACTTTACTGTTAAATGTACTCCTATAATGGTGGATGCTCATATTAAGCGGGGAAAAAAATCTCATAAAAATTCAGCTTCAGACAATTATTATTCTACACAGTCAAAGGCAAAGAGGCACTAGTAGAGTTAAAGAAAAAAATACAGGGCTCGGAAAGAGCATAACAGGTCCCCTTTAGAATTGATCTATATGCATAAACTCATTGTAAGTTAAACTGTAACTACTGAAAAATCTGTAAATTGTGTGTGATGCATTTTAAGAACATTTAATTTGTTCATAGCAGCAGCACACTTGATGTGAAATGACTCATCTACTACATGTTACACTAAAAAAGACGCACACACATTCAAGCATTGCAAAGAAATTCACTCAGATATAAATGGACCCCTGATTATGTGCCTGACATTGTTGTTTTGAGTTACAGCAAGTCAACTTGTCCAAGTATATGTTTGAATAGTTAGAGCTAACGAATGGCTAGAAAAAGCTAGAGAGATTAACAGTGGCTAAAACGTTGATGCCTATGATTAAATGTCATAAATTTAAACATTTAATTTATTTTACTTTATGTTTTAGTCTGTATCAGATTATAGGGTCACATAATTCGTGTCAGTAATACATGCAATGTCCTTTTAGAATTGAAATTGAGCTACTGCTGTAAAACCTGCATGAAATGGATTTTAGATATGAAATTTCTAAGCAAGCAGAAGAATTTGATACAGTTTGCAATTTCTTAGTGTTTGAATCAGGCAGAACACACTTTTAAAATAACAAATATCAAGATTTGCCTGCCACACTGGATAGCAGTACTTTAGGCTGGAGTTTTCTTTCCTGCTCTAATTATCAGCTGTTTAAACAGCCATCAGCATGTCTTGAATGGGCAACGTACAGGTAAAGTAATAGCTAGCTTGCTGTTTATTTCTAAAGCCTTTTTGTGATGATTGAAGTCAGTATATATCCCCCTCTGACATTAACAAAAGCTCATTCTTTCTTGAGGCAACTGTGAAAGTCAGCAACGTCCACCATCGCTTTCATGGATCTACCTGGTGCTTGGGGAAAGTGATTAAACAAAGATTTGACAGTCACTTGTCTGCTGCTTTTAAGGTGAACTAAAATCTCCTTGAAGAAATCATTCAGCATTTTGGGAAACACACTCATCTGCTTTCTAGTGGGGAGCTAGATAAGAAAATTGATGTCTCTCCATTCAATATAAGGCTCCAGCCACAAGCTTAGATTAGATTAGCAGGAAGACTATAAACAGGGGGGAAACAGCTAGCCTGACTCTGTCCAGTGGTGTCAAAATTGGGATCAGTGGTCTTCAGAATGTGGATAAAAGTCCTCATCTGAAACGTCAAAGACCCTAAACTGGAGCTAACTTTTAGTCTTTTGCATCTTTACCAAGGGTCTCACCTACAGTATGAATGGTAAACACCGCTAGCCAGAAAAGAAAATCACCATGAAATAACGAGAATCCTGGTCCTATATTTCTTTCGACTCTGAATCCCCCACAAGAGAGATGCACATGAAAATAAGAAATTTACAGAGCAGTGGATTTTTCTTTCTGTCACACCTTGTACCAGCAGATCAGTTTTAATCAGTGGTAGATGGTGGAGCTGTTAAGCCAGTTTTGTGTAAATAACCACTGTATGTATTTCTGTGATACTGAGAGATGAGGAAAGACACAGATAATGATGGAGATTAAGATAAGGTATATCATGTCACAAACGGTTAAAAGCATCTTTCTTGTTTTGCATTTTCCATTTAAAAAAAGTATAGATGACATACAAGAGGCTGGCAGAATATAAAATCATGCAGAACTTGTAAAGATGAGTGCAAAGGTAAATGTAATATATTGTCAGTAGCACTTGTCAGTGATTCTCTGTGGTGCATTTAGGTGATCAGTAATTACTTGAGACATTTTTCTAGTTGTTAAAAAGCACTTAGTTTGGGTTATGGGGTCACGGTAAGGTTGGACTAACAGTGACGCATGTTGTAGTTTTGTTTTATTTTTAGGCGGATTTCTAAGGCAGCCTTTTCATAAATGCTGGTAGCACCACACAAGTGTCCAGGTCTATGTGTCTACATGGCAGTCATTATGCTTTCATCCATTTTCCTTGGCTCTGCTGACCTCTATGTTTGATTTACTGTTATTTCTACACCTTTTTGTGTTTGTGTCTGTGTGTTTCCTAAACAGTGTGCTTACCCCCTTAGAAATGAATAATGTATTGAGCAAGCGGACGTGTATACGATGCTCGAGAGTGACAGATCCCTATCTTAGCTGCCATGCTATGAATAATCTTTAGCTTATTTTCTGAAGTGGTATCTCAGGGTTCTGGTCGAATTGTCTAAAAGCTAAATAAGTCTGCTTGATTGAACTAATGGCATAGAGCCAAGATCTGGCACCGAGTCTTGTCTTTCAGCTTAATCTTTTGGTCACGGACACATTGACCACCCTCGCTCCCCCCCCCCCCCACACACACACACACAACACACACAACACACACACTAAAGCCTCTTCCAAGTCACTTCCAGATCAGGAAACTTTGAACCCAACATGTGGCCCATAAGTCCTGTCCACAGGTAATTAGGTTTGATGGTTAGTTGAGCAGAAGCATAGATTTTATCCTTCTCTCCGTCTTGCCTCCTGGAGGGTTGCCTCAACTTGTTTTTGATAAGCCTACTGCCAGCCCAGCATCAGTCTCTTCCAGCTGAACACACATTGTAAAAGCCACCAAGGAGCAGTCATCCCTTTTTAAAGATGAGTTACCCGCTAAAATAAAATTATGTAGACAGAAAAAGGCGTGTGTCACAACACGACTGAATATACAGCCCCATTTCCGCTGGAATCGCTAACTGCTTTGCATATGTGATTCTGTTCAGTTAAATCACAGCTTCTTTTCCCCCCCCTCTCCCTCCAGAATTTTGGGCGAAGCAAACTGTGTTGGATGTGTTCATGATACACGGGAATATGTTAATGCTCCTTCCCACTGACACACAGACCAACTGGTGTGAATATTGTCCCAGCAGAAATTGTATTTCATTAAATTCAGTGAATTGGTTTGACCAAATTAGTGTCACTTAACATTTTTATGGGTTTGTGTGCAGACCTCTTTTTAGTTCCTTTTTTAAATATTTAGTGGTACCAGAGAGGACAACATTTCCTAAAGAAATAAAAAATAAAAAAAGTTTAATTTAAAAGGAACTCTTAGCATGCAAACTCTGTCATAGTATGAGTGGGTGGGTAGAAGAGGCAGAATTACATGTGAAACAGCTTTTATTTGATTTGATTAGAACTTCATGTGAATGTGATATGAGGGGAAGACTAAAAGGACAGGCGTTATTGTGCTCAAGTGTCGAGTTGATTGCATTAAATCATCTGCCAGCAAGTCATCCAGCTGCCAACTCACTGCATTGAATAGGAGGATAATTGTGTATAAAAAATTTTTGCTTTCATTGACAAAAATAGCCTTGGGCTATCAAAAAACTAGAGCTGCTCTGACATTATAGCTGTTTCTAAATAAAATTCTCCAGCACCGATGTTTGGTTGTCACATAGTGATATACAATTTTGCCATATTTCAAACTGTACAAGTTACCGAGAAATATACATCAGGCTTTCAGTGTCCTTCATGTTGATTGGTTTGTTTTTGACTTTCTGAGCAGAGCAAACCAGGAAAACAGAAGGTGTCCCCTTCAAGTTGGCACACACTTCAAGTATTTTGATATTTTAATTCATTCAAATTAAGTGTGTTGTTTCTAGACAAATCAGACTCGGGAAGCAATTGACATTTTGCCATCAGCTTGTGCCGTGCTTGCTTTAGACTGTTTAAAGCAGAGCTGATATGTGGGTAGAAGTGACATGCTCAAACTATTGTACATCTTAATAGGAAAATGAAATTGCACATGAAAAAGCACAAAGCAAGCTCATTAGAAAAGACACAACTTTTGAGTTAATTTATTTCTTGAAATAAAAGTTAGCCATCTGGTTTGCAAAGTGACTGTGTTAGTCTTGATATGCATTGGACTGGATGTGCTTTTATCCCATTTATTTACCAATGTGGAATTGCTATGTTGGTCCACAAACATATTAATTTCCACATAAAAGCTTTAAACCTGTGGGAGTCAGGCTTGTTGCTAACAAATAATGACAGATACTCCTTTATTCTTTGGGGAGAATCATGCTTCTTTTTTTCACAGCCTTTGTTCACTCAATGTATGTGTAGTTTGTAGTTTGTTCCTTTCAGGTCTCGTCAGTAAATTCTTTGATTACAGTGTATTTTCTGTTGTGCTATGGTGGTTCCAATAAACACTGAATCACTGTGCTATCACCAAAACCACATCGCTTCTTTATGTTATTGTCTGATCTGTTTTGTCTTATACGTGTGTGTGTGTGTGTGTGTGTGTGTGTGTGTGTGTGTGTGTATGTGTGTGTGTGTGTGTATACGGACATTTTTGCTGTGAGACTCACTGGTATGCATAGACTGCATATAACAGATAGATGTATCCACTCTGATGTTGAGAAGTTATCTATTGAAAACTGGAATTAAGCTAGCACAAGCTTGGTTAGCAGTGTGCATCCACAGACTATATGCGGGTATCAATCAGATGTAGATCACTGCTGATTTATACTTAGCAATATAAATCAGCAGGGCGATCGTGGCTCAAAGAGTTGGCAGTTCGTCTTGTAATCAGAAGGTTGCCGGTTCGAGCCACGGCTCCGACAGTCTCGGTCGTTGTGTCCTTGGGCAAGACACTCCACCCGTTGCCTACTGGTGGTGGTCAGAGGGCCCGGTGGCGCCAGTGTCCGGCAGTCTTGCCTCTGTCAGTGTGTCCTAGGGCACCTGTGGCTACAATGTAGCTTGCCATCACCAGTGTGTGAATGGGTGCATGACTGAATGTAGTGTATAGCGCTTTGGGGTCCATAGGGACTAAGTAAAGCGCTATACAAATACAGGCCATTTACCAAATATTTCTCTAAGCCAATCTGAATGATGTACTTCTTGAACTTCACAGCAAGCTATATTATTATCAGATAACTCCCTTTTGAAATAACCCAGACCAACAACACAGAAACATTTTAGAGTTCTAGTAAGATGAAGTCACACCCTCATGATGTGTAAGTTTAAACCCTAATACGGTTTATGTGGGTGAGTTACAAAAATAAATGACCTTTCTACAGTGGTCACGAAGGGGAATTTAGCGATAGAGACCAACATCTTACTTAACATGTGTCTTATATAATTTAAGCAATGTTTGCAAAATGAACATCCAGTTTCTTTGGGTTTATTTTTTGTCTCTATGATAATTAGCACCTTTGTTATCTTTGTGACTTTTTTCTTCCATCTTTGGCAATTTTCTTTCTTCTTTTTGGCAATCATTTCTCTAAAAAGAATGTCGATAAGCACATGATGCGCTTCGGAAAGTGAATGGCATTTACACAGCATGGAAGTCGTCTCATGTCGCAACAGATTTGAATTAGCAATGTGGCACATACATCAGAATTATGTCTGTATATTGGTTAAATGTGGAGAAAAGACATTTGTATTGCAATAGCGTTTCTCTTTTAATTGGAAATCATTTAACTAAATTGCCACATTGCCATCTGGTTTGAGGATAAAACAGATACAAAAAAGATGCAATCGTCCATTTACATAAAGGAGATGAAGTTGTCAGTATAAATGGAGTTTCAGATTGTGACACGTCACAGACGTGGTTCACGTCTTCCAGCGAGTTAAGGCTGATTTGGTTACCCATGTCAGACAAAAGCTCTCACACAAAGTAGTTGATTTAGATCTGATTGCTAACAATCATGTTCATTATTAATATCTTCAAATGCCCTGTGTTCTCATTCTCATTTTGCCTTTTTTTTACTGCTAGTTTGTATTTGTAATACTGTGTCAGTATCTGCATTTATTCCTACCTTCATCATCACTGACACACTCCTCTACTTTCCCTCTCTTGTCTGGCTGGTTGCCCAGGCATTGGCAGCTTGCACATGTGGCCAAAGCGTAAATCAGATTCAGACTTTCCATTCAAGTGCCCTGCTCGAGGGACTAGACTGGCCTTTATTCTGACCTTGTGGACCTTTTTATAGGCTCAGAAACGAGCAGCAGAAACGAGATAGCGCCACAGTTCACAGAGAAATGAACAGCGTGTGTCTCTTCCCTTTTATTAAGATATGACCTTATGGCATTTTGGAAATTTTGTGTTTTTTGAGTGTAGCATGCTCTGTAAATGATCCAAATTTAAATATCCTCATGGAAATAAAGAGTGCTGTGAGTAGATTTTGATTTTCTCTCCGGTGTGATTAGGGTTTCTTGTAAGCGACACTCTCCTTTCGGAGCAGAGCTCACTCTTTTCAGGGGTAGCTTTGTTTTTTGGTCTTAGTGTCCCCACAGCTGATGCTCTGAAGAGACTTTGACAGGGCTCAAGCTGTTCAGTCCCCCACTCCCTCCTTCTTTCTCTGTCCTCCCCCTATCTCTCCCCTCCATCACACCTGATTGCATTTGACAAATGCCCCTATTGGCTCCATATCATCAGGTGCAGTGGAGGCAGTGTAAGACTATATTACTCTGCCCATATACCACATCTGTTCTCCATTTTGCATGGCTGACACACTTGCGACTGAAAGGTTCGAATGGGGCCAAGGCTGTGTCACTGGAAAAGGGTTGATAGTTCCATTGGCAAATGGAAGTCTTAGTGAATCTGTTGGACACGGCATCCACCATCACGGCTAATCTGTTGTGTAGAATGTGATGTGCCTTATCTGGTGCTGAAAATGTGGCGTTGTATGCATCGCAGAACAGAGCAAAGCAGCTCCGTGCAAATACTGTTCGAAAATAATGTTTTGTCTTTGTGTCTGTAGATGTACGTGTGGTATGTTTTGGATTAAAAGCATAACTTGAAATTCTTAAACATTACTGCTGTTATTAGTGTTGTTATTTTTATTGATAATGCATTTCCATGGTTTTATATTATCTGTATAGACTGCAATCTAGGACTGCCACAAACGATTATTTTAATAGTCGACTAGTCAGCGATCATTTTTGCGATTAGTCGATTAATCAGATGTAATCTGGTGTAAATTCTCGACCATCTCACATTTCTGTTTAATCAGTTTTCTGTTTGACGTTTATTCAGCTGTGTGAAAACAAAGGAGGAACCCACCCGGGGGATTAATAAAGTTTTATTTTATCTAATCTAATCTAATAACTTTAATCTCAGCCAAACTGATTTACTCACGAACAAATAAAACACTAAAAAAAAAAGCCAAATAATAAAATTTTTAGGTTATCTAAGTGATTTATATGTTACGTTTAACCTGAGTAGCGAAAAACCGCGGTGATCTGAAAATGATGTGCCGGGAGTTTGCCGTTCTCGGCGGCTCTGGTGACCCTCGAGCTCCCGGCTAGCTATCGAGCTGGTGACTAACAGACATCTCCGAAAACGTCGGAGTACGTCGGTGCACTTTTGCAAATATCTGATATCTTGATAAACCGAGCAGATATTTGAAATTTACACAGCTACATTCTCGCCTGGAAATATGTTAAAAGTTTATTTTGTGACCCAGAAAGAGAAATAAGTGTAATATTAAAACTGAGTAGCTGCCACCATTGTTGGAAACGGGAATTGGCTGAGCCACGCTATGAATTCTGGGATAGGTTGGGCCACAAAGGTTTTACACCAGACCCATCCTTCAAATCTGGGGAAAAGGAGGACGCATTTGGAGGAGTCCTTGAATTTGGACAGCCTTCGTCGCATTGCTGTAAAGTAATCGGCCTACAAATGCGGCCACTGAAGGATGCGGCCCTTGAATTTGAACATAGCAACGATACCGGAGGTTGCTTCTTCTACTTCGGGGTTTAACGGCAGCTGGCATCCTCGTAGATGCATTGCTGCCATCTTCTGTTTCAGTCCGTTATTACACTCTTAAAACTTACTTATGCCTGCGTCTTTCAGGATCTTCAAACGACGCGTCGACTATTATATTAGCCTTCGGCGATTTTGATAGTCGACGTAATCGTGACTAATCGACTAATCGTGGCAGCCCTACTGCAATCACATAATTACAGTGCCAATGTATTATTGTAAAATCTTTATTTAAAAAATCATTTCTGTTTCACTGACCTACTTTAAATGATTGTAAATTAATTATCCATTATTAGTCAGACAGAGATAAAACTTTCTTAGTTCAAACCTGGTTGACGTATTTTTAAAGATAGATATTAGCTAACAGCTCAGTCACAGTAGAGTAAAAACAGGGCAGCTACCTCTTTGTGTCTAGGAAAAATTGATGGTTTGCATTGATTTTTTTTTTCTGCTTTCAGCTGCTTTTTCAAGTAGTTTCGGTGGCCAACGGCGGTCGACTATGCAATACTCTCAACCTCTTGGCGACCGCTTTCAGTGGCAAGGTGATTGCACAGGTCGCCTATTGGGAGGCAGCCTGTCTTCAAACAATTGCAATTTGACTCAGACTGACAGCAATCACTCTCAGACAGATTGGAGAAGTGCAAAAAATTGCAGTCTAATTTTTAAACACAGACAGTCTGCACTGATGAGTGCAATTCATCTACAATTTAAAATTCATGTCTCTGCAATCAGGCACTTTACTCAGCTGGTTAAAAACTGTTTGTATTCTGCTTTTATTCCTATATAAAAGCAAATTTATTAAGCACCTGTCATTTTCCAGTTAAAATCACAGTCCTGTGCCAACTACCTCAATATTTGTGGTGGACTTTCTGTTTCAAATCTGTGAGGTTATAGCTAAATTCACTTTAGCACCTGACTGACAGGGGTTACAGACATGATCCTCGTCTCAGACCACTAACGGCAAATGATCAGAAGTTTATTGTTGTTTCCAACTACTGTTTTCCTTAGTATGACTATAGCGTAATCATTCACAGCTTTATTTCTACTTGGCCAGCTTGACCTGCGACACGTCTCCTTACTGGCAGATTATGAAATACAGACTTTGAAAGTGACTTTGGGGAGATTTAAGTGGGGAAAACGAAAAAAAAAATCAGTGGAGTGCCTCCTACTAGGGAGAGACGCTGAAGGACTGTCGTGGCCTGCGTCTCATCAGCAGGAATGCAGGTAGGGCTGGCACAGTAGTCACCATGTGGCGGCAAGGTTAGGTCACATCAGCTGCTTCTGACTCTCCTATAAAGAGGATGCGTAGTTGAAAGGGAGCACTGGAAAACGCTCTCCTTTACCTCAATTTCTCTTGGTCATTATCTTTCGAATAGTCTTTTGTCAAGAAGAAAGAAATTGAAGAGGTGAGGCACAACAGAGATGATTGAAAAATACTAAAAAAGACAAAACAGAAAAGCACAGGGTGGGATGTGAGACTGTGCCAGAAAGACAGGTAAATCTATGAGGTCTCTCATGTGTGTCATGTGTTTTCATGAGTCAAACAGACACTGCACTGTTGGGTGGTAATTGGACGCCTTCCTGGGAGAGGTGGCCGCAGCTCTGCTTTGCCTTTGGGCCACCTTCAACAGTCTGAGCCTGCTGTAATTGGCAGAGCACATTGCTTAGCTCATGCTATGCTCTAACTTAGACTGCATTCTGGCTGTGTCAGTGATTCATCGATAACCAGTTAATCATCAAGACTTTTGATCAATCCGAACTATCAGTGCATCAGTAATCCTAGAGTCTGTTGTAGTAGTTCATTTAATGGCTCAAAAACCTTATTTACCCAGCCTTATTGCAGCAGATTGTCCCAGGAACGTTGGGTTATTTAACACACTCTAAGAGAGAACACTGGCTGGAGGTCTCCAATCAACGAAGCAGCCTCATTCATGGTGGCCTGGTGCTAGCTAAACTTAACACTGTCCTCAGGCATGAAAACACATCACATCAAACAGAACATGACTGCAGGAACAATAATACGGCTAATCTGAGAACTTGAACCTGATTTGTGTTCTTTTTCCAACATCTTTTTAAAGGACAGCTATCAGCTTGAAATCTTTGCATTAGTGGCTGGCGTTAGATTCTCAACACAGATTTTGAGTTTTAAATGATAACACATCACTTCTAGGGACATTTGATGTGTTCTGTCAGTACAGTGCAGGCTTTGGTAATTACTCTGACTGCCAGAAGGGGGAGACAGTATTTCTGCAGTGCTGATTTGAAAGAAGAAGCATGAATTTTTTGTGTGATGAACGTTAACAATATAATGATTGTGTACATCCGAGATGGACAGTTTTTAATTAACCTGCTTCAGGTTTGCATGCCGTTGCAGCCGCTTTGTCTTAAGCTTAGTAAGTGTGGTTACTTATCTGTGTTGTTTCTCCCAGCTGTGCTGTTTCTCCCAGCCCACCCATTAGTTTAAATTGGGATGGGGGGGCTAGAGAATGGGGGGGGAGGGGGCCGGCGCCATATGGTAGGTCCTTGACTGTGACAGCCTGACACATTAGTCATTGATGGCTCACAGCTTCTCAGATGATAGGCATTGCTTAAAAAGTGACCTACAAACACACATACACTCGCTCACACACTTAATTGATTCTGAAACACTCTTACAGTAAATACAGAGGCATTTCTACCAAGGTCGTGTCGGCTCAGACGGTTTGACAGCTATGTGTTTGTAGAAACGCTGAAAGGAGAGGCAAAGTAAGTCTGAAGAGGATAATCATAGCCATGCTATAGATTGTTCTCTGTCCATTTGCTCAGTTAATTTCACGCAGCACAAGAACATTGTGCATTTTACCACAGCATTTTCCAAAATTCAATGATTGGCCTGATAGTGCACTACAGTTGGCACTCAAAACAGAAGGCATTCCTGTTCCTAGTGTAAGTGGCACAGGAAGGGGTCGCCCTTCTTCTTTGGAGGTATTGTTTTTTCCCCCACCGTGTCTGGTTTTTGGCAGTTTTGCATTTTTGCGACCGAGCTTTACATGAATTCAGTAAATTCCTCTCACCAATAATGTGTGTAGTGTGTTTAGTATTTGACAGCACAGTGACTATGTAGTTTCCCCAGTGTTTGCTTTCTGTAATAGAGTGTAAGAGTTGATAATAGCTTAGTAGACCTGAAACAATATGCTATGTTACAGTCAGAAAGGCCTGTGCAGCAGTATGGATGAGATTAGCAGCAGCCTGAGGGAGCTGTAAGCCTTTTTCCCTCTTCTCTACTTTTAACTCTCCTCAAAAGCGCCAAGCTGCTTGCATGTTCCGTTTGAAATGTGTCATCAGCTGTCCTGGCAGGTACGTTGCCACATATACCCCTGAAGTGGCAGCACTTGTGGCCCGCAAAGGTCATTTGTAGGAGTGGGTTAAATGTCCCCCAGAGGAGGGAGCAGACAGTCTGTGATTTGTGTGAGTTTTACGCGGCTGGAGCTGCTCCGTCTTTCGGAATGACCTTGACCAATTCCCCCTCAGTTTTAACTTAAAAGTCACTCTCTAGAAAACTGTCTAGCCGCCTTGTGTCAGATATGCCAGAAGTCATTAGTCTTAGTCTGATTGGGGATCTTAAGAAATTAGAAAAAGGGACTGCCATTAGAGGTCAAGCCATCACCACAGCAGCACACAAAACACATCCTCTGTTTTGGTTTAATCCAATTAGACATCCACTGAAGCTTCAGTTGTTTTCAGGCAAGCCTGATTAACTTTGTTGTGAAAAGCTGTGCTTGCTCCTGTTATTTTTCTCCTTTCTTGTGTTTGCTCAAGAGATTATCAACCTTTTCTATCTACTCTTTTACATGCTTTAATTTTACCTGTGCGACAGCAGCTTAAAATACACACAGCTGTTTGGATTATCAGCATTGTGTTATTGAGCTAGAACGTTTGATATTGACCAAAGTAAAATTGTAATTTGTACACAGAGAAATGTAAGTTTTTTGCTTTCACAAGCCCACATGACTGAAATCAAACCGAATTAAGATGTCTGGTCAAAAAAAACCAACCCCGTCCACAAACATTGTTTCTCATGTATCCTCCATTCGATACAGTGCTGGTTCGGTACGCATATGTATCGAACAATACAAAATTTTGTGTTGAGCACATGATTCTCCTTATGGGGACCTGATATGTTTAATATGCTGCTGAGAATATAGCCCAGAAGAAGCGTATAGTAGAGCTTTTATTTTGGCAAGAGCCATTTCTCTGTAATAAACTCTCTTTTCCAAAGATGAGTGATTTCTTGATCAGATAGATTTATTATTTTGCTGTTTCAGCAACATTAAATTTAAAAATTGTACTTCTGAGTTAAAATATATATTTATAATTTTAATAAATGACAAATTAAAAAGGCATGAAAATTTTTTTGTATCGAAAAAATATCGAACCGTGACACCGAAGTATCGAACCGAACCGTGAATTTTGTGTATCGTTGCACCCCTAATATATATATATGTGTATATATATGTATATATATATATATATATATATATATATATATATATATATATGTATATATATATATATATATATGTGTGTGTGTGTGTGTGTGTGTGTGTGTGTGTGTGTGTGTGTATATATATAGTGTGTATATATATATATGTGTGTGTGTATGTATATATATATATATATTAGGGGTGCAACGATATTCGTATCGATATTGAACCGTTCGATACAGTGCTTTCGGTTCGGTACGCATATGTATCGAACAATACAACATTTGTAATTTATTTGATCAACTTTCCTTCTGACGATGCTGTCTGTGTTGAGCGCTCAGTGAATCTGCGTTCGACTACTCCGCCTAGGCTCAACAGTGCAGCCTAGGCGGAGTAGTCGAACGCAGATTCACTGAGCGCTCAACACAGACAGCATCGTCAGAAGGAAGAGCGCAGGGCAAGCTAGCGAGACAGAAGTTAAGCTCTCCTTGCAAAATGGACCTCCCCCACTCTCATTCAGATCTGGCGTTTGGAATTATTTTGGTTTTCATGTGACGTATGACCCTGAAGGTAAGCGAGTCATGGACTAAAGTAAAACAGTATGTTGGATGTGCCATGCAATGCTCAATTACATGGGTGGGAACTAGTGTGTTAGCGCAGTTAGCTCGTTAACGTGTTGGCCGTCTAGCCCCATGCACGGGGCGATCGGCGGTAGCTCGTTAACGGAGATTTGCCGTGTTGTGGCGTTAAGGTCATTTCAACGAGATTAACCTGAAAGCACTAGTGGGAACACAACGAATATGACTGCACATTTACGCCGACATCATCCTAGTGCAAAGACAAGTGGAAGCAGAAAAAAAACAAGCAAGCATGCTACTAACTTTAGCCGAGTCATTTAGACAGCTGTTAGCACATGATTCTCCTTATATGTTTAATATGCTGCTGAGAATATAGCCCAGAAGAAGCGGATAGTATAGCTTTTATTTTGGAAAGAGACATTTCTCTGTAATAAACTCTCTTTTCCAAAGATGAGTGATTCCTCAATCAGATACAGGGCTCGCAATATCGCTAGCCCAACGTCCCGGGGCTAGCGGTTTTTTCATTCGGGCTACCAAAATCTATCTCTGCCCTGCCCGGGCTATTTTAGGAAGGAAAAATATATGTCAATGCTTTTGCATTCTTTCAGAAATGTAGCTGGGTAATTATGTCATTGGCATCGGTGAGCCACTGTCAATATGTGACATATTGAAATCGCGTTTGAATTTGCGCTTGTTTTTTTGCGCTTGTTTTTTTGCTTTCACTTTGCAATCGTGCGAACTGTGTATAGAGAGCGACAGCACTGATCTGTGAGTGATGATAATTTGTGCACCAATTCCTCTGACATCGTCTTATTAATCGTTAGCTTACTATGCAAACATGACAAGTGAAATCTCCCGCAGCAAGCTTAAACATGTGAGAGGTTGATCGCGCAGAGAATCGCTGAGCTTATGTGAGTGCGTGTGTAAAAGCAGCACGATATATATTTGACTACGATGACCTGGATGACTGAGAACCTTCACAGACAGATATATATTTTAGTTCTGCTGAGCCAAATAAGACAGGTCAGGGTGAAGAAGTGACAGCCAAAGAAAAGCTTACCACAAAACGGAGAAGTTATGACAAATCAGACTATAAGGCAAAAAGAAAGTGCAGCTTTATGGTTTCATGGACAAAATAATTTCTGTGGCTGCAATATGACGAGCTAAATAACCAGGGCTGCACATAAGTGGTCCGCAGGTGCGCATTCGCTGTCAAAATAAAAAACACGCACAAGGGTTAGGGTTAAATTTAAAAACTGTACTTTTGAGTTAAAATATATATTTATAATTTTAATAAATGACAAATTAAAAAAGCATGAACATTTTTTTTGTATCGAAAAAATATCGAACCGTGACACCAAAGTATCGAACCGAACCGAACCGTGAATTTTGTGTATCGTTGCACCCCTAATATATATATATATATATATATATATATATATATATATATATATGTGTGTGTGTGTGTGTGTGTGTGTGTGTGTGTGTGTGTGTATATATATGTGTGTGTGTGTGTGTGTATATATATATATATTGGAATGTCGTTCGGACTGGAGAAGTGTAGTCGGATGGTAACAAAGAGAGGGAAGGTAGTCAGAACTGAGGGGATTGAACTACCAGAAGGCAACATTGCAGACATAGAGGACAGTTACAAGTACCTGGGGATCCCGCAGGCGAATGGGAACCATGAAGAGGCTGCTAGAAAAGCTGCAACCACCAAGTACCTGCAGAGGGTCAGGCAAGTCCTGAGGAGTCAGCTGAATGGTAAGAACAAGATCCGGGCCATCAACACGTACGCCCTGCCCGTGATCAGGTACCCTGCTGGGGTAATAGGCTGGCCAAAGGAGGAGATAGAAGCCACTGACATAAAGATAAGAAAGCTCCTTACCATGCATGGAGGGTTTCACCCCAAGTCCAGCACCCTGAGGCTGTACGCTAAGCGGAAGGAAGGGGGCCGGGGACTGGTGAGTGTCAGCACCACAGTCCAGGATGAGACAACGAACATCCAAGAATACATTGGGAAGATGGCCCCAACTGACCGAGTGCTCAGTGAATACCTCAGGCAGCAGAAACCCAAGAAAGAGGAGGGAGACGAGGAACCATCATGGAAGGACAGGCCCCTGCACGGTATGTACCACCGGCAGATAGAGGAGGTGGCTGATATCCAGAAATCCTACCAGTGGCTGGACAAATCTGGACTGAAAGACAGCACAGAGGCACTAATCATGGCAGCACAAGAACAAGCTCTGAGTACAAGATCCATAGAGGCTGGGGTCTATCACACCAGGCAAGACCCCAGGTGCAGGCTGTGTAAAGATGCCCCAGAGACAATCCAGCACATAACAGCAGGGTGCAAGATGCTAGCAGGCAAGGCATACATGGAACGCCATAACCAAGTGGCCGGCATAGTGTACAGGAACATCTGTGCCGAGTATAACCTGGAAGTCCCGAGGTCAAAATGGGAGACGCCCCCAAGGGTGGTGGAGAATGACCGAGCTAAGATCCTGTGGGACTTCCAGATACAGACGGACAAAATGGTGGTGGCTAACCAACTGGACATAGTGGTGGTAGACAAACAGAAGAAGACGGCCGTAGTGATCGATGTAGCGGTTCCGAATGACAGCAATATCAGGAAGAAGGAACACGAGAAGCTGGAGAAATACCAAGGGCTCAGAGAAGAGCTCGAGAGGATGTGGAGGGTGAAGGTGACGGTGGTCCCCGTGGTAATCGGAGCACTAGGTGCGGTGACTCCCAAGCTAGGCGAGTGGCTCCAGCAGATCCCGGGAACAACATCGGAGATCTCTGTCCAGAAGAGCGCAGTCCTGGGAACAGCTAAGATACTGCGCAGGACCCTCAAGCTCCCAGGCCTCTGGTAGAGGACCCGAGCTTGAAGGATAAACCGCCCACAGGGGCGTGCTGGGTGTTTTTATATATATATATATATATATATGTATATATATATGTGTATGTGTATGTGTGTGTGCTTCCACCTGAGTACAATGTAGGTAAATGGAATTTCGTTTGTGGTGCTCACAGCCCTGAAAAATTACATTTAAAAAATTCAGCAGCAGCATCACACACCTGAAAGAGTGCCTCAGCTGCTCACAACCTTGCTGTGAACACTCTCCTGTAGTTTACCACCCAGAAAAATAAATACTGGAAATATTTTTATATGTATTTAAAATAACGATGCAGCCGCTGCAATCAACAAAATAGAAAAAGAAAAAAAGATGTATTTATGCCAGCAAAGATAATTAGAGTGACCCTGGGAGCTCAGTAAACTGCAACTTGAGAAAACACTTGCAGATGGAGGGGAGGGGAGGAAGCAAAGTAAGCAAACGTCTTAACCAATTTGAGAACAACGGCAGTAAAAAGGCATTAACAATCAAAGCAAATACAGAAAGATGCTGCAAGTATAGAAAACGCAAACACATACTTATGGCATTAGCAAACATGAGGATCCATAAGTAGTGCCGCTGTACGATGTACATTTCCTTTTTGTTTGTTTTTAATATTCGCCGCATGAGTAAGAAACTTCTGATTACTTGGAGTGCTCCCTGGAAACAGTTCCCTTTTCTGCTATTTATTTATTTCTAATTTGCACCCATAATCTGTCGCAATATCTCAGGAACTTCTTGTTGTTAATCTATGATATGCAGTTTGCAGTCCACCATGCCACCATAAAACACACCTACTGTGACATGCTGTTGTTTGAATGTGACACTGAGCAAACATTCAGTAAGCAAAGGCGTGAAATAAGTCAGATATACTCGAGGAGGGAGGGGTGAGTCGAAAGTTGTAAAAGCCAGTCAGTAATTGCTTAACTCGTAGGACAGCTAGGGACCTTGATCCAATTGATTGGCCTCCAGTCTTCATAACAGTATGTTTTTTTTAATTAATTAAGCCAGGCTTTGGGTTGTAGGACTCTTAGGCACTCACTGTTTGCTATGCCCTGGAGGCTGATTGTGGCCAGAGAGTCATGGCGATTTAACCTTGTGGCTTTTGCTTGCCTGCAACTGTGTCTATCTGTCGTGTAAAGAACTGGTTGGTCTTACACTCAGTGTAGGCAATACAGCACTTTCCTTTAAAACTTGCCAAACGCCCAAATAAAAGAGACAACTCTGAAAGCAAGAAATTCTCATAATAACGTTACGCTATTAAATGTGCAGCGTGAGTTAAATTTTTATTCTGCAGGGTTTCAAAAATTACCTGCCCTGTTCATTGTCACTTCTGTCTTCTGTCATTCTGCTTCCCACTGGGGCCAGCATGTGGAACGGTCATCTCCCACCACACTCCTTTGTGCCTGAATAGAGCAGATGATATAATAGCTGTGATTTACACTTCTCAGTCATATTCACACAGCTAAAATAGAGGTGCTACCATCAATACTGCTGCTCAGCGCTGACTGCCAGCCTGCTATTTAACACCAAACGGTCAAAAACACCATTTGTCCCGGATCAGATTGAGGTCAGGTGCCGTATTGTGAGAGTTACAAATTAGGTATAGGTATTTTTTGTTTGCGATAATGATGATTGTCAGGCTCATTTCAGAAGAGTTAAGAAACCGAGCGAGCTCGTGTGCTGCCTTCCTTCGAGAAATGTGATTAGTATGACAATGAAAGCCAGAGCATTTTCTTTTTCTAGCATTTCCAAGCAAGATCTTTATAAAATATCTTCAGGGTCCTCTTGAGTAACAAGACTCTGTGGTGTGGGCTCTTCTTGTTTTTAAAGATGCCATTTGGAATTCATGACCAGGACTCCATATGCAGATTTGGAAGGGCTTTGATTAAAGCTCTAACAAGCACTTGATGGTTGGGGATATCACATTTCCTTTTGTTTTAATGCACTCTGTTAGGCTCACTCACAGTTAATAAGTCACAATCAATCTACCTGCTGTACGCACTGAGGCTTTGTAAGAGCTTAACAGGACCCCTGAGAGTTGGAATAATTTCACTTCTGAAACCAGCTGACAGTGAACGCACACATTGATGTTTGCGTCTGTGTGGGATTGCAACAGCTTCCATTGTATATTGCTTGTGTACGAGGGTGTGAGTGAAGAAGAGAGACTAAGCGAAGGCTGTCAAATATTGCCCAACTGCAAGACAGGCGCCACTGTATGTTGTCTCCTCTCCGTCTTCACTTGAAAGAGTCAGTGCAGTTGCCTTGAGCTAGAGTATCATATTTGATGACCTCACAAACAAGCTCCTTCTCAATCCTTTTACACCTTCTTATTGGTCAAGTGATCCAGGCCTTTGAATGCAAATGTTAGAATGACATCCATTGTAATTAGATTTGCGCAAATGTGCACAAACACCAAATGCCACATTCATATATCAAAGGGTCATTTTTAGCATTTGAGCAGGAATAGCAGCCTACACTAACTATGAGCTCTGTGATGGGTAAAGGTAAATAGGCCCTTTTATGGTTTCTGTTTGTTTCTGTTTGTTTCTTTTGATTTATTGTAAGCTGCTGTCTGTGTCTGTATGTAGATAACATAGCAGGTTATTGGCTCTCTTCCACATTGTGTCTTCTGTCCTGTCTCCCTTCCTTTCTTAGCCTTAGCCTTTCTTTCTGTTAAAGGGGAGTTTTTCCTTCCCACTCTTGCCAAGTGCTTGCTCATAGGGGGATGTTTGATTGTTTAGATTTTCTCTGTATTATTTTAGGGTCTGTCATTTACCTTACAATGACAGCCACCCTGAGGCAACTGTCATTGTGATTTGTCACTATATAAATAAAATTGAATTGAATAGAATATTTGGTTTAAGGCTAGGTAGTGGCAAAGCTTTATTAATAGCAGTACTGGCCATTCTACATATTTGTGCTCACTCAGATGAATTGCTTCCAACTTTTCACTTTTCACACTGTGTAAATGTTAACATGCTACTTTACCCCGCTGAGCAAGCATGCTTGGAAGATAAGCATTGTATCTGCTTAGTGACTGCGAACATATATTAGCAACCTCATTGGCACTTTCAAATTGCACATTCATAATAAAAGCCCGATTGCCACCTGCAAGTGGTTGAAAATGGGATGGTCCATTTAGTACACTTCCAAATAACCCTAGTCTCTTCAGGACATCTACTTTCCCCTTTATATTTCGATTCAAAACACAGAGGTACCAGGGGTGCAGCAGCTTCTTGCATTTTATTACTTCCAATGGTTTTTCACAAAGTAGTACTTGAGGCAGTTATTTTTTTTTTGTTCTAAACAGTTTTTTTATGAAGATATTGCATTTTTTAATAATTGAAACAGGCAAATGCTGCAGCCGACACTCTCCAGAATAATGTGGTAAAGGTTACAGGGCAGAGTCAATTGTTGTAATTGTGATGAAATTTGATAGCAGTAGGACTGGGGGAAAGAGTGGGTTGCTAAAGTGCTGGTTTGTAGAATAAAATAAAAGGCGGAAAGACCTTTATTCAAAGAATGCAGTTATTGTGCAGAAGCTACCTTAAGCACATCTGCATTTATTGAGCACTGTTATCGTTGACGTTGCACACGATCGTCCTGAAAAGATGCATGTATGGTTTTTCTTGTCAAAAAGTCAAGTTAGCCTTAATATTACTCAAACACTTGCTGTTGCACCACAGGTGTGCTTTGCGCCTCTAGCCATCAAATTATCAATTGTGTCCTGTCCAGAGTTTGTATGTTGTCTCCACTCCACTCTAACCAATGAGTGGCAAAAATGGGGTCTCACACTTTTACCTCACACCTCTCAATAACTTTCTACTTTTAGACTATACATCAGTGTATAACCCACCAGGTGGATTCCAGCTTCTGTCCCACGAGCTGTGTTTTTGGATCTGTTGACGAAGGTGCACAAAGTTGTTCCATAGCAATTCGCCAATTTAGGGGTGTGCAACCTTTCAGACACAAATCTGTTTCCAGATAAAGTTTAAGCTTGTTGATGTTTTTGTTCAGAAATGCTCTTCACTTCAAAAGGCAGCATATTCCTTCTGTCAGAATTCCTAGTCTGATCCTTCACTCAAAACACAAAGCAGCCAAATGCAACATTGAGCAGGCTTTTCCATCCCTATCTCAAAAAGATTAGAGGAACACGCATTTCCTTCTTTGAGCTCATATTTCAAACTGCCTTCTTGTCATTACTTAACCACTCTTGGAGCAGTTGTTAGAGGAAAAATTAGTCTGTGAGCTACATACTGTAAGTAGCAGCTTGGATATCATGGTCCCAGCTTATGTTTTGGAACCACATATCAGATGGTCACGACTAAATAGCTCCATAATAGGATCACTTAGAATCATCTCATCATTTTTTTCCCCTGTCTTCCAGGTCCTTGGCTCTTTCTTTTCCCATAGCATTAGCTATGAGTGTAACATCTGTTAGAGAGGAGAAGTGTGAGAGACTGAATGTAGTTCACTTTGTTCAGTGGTATGTCTTTGGAGAGCCCCTGAAGAGGAGACTTTTTTTTTGTTTGTTTCTTTCAAGATGAAATGTGCATGTGTGTCTGTGTTATTGAGAGAGAGACAAAGAGAAAGAGTTGATGTTACAGCAAGTGTGTGGAAGGCTTCTTTGAATTTCAGGAAGGTTTGATGACAATTTGACAGGGGCTGAGAGGACATGGAAACAAATCCTTTGATGCTGACTGTCAACAAAAGACTTCTGCCACATACAAATAGCTGTCTATCCTCTCCTCTCTGTTCCTCTTCTTGTGACTATTTCTCCCTTTCTTTCTTTCTTGCATCTTTTTCTTAAATACTCATTAGATTTTTTGTTTTGTTTTGTTTTGTTTTTTTCCTTTATGTGCTCCACTGCTGGGTGAACAGATACCTACTAGGTCTTTCTTACGCTGCTAAATCAACAAGAACTGGCAGCTAAAGCTAACACCGGCACCACAGGCATGACACAATGAGTGATGAAACAATAGTTTGTTGATATTAGTAGACCAGACGTGATGGGTAAAGGTAAAGAGGTGATTCCGGCAGTAACAGCGGCAGCAGCGAGTAGCAGTATCTCCTTGCAGCACAAAGAGGCTTTGCAGGCTGTGTTCTCAGCTGCTACAGGTTGCATATAGACCGAAATAAAAGAGCGACGGAGCGGAAATTTCTCCCAATTCCTAGAGATAAGAAGGTATTGTTTCAGCAACTCGTGAGCTTTTTGTTGGAAATGTGTGAATTTAGATTCGCTCAACAAAAACAAGAAATCTTTTTCTCCCATCCTCTCCTTTTTTTTCCCCCTTTGTATTTGAGGCGCATTCTGCTGCCCATTTATACAAGGCAGGGTGACAAAAAGAATCCCGAAGATTAATTAGAAATAGTTGATGGGGGTTTTGACAGTGTTTGTGCATGGACAGTTGGGAGGCATGATACCCTGTTGGTGTGGTTTGGCAGAATGCCATTGCAAAGTTTGTTTGATTGTTTCTCTTTTTATTTTTTTCATTTTTTTGGTAGCAATTGTTCAAAGACGGAAAATATATGCAATTGCTATTTCTTTGAGTGGCTAATTGCAATTTTGAAAAAGCTCTCTTATCTCTGCATTTTTTTTGTTTTTTGTTTTTGTTTTTCTTGTTCAGGAGTAGTTTTTGAAGTCATGCCAAATTCCTGCGTCTGCATAATGTAACTGGAACTTAGTTTAATATGATTTGCACACTATATCATCTTTGACACATGTGTTTATCTGTGTACATCTCTGTTGGGAGCCAGAATATAAATTTACATCTTACACGTGTGGCCGTGACAGTGTCGCCACACAGGATATCAGGCTGTGCTGGTTAAGCCCTGCTTTGCTTTCAGAGCTTTGCTTGTGTTCATAGGATTAGCACTGTAATGCCCAGTGGTCTTAATGGATAAATAATTGTCTGTTTTAAATTTAGCTACATTTAGTTGTGCAATTGAATTATTTCTCCACAGGTATGGCCGTTACTAAAAACAACATTAATGTGATTACAATCATGTGAATACACCATGGTTCCATAGAAGCTATCCAACTCTCCACATACACTCACAAGACATTTTATTAGATACACCTGTTCAGCTGATTGTTAATGCAAGTGCAACTCCATGGTCAAGGCTACATACTGAAGTTTAAACCGAGTCTCAGAAAGAAAGGGAAAGAAAAGCTTTGTACTTGGCTCAGTTTTTCTTGTATTTTAGAAACAGCTTCACTACTCGACAACCAGCTCTAGAGTTTACAGAGACTGGTCTGAAAAAATTGTAAGAAAGACAAAAATGCATTGTTGATGCCAGAGGTCAGAGGACATTGACCAGGCTGCTTTGAGCTAAGAAGAAGTAACTTAAATAACCGCTCCTTACAACAAAGGTAGAAGAAAAGCATCTCTGAATGAAAGTACATGTTGAACCTTGAAGCAGATGGGCTACAGCAGCACAAGACCTCACTGGGTGCTCCTCCTGTAAGCTAAGAAAAGGAAACTGAGGCTACGATTCTGACTGCTCACCAGGGTTGGACACTAAGATAATACTGCTCGATCTGATGAGTTTTTATTTCTACTGCAACATTCACATGGTAGGATCAGAGCCTGGTGTAAACAACATGAAAGCATGGAGCCATGCCGTCTCGTATCAGTGGATCGGATTGGTGCTGGTCATGACATGGTGTGGAGGATAATTTCTTGGCACATGTTGGGCCACTTAGTACCTACTTGAGTATTGTTGCTAACCATCATAACCACAGTGTACCAATCCTCTGAAGGCTGCTTCCAGCAAAGTTAAAAGTGTTCACTGTACTCAAATGACCTCCAAAGTAGGGCTGCTCAATTAATCGAATTTTAATCACGATTACGATCTGGGCTTTCAACGATCATTAAAAATGACTGAGCCGATTATTAGCCCCTCCCTCATTTATCCGCGACACCTTAAAGGCCGGTCCGTGAAAATATTGTCGGGCATAAACCGGTCCATGGCGCAAAAAAGGTTGGAGACCGCTGATTAGGAGGACCCGAGGGAAGCTCGGAAAGCTAAGCAGAAGTTATTTGGAGAGTGACTGCCGTTGGTTGAAAAGAGAGTTTAAAAAAAAACTTCAGTGGTGTTGCACACTATTTTATATTATTTTTTTAAAGTCATTGTTAACCCTTTAAAGTCGGTCAAAGCAGCACGCTCCGTTTTGCGTAACTATTTTTAAATCCCTGTAGAACCTGAACCGTGTAAGCTAGCGCAATAATTTGTTTTGCATATGAAACCGGATGAGTTGTACTTACATCTTATGCCATCAGCTTGTCCTCGGTCACGGTTTCCTTCCACATATAGCTTTGCAAAAATTGCATAAAAAGCGCTTGCAGGAACAAAAACATAATATTCCAGAAACACGCTTTGCCGTTCCTATCAGCTGTTCGTAACACTTCCCACAGTGAAATGATGCACATGCTGTTTTCTTTGCAAATTTGCATCATAGGATTGTTTTTTGTTTTCCCTGCAGTATATAAAAATTGCTGTATCTCCAAAATAAAACTATGAAGACACTCAAAATAAATTTCCCGTTGTTGTAAACTATTTTTTGCAACTTTTTTGTATTTAAAGTTTTGAGGGATAAACCTCTTAAATTTCTCCAAGTAGAAATATATGTAAACAAAACAAAAGCGATTTTCAATTTTTTTTGTAGTTTATTGCACTTTTTTGCAATTAATGTAGTTACTATGGACTTAATGCATACATATTAGTAAAATATGGGCTATAACAGTTGTATAGCAACTTGAAATGCTCCCACAAATGGCACTACAGCATGTAAAAAAAATAATATAAGCTCTGGTGGACTTGGTTCTATAGTAGGTCTTAAAGGGTTAAATAAATATCGTCAAATAATCGTGATCTCAATTTCAGTGAAAATAATCGTGATTATCATTTTTGCCATAATCGAGCAGCCCTACTCCACAGTCTCCATATTTCAGTCCAATAGAGCACACTGTGGATGTGGTGGAACAGGTGATTCTCATCATGTATGTATAGCAGGCAAATCAGCAGCAACTGTGCAGCTCTATCATGGATATGGATCAGAATCCAGCACCTTGTTAAATCTATGCCATAAATTATTCAGATAGTTTTGAATACAAAAAGGGTTCAAACCAGTACCAGTGAGTGAGATGATGGTTTGCAAACAGGATAGTTTATGAGGCAAAACTTTGGTTATATAAGATGTAGGTTCCAGTCATCAAAATGTGTTTTGACTTATGTGCTTTATGCAATTGAGTTTGTTGTATAAAAAATTAAAAAAAAGAAAGAAAGTAAAAACAGAAGTCAAATAAAGTCTGGGTATTTGTGTTTCCTTTTTTTTTGTCATTACATCGTAATATTCCTCATGCAGACTCATGGGCTGCATTTGTGACTGAGGACAGAGTGGGTAATACTTCCAGATTATATCACTTACTTTCAGTGAGCTGGACAATTAGGAGCAGTGATGGGATTTGTGTGAGTATCAAGCCATACTTGAAGATATTCTGTCTTTTTAAGAATTCTCTCAACTCTCCAAATGCCCTGTCGGATTGCAGTGTGATCACATTGGGCCGTGCAGAAATGGCTGAATTGGAATCTTATCTTCTTCCATCTTTCCCATTACGGACAGATTGAAAGCCCTGCAGCGGTGCTCTGGCCTGGTCCCCAGTCAAGACCGCTTTTTAGACTGCAATTTGACAGCTTCTAAAAATGTCACATTTTGTTGTTAAGATGCACTGCCAAGCACTTGAGCCATACATGCTGTGGCATCAGCACCAGTTCTGTTGTGAAGCTTCGCTGACCTTCCCTTCACTCCTGGGCATCACCCCTGGCACTGCCTGTCTCCTGGTGTCAGTATGACATTATGAACTTGAAGAGCCTGATGTGTAGCAGTAGGCACAAAGCCACTTTTTCAGCTTTTCATCCCACTCAATAGACTCGATACTCAATAGACAACACTGCGAGCTCAGTACTTATAAAAGGAAGTGAAATGGAAGGCTGATAAATGGTATGCGGTGTGCTCACTCCAGATATAAAAATTCATGCAAACAGCAAGTTGTTTCTTAGATTTGTTTGTTATTAATTATAATCAGTACAATAAAAACATTTAGGTTTATTCTCATATAGTTTTATTCTGTTTATTTAACACAGAGAGCAAGACTGAGTTTCTCTTGCATTTTCCATAAATACCATTGTATCATTAGGACTGTGCTAGGTAAAGAAGTGTGCTAAACTACTGACAAAAGAACAGATACAGTCTCATAAAACAGATCAAAATATAAATCAAAATACCCTTTTATCAGTTTTTACATCTACTTCTTCATTTAGTGTCTAAATCTAAATCTAACTAATCTGTTAGATGCTTTTCCAAAACAGATAGGTGTTACAGACTGAAAATTAACAGTATGGAAACATCTGGGTGAAGGAGAGGGGGCCTTGTAAAGAGTGATTTGACTCATCAGTCAAAGCAGAGAATTCTTGTAGTGCCAGAATAACACGATTACTTGCTTCAGTAGCTTCCCTTGGTGAGTGGTTGTCGGAGGTTGCTGGTTTTCACCGGGTGAAATCGGTTGCAAAGGGGGTGCTGAACCAAAAACCTCTTTGCCAACCATTTGCGTAAAATGCAATTTTCCCTACTAAGTGGTTGTCTGGAGTCACCGAATGGTTTGTGGGCATGAGTGATTGGGGCTTTAGAAATCAATGAGACTGCCAGCACCTCCAGCAGACACTCACAAATGGTCGGGGAATACTCATTTTTCCTTAGCGACTGGCAATTGCTGGATGGTTGTCAACCAGTCTCTAGGCTCGCGGTGTGGTGCTCTAATCAATAACATTATTAACACATTGCTTATAATCTTTTCATTCTTGTGTTATCATGCCAGCTTCAGAACATATATTTATAAGCTTATATATAATATTATCTGTTTTTAGATGAAATAATAAAAGACGAGGCTAAGGAGACAAGTTGAGATATCTTTATTTGTCTGTCTACATACAGTAAGTTGTTTTTTTGGATGCACAGATGACCATCTTTATGCTTTAGTAATTTTTTCATTTGGGCATATGGGCTAAAGCTGCATCTCAGACACTCTCGGGGGCAGCACTTCACTGATATAGGAAGTGTGGGGGGGACCCCTGCTGTCCACCATCTGGGCAAATGGCAGGTCTTCATGCCAGCGTGGTAGCCACCGAAGAACGAGGGCACAGGGGCATTGCAGGAAGCTCCGAAGACAGACAGAGGGGGCATTTGCAGACACAGGTCATTCTTTCTCAGTAAAAGAGCCACTCAGTAACACCTGTGTTCCCACTCCCCTCTGCCCCACTTCAGACGTTCTGTCAGAAAGCCCATGCTCAGCAGAACTACAGGCTCCAAACAAAAGACTTTGCAGGCTCGGCAGAGTGCGTGCAGGTGAATAACAATAACCACTCGTTCAGTTATTCATATATTCATATGTGTGTTCATATTTAGCCTTCACTGTGAGGGTGATGAATAACGCTGGCTGAGACTGTGCCACACTGACAGAGGGAAGCGCTGGCTCAGTTTCTGTCTTCTCTTGCGAAAGTAGTTACTGGGCGAGAAAGTGACAGGGCAACTGGTCAGACTGTCCTTTGTGGGTTTAGTGTTGGACTTGCTGGGTAGGCATGTTTAAAGAACGCCGCTCCTAATGAGGAGAAATCAGACTTGGCTTAGCAATACAGCAAGAGAGTGAGAAAGAAGGCTGTAAGATCTGTGCGGCAGGCCCCTTATGTCCAACTGATGGATTAGCCGTTGAAGGGTTCATAGAGGCCCTCAGATTCAGGCAACAGTTACCAAAGTACTAATAGATACTCTCGCATTATTTGCTGCCTTACCTCTCCCCAGAGAGGTTCCATACCCATCTTCTGTTAAGCGTTAAGTGAACATGTTCAACCCCGCACTAAAATCTCTCCCCCACGGCTATGGTCTCAGTGCACCCAATCCTTTCATCCTCATATCTCTCAATCCAGGTAAGGCTTGGCTGGAGACCAGTGCTCTGCTGAAAAGGAGAGGCCTTTGGCTCTGCAATCGATTTTTGTAAAGCAGAATATACAGTACGAGTGGCCGTGTCGAGCGAAAATGTAAATGGACCAAGCTCTGAAACGATCAGGTAGCCTCAGTGTGCATGGATCAGGGAGTATGTAAGCACGAGATAGCATTTACCCCTGGTTTTAACTAAAGCACTCAGACATTCTCCTCTCTGCAGCCCTGTAATTCCCTCTGAGTGCTCGGTGTGAAAGTGAAGCACTGTTATCAGCCCCTACCAAATGCATTAGACCTCCTCTGACCGCTGAAACAGACCACCTCGTTGTAGATCATTCCCTCTGTACTGAATAGAGGTGATGAAGAAGCTGTAAATTAGGACAGTATAGTTTCATGCTCCATATGATTACTTCAACCCTGCACAATCGCTTCCTCTCTGCAATTTTAAATTAAATACGATATATGGCTGTCAGTGAATAAAGAATAAATTGATGGTATTACCTGATGTCACCCGCGGTAATAATGTATGTTGATGACACAGCAAACTTCAGACCACTTTGCACTTTTTCTGCATGGCATGTGAGCACAGAGCAAGGTTGTATCTTTTCAGAGTGCAGAGTGGAGGTAGTTGATGGGACTGGCTGTATGAGCTGTGGACTTCTTTGGGTTAAACATTTTCTTATTAAGAACGTTTATGCGTGGAGATTTTCCATTGCTTTCTTTTGGTGTGTGTGTTTTTCTGAATGCTGGCATGTGTGCAAGAGAGAGAGAGCTGGTGGCAGATGCAACAAGTAATTCCTGAAACACGGTGGTGTCTGGTGTTTTGTGTGTTTCAGATAAGGTGAGCCATATTCCTTTTTAATACTGGTTTAGACACCTCAGCTGACACTAATGAAATAGGTTGTAAGGTTGCCTTACAATTAGGAATCACAGCATAAATCACAATACTATAGTATCACAATGTGTTGCCCGTGATAACAAAGGCATCACAACAAAATCTTCACACAAGACAATCTTCCAAAATATATTCCGATGCTATTAATAAAGAAGGAAAAAATACCCCGTAAGAGGCAAAAATTAGGATATGTGTTTTTAATTACTCCATTGGGGTATAAAATTGTGTTGCAACTGTAATTGACAGCATATACAAGCAAAAATCCAAATTTCCTCAATGAAAAATATTACTTTAATAATAAAATAACTTATTCAACTTAATTTCCTCTAAATTGCAGTGTGTTAAACGACTTAGTTAAGCAACTCTGAAAGTAAAGTGTTCTAGTATTGGAAAGAGGTACAGATAATCAAATCAAATGTTTTACCTTACCAAAGAAAAGCAAGTGTGATGGATTTATATTAAAAAGTAAATGTCACGTACTTACATCATTATCCAGTACCGTATTTTTTGGACTATAAGGTGCACCGGATTATAAGGCGCATTAAGGGAAACAAAACAGTCAGATAAGGCAACCTTTATTCAAAACATTCGCGATAACTCTCAACACTGTTCAGTTGTAACACATAAAATGCAGAACAATACACTCACTTTTTCAGTTCATTCCTCTTCAAATCCATCAAATTTTTCATCTTCAGTGTCTGGGTTTAACAGTTGGGCAATTTCGGCATCGAGCATGCCCGGATCCCCTCATCATTGTCCGAGTCAGTCTCTTTGCTGTTACTTAGCTGTTCAGTACATATTACTCCACGAGGCTTCTAACTATGGTAGCTGTAATGCTAGACAATCCATCAAGCGGTCGGGCTTCGTCGCTTACCAAAGTCGGACTAAAACATTTTTGACAGATTTTGAAGCACCCTGTACCACATAAAATCGGTTCAAGGTCAGTAAGCACAACCAGAATTAAGGTGCACTGTCGATTTTTGAGAAAATTAAAGGATTTTAAGTGCACCTTATAGTCCAAAAAATACGGGATGTTTTAACTTTATCAGATAAAAATACATGCAACCATTTCTGATTTTGACTTGTCTCCGTAATTATATAACATTTTCTGCAAGTCTGTTGTTTTGGCTATTTTTTCTGGTGTTGAGCCAGATTGCTAAATTTCAATAGCATTCCATGGTCTTTGATTACGACATTGCTACTAGTGTTTTTTTTTTCCCAGTGTTGACGTCTTCATAGGTTTTGCATTGTTGCCATGCAAAAATAGCATGTGAATAAGTAGCATCACATTACCTTTATACTAAGGAGGAAGTGAAACTGGATAATGTCAAGGATTATTACCCCCCCCCCCCAAAAAAAGAAAAAAACTGGCTAAATGGGAAGGTAGCTACCTCCGTGTTTCTCATGAAAACACAGCAAAATGTCAGCTTTGTAAGCCACATAGAGCAACTCCCACTGGTTAAAGACACAACAGTCTTTTACATTTTATATTGTTTTATAACTAAATCAGAAATGTCTGTCAGAATTAACACAGATTTGCAGCAAATGTTATGTATATCCCTGCAAAGATTGTTGAGTAACGAATCATTGCGTACTGTGCTCTGGATCTTTTAAAAGCTTATATTTTTTCCTTAATATTAAACCATTTCTGAGTGTCTGTGGACCTGTAGCGAGAGAAAATGACAGGGGGGTGGATTCCCTCCCCTCCCTATTCAAAACAGATCTTCAAAAGTAAATAAACTCCCTCAGCAGCTGTTTGGATTGGTTGAACTGTATTGACAATCTGTTAAAGTGCAGAAAAAGGGCTTATTTTCTCTTTTGTGGAATTTGACAGTGATAAAACTGGATTGCAGCAATAATGGCTGTCATGGATCAACACCTAGAAACATTTTACTCTGCTGATGTGGACATGAATGGGATCCAAAGTCATGTCTCCCTCTGGCTGACTGCCAGGACCTTCACAGGAGCTTTAATAAATGGTTTGTACCAGCAGACGGTCCTTGGTCCGTATGTGTGTGTGTGTGTGTGTATCTGTATGTGTATGTAGGTGTGTGTTTGAGCGTGCATGTGTCATTGGGGGTGTGTGTTCATATGCCAGAGGGATTTTAATAAGAACTAAGTGCGTAAGAACCCCCCAGAGGGGAAGAAAGACCAATAACCTACAGTAGTGCTTGGTGCTACTAAAAGGGTTGAAGGAACACTGAAGGGGAGGAAGCAAAGGTGTACTCGCCATTTATTCGCAGCACCGGGGTGCACATGAATTATTCAACGTGACATTCATTCATAATTAAGTTTTTTAAATGGATAAATAAATAGACAAAGGTGTAGCAGGGGAACGCGTTATTGCATGACACATATATACAGTGTGTGGCTTCGCGTCGTATTTAACGACAATGCCGAAATGTGCATTTAATAAGGGGGAAAACCACAGCCAGTAAAAACGTAACGCTTATAAAAGATCAATGCGAGTGGAATGAGAGGGGTGGGTTGGCAGGGAAGAGGGATGGAGAAGTGAGTTCAGTAGGTGGGCCGCCTCAGGCGCAGAGATTGGTAGTTGGACACCTCACACAAATGTAGCAGCTTTGAGACCTTAAACAGAAGGATAGAGAGGACTTTTGTTAGGATCAGCTGGTGTTAGAGAGAGGACACGAACCACAGTGGGTGTGTTTTAGTGTGCAGCGCATCGTCAATATCCTGAATGCCTGTCCGAGTTTGGGTTAAAATACTGCATTGAGAAAAAGCACTATTATCACCACAGTTTTTCAGTCAATACTCCTCCCCCCTCTTTTTTTTCTTCTTCTTCTTTTTTTTTTTACATCAGCACATCTCTCAGAAACTGTTGGGAATGAAATCTTTTCATCTTCTCATGCCTGACAGCATATGTTATTCTACATTTTCATCACTTGTCATCTTGAGTCATGGAGCAGCTCCGTGAAAGTGTCACTAGTTGGTAGTTCTTTCATTGTTTTTTCATTCTATCCAGGACGAAACAATTCACAGGTACCACTTCTTCATCTCTCACTTTCTTCGCTACTATATAACGCGAGCTAACTTTGGTGTCACCAAAAATTAGTTTGATGCTTAAAGCTTTTCAGTCCATTTCCAAAGCGAACAACCTGTCACAGCATGCCATGAATTGATTCTCTGTTAAAAGGGTTTGAATATAATTAATGCTACCGTTTGCTACTCAGCAATCCAAGTGGATCTTGCCATCACACTGTGCGTTGCATCTCAAATTTGTCTCCCTGAACACTATTAACACTATTTAACTTGGGGGCATTCATTTAATTTGCTATAATTGCTTTAGAGCCCCTCTCTCTATGCTCAGCCAGTTGTCTGTAGGTCTAGGGGGGTGTCAGCCTGTCTGCATGCATATTGCTACAGAGTTGTTCCTCAGCCTATGCCTAAAGATGACGGTAACGACTCGGCTAATATTAAAGTTGGAGCGGGTGTTAAGCTGAACGCAGACCTATAACTGTTGTATTTATGTGATACAATCGTGATGCAGATATTCACAATAATTGCACTACAAAGCAAGAGCAGAGCAGGAGTCAGATGGAGGGAAAACGGTTACCATGTTGAGGATGTGAGGTTGGTGGGGGTGCTGGGCAGGTGTTGGGACTCCTTGGGGAGCTGGAGGTCACATTACCATACAAAAGCCACTCTGCTGGGTAACCTTTCCAGGCGCTGCTCCCCAGCCAGGGGGGCCTGCGGTCACACACTGGCACTGCCACATGTGCCTTGCCACTGGCCCACACACACAAACACACACACACACGGGCCACATGTACACAAATCTCTCGTATTCAGCCCCCGAATACCCCCTACGTTTTCTATGACAGAAACATTGCTTGTATAGTGACATGAAATATTTGCACTCGGGGAACATAAATCACAGAGGACAGCTCTAAAGCAAAACAAATACTATGATATGGTCCATTGCCATCATAATGCACACTAAAGGGAAAGGCATTCATGTGGAATTTAGATCCAAAGCCTAACATTTTATCTTCGCCAGCAGTCTTTTTCACAAATCAGCTCCTTTTTTTCCCTTCCCTCCCTAAATCCCTACAAAAGCAGTGCTGTTGTCATTTAAGCTCCACTCTATTTACAAGTCGGATATGTCTTAGATGTGTGCAAGACACTACAGTGAGGAACAGGAGCAGCGTACTGGATACGGACAGCACGAGGGAGGCTAGAGGCAGACATTGACTTAGCCTGGAAGCATGTGGTGCATCTCCTGGTAGAGAGGAAGAGTAACTGGGGTGAGAAAGAAAGATTGAGAATGCAGGGAGGCACTTGGTGGGCAGCTGCAGAGTTAATGTCGATCAAATGGTGGGGGTTGGGCTGAGAGAATGGGTGGTCATATTGATGGACAGCAGCATCAACAGGGATCTCGCTGGCTATTAGATGATGCAGGCTCTTTACTTTTTTTTTTATTGTGGGATGAGGAAGAGATGAACATTTTTACTGTGGCGCCATGGAATAGCTGGGAATCTTTTTTTCCATCAGGGTTGATTTTGAGTGACAGGTCATAGGAATGGAAAATAGTGTTCCACATGTGTGTGGGAGAGGGTGTGTGTGTGTGTGTGTGTGTGCTCCACAGGTAACACATGCGCACCATGTAATTATACTCATTACACGGCAGGCTGTGGATCTGCATGATATGCTAGTAGACACCAGAAAAATATCTGGATTGTTGACAGCCTAGTGGCACAGTTGCTGTGACAGTCAACTACATTGTTTATGCTGCAATTACCAAGACTGAATTCAATCAGTCAGGCCAATACACTTTTTTATTGCAATTATGCAAAAGACCTTACTGCTCACTGTGTGGTGAGACGTGATGTGCAGTAGCTTATATTGATTACTTTATTTGTAAAATTAAGTCTTTAAGAAGTCCCTGTCACTCAGCCTTCACTGCATCCTGTATCATACGCAAGCACCGCGCCCTCATGAAAATAATAACTCTTTAATATAATTGATGTAATATGCCACACGCAACAATAAGGTATAACATCTAATCACGTTAAGTAGTCATTGCCAAGCTGTAATTAAACTGTTTGAGACAAGTGATTACCAACCCTGATAGAGAATATGAATATATAATAGGAGTGTTATGAAAACACTAATACCCCATAGCTCTAATTGCAGGGCATTTTTGAACTTATATTGATTGCCTTGTGTGTGTTATCATCACATTGACCACAACATGCTGGGAAAAACCGCACCAGTACGGTGAGATGAAACCCTGCTCCGCTTTATTCCGCTCCACTACACATTGTAATGTTAACAGCAGGGCCCTGCAGCCCGACTGGGCCAGCGGTGCGCCATCCTGTCGGCTCACGTGCAGAACCGGAACATGTTCGCATCGAGCCTGTTGGTGAATTTTGCCAACCAGGCATTAAGCTGTGACATTACACTAAAGTTGTTTAAATACTCCTATATCTTTAGTGACTAATGAATGGTCCACCCCTCCTTTCCTCCCTCGAGCCCATCGGGATGAGAGTCTGTCCACTTAAACTGGAGTGATAGAATTAGCTGTTGCAGCCTCTGGTGCAACGTGAGTTAAAATGAAGGAGGCTCGAGAGAGAGACAGAGAGACGTGGTGAGAGCGCGGCTATGAGCAGAAACGTGGTGTTTCCTTTCTCTTCGCTGGAAGTGCGTTGGATTCCTGTGCTTAATGATGTTCTTTCAGACAGCTGTTATTTAGGTAGGGGGGAAAAAAGCTGAAATTCACTTTATAGCTGTCAGATTTTAAATATTAATATTTTATGGGGTGGCAGCTGGAACATTTAATGGCAATCAATAGATCACAGCAGGGGGAGATATTTTTCACGACGTGATCTGTGATCTGACAGACATTTTCCTTTTACTCTCCTAATTAATTTCGTCAGACACCCACGGAGACTTGCCGTGCTGTTGGCCGGTCTGCTCGCCGGCCACGGCTCCTGCTCTTTTGTCTAAACTGGCCTAGCTTTACCCAGACACAGACCACAGTACACCTCTAGGCTTCCCTTTCCTCCCACCTTAATGAAGGTGTTTGTGTAGCTGATAGACAAGCAGCCTCCACTTCTCCCCTCTACTGTATATGCCCTTTGCTTAGGGTCACAGCAGTCTTGATGAGGATGGGTGTTCCCCTATGAAATTGTTCATTTCCCGGATTTTTTTCTCAGTGCCCTTTTACCCACTCTGGTGTGGAAGATCTGACACAGTGGTTAGGTTTGGTTTGATGCATTTGCAGCAAAACTCTGGCCACCTTTCATGCTTCTGTGAAAACAGCCGGTTTGTGGGGTAGGCAGAGCAGTGCAGAGAAGCTCTTGAGTGTGTAAGCGTTCTGACTTCATTATATATCACGGCTGTTTTCAAAGCCAATCCTCAAACCTAAGTACAACGTCTAACGTCATTCTCTTAGTATTTAATGCAAGCCATTAAAAAAATGCAGGGCAGTTTCCTGAAGGAAAGGGTTTTGTATTTAGCTACTATAAAGCTACTCTGTTACATTATATTAGAAACTGGAATTTTTTGGCGATGCTAGTTTCTTGACATTAAGGTACAATATCTGTGGTTTGAATCTGGACCCAGGTCCACATCCTCACTTTTCCTGCTATGGTATTTTATCAAATAAAGGGCAATAAATATTATGTATAACTATATATAAGAAAAGAACGTGAAAAACACTTTTCACAAGCAATATTACAGAAGAAAAGGAAACATCAGAAAACAATTCAGATTCTTTCAATGTTGTAAGTTGTAGGCAACTGCCTGGGGATCCCCTTAGAGGTGCATAGACATCAGTGGGCTCCATGCTGAGAACAAGTAGCAAGCAATCCCAGTTGGGTGCTGATTCCACAACTCAAAAGACTATTGATCCTGCTCAGGATTTGACACAGTGTCGAGTATCATTTTTTCCCCTTACCTCTGACTCTGTGTTGTTCCTTGCAAAAAGTAGTTCTACTTCAGGATCCAGTTCATTTTCATTCCCGTGTAGTTTGCTGGATTAAACAGCCTACAGGTACGTGTCAAGTTTAGTCAGGAAAAAATAATTGAATTACAGCATGAACACAAAGTTTGTGCTATTGATTTTTTTCTCCCTGTAGTTTTGACACTTAATTTACATAATTGCCTTTTTAAGTCCCAGTGTTAACAATAATAACCATAATATTTTTATGGTATGCAAAGTCAGAAATGGCCCTACTGCACCTTTGGAAAATGGGACTAATTTTCTTTCACGTGTACAGTTGCAAAGGCTTTTAAATGTATATATTCTAGGTCACCCCATATGGCTAGGAGTAGGAGGTTCCATGTTCTTACCAATGGGGCAGATCTGAGTTTAGGCAGCTGGATTGATTGCTGAGACGGCCAGCAGAGCAGAGGAGGATCAGACATAGAGAGAGGTTCTACTAGATTACACAGGCCTTGTCTGAGCTCAGGATTTCCTCGCCTTTTGTTGTAGAACCTGGCTTGCCGAATAGCAGATCAAAGCTTCACTCGCAGCGTCTCACGTCGCATCATTTACACATCTGTGAAATGCACATTCATAGAGAAGACTATGAAACCTCTCCTGCATTCATTAATATAGAACTTTGACCAGAGACAAAGGTTAGGCGCGGGAGCGAAATGGCCTTGCTTTTAGAGGCGCATCCACGACAGAGTGTTTGAGTATTCACAACCGCTCATTAATTCTATTTCCACTTTGAGTATTAGTTATTTGCTTTCTTCTTTTTACTCGGGCAAGCTCTCAATTCATTAGCCGATCTGCTGCGAATGTATTATTCAATGCTAGATTGGCATTGGCGAGAGCCGTGTGTTTACCATAGCTCATGAAATATGTATCTGTCGAATGGGCGTGCATGTAAGCAGCTGTGTGACAGCTCAGTCACGATGGGGTGGGGGGGAGGTTTCTGTGGCAGTCACTCAAGGACAATCCCTTATAGCTGTTGATTGTCGTGTTGATTGTCTTACATTAAAGCTGTGGTGTGCAGTGTAGATAACAAATTTACCTCAGGGTGTGTTTCTGTATCACGGATAACTTTTTTTCCCCTCCAATTCCACACTGCACATTGAAAGATAAGCATGTTAACTCTTTTTTCTTGTTTTTTTTTTGTTTTTGTTTTTTTTTCTTGTTTTTAATGCACAAGCTACCCGGCCACCTAATTGATTGCTGGAAATGGAAAAGTGCACACATAACAGCAAACCACAAAGAAAATGATCAGATTTGTTAAAGTAATATTGAGGCCAGGACATCCATAAAGAGCTGTTTGTTAGATGTCAACTGCTGTAATTATAACAGAGCTGGCATGGCTGAAATTATATTGAGTGCCCTAATGGCGTCTGTGGAGAAAGAGCAGAGTAGGGGTCGCTTTTCGGGGCCCCCTGATGAAGGGGCTCACCACAAAGATGAATGATTGCTTTCTCTGCGAACTCCCGGGCTCATGGGTTGATTTAATTGAGTTGAATTAAACCTAAGCCCAGGTAGAAATGGAGACAGAGAGAAAATCTATGCTGTCGATCTATAAAAGCCTTTAAGGCTTCGATCTGGATTACGTAGATTATTTTCCTGTCTGGTCACAGTCACACTTCATTCCTGTCAGCGGAGTCTGTATTCCTTACTTACATATTGTTTAGGTGGGGGCATCGATGGCGGGTGCCCTCGGCCGGCTTTTGATGAGAAGTTACCACGAAGGTGTGATGGACGGAGAGCACGTTCATCACATTTGTCTAATCGCATTTTAAAAATTCACTTAAAGTGAAATGGGATCAACGAAACGGCCGCCTCACTTTAAAAAGAAAAAGAAAAAAAAAACTGGCACTGAAACTACGTGTGATATTGCTCTGGCACACCAATGAAGACACCCCTGTGGAGCTGCTTCTGCCATACAGTGCATCTACTATAAATATAGTCTGCTGACTGTAAAGTAATTTCATTGACGTAGTTACCGAATATGGTAAATGCATCACTTCCTGAATGTGCTGAGAAAACGCAGTGCTCAGAGGCCCAAAATGGAACAAACTGAGGAGAGAACAGACAGATTACTGACTAATCATAAAACACAATACAAATGTAACTTTAATAGAAAAAAAACATAAGGACTATTGCTAAATGTATTTGACCTGAGATTCAGGCTTATAAAGCCTGAATTCTCTGCTGTAAAGCCGGTGAGCTGAACGTCAAGTTGTGTGCTCCTGTTGCGGTACTGTGTTACGAGCACCTCGGCAAATGGCGTTAAATGGGAATTTAAAAAGAAGGCACGTTGTAATTCGGCGATCAGCGGATGATTTGGGGCGGCCATTGCCGCCTGCCAACAGACATGAGGCCAAGCTGCCAAATCACCCTTAAAAGGAAGCCTGAGCAAAGGAGCTTATCTCAATGTGTTGGTCTTTCTCTGCTCCAGCACGTTTCACCATATGTACACAGAAGCAGGGGCCATGATCTCATACGTCTTTCCCGGGCCGTATTTGTCTTGCTGTCTTTACTGTGCTCTCTCTGCCTCTCTTGCTCTCTCTGTTTCATCACCGCTTCAGCCCCTTTGCTCCTCTGCTACCCTACGTTTCTATTATGCTCCATAACAGGTTTGTCATCTCCTATGAAAACACCTCCCGTTCTCGACAATTTCGAGATGGCACATTGACTCTTAAAATGTTATGATTAGCCGACATTGTTTGAGCTTTCCTTTGAGTAAAGCTGCTTAGGGGCAGCAGATAAAGCCATGTCGTAGTATATTTATCTGCTACATTTCAATCCTTCTTTGTACCGTGACAGCTGAGATGATAGGCGGAGAGGAGAAGGCCAGGTGATCCTATCCTGCTATATTAATTTGAAGTTGAGCCTGTCATATTGTTTGTGAGATGGGACTGGAAAGCTCGAGCCCTGCTGCCCAGCCTCTTGATCAAACGAAACATAATACACCCAATGTTGAATTATTCTGCGTGCCAGGGTTATATTTGCTTTGGTGTTAAATCAGAGTCCTTCTGTTTCCTATTAAATAATAAAAAGCATACTGCTGTGTTCAGTAGAGGTGTCACAAAGGAGGCTTTGAATGGATGTGGCTTCTGGTTGCGTTCGCATCAGCTTGAAGCTCCACAGCAACAGCTTAGCCAGGCAGCACAGGAGCCCGTTTGAAATTACGACAGACCTCAGGCCCAAAGCAGTCCTTGAAAAGTCAGTGTAGATCAGAGCGGGTTCTTTTCAGACATTGGTTGGTCTTTAGAACCTACTGAGGGCTGTTGCTTGCACACATCTTTATTGAAAACGCATGTCTTCTGTGTCCTTTCCAGAGGCAACAATGGAAAACTGGACTAGTGGTGTTTCTTTTTTTCTTTAATTTTTGAATTTCACTTAAATACACATTGTTCCATTTTTGTTAAATTTAAAATATGTGTCATACTGTTGCTGACAACAATGCTAATCCAGAATATGTGTGTCAAAATACATATGTGTAAACAGTAAGGTTACCATGTGATCCGTGCGTGCACCCATGCAACTAATGCTCCACCTGTCGCCTGATGGAAAGGGCACATGTTACCCGGAGTAACACTGGAGGAATACTGTCTGGCTCTCCATGTTTGGTTCCAAAATAGCAACCCTTAGTCATCTGAGCTCTGTGTGTTTGCAAATACTAGATGCATAGGGGTTGTTCAGACTCAGCACATCTTTAGTTATTTATTGATTGGTTGATTTGGGCACTTCTTGTGTGTCCTGCTGAAATTTTTAAGGAATCATTAACTTGTTTGTAAAACGAAGATGTATATACAGGGAGTGCAGAATTATTAGGCAAGTTGTATTTTTGAGGAATAATTTTATTATTGAACAACAACCATGTTCTCAATGAACCCAAAAAACTCATTAATATCAAAGCTGAATGTTTTTGGAAGTAGTTTTTAGTTTGTTTTTAGTTTTAGCTATTTTAGGGGGATATCTGTGTGTGCAGGTGACTATTACTGTGCATAATTATTAGGCAACTTAACAAAAAACAAATATATACCCATTTCAATTATTTATTTTTACCAGTGAAACCAATATAACATCTCCACATTCACAAATATACATTTCTGACATTCAAAAACAAAACAAAAACAAATCAGCGACCAATATAGCCACCTTTCTTTGCAAGGACACTCAAAAGCCTGCCATCCATGGATTCTGTCAGTGTTTTGATCTGTTCACCATCAACATTGCGTGCAGCAGCAACCACAGCCTCCCAGACACTGTTCAGAGAGGTGTACTGTTTTCCCTCCTTGTAAATCTCACATTTGCATGAAAATCATGTTTTTCTTGAAGGATGCAGACTTCTTCCTGTACCACTGCTTGAAGAAGGTGTCTTCCAGAAACAGGCAGTAGGACTGGGAGTTGAGCTTGACTCCATCCTCAACCCGAAAAGGCCCCACAAGCTCATCTTTGATGATACCAGCCCAAACCAGTACTCCACCTCCACCTTGCTGGCGTCTGAGTCGGACTGGAGCTCTCTGCCCTTTACCAATCCAGCCACGGGCCCATCCATCTGGCCCATCAAGACTCACTCTCATTTCATCAGTCCATAAAACCTTAGAAAAACCAGTCTTGAGATATTTCTTGGCCCAGTCTTGACGTTTCAGCTTGTGTGTCTTGTTCAGTGGTGGTCGTCTTTCAGCCTTTCTTACTTTGGCCATGTCTCTGAGTATTGCACACCTTGTGCTCTTGGGCACTCCAGTGATGTTGCAGCTCTGAAATATGGCCAAACTGGTGGCAAGTGGCATCTTGGCAGCTGCACGCTTGACTTTTCTCAGTTCATGGGCAGTTATTTGGCGCCTTGGTTTTTCCACACGCTTCTTGCGACCCTGTTGACTATTTTGAATGAAACGCTTGATTGTTCGATGATCACGCTTCAGAAGCTTTGCAATTTTGAGACTGCTGCATCCCTCTGCAAGATATCTCACTATTTTTGACTTTTCTGAGCCTGTCAAGTCCTTCTTTTGACCCATTTTGCCAAAGGAAAGGACGTTGCCTAATAATTATGCACACCTGATATAGGGTGTTGATGTCATTAGACCACACCCCTTCTCATTACAGAGATGCACATCACCTAATATGCTTAGTTGGTAGTAGGCTTTCAAGCCTATACAGCTTGGAGTAAGACAACATGCATGAAGAGGATGATGTGGACAAAATACTCATTTGCCTAATAATTCTGCACTCCCTGTAAGTGAGGGGCAGAGATGATTAAATATACATGCCATTGCATCATCCTGAATTGAATTTTCCAAATTCGACTCTGTGGGTTGCAGTTAGAGTCGTGGACATTTAGGCTGGAAGCTTGATGTGTGGCTTCTAACATTAAGGCAGAAGACAGCCTTTCCACTGCTACTGTATAACACAACCCGGTGTGCTTGTTTGCATCCCTACAGCTGGAGTTGTGAAAATAGAGTTGAAGAGAGATCTGTCAGTGTGCAGGAAGTTGATGGATTCACGACTTCTGCTAATGAGCCACTTTCAACTTTTAGTCAAAGTACATTCTGACACAAGTAGATCAGGGTGTAATGAAAAGATGGTGGATAGACTGAGGGGGAAATGTTGTAGTTTTTTGGTTTTGCTCGATGGCACAGTTACTTTGGGCGCTTGCTTTAAATGTAATATTATTAATTCCCCTGTTGTTATATACCTCCACGGTTGAAAACTTTTTCTCAGCTGAAACCTTTCCAATAATTATAAAAACTGATTTATTTTTTTTTATATACTCATCATAACTTATCATTTAAAAAAGATTTGGGTTGTCCACTGTCCATGCATCAACATGAGTAAATGGTGGCCTAAAGTGAATTCTAACATTAGTTTACACACTAACAGTGTATGTGGTCAGTGTATATACTGATGTGGACAGGTGACACAAGTACTTGCATTCAGATGTTTATTCAAACTTACAAAGTACTTATTAATGCCGAATTCTGAATAAGCAGTTCTAACTCAGAAAATTGATTCAGAAATCTCCTAATTAGTGTTTACTGATTGTAAGTAAATAAAGCTGTTAATGGTAAATGATCTGTTACACACAAAGTGCTTTTTTACTCTAAGAATTCAAAACGTTTTTTCTACAAGCCACATTAACACATCCACACACTTATTCGTGCAGGGATTTAATTGGTGCCTTTAAGCACTTTCTAACTGTCACACACACACACACACACACACACACACACACACACACACACACGCACGCACGCACACACACACACACACACACACACACTCCAATGAAGGGGTTCAGAGCAACCCTTAGTCAGAATCTTGCCCGAGGATTCAACATGCAAACTGGAGCCAGGCATCAATCCACTGACCCTCTGATTGGTGGACAAACCCTTTGTATCTCCAGAGCAGCAACCGCCCCCAGCAGTTGTTGTACATTAATTACAATCTAAATATATGTGTTGTTCCCTAGTTGATAGAGCTGTTTCAGTTCCCTGCCTGTCCTTTTTCTGGCTAAAAGAAACAGCAGCTGCAATGTATAGGTGTGGATCATTTACACCAATCAGGCATAACTCTGTGACCACTGACAGGTGAAGTGAAGAAGACTGATTATCTCTGGTCCATGGGAGGAACAGTAGTGAACCAGTGACAGGGTCATAGGCGGCCAAGGCTCAGTGATGTACATGGGGAGCGAAGGCTGGCCCGTGTGGTCCAGCCCAACAAATGAGCCACCACAGAAAAAAGTTGATGCTGGTTCTGATAGAAAGGTCAGAATACACAGTGCATCACAATTTGTTGGATATCTGGCTGCATAGCTGCAGACCAGTCGGGGTACCCATTCTGACCCCTGTCTACTGCTGAAAGCACCAACAATGGGCATATGATCATCAGAACCAGAACAATGGAAAAAGGTGTCTCAGTAACTTATTTTGTTTTACATCACGTGGATGGACGTGTTCGTGTGGGTCACTTACCTGGGAAACACCTGGCACCAGGATGCACTATGGGAAGAAATTAAGCCCCCAGAGGCACGTAGATGCTTTTGGTAATGTTCTGCTGTGAAACCTTGGTGTCCTGTGATTCATATAAATGTTACTTTGACATGTACCACCAACTTAAGCATTGCTGCAGACCATGTTCACCTTTCATGGTAACGGTATTCCCCGATGGCTTTCAGGAGCGTAATGTGGCCTGCCACAAAGCAAAAATGGTTTAGGAATGGTTTGAGGAGTGCAACAACAATGAGTTTGAGGTGTTGATTTGACCTCCAAATCAAGCATGTGTGGGATGTGCAGGACAAACAAGTCCGATCCATGTTGGCCCCACCTCGTAAGTTACAGGACTTAAAGGATCTGCTGCTAATATCTTGGGGCAGATACCACAGCACACCTTCAGGAGTCTAGTGGAGTCCATACCTCGACAGTTCAGGGCTGTTGTGGCAGGAAAAAGGGAGACCAACACAATATTAGGCATGTGTACGTTGCTCACTATAAGGTTTATAGGAAAGCAGTGCTGCAAGAATAACAGTTCTCCATAATAAATGTTTTCTTTTGTAATAAAATACTAAAAGTTTTGATGTGCAAATAACTCCAAATCTAACACAGATTATGTTCCCCATTCCTCACTGAGGTCCTCATTATTTACATCACATGCACTTTGACAGTTATTAGTCAAAAATTAGGAAGTTATTGTGGGAAAACTCTTAAAGTTAATGGCATATTAGTTGTAAATGAAGGCAATAATATGTGTTTTGTAATCACTAATTAATATAAAAAGCTCCTGATATGCATGGTAATAAGCAACTAGTTAATGGTGAATAAGAGTAGATTAATATAAAGTGCTGCCAAAAATCATTCATTCAGGATAAGAAAAATTGGATCTGATGGGATAAAAACGCCGATCCACATGTCTGAAAATCAGGTATTTCCAGCCCGTGTAAAGCAGCATGAAAAGATGCAACATTTAACACGTGTATGGCAAAATAGGAGATGTTTTTAAAGATTGTGACAAATAACAGTTTGTGGCAGCCTAAATGTGTAGAGAATAAAAGAACTGGAGCCAGAGTTAATAAGAACTGGAACCGATTAACATGATAAAATCTGAACGATAGCCATAGTTACCATGGAGCTTATATAGATGAGAATGCCTGAAGTAAATGCATGCAAAACTGTGATACACTCATCACAATTTTGACTGCATTTGACAGAGTTTTTAAGTGCCTTTAGTTTGCATGCATGTGCGTGCACTTGTGTATTTGTGTGTTTCCCTGTTTTACGTGTGTGCATGCTCCCAGAGGGGAAACGGGCTGTGTGGGGTGTTATCTGCTTCTGCAGAGGGTGACAGCTAATCACCAACCCTGACAAACACTGGGGGAGAGGGGAGGGAAGAGAGAGGGCGAGATGACAAATGAAAGAGAGAGCGAGAGAGAGGGAGAGGAGATGGCGCTGGGCAGGGGGATTGGCATTTGAATTCCACTGAGTAACCACAGAGCGATTCGGATCCTGTCATCACATCCTCTGTATGAGTTTGGACCTGAGCTGGACAACCGTGCAGCCTCCCACCTAGCCCGCTGATAACTAATAAACCCCCATCAGTAAAGGTACACATCGAGATAAGAGGCCGCTGAGAAAACATTGCGACAATTCTCGATGAGTTGAATAAATCTGTGTTTGCCAAGAATGTCAGCAGCAGCTTTGATCTCCTACCTGCTGCTTGCAAATTCCCAGCCTCGTGGAGAATCTGCAGAAAAGGTTCACGAGCTGTCTTTATTGCAAAGCAAGGCATCTTTTCAAGTGGTACCTTGTCTGCTGTAAAGACATTGCCACGCACTTACGGTATATGCTAACTCCGCCATTAATCGTATCCATCGTCATACGTTAAATGCACGTGTAGATAGGGGGCGTTTTTTGCCTTGCAGATGGGCTGATGCGCGCTGAGTTAGTGCGAGCTGCTGGTGTCGCCTGTTGACACAGAGATCAGAGGGCTGTGAGAGATGGAGAGATGCTGTCATGAGATGGCGGCAGGCAGGCTGCACTGGGAGAGGGGAAGAGAGACGAGACGAGACAAGGCTGCTCTGGTTTTTCAAGGAAAATTTTAAAGAGGGATGGGGGGGGGTGTTTTTTCTGTCTGTTATCATTGTAGGTACACATACCCATTAAATATTTAGTAAATGCTAGAAGGTTACAAATCGTAGCAAAATATCACATCACCAAATTTTCCAGTAGGATTTGAATAGTCTTTGAATGTTTTCTTCTGGTGCAAATATCGACGTTAATGATGGCTCTGTTAGATTATGAAAGAAAAAGCAGGGCTGCCTGGTGGTCCGGTGGCTTCTGGACTTCCTGCCAAAGCCAGCGTGGGCGGCATTATTCGGACCAACTGGCGGCTGTCCGGGTAGCCGTGATGGGTGTCATGCTGGGGGCCTCCATACGGGTAGACCCTCATCTGCTCACAGTGTCACACCTCTCACTGCTTTGCTCTCTCTATCTGACCCTGTCACCGAGGCACAGAGTGACAGATCCAGGCGGAGAGAAACCACGCAAGAGACAAGGGAGTGGGTGGCACATCCTTTTAGATACAGGCATAGCTGAAATCGTTGCTAAATAAAATCAAAGATAGCTGTCAGATGCTTTTACCGAGCACACTGGTTGAGAGCACGCAAATGGCACTATCAGTGAAGAAGTCAAAGGTCCACAGCTACTCGAGAATTGAGGTTGTCATTCACGTCTTTAAGAATACAGTGTAAGTGCTGTCTGTTTAACAGGCACAGCTCACTACCAGCTCTCATGCAGTACAGACCAGACATATAGCTGCATGTTGAGATTAATATTGTTTTTCCATGTTACCGCTTGTTGAGCTATCTGGGAAGCAGCGTGAGGAGTTGGAGGGTTAATGTATCTTAACCACAGACCTACGGTGGTCTGGTGGTGGGTGACCGCCACACATCTGGGTTTGAGGGCGTGCACATCTGCATCTGTGTACTTGTGCCGCATCGGCCGCTAATGACAGCTGGCATTTGGCCACTATCAGTGGATCGTTAATTAGTATTGAGAGGTTTGGGGGAGAAACACAGATTCCCCTCTATCTCTAAAACAGATGTGTTCTTGATCCGCTAACCTATCTAGGCTGAGTGCACGCACACAAATACACTCTCATGGACGCGTATCCGTGCACGGTCCGTCCATAGCTTCCCTGACATATGGAGATAGTCTGTAAACAAGTGGCTCTCGGAGTAATATTGACAGCAATATCTATCACAACTTGGAATCAACAAACAACAAAACAACTCAGAGTTCAAAAAAAATAAAAAGCATAAGTGAAAATAACAACAACAAGGTAAACAGTTTAGGATACAGGGATTAATGTTTGATGCACTCTGAATATTCTTCAGGATTAACTGAAAGCAAACAATGGCTTTTCCACCTCTTTCTCAAACAGAAATACAAACCTGCATTCTCCTAATGATGATTAATAATTTTCATTAGCGAATAATGTGCCAATTACTTTCTTAATTAGCAAATTTATCACTTGCTCTACAAGAATATAAACAACAACACTTAAATTTACAGTTCAGAGCCCCCAAGGTTATGCTGTGACATTTGAAGGGAAAGCAGAGAAATGTTCACACTTTTGAAAAAAGCGGTCATTGCTGCTGCTCACTTATCGCGATACTTGATTACCTTGTTGCAGATTTATTTTTATGCCTCAGTTTTAAAGGCTTCTTGTGGATTTTAAGGCAAACAAATACAATAATACTATGTTCAATAAAGAAAAAGAACAAATGCCTGCACGCGAGGATTCCCCCAACACCTGACATCAAAGAGGAAAGAATAGCAACTCGAGTGTTTCTCCAGCGGACGAAGAGCAGGAATCAAATGATTTTCTGTTTATTTTCTAAAGCCAACCTTTAACAAATCTCTACAAACTCCCAGACAGTGGAGTAAAACATTATTATAGCTCCCACTAATGTCAGAGCCTTTGTCTATTCATTTAATTGTAGCATACTTATCCTGATGGAATTGCTCTGTGACCTTTAGTATTTTTATTTCTTCAGCCCTTATATTTGCTAAGTGATGGTATTCTGCCTGATTAGCGCACCCTCGTCCCCCCAGACACACACACTCACTTACACACACAGTTTCAAAACACAATGTATTCACTCCCAGAACCCCACTCCCATTGTTCTGCTTTATAACACTGGGAAAGGAGCATCAGTCAAGTATATTAGCTGGATCCTATTACTGTCACCAGATTGCCTCTCTGAGCCATCTTAAAGAGCCCCCAGACAAAACTTCCTGTCATGTTAATCCAAGCTTTAATAAATAGAGGGATGTGTAACCATATTCAAATAGGGGCTTCCGTATTTATGCTGACAAAGAGAGACGGGCTATCATGAAATGACAGATGAAAGTGTTTTGCATGAAAAGGAGGAGGGGAAAAAAAGTTTTTATCGACGCTCATTCTCTCCCATTCTGGGGAGGAATGTCAAATTATTGAAATGGTCTTATAAAAAAGAAAAAAAAAAAGCTTAACCCTAATCTAAGTAAAACACTGCAGGTATTAGGGGTGGTGGCCATTGTGAGTGAAATTAATGCTATTCACTTGAGCCTAGCAGTTCATTTTATCCCTCTTGTTCACCTATTAATATCAAAGTACATAATACACACCTTGTCTCCTAAAAGAGATTTATGGATCGGACTCATGAACAGTCATTGAGCACTTTCACTAATTCATGGACACAAAATAGTCCATTGTTGAGATTTTATTTTCCGGCTGGTTATTAACACAATTAGTAAATGGCTTATTATGTGAGGCACTTCTGGCTGTGTCTTTTAGTTAAGCTGAAGCAGTCACAGGGCTACAGTGGAAGCCTTTTGCTTTCCTGAGTATACTCAAACACAACAAAGTGAACTAAAAGCGACCTCTCCAATTCAAGGCCACCTCTTAGATTCACATGTGAAGAAGAGCAGACACTATCACAGAGAAGGACAAGCACTCATTCAGACTAGGTTAATTTCTATCTAGTCATTTCTCCACTGGAGAAAAGAGCTCAGTTAAGCCGGCATTTCATAACTCCATTTCAGTGGTGAAGAGATGCCTTATTTCAATAATATGCCTATCAAAACTGTACGTAAGACCCTATCTTGCAAGTAACTTATTAGTGTAATAGTGTGTATTAAAAAAATAGCAGGCCTCGTAACTAGGGCTGATATTCTTGTATAATCAAGCCCCATTTTATCTTAAAGACCTAATAGTACCATATTACCGCAATAGAGCACTTGACTCTCAGACTACTGGCTTACTAATGGTTCCTCTGGTATTTAAAAGTAGAATGGGAGGCAGATCCTTCAGCTTTCAGGCCCCTTTTCTGTGGAACCAACTCCCAGTTTGGATTCGGGAGACTGAAAACCTCTCTTTTACTTTTAAGATTAGACCTTAAAAAACCTTCCTTTTTGACTAAGTATGTAGTTAAGGCTGAATCAGGTGATCCGGTACCTTCGCTTAGTTATGCTGCAATCCATAGCTTTCACATGACATCAGAGCTACTGGGACATCCCGACCTTGAGGGCAAAAGCAGCACTGCAGTTCTTTGGCCTATAGCCATCCTTTGAACGTCTTCGAGTTTAACTTAAATGCCAGATAGTTGCTGTGCTCAGATACATCAGTCAGCATCAGAATGTTGTAGGGTAGGGCACCAACATGTGAACAAACCTCTCCTGAGTCTGCATTACACGCCAAATCGCACCAATCCCTGTTTCTCCACAACAACCCAGGCTGTCAGTGGTGGCTCATTTAAGCGGTAGGAATGGTTGACCTGACAGGGAAATATATGTGGTCATCTTTACAAATGAATAGTACTGGAGCTTTTCTGGCCCTACACTGTAAAAGTCCAAGTAAACAAAACATAAGATTTATCTGTGGTAGTTTGTTTAAGCTAGCTGTTTTGTTGTTGTGACTTGGCTCTGTATAAATAAAACTGAACTGAAACTAAATTTAATTGACTCTGAGTTAAAGTCTAACTAGGCCTATACTCAATATTAGTAAATGTTGTTAAGTATGCTGCAGTTACATTTAGAATAAAGCTTTAAGAAACAGAGGTTTTGCTGCCTCACTGCAGTTTAGCCCAGTTATGAAATATTGATACCAGTTTTATTCGTATTCCTTCTAGTTTGCACTATGCAGACAATTAGATAAAGATCTTATCAGCAAGCAAGGTGAAAAGTTTCTCAGACAGTTTTTCTGTCAGTCACTGAGGCATGTCACTGGCAAATTACCTGCATGCTAATTCTGACTAGTGCTAAAAGTTGGAATGGTTCGAAATACTCTTTTAGCAACACAGTGAGCCTGATTTAAGCAACTGGATCTGCGTAGGTGGCATTTATAATAGAGTTTTAAAACAGGCTCTTTATGTTTGAAAATGAATGGGAATGGGGCTTCTAAGAAAGGTGCTGAAAAAAGGTTTAATCATTGGTAGCTGCTTTTATGTTGGCATAAACTGTCTGCACACCTTTACTGCTTCTGCAATGAAAACCGAGAGAGCAACAGCAAAAACTTTAAGAGGGACAGTAAAAGGGACGTTGGCTGAATATTTGAATTCCAAAATATAGTAAATAATGAAATGAAATATCAGCAACAAGACGGCAAATGGAATATGGGAAAAGTTTTTGAAGTGAATGAACTTATTATGTATTCAAATGCATTTAATAGAAGTTGTGTACCCTAATGCCACTTCAATCATTTTCATCTTCTGCAATCTCCTCATATTAAGTCCAGTTAAACAAACCTCTCCCCAGCCATGTCTTTAACCTTTTTGCAATGTGTTTTCACTCAGCCTCCCTAAACTATACTGCATCCTCTGACCTTTCCACACCCTCTGGTCAAAGGTGCTCCGAGCTATATATTTACAAGAAGGAGGGGGAAAAGGGGGGTGCAGAATGTCAAACTTGTTTTGTGTGTTTGTTTGTGCCTTTGTCCATGTGTGTGTCTGCTAAAAGAGGAATCTGATTGGCTTTCTAGGAGGAAGGACATCATTTTAAATAAGTCCTCAATGTTAAACTGTTTGCTGTAGGGCTTAGGGATTGCTCACCTCTCCAAATACTATTTTAGCTTGAAAGCATAATATTTCCCAGCCTGAGCTTTCACATGGGAGAAAGAGGGAGGGCCCTGGTGCAGCAGTTTCATGGAGGTGGCTTGCAGGCATACTCCATTCTGACAGAATGAGGAGGCACTCTGCAAGAGTGTGGCGGAGAGGAAAGGGGCCCTATTAATAAAATGACTCCATAATGGGTAGTTCCCTGCAGCTTGGCAAAGGAAGACAGGCGGATTGATGGACGAGACCAAGTCCTACTTCCTCAAGCATACTGAGCTCAAGTGTGTGGACATGCCTCTGTGAGGCCAAACAGAGGGCCAGACCGAGCAATATACCGAACTTTAGTTGACACAGGAAGGAAGAACCTGAGGTTTCCTTCTGTGTAATGGGGTCACAGTGGCTGTTTTAAATGAGAAACACACAGCTTTTAAGACCAGTCTGAAAGCTGACTTTTATCCTTCATGAAATGTTGAGGCTATTTTCCATATAATACAATCTGCTCAGTATCACAGATGGTTGGTTTGGAGGGTGGACGTCGAAAGAATGTTCCTTAATTGTAGGTAAACAAGACTCCCTGGGTGACAGTGTTATGTTTCTGTAGTGCATAATTGGGATTACTTAAGAATAAAACATTGTTTTGTATAGAAATTTGGTTCAATTACAAGAACAGGGTGTCAGAGTATGACTCATTGTTACCTCCATCGTTTTTTTCTGTGGGAGCCTAGATGTGTGGAGTTGTGCTAATAAAATATTTTTGTGGCACAACAGTGCTACAGTCTGCTCTAACAATACAGCAGCCTCCTGAAGGCATCACTCCATCATCCTTTTATTACATTTCTTTGTAACAGTACATTGATTAGAGTGGCCTCAGCATGACTGTCTTTTTAATTGTGTATTTGCTGATCTGAAAGCTGCTCAGAGCTCCGTGGTAGGATCTGTTCTAACCATTTCAACAATGCTCTAAGGCATTCTCGACACACAAAGCAAAGTTCATTGTTCGAATATACATCAGTTTGTATCACCATAGCGACCTCCTTGGATGCTGAGCAGGGGACCTCATAAATATGTAATCCTGACAGATTTGAGGAATTGTCCTCCTCAACTGTTTCTCTCAAGCCATTTTGTTAATGTCAACAAGAGGGAAAGTTAGTGGAATAAGCAGTGACAATCCGCCAGTGGTGTATATCATTAATAATTACGTACACAAGAATTCCTGTGGAATAAATGCTGAAAAACACAAATCCGTCTGTTGCTTCTGTTTTTCAGCAGTGGATATAAAAATAATAGATGAAGCGTGTATACTGCCAGCTAGTTTCCTTTGTGGAGCTCTGTGGTTGCGTCACACTGTGTATTATACAGAATATAGTGTAACAGGTAAGACTTGTATTTGCCAATCAAACGTGATTGATTCTGATTAATATGTTACACTTCTAGGGCAGCCTTGCAGCACCTTGTGTTTTCTGTCCAGTAACAAAGTATTTGTCCCTTTAAATCTGTGCAAATTGACATTTCTTAAATTTTTTTTAATTTATTTTCAAAAGAGGTAAGGAATAAAGTTTTGCTGGGGGAAACTATGAAACAGACATATTTACTTAAAAGAAAAAAGAGAGAGAAATGTGGTAGACAGAGCAGACAGCAGATAAGCTTCTCTTCAACCCGACATCGCTGTGCTTTTTCTATCTGTATGTGTGTGATGTGTGTGTTAAGTTTGCACTCTAGCCGTGCATTTTTATCACTTCTGCGGAGGGTTGCCATTCATCCATTATAATAAGGAATATTCCTTTTGGGAAAGAAAAAGGTTGCGTTCCAGATTAAACATAGCTGGCCTGGCCCCTGGCTCGTTGGACGCTGAAAGAATAGCTCGTCCATCTCGGCTCACGCTTAAGAACGCTGTCCCTTTTGCCACCTTGTGTAATTGCAAGAGCTTATGGGGAGCTAAAATTTTGCCCTCTGCTCCTCGTTAAACTACCACTTGTAAAAGCGCTCAAGCGTGGATGCAGCACACTGCAGCTCAACGTTCCCAGACAATGATATAGATTTCCTCTACAAAAGAACAATTGAAAGGGTTGTCACAAATTTGTCCATTGTCACTGGTCGCTATCATTTCTCTGTTAATTGCCATCATTGTAATAGAATATTAGATGCACTACTGCGAGGGGAGTGTTGATGAAGGGGCAGCGCGAGCTGAGTTTTTCTCCTCGACCATGACCTTATCTGTCACAGCGGTAATGATAATAATGATGTGATACATCACTGATCGATGGAGGGATTTCTTTTTTGCCCCCTTTACCCACCCGGCTGCAAGGCTGTGCTGCAGGTTCGGCTACAAGCAGCTGTCCCTGGAAATAGGAGGGAGTCGGCCCTTTAGTCAGAAACACTTGAGAAAAATGGATGCTTGCCAGCAAGACAGCTTAAACCAGGGTTCTACTTATGAAAAGCGCTTTTACTGTAGGGTATATTGAGGGCCAAACCTGTTCACACGATCTGTATTTATTGCTTTGAGTTGTGCCAATAGAAAATTGGCACTGTGATATTTTTTTTTTGTAATCGAGGCATTTGTAGCAGGATTTTTTTCATGCTGAATTGGCCACAAATGATTTTGAGCATCACCTGGTAAACTGATGCAAATAGCCCAGTCGGTGCTTTGGTGTTGGCAGCGTGAGCACAAATCCCAGTAATCCTTGACACCAAAACTGACACCAAAATTGCCTAATAACTACACACAGCTCAATTCTTTCCACTCAGATAAAAATGAAGTTCACAGCAAGTGTAATAAAAGCAAGAAAAGAAACCACTGTGTATCCCAGTGCAGCCAGCACAAAGCCGCACCAGGTGCCAGTACAAAGACAGAGACGCAACAAAAGGATAGGCACAGCCTACTCTCAGGTCACTAGCTGTGGCTCAGGCCTTCGTTCCTTTGGCATCAGATATGATCTATATCAGTGTCACCCCCAAATTGCAGGAAAGCTCCTCTAGCCTTCAGCCATGAGCTGAATGTAAATGTGCATTTGACACCTATCTAAATAGCTGTCATAATTCATTTCCAGAGCTCTTAAATCTCCCCCTGTCACCTGGCACCTCTGCTGTTTTCCTGTCCAAAAACAGAGCACATTAGCCTTTATTGATGTGTTTGTCCTTTGATACATAATTCATCATTCAACCACATTTTTCTTTTTTTTCTCGAATTAGCATGTATTTTTCTGTGCTTGTTCAAACATATGGATTGACACAGACAAAGAGGTTGTACTTGGTGTGAGGTTGAACCTTGTGCTATATGTCAGAAAAGGTCTCTTTTTCACGGCTTATTGAAGCAGAGTGATATAGAGCTTTACCGTCATGTTACTCCAAAGATGACTTACCTTCAGTGGTCACGACAATAGAGAAAAAAAATAGTTTCACAGACAGAACTTGGAGCAAAAAAGTCTTTTAACTTCAACCAAAAGGCATGCTGTAGATAAAACCTTCAGAGGTGCATTAAATACTGCGTAAACACTACTAATCAATCAAAGCACACAACCTGTAAAGGACACCAAATATTTCCTCTGGTTCTCCAGAACTCAGAGGAGGATGCTAGTCTTCTAGCATTTGCATTGATTAGTTGTTTGACAACACAGTGAATGCGTAAAAGCTCCCAGTGCACCAATTAATGTGCGATCTGTTGGTCAATGCCTTTAAAGCCCAGGCAGAAGTTCTTTCACAGGAATTATGAACAATTTGTAATAGCAACAGTGTAAGAGCTTGCACAATGGGATTCAGAAAGAGGAAAGGGCTCTAGTATGAAATCACTACCTTCTTTCTGTGTATTGCTAGTAAGCTAACACTTGACATACACTTCTGCTGGCCCTTTGTTAGAGGTTATTTGGTTCAGATGTGTTTGCTGCAGGTTCAGTTAAAGAGCTGCCCGGCCTCTCGCCCGCTGACTGCCTTCCAGCAGCCTCTTCTTAAGCGGTCATGGACTGTTCCAGTGCATATACCACAGTGAAATAGACTTTTGCTCTTTTCTTCATTGTCACAAAAGGCCAGGCACTTCGTTGGAGTTCCCATTCCCTTTTTACATAGTGATAAGACAGCCATTATCCTTTGAACCTTTCTTTTCACTGTGCCAGGAGAAAAGGAAGAGTGAAAGAGAAGGAGGAGGAGGAGGACAGAGAAAGATTTCTTCCCTGAGGTGAGCCTGGCCTCACCTCTGTGTGGCGGGCTTTTTTTTGTGAGCAGTGAAGAGGTCCTTAACCTTCTATCAGATGGAGGCACACAGTTGTGTTCTGCTTGAATAACTACATTGAAAAGCCCTGAAGCACAGGAGATGGTTCTATAGACTCTGCAAGTGGCATAGAGAGAGAGAGAGAGAGAGAGAGAGGGGAGGGGAGGGTGTATAGTATGACCTGCTGGAGTGTGACCCTCACATGATGTGCACATTCTTTGTTAAAGTGCCCATCAGTGCTTCACTGTGAATCTGTGTTCTTTGTTGGATGGGTCTCGCTGACAGGATGGTCCTTCTCTAATAATGTCACAACAACACAGTTCACACATTTATGTAATACACTTCCTTTAATAGACCTCACTTCATTTTACAAAGTAGCAGTCTTTCTGCTCTCAGGTTGTAAATGGCTTTATGGTGGCAATACTATCAATATTAGAGTGCAGATATCTGAATGTCATGCTGCATGAAGGGCTCGTGGTGGCTGATGGCTGATGAAACTGCGGGCCACTTGTTTATACAGCACCACATGACAACACAACCCACCGACACAAAAAACCAAAAACTATGTGTGGGGAAAAAAACAGTTAATGGGGGAAGAAAAAAAACTGGACTTAACAACATGAGAGCTAACTGAAATTCCACTGTCTACCTATAAAAAAATAACTCAAATTAAAAAGTGCAAGATGTCTCTTTAAGTTTTAATGTTGGTCTATTTATTGAGATGTCTACATGACTATGCTTAGGCTGTCTTCAAAAAGCACTGTATTTGCATTTTTATTTCTGGATGTTTGACATAAACTCTCCAAATTATACAGTCAGCGTAATAAAAACTAAACTAAAATGAAACATTTTGTAACAATAAAAACTCAACAGAAACAACTAAAACTACTTTGGAATTTGAAATGACACTGAAAACAAAAACGTATTAAATGAAAACTAATTAGATAATGCAAAACTGTAATAACTCATCCAGACTTACAGATGAGTTTTGTTTTCTTTTTTTCTTTGTCTTTTCCTTCCTTCTTCTTCTTCTTCTTCTTTTTTTTTTTTTTTTTTTTTTTTACTATTTCCCAAGTTCTTAAACAGAGCAAAGAATTTTTAACACAGCTTCTCCAAACATCCCAGTTTGATTTTGGACACAGAAAATCAATTATTCCATAAGCACCAAAATGACCAACATCAGCATTATTAGCTCTCTGATGCTAACAGTCAGTTGTGTATCCTTTGCTGGATAACAGCCTGTAGGCATTTGTTGTAGTTTACAACAAGTCTCGCACACATCTCCCAGCCCATTCTTCTTCTGATGAATCTCTCAATCTCTCCCAGATTTGATGGTCCTCTGGTATGGATCTTGGTCTTCAGTCAGCCCATTGATTTTCAGTGGGATTCAAGTCAGGGCTTTGCACAGGCCAGTCTGTAACATTCACTTTGGTCTTCTGGAAGTATTTCTTCACTAAAAGTGGCATATGTTTTGGGTCATTGTTGCGTTGGAAGACAAAGTGACGACCAAGACTCAGTTTTGCTGCTGACTGCTTGAGATTTTCTTTTGAAATCTTCTTTCTTCGTGGTTCCTTTGTGCTTGACGAGCTCCAGACGCACTGAAGCATCCACACAACATAATACCCCCACCCTGTGTTTTACTGGGTCTCTCTGGCCAAACAGCTCTAGTTTCATCTTATCTTACTGGAGGATGTGCTTCCAGTATGTATAATCCTTCTCCAGGTTGTCCTTAGCATACTTCAGTATGGCTTGAAGGCGTCTCTTCTGCAGAAGTTGAGTTTTTCTTAGTCTCTAACCTCACAGCCCATCCCTGTGCAGGGTTCTAGTGATTGTCTTCTTGAGACTACTGTTCCTGACTTGGCTAAGTCATTTACTAGTGTCTTGTTCTGGGGTGTTTAGACACATCTCTCAGTAGTTTTCTTTCCAAACTTTTTGAAATCTTTCACTTGCTAATCTCTGCCAGGCTTGTTCTGTACTGTGTGGCTCTCTTTGAATTTCTTGATGATACTTCTCGCTCCAGTTCTTGACAGTTAGAAACGCTGTGATAATTTTGTATGTCCATCTCCTGGTTTGTGACCATCAACAATTAATTTTCTCAAGTCTAAACTAATTTATTTCATTTTTGGCATTATGCTTTCTCAAGTGACAGCTCAAATCAAATACAGAACAAAGGTTTTTGTTCTGTGTATAAATTGGAAGAGAAGCCTCAGTTTTAACTTGATTTTACAAGCTTTGACCATTACACAGCTAAAGCAAATCATTATAGACCAGTGGTTTGTTTCTATGGCTCAAAAAAGGTCAGTTTTTCAGGGGGCTAATAATATTGACCCTGGTAATTTTTCTTTTCTGAAATAATTCTGTTGTTGTTTGCAAATAGAAAAAAATCATGCTCTCTAAAGACAACAATATTTTTAGAAATGCTATGAGGAAAATTTGTTTCTCTGTTAAAAAAGCAGCTGGGAAAACTTTGATTAAAAATTTAAATTTCAAAGGGGCTAATAATTTGTCTTCATCTGTAAACCAAGTTATTTGTTTGCCATGACTGTTGTTGGTGCTCTTTCTGTTCTCCTCTACTCTGTCTTTTCTTACACCACATGGACAAAGTATGGAGTGACTTTGTCCATGTGTTTTTAGTGTTTTCTGTCTCATTGTCACAGGTATATAATATCATGCACCTAGCCATGTCTTTACAAACATTTGTGAAAGAATGGGTTATTCTAAAAAGCTCGCTGAATTAAAGCGTGATACTACCAAGATTCCATGATCAACAGCTGAATAAAAATTACAGATCTGAGGCACATACTGTATATATTTCGCCCATGCACTGCTGGCTCAATAACTGCAGAGTTCCACACCACAGCTGCCATTAACATCAGCACAAATACGTGGCATAGGTTTCCATTGCTGAGCGGCTTCTATAGGTATAATCTGTAAGTGCCCCAGTAGTTTTTCCTATGTAGTGTAACCCTTTTCACCAACTGGTCAAGCCAGATGGATGAAACTCCCTTAAATTGAGTCCACCAGAGGTCTTTTCCTATTAGGAGAAAGTTCTTCCTCCCTACTGTCGCCAAGTTTTTGGTCATGTGGATGTAATGTTATTCACACTGTATGCATATGTTTGAACTCTCTGATATTGTAGGGTCTGTAAGGGTCTTAATGTTAATTTATGTTGTGTTATTTTGCTTTAAAATACAATGCTATTTTATTTAATGTTTTGGGAAGTTCTATGTGCCATGTTTCTATGTGCCTGTATTTCTTTAAGTGTCAAATAAATATGCCATTTTTGTTTGCACTTCTACTGATGCATGGACTAGTGACTCTGTTGGCTCTTCCAGTATCACTGACATTAGATGACAGAAGTCAAATGCTATAAATTTCTGTCTCCCATGTAAATGATCACAGGCTGTCAGCCACGCTTGTCAAATTAAACGTTTACCATAGTTGGTAAACATGCCATTCCATCTTTGCTCTGCAATGCAGCTTTCACGCTGTCAAATGCTTAGGCATTAGAAACTCTTTCTGGTGCTACAAGCTGAATTCCAGCTACAGAAATGGACCAAATTGGAGTTTTCTCACCTCTTGTTTTCAGTGCGGTGTAGACACTAAACAGTCTGCAAGTTTCTTTGGGTTCTTTAAACCTAGCCAGTGGACTGCAGCCATTAGCACTTATGGGTTGCAGTTTCCCAGTTTCCTCTCACTTTAATGTGATTTTGATTAGATCGGCTGGAATGAGACAGACGTTAGGTTTGGTGACATTTTAAATGTCTGTTTAGAAAACTGTTGCTGCAGGTGATGTTGCCCGGCAGCTGTTTATTTGTACTCCCCCTGTAATATTTTCCCGCCACACAGTCATCAGATAGCACATTTTTCAGAGACACTGCAAACTTCATTATTATTATTTTTTTTACCCCTTTTGTGTTGACAAAGAGAAATAGTCCAGGGAAAATAATAACTTTGTTAGTGATTGTATAAAAGTGCCAGCTCAAGTACCAGCAGCTCTGCTGAATTTATATCCACACTTGAGCATTTCCTGACAGTACTTAAGATAGACTGCCTGTCTAACTTTTGTCCTCTTTGTAAAGACTTGAGCAAGCGATTATTATTTTAGAAAGTGAGTGTGAAAGGCCTGCCTGCCATTTTAAACAATATCACCCCTTGCACAAGTTCCACGTTTTAATTCAGGATTCTTCACTTGCCATGTCTCTCTCTTGCAATGACTCTGGCTTAACTTAACCACACGTAACATCCATTGTTTTGTTCTGTCACAGCTGTTGTTTATCACTAATTTGCAGAACTGATGCAACTCTGTAGGATTTAATAAGCCCTACCTTTCCGCAACATTTACCTGCAGGCTCTGCCTGCCTTCCTTTTCAGGTAGTCTGGCAAACAGCAATTCAGGTGCTCAGGCACTGGGTGTGTGTATATGTATATAAGTTACTTGAGGATTCACATCAGTATTGCTTGCTAAATTTGACAATTTGGAAATAATTTAGGGAGGAGCAAATCAAGTGCCTGTGAGCCATACAGTGAGTAACTTGGCCCTACAAGCTGTGCCAACGTCTTGTGTGCCAAATGTGTGGCAAGAGGGTGGCACGAACAGCGTGCCAGCGCTAGTCTGCCTGGCTGCCAGGCACTTCTCTTTATCCAATCAGACAGTTCGGTTTGAGTGAGACCCCCTATTCTTGTCTCTTCCCATCTCCTCCCGAAGCTTTGTAACCCTCCCGTGAAAAGCACAGATGCACACTTGCACACTATTAAGCCTCCTCAGTACAGTTACACTTACCTATAGACCATAACCAGGGAGTGAATGGTGCAGAGTGCTCCCTCTTTTTGTTTCTGTCTGCTGCTGCTGCTGCTCTCTACTCCTCCATCTTTTTTTTCTTTTCTTTTTTTTTCTTAGACAACATCACAGGCTAAATGAGCATGCCTCAGTCTGTTTTTTAAGCATTTCATCAGCATTATAGAAAGAAGAGTGTGTCTAGAGATCTGTTTTTCGGGGATGTGTGAAAAAAAATTCTGCCTGTCTGTGTGTGGCTTTATTGGACATGATGAAGGATGATATTATGGTGGATGCTGCTGCTGCTGCTGCTGGGGCTGCTGGGGCTCTGAGATGAGGAAGGATCACATTTGTCTCACACCCGCTTAGTATAATGTGTCTATCTGTCCCTCTCCACAAGACTGGACATCAGTGTTCATCAAAATAAACATATTGTCAACACTGTTTTTCTTCTTCTTCTTTCTTTCTTTTTTCTTCTGGTAGTTTTTGTTAATTTTTCTCCCATTGCTGCTCTACACATATTTGCCACATCTAATCCAGAAAACACGTAACGCCACTGTGATTGCATGGATTTCTTTATCGCTGAAATTCTAATCTATAGATGGACACGGAAGTGGTAACCCGACAACACAGCGTGAACTCTGATTTATTATGTGGGAGAGGGGTGCTGGGGAAGAAATCAGTGTAAAGGAGCGAAAATAAATATTCTAAGAGCAATTACTGCGAGTAGACGAGCTGCGATTCAATAGGGAGAAGGTGATGCGAGGTACTTGCCGAAAAGATTAAGCTAATGTCGGCACTCCTCTTATGTCTTCCAGGTTGATGATGCCATGCTTATGTTTGATAAGACTACTAACAGACATAGAGGTAAGTGCACAGCTTCTGTTCCCCCTTTCCTGATGTTTTTTTCCCCCTCTGTCTTTCCGAAAGGTGAGAAAATAGTCATTTTATGTCCTTTCCCCATGAGATAACACAGAACAGTTCCATTTCACATGATATTAGGTGTGCCATCTGTTCAACAATGGGAGCGTGTCAAAGTAATCAATAAGCTGGTACGGTGTTTAGAATGTTTGAGCATTAGATGGAGAGTGTGTGTGTGTCTGCGATGATGCTGGTGTGAGTGTTTCAGAGAGGTGCTTAAAGGGTGTAAAGATTGCGAGATGGTGGGTGCTGTGCAGTCAGATAACAGCATCAGATAAGACCCAGGAGAAGCACTGACTTTATCGCTTTATCTCATCAGCTCCTTATCTGAGATGAGGGGGGACATTTCTCTCTCAAGCAGAAGGACTTTCCAAAGACAGGTTTCCTCCCTGCACCACAATGCGGCGTCGGCGTATTTAAGCCAAGCGACACTCTTTTAGGCCCCGACTTAACCACCGGCAGACACGTATATAGGCCTGTCACTTATCCTCAAAACTGTGCGATGGTTGGTATTGCTGCCTCACACAGGTATGCTAAAGGAACTTTTTAGGAGACAGACTGTCCCTGGCTGTTTATGCCTGTATGTATCATTGTGTGCGTGAGCAGTCGACAGGCGCTGACAGGTATTTCCACAAGAAAAAGGAGCAGACACTGCTGTGTTTGTCACGCCAGTCAGCTCACTTGTAGGCAGAGCTGGCATCACAACCCTCTCACTCAGCTGGGCTGAGCATATAGATGTAAATATTTGTTTGCAGCGAAGAAGTCGTCCCCTCAAAGTGTATAAATGTTTAAGTGCAGTGTTCTGGGATCGAAAGCAGTTATTGTTTTGCGAGTGAGCTCTGTCTTTGGTTTTTAAGCTATATCCGTGTGTGAGTGCTGTGGAGGCAAACTCTTTTGAGTCTGGTAAACAGTTTCTAAGTGTGAAACATGTGAACTATAGTGGAAGTGATCTATGGCTTTGAGGGGATTTTGATTTGTAGTGACAGAACCCAGTGTGAGGTCTGCTTTGAGACGAAGGCTTTTCTCTCACTCTCTCTTATTTCTTGCTCTTCTCTCTCCTGTCTGCTGCACCGCCAGCCCTCTGTGAAAGGGGCTGGGCGCCATGCTTGGAGAGTGTGTTAGGCGTTTGCCTTTGGGCAGCAAAATGCCCTTCAAATGAAGACAGTGATGGAGAAACAGCCTCCTTGGCAATTTTTCTGATGACAGCGGGCATATTTATATTGAGTGTGACACGGAGACAGGCGTCAGGTGCAGTTCTTCCTGCGGTTGCTGTTTTGTCTAAGTAGCGTTTTGATTATTTGTTCCAGTGGGAATTTGACACGGTAGATATTTGCTTTTTTTCATCTTGGGGAAAAAACCCCAAAAAAAGCACAACAGGTCTTTCAGATGAATGGCGCAGAATATTACAAACCTCTAAGAAGTTATTCACCAGAGCCATTAATGTGACTGGTCATATTTTTATTTGCTATATTTACTTGAACATTGGGAGGTTATACTGTAAAAAGAAAAATGCTATTTTTACTACTTAAAACCTTTTAAAGGTGCTCTTTTACTGCTGCGCAACAGCAAAGGTTCAGATGGCCTCATTTGAATGTCATTTCTGTAGCTCTTTTGTTTTTCTCCCTAAACATTTCTTACCTAAGGTCAGTGCTGTATATTGCTGTATAATGTGATGTATTTTTTTTTTTTTTTTTTGGAAGAGCTTATTGTGTTTGAGATGCATGATCGACACTTGATTGTGAGTGTTTTCTTTGGGGCTGTGGTGAATTGGATAGAGGACAAACGTCACACTTCACTAGTAGCAGCATTGTCCTTCAGACGGTCCTGCGAGCCTGGCGAAACGACAACCAGAGGAGACATTCTCTACCCTTCTCGTTTCTACCTTTTTTTTTTTCCTTTTTACTCTCTATCTCTCCCGGTCATTCAGTCTTATTCGTTTTTCCTTTTCTTCTATCCAGTCACACTATTTCTGTCCCCAAACCATCTCCCATTCTGGCCTGTCTTCGCCATCTCTAGTCTTTCTCCTTCTGTCTCTCCTGTTAGAGGACACTCGCTGTAAGCAAAGCTCCTCACAAAGGCACACGCTGCACACCATCTCCTTGGCATTTAAAGGAGTAGAATACAGCCAATTGTGTTGGAAATTGAACTCTCTAAAGCCTCCCTTCCCGCTGCAGCAGTTCATTGTGGGTGAGTTCAGTGTCTTTGCTGAGCGGCTTGGGCTGTCCAGAGGTTGATGCCAGAGGGCGCCTATTGTTCCATGTTCTACTGCAGTGTCCCCCCCCCCACCACCTCACCCCACCCTCACCGACTCCTGCTCCGCCTCCCTACAACCTTCCCCTTTTTTTTCTCCTGACATTCATTTTGTGACAGAGAGGAGAATTTCAGGGCATTATTTCACAAGATATTTTTAACTTTTCTTGTTTATGGGTGGTTTATTCGGTTGTGCAGGAGGTCCAGCAAACAGTGCCTTTGCTCCAAAACACAGACTGGGGACAGGGCCATGAGCACAGCAGTCACAGACTACACATACCAGTCATCATTTCCAACCCCCTCAACATGCCTTCACATGCCAAAATTGGATGACAAGACAAGCTATATGGGTGGGAAATAAAAGCTTTTGGTATAGCCCTGAGTCAAAAATCGTTCTGTCATCCCTTTACCTCCTCCCGTCCCGCTGGCTGACATATGATCTATGATCTCAAATGTGATTTTCACTGTCAAACACAATTGGCAGTGCCATGAAGAGTGTTACAGGGGTGCAGAAAAATGGCATCTGTAAAAGGATGGGATTGAGAGCATGATGAAAGAGTGGCAAATATCATTATCCGCCAAAGCATTGGGGTTTAATTTGTGAGTTACAAGTTACAGTAGATGATAAATGAATTCTTTGTCTTGTTACTCGTAAGCGTCCCTTATTAAGTGCTACTCTACCACACCATAATTAGCCCTGCTTCTCCACCACAGTAGCACTCTCATTGTACCCCACGTATAATTCAAAAGGTACCTTGTACAAGGTGAAAATATTTAGCATAGATATTATTCACGAGCAGCTTCCCAGCATCACTCTTACTACACACAAATCAAAACAAGAACCACACGCACAACAGAAATTAGAGCAATGCAATTCCGATGCTAAAATATACTTGCAAGTTTCACGGATGATGATTATGATAATGATGATGATGATGATGACAGATCAAGCAGTCCAGCACGGCACAGTCTCCATGGCAACTTGATCTGGTCACGATAAAAGCTTGGCTGCAAGCACCAATAGGAAAAGTGCATTTTTAATTATTGCTGCTTCCCATGGCGAAGCATGGGGGGGTTTTGTTGTTTGTTTGTTTTTTGTTTTGTTTTTTGATGACCTGAAGAAGAATTACCAAATCTAAACATCAAGCTTGGTGTCAATACAGTAGCTGAGATATCATCTCACTTTCTGTTTGGCTGCTTCGCTCCAATTTCTATTGGCTGCAACAAACAAACTGTTTGAAAATTTAAACTAGTATAGTAAGTTGTTTTTTTTGTTTGTTTGTTTGTTTGTTTTTTGCCTGTCACGTTTGGATCTTTAGCCATCAGATTTTATTGTCTGAAGGCCAAGAAAGATGCCTAGCGGATTTACTTTACCAAGTGGCTCATCATGGCCTTGCCATATTGGTCCATTTGATTGACCTTTATTATTATTATGTATTTATTTTATTTTATTTTCTGTTGTTACAGATGGGACAGACATGACTGTGGGATAGAACAGTGAGAAAGAAAGAATAAAAGAAAGAGAGGGTGAGAAAGAAAAACAGAGGGGAGAAGAGATAGTGAGAAAGGGAGGAAGAAAAAGAAATACCTGGATCACCCGTCGAGAGAAGAAAAAACAGAAGAGAAAACAAACAAAAAAGAGCAACATAATAAACACAACACCATCATAATAAACTAGCTAACAGTAAATAACAGTAGATACTTAAATGTTATTAATTAAATGTTATTGTGCAGCACGCAAGATCGACAGCGCGCAATGTGCTTTGAGGTAGCAGCCAAGAAAGGTGTAGTTTGTGTCTGTGAACACCCGTGTGTACACCTGTGTGCACACCTGTGTGGATCAGCACGCTTGTATTCAAAAGGTTTCTCCATGTAACGATGTGCTAGGGAGTGTGGGGAGCCGTTCTGTGAGGCTCTGAAAGAAGATCACCTCCACCAATTTTGGTCATGACTGGAATCATTTGCTACCTGAATGTGTTCAAAGTTTCAGTTAAATCCAGAATGGCAGTCTCATCTATTAGGTTGGCATGGGGGAGGTAACTTGTGTCAGCCTTGATCTGTGATGCTTTTGCTTTTCTTTGGCACCTACTAGCAATCATTTGTGCTTCCAAGCAAGGTCATAATCAAGTGGCAACTTAGGGTTAGCTTTGGACTTGACTTTATGAAAGGAATCAGATGGAGTGTAATCTTTAAAAATCTGCTTTATGCTTCCAGAGTTAAATGTTTATTGTAAACACAACCTCAACTTTGACCTGTTCTTGCTGCAGGAGTGCTCGAACCACAGAAACAAGAAACGAGTGAAAAGAAAGTCTTATGTGGCCACCTGTATTTGTCTTCAAAAGTAAAACAGCGCCCATAAATGCCCATGTTTTAAAAAAAACTGCTTTGCAGCACAGATAAGAATTTTTACAGTCTGGTACTAAAGCTAACTTCCCCCTTTATAGCAACTGTCCAATAACTCACCCATAAAACTTTATTAAGGCTCAAAGTTAGGGATGTGGCTGCATTGACTGACAGAACACAGGCTGCTGACTCATACAGTTGTGTCAGGCAACTGTCTGCTAGGCTCCACATCCAATCAATGAACTGGAGCTTTTGATTATGTTTGTAGTTTTTACCTCTTTTGGAGATTGTTTACTGTAATTATCTGGCAAATAATATGTATGATGTGTCAAGTATGTCAACTCATCCAAGAGTCAGTCTGCAGTCTATGGCTGGATAGGTGCTAACCAAGCTTGCTAGCATTAGCTAATAACTTAGCAACCCTCTTGTCCAAAAATGGTAAGTTATGGCTCCAAGAAACAAGGATCGCAATGATTCTAATGTTGAGGCCTTAAAATGGGGCTTCACAAACCTTCACAGTGGTTACGTCTATTGATTATATACAGTATGCAGTCTTGAGCGAGTAACTGAGGTCACATAGTTAAAGAAAAAAATTGCTAAATGTTTTGATTGACCTCAAAGGTCACTAGGATGTTAGGAAGGATTTAAGAAGCCTAAAAAGGCAGCAGCTGCACTCAGAACATCTTAATCCATTTGCAGTAAGCTATTTAACTATGCAATGGTGGATGTTGCTGTGATTATGCTATGATGTTACAAAAGTTTGTTTTAGATCATATACCATCTTATTTCCTGTAGGCTCTATAAATGTGGAAAACATGATGGGGAAAAAACTGAATTCATTACTAGTATAGAACTGAAAATAAAATAAAATAAAATAAAACAGACCACAAGTCATAAAAGTAAAACGAAATGGTTGTCACGTTGACATGGTTCTTTGCCCTCTTGTTCACTCATATTTTTTCGTGCTGCTGAAGAGATAATCCACTTTAACCTCTGTCTTTATTAAAGCTTTCAGAGTCTGTTACAGACGTAAAATTAATTAATGATAATCCTAAAGACTGGAAATGCAGCGGTGCTTAAAAAATGAGGATGTAACTAAAGCAAACTGAGTTAACTTCACCTCAAAAATTTGAATGTTTATTTTTGGAGCACTTTTCTAAACCTAATTGCAGAGTGCTTCACTCCTTGCAGCAACCTCACACCAAGCAGATTTTACTGTAGTAGGATGTCCATAGTTGGTTTACTAACGGTTCTTGATGAATCTTCCAAATAAGCGAGCATATGGGAGCAAAGGATAGAAAATGCATCTGTAATTTGTAAGACGATCGGCAGTGTTTGTGCTAGTCTTCTATTTTTGTAAATAATCAGACAGTGTTTCACTGTGGTTCTGCCTAAATAATGGTCCTGGTCATGCCACACATACTGCTACATTTCAAATGCTAATCCAAGCAACAGTGACCTTCCTGGGAGTGGGAAAAATTCCATCTGCTGATGTGTCTGTCCAGTTGTTGTCTGGAAAATCTACTTGAGTAAGGTATTGTCTTTAGTCCCGAAACATGTAGAGGAAGGTAGCAACTGTTTGCTCCTCCTGTCATATGCCAGAATGCCCTGAGCATAGAATGGGGCACATTTGTGTACTTTGATTCATTTGGTTTCAATTGTTTCCAGTCCCTGTATAACCTTGGTAAAAGCTTAGTTCATATTGTCAACAAAAAGTCAGACTTGTCCCAGGTGGGTGTTGGTCTCCACCAGGGCTGCCTTTTGTCAAAGATTCTGGTCTTCGTTTTTTATGAACAGAATTTCTAGGTACAGCAAAGGGGTGGATGGTGTCTGATTCACTGGACTCAGGATCTTGACTCTGCTTTTTGCAGATATGTGGTTTTGTTGGCTTCATCAGGCAGTGACTGAGAGCTTGCACTGCGAATGAAAATTAGCACCTCAAAGTCTTAGCCAATGGTTCTCAGCCAGAAAAGGATGGAGTGCCCGCTCCAGGTCAGTTACTGCTCCAAGTGGAGGTTTAAGTATCTTCGGGTCTTGTTTGCAAGTGAGGAGAGAGTGGAGCAAGCCACTGACAGACAGACAGATTGAATATGCTGTACCGATCAGTTATAGTGAAGAGAACCCTGAGGATCAAAGTAGTCTAAAGCTGTCAATTTACAGGTTGATCTATGTTTCGATGCTCACCCATGGTTATCAGCTCTGGGTAGTGACTGAAAGAATAAGATACAAGCAGTGGAAATTAGTTTCCTATGTAGCTGAGCTTTAGTAATTTGGGAGGGACTTAGAATGGAGACACTTCACTGAAAGGAGCCACCTGAAGTGGCACCATTATCTGACCATGATGCCTCCTTGACAACTCCTAGGTGAGGCATTTCAGGCATAACTAAATTGCCCCAATGCTTACCTAGGACACTATGGAGACAATGGAGCTCTGGGCTGGCTGGTCCTGTGATTACTTCAGTTATTTTATATTGAGTCATAATGACCCCAGCATAGCCCAACAATAAGACAACCACCTATGAGCAAGCACTTGGTGTCAAACTTAAATGCTAACTTAAAAGTAAACACATAGTGAGCGAAAACAGTGTACAAACAGTGCATCATGGGAATCCCCCCAGCAGGCTAGGCCTATTGCAGTGTAACTATGAGAGGGTTTAGGGTCACTTTAGCAAAATGTTTTAAGCCTAATCTTAAAAATACTAAAAGTTTCTGTCTCCCAAATCCAATCTGGGAGCTGGTTCCACAGAAGAAGGGCCTGAAAGCTGAAGGCTCTGTGTCCCATTTTACTTTTAAATGCCCTAGGAAACACAAGTAAGTTTTGAGAGAGAAGTGCTCTGTGACTGCAGGCTGATCAGGCACTATAAGGTCTTTAAGATAAAATGGGGCCTGATTATTCAAGAAGGAGAAACCAATAAGGGAGAAATGTGCTCTCGCTTTCTAGTTCCTGTTAGCAGCTGGCTGCAAAATTTTGGACTCAACTCAGGGTTTTTCAGGAAGTTTTTGGGATAGCCTGATGGTAATAAATTACAATAGTCCAGCCTAGAAGTCATAAATTGATTAAAAAGAACATACAGCTGTCTCTAATCGGTATTCCAAATTTCAGACTTTTTACCTTGTAATTCTGGGAGCTGAAAGGTAAAGAATATGATTGATGAAGAAAATGCATTGAAAAAGGAAGAAGTACTAGATGCCTTTGAGGCTTCGCTGCTTGGTCCCCAATTAGACTCTTACAATTCTAAGTAGTTCATTAATTGGGTCACAGTGAGTTTGTTTCCTGTGTGCAACATCTCAACTGCTAAAAAAGCAGCGTCAGCCAAGCAGCTATCGTCAAGTTTTTGTTCTCCTGCAAATCTTTAGATAATACCTCTGAGTTAAAATATTCGCAGGTGACACCATATCTATTTTGGGCGATACATGCATTCTCCCTCACCTTTTTAATTACATCACTAAGAAAGATGATGAAATCCTAGTGTAACTTTCTTTCATATTGTTTTACAATAGTTTGGAACCAGACAGCACCCATTAGTGTAGCTTTATAATGACTGTGTGACTGATTGTAAGCCAAATTCCTTCTTTATTTGTATGATGCAAGTAATAGTAATGTGCAACAGTCTTGGGGACCAGGATAAAGAAATGGGAGGCTGGATTGTTTTAGTCACAAGGCTGCTTTGTATGAGAGAGCCACAGTGAGCGAGGCGCGTATTAGAAGCCATGTTCCTGGAGAAGAAGGGGATTCTTGGTGTTTGTATGTGGAAAGGGCCAATGCTGTGTGAATTTATGTATAGCCCCCTTTTTCTATGGGCTTAAAGGGCTGGTTTTCTTCTTGGCAGACGAACAGAAGGCTGCATTGTGTGTGTCTGTAATCTCTTTACCTGGATTGGCAGCAAAGCTAGCAAGTGTAGCTCCCAGTGTGGAATTGGCACTGAGGAGTCAATGTCACACTGAGCGAGCTGCCTTCCAAACAAACAAAAAACTGGTTGTGTCTCAGTGAGACTGTGTGTGGATGACAGCGTGCACCTTTTTTTTTCTTCTTCTTTTTTTTCAATTTGTGTGTCTTTGTACTTTTTATAGGTGAGTTTTGCAGCTCCCGCATAAACAATATAGAGAGAATGCCCAAGACGGTCCAACATTCGAAGCATCGTATTATTATTTAGTGGTTGTGTCGGGCTTTTTTGTGTGTCTGCTTGGCGCAGTTTCAAACCTGCGCTTTGTAGAGCAAAAGTCTTTGCCCCAGGATACAGAAGCTCATATATAACAAAAGCTTGAGTGGTATTAGGTGTCATTATACACCAACAATTTGACATAAATTTGCCTCTCCCACCTCACTTGGTGAGAAGAAAAAAATAATTGGCCTCATTATCTTTCATCTCTTTGGCACATTACATTAATTATTTTATACAAAGCCTGCCAGTTAGAGTCCTGTAACCTGGGAAGCAGAGCTGCGCCTCCACAGGTTAACTGTAGCTCACTGAAAAGCCCCAGTGCTTGACGTCACCACAATGCCTCATCAGCCACCGGTGCTAGGGATTGAACATGGCCGACTGAGCAGAGGATGTCTGTCTGCAAAGTGATTGCTGGCTCATTGACTGAGTGGGAGAGGAGGGGGAAAGGGGAGTGGGGAAAGGGAACAAGTACAGTTAGAGAAGAAATGGAAAGGAGAAGAAGAGGGTGGAAAGAAAGGGGGACCGAGGACAAGAAAAGCAGGAAAAGTAGAATAAAGGCACGGTGAGGGCGAAAGAGAGAAGTAAATAAAGAAAAAGGAGAGTAGCTCAGCGGCTCAGTGGGAAGCCTCCCCCTGCTGGCTCCTCAGGCTGGAAGCTGCTGCCGATGGCTTCAAAAGAGCGCCAGGCAGTCTAGGCCTCTGCTTCTAGCAATTAGAGATCACTCCAGCGGATACCTCCTGGCCAGCCTGCAAATCCCTCAAAAATACCCTCTGATTACTACTGTATGACACAGGCTGTTTACCAAATGGATCTAGCACTGCTGAGAGTGAGGGCTGATAATGCCTTCTTTTGTTCAGGCAAGAGAGGGAGCGGGGTCATTTAAGTTTTAAAGATGGCGCTTCTGCGAATAATTCAGACATTCATTTCTGCCAACAAAGGAGAGTTAACCAGTTCTTTAATTTCTTATTAAATTGCTTTGCAAACAAGTTGTCCAATGCTCATTTTTTTCTTCTTTTCTTTCTTTCTTTTTTTGATACAATAAAACCTATTTAAACGAAACTAAAATAACTGTCTTCCCAGTTAACAAGGGTCAGGTGTTTGGAATGGCCGGCGTTCTCCCCTCCTTTTAAACAGCTAGCTCATGGCTGCCTCCACAGACGTCGTGGTGTTTACAAATCGCAGCTCCTCTGTGCCGTGACAACTGTATAGCGGCTCAGATGCAGAGCAGAGCAATCAGCAGCTGTGCCTGATTTCACTGATTGACACTGAGCTCACATCAAGTGGAGTCAGATATTCCTGCACTTTATTTTTTTTTTCTCCTGCATTGCTTCAGCCTTCCAACATGAGCAGACAGATTCCTTGTTGCATTCTCTCACCTTGACAGACCTGATATTAGCGATTAGTGTGAATGTCATTTAAATGGCAGAGCTAATCATACACTCTGGGTCTACCTCCACCGGAGGGCCCCTCGCCTTGGCCTAATCACAGTGACAAAGGAAATGATGTGTTTAGCCACTCTTAATAACTGCTCCAGCTCATCAGCTCCTAGGCGAGCCGGCTTTATGACCAACCTGTGTCTCACTAGGGAGGAGCAGTATAAAGTATGGAGCCTGGCCTCTGGCCCTGCTGCTTCCTCTTAAAGCTCTTTGTTGTGATCCACATCCTGACATCAGAGACCCAACACACTCACCTTGAAATGAGCACCGAGAATCACAGTACAGTCGCACAGTTGTTGTGTATATTTCTGCCAGTAATTCGCAACAAGCACAATATGACGTACCTAAGAGACTGGTGATTAAATGGTAGAGAATCTTTCTCTTGCTGTTACGTGTTTGTTTTTTGTTGATTATTGCTAACATCCACCCTTCTACCCATTTCACTGTAGTCATTTATGTGTTTTAGGCTTCACAGTGCTTCACAGACCCGATGGGTTTTGGTTTTAAGTTAAAGTCCGCACTGCTGGCCCTGCATGGCCGCTGCAAGAGGAAGAAGGATGAAGGCAGGAGATTGTGAGAGAAAGCCTGGGGTTTTAATCTCTTCCCCATGTTTATCTCACCACCAGGAGACAAACCATGTGCCATTAAAACATCAGCTACTCCCACTGGTTAGCTGCGCGGCCGCACCTCTGAAGACATTTGAAGGGCAAAATAAAAGCGTTGGCGGGGGAAAAAGTGTAGAACAACACATTTATGATTGAGAGGCATGCTCTGGTTTTTTGCATGTATTTTAAAGCTGTATAGATTGTGAAAACATCCATCCATCCATTCGCTTCTGCTTATCCTTTTCAGGGTCGCGGGGGGCGCTGGAGCCTATCCCAAATGTCGCAGGGCGAGAGGCGGGGTACACCCTGGACAGGTCGCCAGTCTGTCACAGGGCAAACACACAGAGACAGACAACCATTCGCGCTCACATTCACTCCCAGAATTCCCCCTATGGGCAATTTGGATTAATCAATTAACCTATTGTGAAAACATGTATTTATTTATTTATTTGTTCACCCCTGTGCATCTACAGGAGAGTTCAGTGTGCACACAGTGACTCCACTGCAGCATGTGTGATATAAATTCTCTGTGTTAAAAGCCGAGAAGAACTTATATGAACAAAAAAAATAAGCAAACATATTCGGTCTCAGCTGCTATGGGGAATCAGTCTCTTCAGGAAATGAAAATGCCAGCTTGGAATTGTCATCATATTGAGAGTTAGCCAACCTTTGACCTTGTAATACCCCCTCAGCTTCTCTATTTGTGACCTGCTGGATGCTCTTAGAAAGTGAAACCATCAGGGAGGATCTACTGCTCACATCATCATTCTCTGAACACCTAATAGTGGATTTACCAAGGTTAAACCTCCTGTGAGATTGCAGCCACCGTGACCTGGAATACTGAGTTTACATCCCCTCACACACAAATGCACACACACCCACACATACACTCACTCAAAGACATAAAATGTAAGGCATGCACAGACACACAGGAATACAAGTACAATTTACACAAACTTGTTCACTTGAATCTGGATAATATGCAGCTGTTACAAAGTACCAAAATCAAGATGTTTAAAAAAGAAAGAGACGTGCACAGAAATGCAGGAATACTCTTGATGTTCATGAGACTGTTACAGAGACAGACTAGGGAAGTGGTAGCCTCCCTCTGCATTGTCCCCCTGTATTTACAGCCTGATTGGTGCCTACCCAGGCATCTTACAGCTGAGCGCACCACTTGAGGGAATTAACTAAGTGTCTGCTATGCAGTGTTAGTAAAATATGTCGCTTCAAGTCTTTGCAGGAATTTTAAAAACATGCTGATCACATGGGCATGGTTTTGGAAGCAGTCACACCTACAGACGCACTGCAGAAACACTGGCAGTCCTTAGAAGTTGTGTGTAGTAACTTATTTTGAACAATTTTTCTGCAAACAATTTAAGTGATGATGATGATGATGATGATGATGATGAGGTGTTTGCTTGAAATTAGAAATTACATGAAACTAAAAGAGTAATTTCCTTTTATTTCACCAGACAATTAGCTGGCAGTTTATGTTCATTAAATAAGGAAGGGTTATTTTAAACAGATAGGATATTAACTTACTAGAGACTAGAGACACACTATTTAAAGGAATTTGCTGGTATCTCACTGTCAAACAAACAGTAAAAAAAAATCACTTATCAGCCCTATTTTTTCTCCATATCTTCAATATAAGCTATCAAATTCCATCACAAAAGGGCACCAGAAAACTTCCAATCACATCTCATCACAACTTCTTTGTAGTTTTTTTTTTCCTCCTTTAGTTGTCCCTCTCAAGTGTGATGGTGGTCAGAATACACCAACCCACATTGAAAATCACAATCAGCTGCTGAGCCACAGCAATCACTTCTCACAGAAGAGATTGCGAGCTGAATTAGATTACATCACCTCCAGTCCAGGCATCTAATCTTAGATTAAAGAGATGAAAAAGGAAAACGGAACAATCTCTGGTTTCTTTGTTGCATTTTCCCCCCATTTTCTTCTCATCCTTTTTGCGCTTTCAGGGTCAAACTGAGTGTCTTATGTCATTTTAAGTGTTTAACAAACATGCCAGCCATCCCCCATTTCAAAGACCGGCTCCCCACACCTTCACTTGCATGCTGTTGTGACGTCTAATGTGTATTTGACCAACTTTTTTACCACATTGGCCCTCCACGCTGCTGATTGGCCTCCCACAGCCCTGCTGGTTTACCACTTAAACAGTTGTAGGAGTCTTTTTTTTTTCTTTTTTTTGAAGTGGAAACGCTTTTTATACAGAGGCAGCCAAGACAATCATAGCACTGCGGGATACATCCTGCCACTGACTCGTTTTTTAAATTTTTGTTTTGTTTTGCCAGACAAGATAGACTCGCCGATGTGCTCCTGCTTTTTTTTTCCTCTTCTTTTCTGTGCAGAGCAGTAAAATGCAGCAAAAAGAGCAATTTTGTCTGCCGTCATGAACAATGAAGCATCTTTAATAATAAACAAATCAGAAGGAGCACATGGCGTCTGTCCCCATATTAATCAGCAGCCTTCACGCTGCTCCGTGTGTTTGCGAGAGCTGGGGGGTTGACAGGCCCGAAAATGACACAGAAACACACTTAAGCCATTTTATGACCATTACTTGTGGCAGACGATAAAGACGCCTTTCGATAATGGCGAGATCCTTTACATGACTAAAGTGATGAGAGATGTATTTATCATCCCGCATCACGCAGCTGCTGCGATGACCCGCAATGGTGTTGCGCATCTGTGTGTGTGTGTGCGATAGTGTAAGTGTGTGTGTGTGCCTCCACCCTGTTATAAGGGTTGCCTAGTCAAGCGTAAGTGTCAGGGTGGAGATGCCTGGCTCATTAGGTACCATGGCAGAATAATGTATGAACAGCGCTTGCAAATGTTCACACAGGTAGAGAGACGGAGCAAGAGGGAAAAGAGGGGGAGGCAGCCATTGTTCTTTCTTTCTCTCTCTCTCCTGTCTTTTCTGTCTCTCCCCGCTGCATCCTCCTCCTCCTTCTTCTCTTCCTCCTCTTCGTTCTCCGCTGCCAGTTTCTTCTTTGTGTGTGTGCACGTCAGGGGGATATTTAGGCTCCTCGGTCACATTACGCCCTGCTTTTTGATGCAGAGCCGCCACTCGATGGGTTTAAACCATTTATTCATAGATTGATTAATTTATTTATTGGTTTATTTAATTCAATTCATCGCGTCTTGCATGATGCTTGTTTTGTGGCTCTGTTGCTCGATTGACAGGTTGCCAGTCATGGTAAGATTCCATATCCCATCGGCGTCATGCAGCAGCACGTTGCTAATTGAGTTGAATGCGTAGCTCGTCTCTCCTCAGTGAATCCATCTGTCGCCGTCTTGTCATCAGTTTGTTCGCACTTGACAGGTTCCAAGTCTGTCTTTGTGTGTTTAACTGTGCGCCTCTGTGTAGGTGAGCTGTGTGTGTGTGTGTTCTTTTTTCTTTTTTTTGCAAGGTAGTGTGTAAGTGCTGCAATGCCTTGTAAAATGGGTGGCTGCCCATTCTCTGTATTATGTGCCTTGCCCTGCTGTATAGTCCCACAGAGAGCAGGCCCACACACTCTTTATGTGACATTGTCCACTACACACTCATTTATGCACATGCAGGCAAATGCAACACCTCACATCGCACAGCCCACAATCATTTGAACTAAATGTGAATTTGTGGTTCTATGGATTATTTATTTTTTACTCTTTGGCTTTTTGGTAAAAGTCACTGCTGCATGACCTTTGACCTGTTAGCTCTTCCGCATCTGATGAAGGGATTAAGAAGTCTTTCTCCCAGTTGCCTTTTTCATATTTCGAGAGATATGAAGGGGAAAAGCATTTCTCTGTGTTTGTTTACATGTTCGTTCATGTACACATCACATGGCGGTGTAAATGTGCGCCTTTCGGGCTTGATCTATATTGGGCTGATGCTGAAAGAGACTGAACTTAAAAGGGAGTGTATCCGTGTGATGTGTTCTCTCTATCAGTAGATAGATGACGTCTACGCTGTGTTTTACCGCCTCACCTTCATCACTGTCTTTCATCGCCGCTGCCAGCCCCTCTCTGCTCCCCACTCTGTTCTCTCAAAGGTGTGTGCATGTGCGAGACAGATAGAGAGACACAAAGAGAACGCAAGCGTGTGCAAGGAGGAGAAGTTGTGCGTCGCTGTGTATGCTGATGGCACTTCACACAGCAGCGTGTGTCCTGGCTTTGATACAGTACAAGTATGCTGTAAGAGTAGGGCGAATGAAGACAGTGTTTGAAAAAGGAGGTTCGCTGTGCTCCTCTGTCAGCGTGCTCTGGGAGGGATTCTGTCTCGAGGAGAGCCTTAAATATCTTGTAGGCCCTGAGTGTTTCTCGATAGCTGTAAAGACAGCTTTACTGTCTGCTTTTGTGTCTGTGCTTGTTTTTCGCTCTGTTTGTGTAACTGGATCATGTGGGAATCAGTTGTTCAGTACTACAAACGAGCACCACCCTCATCATCAATCCTGCCTTTCATGTTTTATGAACTTTATGAAATACTCTGACGTGTCAAGCAATTCAGCCCACTGACATACTGTACATTCGCTGTGTACCTGCTGTGACTAAAGTATGTGTATACATGTAAATCGCCACATCAACACAATACACTTTACAGTTTGATAGATATCTAGGCGTGCGTAAAGCATTATAAGTGGAGCGCATATATTTCATACCTGAAATTCTTGTGGTAAGCATATTTTCTGCCTGATTGCATTTGTTTGTGCCATATCAAAAATATGTTTGCAACGCTGACTCTATATAAAAGACTGCTGTAACATCACGATCCTTGATATATGTTATTATATGTTGATATATGAGTTTGATTTACTTCTTGGTGTTTGCAGAGCCCCCATGTCTACTTGTCTTCTGTGTTTCCATCTGTATGTATGTGTGCCAAAGTAAACTTCCTGTTTTACTTTGAAGGTTAGTTTTATATATCTCTTACTGTGTTTTTACTTCCTGCTTTTATTCGTTCTTCTGATGTTTTAAATGTACCCACTTTCTTGTTTTTCAGAATAAAGCTCATCTCTAGTTTTTTGAGTTTATATGTCAGCATTTTAGTCTTCTCTGAAATGTTGCATGATATATATGTAAAAAACTGGTTTCTGCATCTTTAAGTTTATGCAGTAGTGTTTTGTGCACCATCATTTTGATGTTCAGGCACCAGTAATTACTATATTTGCATGACATGATGGAGTGTCATTTATCAGCTAATGCTGATGCTAATGTTTAGCAAGCTACATGGCTAAAGAGTCCCTCACACAAGAGTAAAACTATAACAGTAACCTCCGTATGACTAGAAAAAAAATCTGTGGTTTCTCAGTGATGGCACCGATTTATTTGTCAACTCTCTAAGTACTGAATGCAACTGACTGCAATCACTCTGAGATAGATTGGTAACAAAGGTTTGCAAACAGTTGCAATCTAATTTATGAACAAAGACAGGTTGCCAAAACATTGCTATCAATCTAAATGAGTTTGTGCTAATGAGTACAACTTGCACTGCATCTCTTTGCAATAGGGGACTGGACTCTACCGGTTGCCAACTGGTTGCATTCTGTTTATAACCTTATATCGATCAATGTTGCAAAGCACCTGTTTCATTTTACAGGTAAACTGTCATCACACATACCTATTAATTAGTGGTAACTAACTAGTAAGGTTGATAGATTGTTTCGAGTACTGTGCTTCTCACCCATTGTCATTTTTTGTCAAAAGTCTTAACAAAATCAAAACACCTTGGCATAATTCACCAGATATATAGCTGTTAAAAGTGGGAAGCAATTCACAGAGTCTGAAAACTTTATATGTCAGGCTTTTAAAAAATGCTTTTAAATGTGGTTCATTTTAACATGGGAAACTATGGGGTTTGGAGCCAGCCTCAACTGGCCACTCCAGGAAGTGTGGTTTTCAACCTCAGATGCTGCCACTTGGTTTGCAATCCACTTCTATTTCACTCCTTTTGAACTAACTAATTGTGTATGAGAAGAGTTGAGACACTAAGACTCATTTTTTCCCCTTTGTTAAAACACATGTTCAAAAGTGACAAACTTAAACATAGGTACTATGAGTAAAATATGTATCCATCCATCCAGAATAAATGTGTGCCACACTGGGATTGATTGGTTTTGTTGGAAAGGAAACAGATTTTCCTCAAAATGTAACTGAGAATATGCTTTGGCTGTGCATGAATACAATTTTTAAACAGACAGAGCTGCATTGTGAATTTATGTTAATTTGATGTATTCAGATGTTTGGGAAGATGTTAGATGTTTTAAGTAGGAGTTGGTGAGGCATTTGACACGAGTTGGCTCAATCGCCTGACACCTCATAGCGTACACGCACGTGCACGCATGTGCATATTCACGCGTACACTCGCGCATACATACCTTCTTCCGAGCCGCCACTGTTGAAGAGCAGTTGCATCAAAGGCAGCTGTCTCTTATCTCACTTTATCTCCATCATCTTACTCCAGCTTACTCGTTCTCGCCTCTGTCACTTCACACATTTTTTTCTTCTGCTCATTCCCTTGTGCTTCTCTTTCTTTGTTTCCCGCTCATTCTCTTTCTCACCTTTGCTTCTCTCTGCTCTGCCTACCTGCCAGGGAGATTCTCCTCCAAAGAGAACTGATGTTTTTTATTTTATATTCATCTACTATTTCTGGAGAGTTCACTTTTCTCTTCTTTCTTTTTTTGAAATGCCGCTTCAAAGGATCCATATCACAGGTTCTTCTGTGTCCAACAGCCTACGAAACCTAGTCCCACCTCCCCCACCTCCACCCCCACCCAATCCATCAGACAGAAGCAAGCAGCCTCACCGACTCCTGCCTCATTTCTCATAAATTAGTCTTACCTCTCACACACTTTCCTTTTGTTTCTTGCTCTTACTCATTCCATTCTCCCCATGCCCTCTCCCGCCTTCCATCTCTCTCTGGTCCTCACATTTCATTTTTCTTCCTACAAATGCCACACAGCAGTCCCTTAAGAAATGTCATTTCTGTCTTCTCCTTTTGTTCTGTAATTTCTCCGTGTCCCTCCTTTTCTCTTGGGGATTCATTTATCGTTGGCTGTTCTTCTGTCTCCAGCTCTCTGATCTCTCTGTCTCCTTCTCTATGTATGTCTCTCCGTCTTTGTCTCCGACACTCCCCCGCTCACTTTCTCTCGCTACTTCCCCTTTCCCTCTCTCCACACACAAATAATTCATTATAACTCTAGAATGTAATGCTATCACAAATTTGAGGTGATTGCACAGTATTTCTGCCAAGTTCTAGTGTTAATGATGACACAGTAGAGGACAAATCAGTGAAGTAGAGTAAGGACCGTGTCTTTGGGAAGCCAGCGGCACGGAGCACTTCGCAGTCAGGTGCCCCTGCAATGAGTGCCAGGGGCGTGCCGAGCATGCTTTGGTATTTTCGTGGCCAGGTGCGACGAGCACACCTGCGGTGCACTTGGACCCAGTGTGGGCTCAGAAAGAATACATTAACATACATTATGCTGGAGGCTTTGCCAATCATGTTCACGCTTTACATCAAAGATAATGGAGCCAGCATCTCAAATTTCTCTTAAAAGTTATATTCATTCAACTTGTTGAAACTTGAAGTTTTCCCCAGTCTCTTTGACCTATAGCACAGGATCCATAGCACAGTTTAGTTTTTTATATTTAATAAATAAACGCTGACAGTCTTATAGAGGACTGCTTTAGCTCCCTACTTATTCTTTTTTTTATCTTATTTTAGCCTATTTTGTGTTTGAATTAAAATAAATGTGTTCCCAGTAATGACCCACACATAAATTCGTTCTTTTTAACAAAATTCCTAATTGTTTCTGGGAGCACCGCTATAAAAAATTTAACCCAAATGATCCCGTGTCACATTATGTTGATGATCTCAGTGAAACGTCTTCCTGTATCATAATTAAAAATGCTCTAGGCGTTACTTTGGAGGACTGACAGATCTTTTTGCAGAGAGATGTGCTTTGAATGATGAAACTCTGTTTTTCTTTTTTTTCTTTCTTTTTTTGGGAAACTGTGAGAACTGCTTTCAGGGTGTGCAGCATGCTTGTTGAGGTAATTGTGAGGCAGGATGCATACGTTTAGTCCAGCATATTTAGCAGCATATTCTTAGATTACCGATCAATCTAAGAAGTTAGCCAATATGGCAGACTTGTAACTGGAGATATTGTTTTGAAGCATATTTCAGTGAGGGAAAGCAACTTAGAGCCAGCTGGCCAGGCCAGGAAGTGCTGCACAGTGGCTCGTGTGTTTTTCATATAAATCACTATATGAGAAATGATTTAATATGTAATTTTAAAAAAAGTATTCTTCCTCTGTTAAATTCTGCAAATTTTACCACCTGAAAGCTAGTTCTATATTGTTAGGTAAAGCGGTAATCAAGGTTTTGTTTCTTTTGCTTTGTTTTGTGTTGTCACAAAAATACCAGTGGTCAGTCTGGTAAATTAGCATTTGTGCACTTTGCATAGGCAACAAGCAGAGGAGGAAAAAAAAAAAACCCCACTCTGCTATTTGTGAGATAATCCCTGTCACAGACAGACACTGAGCTTTAGCTCGGATGGTTCAGAGAAAATTGGTAAGATGTATCACAGAAATTCAATGCTTCAAATTTGATTCTGATTCTTCTGTGCAGGGTAAACCGGCACGCACATGCTCCCAAGTGGTCAGAGAACCAATTTGTTAGGCCACTGACAACAGACAAGCTGGTTATATGAGAACACACAGGTCTTATCGCTGATGTTAAAATACATTTGTCAGATTTGTGTGGACCAAATTTACTTATGCATGCCTGACCAGTATCTTTTTTTTCTTCTTTTAAACACAAACAGAACACTTTGTGGGAATCTGTTTTTTCTTTGTTATTTCAGCTTTTGGTAGATGACTTTTTTTAAAGGCTCTACAGACCGGACCTTTTGAAACTGTTGGGTCTGCCTCACTTTTTTAAAGCCACAGACCAGAGAGGAGACGTGGTGGCAAAAGAATCACGATAAGGGATCCAGAATTTTGCTTTGGACCTTTGGAGTTTTAAAATCTTTGCGGCTTAAACCTGCTTCCATGGAACGTTTTGTGGAGCACATTCTTATAACGCCTCCTCTCTGTCTCTAAGCCCATTTTTGTCGAACCAGAAGTGACTCGTCCCTGGTGGATCTCAGAGCTAAGATTCCACTTGAGAACAGTTCTCTGGCGAGCAGGCATGCAGGCACTTGTGTTCCATCAAAATGCTAATAATATCATCTGCAATATCCAGAGCAATATTATTGTGTGCTAATTGGTGAAAAAAATTGTTGATGGGAACACCTGCCCACCCCGCTACTCAATTATTTTTAATTACAATGGCTGTAATAAAAGGGAACAAATTGTGTAATGATCAATGTTTCTTCAGTAAGGTGACAGTTTTGCTCTTATTGACTTTAGCGCAGCCATGTGTTTCTCATTTAGATGGTGGGGAGATACTTGTTTGAGTCGAGCTGCGCTACGCAAATGCGGGCCCTCAGGAGAAGAACTTCTCTTCCCCTTGGTTTTATGCAGCATGATTTATTCATCATGCCACATGGCTGTAGGAGCGGTTTTGGGCAGTTCACATGTGCTGCTGTGTGCCGTCTTGCCTCACACCTCCTTGAGGTTCAGCACTTGAAAAGGTTACATTGTCATACGTGTGTGTGAAGGATGGCGGGAAATAAGAGTATAAAAAATGCAAATTGGGAAGTATGTCTGAATAGAGCAGAACAATACATAATAATTGCGAGAGATTCGTTGAACCAAGTGGGAGTGAAAATCCGTTATTTTGAAACAATCCCTGTCTTCCAAATTGTCAAATTAACTTTTTCTGCAGCAGTGGCTAGTGAGAGGGGTAATTAATAGCTTCTTTTTGGGAAGTTCTTTCCTAGTACGTGTCAGTTTTTCTAGCTGCTTTCAAAGTGATAATGCTCACCGGCTGCTGCCCCAAGGGACTGCTCCATCTTATTAACTTGTCTTGGGAGTCAGGGCTGCCATGCAGCCTGCTTTACTGCCTGCAAGGACCTGCACTATCCTCTTTTGCCCAAAACAATCATCACTTACAGTATTTCTTTGTATTCCAATGTGGGTTTGTGTCAACGGGGTAATCAGCTCACAGAAGAAGTGAATAAATAATCAAGATACAGTGACTGAATATGATCACTTTTTTCTTTGCAGTTGATCATTTCTGTAGCCTGACTACACAAGGATGTAAATGTGGTGTTCAAGAGGGTAGATTCAATGAAGGAAAGGTTGAGAGTAGGGAGAGTAGTCAAAGGCTTTCTCTCATGCAGATTCAGCACAACTTTGAGGCTGAGTACAGATCCAAAACCAGCTTGCTTTATGCCACATTTACTGGAACTGCTTTCAAGTAAGGTAACATGAGTCCAAGGACTCTGGTACTAAAATTTGTGTTGAGATCCTACTGTGTCCCAATTATTGTAGCACTTACAGGACAACTCTAACCACTGTGGATCAGTAATGTCATGGCCAATAAGTGATCAAGGTCAATATCAGTGCAGATCCCTACTTGTGAGCACAATATGAAGAGAACTGACCTAAATTAATAAAAAGAAATATTGAGAGCGGCGATGATAGCTGCACAGAACAACTTCAGTTCATTGAAGTGGGCACGTGAACATGCCTCACGTAGCTCTACGGATGACATGTGGAGGCATGAATCCATGTTTCAACCCAGGAGGACTATGGCAGTCAGATGCATGCATTTTGTCTACAGTTCTCTCTTGTGCCTCTAGAGTTTATTTAGCTCTCAATCACTCACTTTTTTGTACTAAGAGGATGATTTATGCCACACTTTGAAAGCCGCTGTCATGGCTGAAGTGGCTGAATGTAAGAGCAATAGGATTGGTGCAGATGAGTAGCCTAACATGTGGAAAGAATACAATCCAAGACCCCTGAACAAAAAGCATGTTGTAATTTGGATGTGTGGTGACAAACACACAGGGTATGTGTGCAGGGTAAAAATTGGCTCTTCACTTTCCTCGTCGTTACCAAATATGGGCATATTTCATTGTGGCACTTCTAATAAAGCATGAGATCATCCGGTACTCGGGTTATAGTGAAGTTCTCGCTTGCAGAAGGAAGACAAATGGCAGGTGTCTGCAGCACAGCCTGTTAATTCTTACACATAACGACTGACTAAAATGACCACCTATATGAGAGGGAACGTTGAATATAAAGTACTGAAATATAATATCAAACTTTCTCACCTGGGACAACCTGATATGAAAGTTGCATATGCCACATAGGCACAAATGAACTGAGCAGTAAGTCCACGGCTCAATTCCTAGGTAGCTGTTTTTCCCCTTTACCCCTTCCCTGCTGTAAGTGTCCAATAAAATTGTAAAAAGCCAATAAAAATTAAATAAATCCCCCACAAAAAATCAACTTTCTCACTGCTGTTTACTTAATGATGAGCTGAGTTTGTGTCTGCTGAGAAAATCAATCTTAAAAAGATTTAACAAATGTAGACAAATTAGCCAGCATAAATTAGCCAGAGCATATTCATTACGCCTATCTCTCAGTGGAATACAGCGTGCACTGCAGTGTCTTTATCGTTTAACTGCACTATCATAAATGTAATCATGTATTTCATCTTGAAGTCTCTAATGGCAATAAACCCTGCCTCTCAACTAATATATATGGTACACATCTAAGTAGTAAGAATGATGGTGCATGGAGTTTGAACAGAAATATAACACTTATTTTACATAGCTTAACCTCCATTTGAGCCTCCTTTTAGCACATTTTTCAAGCCACTTCTTATCCTGCTCATGCCTCTGTGTTGTTGTCCTGTCTTTCATGCATCGATAGATGGATTATTATACATCCTTATTTGTAATTGGAGGGCAGGTTAGACAAGGGGATAATTAAAATAGTGTGTGTTGCTACTCCATCTATTTTCTGTTGCTGTCTTGACATGTGGCTCGGTGTGTTTCTGTGCCCTCCTTTGTCCTCCAAGTTAATATTGTTGATGTGGCACTTACTGAGGACACGCAGACTTGCTGACAAACACAGAGTAGCGCTCCCACATGCACTGATATGAAAGAACTTATCTGCAAAAGTGGATTCAGCAGTGTTGTACATTTAATGTAAAGAAATTCTAATCTTATTCAGTTTGAAGTGATTTTGGTTAATATTCTTAAGCGAAGCAGTGCTTATGTGTCAGTTGACAGAAATTGACAGGGCTGTTTAGATCACTGAATAAGAGGTTTTTCATTTGTTGAGCAAAAATGGCTTACATTGCACAAAATGTCTATTGAAAGAAAGCTAGACATTAATACAAGAGGTTTGCTCTTTACTTAGGAAAGCTCTCAGTAGCAGCGGCGATAAGTGGAATATTGCATGGCCCGACAGGTTGGGTTCCCAGCTGGCAAAGGCTGGCCATACAAGGATAGTAGTATTGCCTCCAGCAACAGGAAAATTGGAATGACTGTGGCAAAGTCATGGATACAACATCCAAGGCGTTAGGAGGGAGCCATGTGTTTGTTTCCGTGAGTCTGGAGGCCAGTCCTCATTATAGTGGCTGGTAAAATATTACAGTTCAGCTGACACCATCTAAGTGAATTGTCCAGAGCAGTTTTGACAGCCAGTGGAAGGCAGGGCTAGATTATGATGGATGATGACAACAGGGGTGATGCAGAAAGATGTGTTTTGTTGCTCATGCAAGAACTAATACGTACGTACACCTAATGTGGGACAGTTTTGGTGTCCCAAACACACACATACACACAAATGGATATGTCTGATGGTTATGCTGAAATGTTTAAAATGGCTGTGCAATATTTCATAGCTACAAGCTGCTCTCACAGCCTCAAAAGTTCTTGTAAATCTGAAAATGCATTTTTCACATGTGTAAAAAAAATTGCCATTGTTCCTCTGCCACTCCATCTGCTTTTGTGATATTACTCTTGTGTTATGCATGTTTGTTGGTAGATTTCATTGCCTAGTTTTTGTTTGTTTTCCTCTCGATACTGTTTTATTTCATTAACTTGAATAGTTCCACTTGCAAGCGAAAAAAAATTAATCATTTTATTGATGAAAAGCTGATTGCAGTCTTTCACTAGTTTATTCTCTCTTTTCTTCTGCAGCTTGTTCAAAGGAGGTATCAAAGCACTAAAAATGTTGCTTGATGGGTTTTGTTTTGTTTTTTTCTTCGGTTAGTTTTTTTGGTTTTGCATAAACACATGAAGTTTTCATTTCGGTTTTCAGGATCCATGAAACTCTTACTCATTTGAATGCCATTTACAGCTGGCAGTAAAGGGAGAAATGAGTAAGTGAAGACCAAGATACATTTAAGATAAAACTGCAGGGTAGAAGCAAAAAGCACTACCTTCATACAACTGCAAAGGAATGTTTAGTGGGCTCAGTAGTGGTGGTGCACTGTCCCACTGAGCAGTGTTGATGCACATTTGTCAGTCACCTGAAGGAAACTTTAGAATGTGATCTACAGAAGTCTGTGAAGCTTAAGCAGAGATTATGATATGGGTGGGCCATTTATATGGATACACCGTAATAAAATGGGAATGGTTGGTGATATTAAAGTCCTGTTTGTGGCACATTAGTATATGTGAGGGGGCAAACTCCTCAAGATGGGTGGTGACCATGGTGGCCATTTAGAAGTCGGCCATCTTGGATACAACTTTTGTTTTTTCAATAGGAAGAGGGCCATGTGACACATCAAACTTATTGGTAATGTCACAAGAAAAACAATGGTGTGCTTGGTTTCAACGTAACTTTATTCTTTCATGAGTTATTTACAAGTTTCTGACCACTTATAAAATGTGTTCAATGTACTGCCCATTGTGTTGGATTGTCAGTGCAACCCTCTTCTCCCACTCTTCACACACTGATAGCAACACCGCAGGAGAAATGCCAGCACAGGCATCCAGCATCCGTAGTTTCAGGTGCTGCACATCTCGTATCGTCACACCATGGACAATTGCCTTCAGATGACCCCAAAGATAAAAGTCTAAGGGGGTCAGATCGGGAGACCTTGGGGGCCATTCAACTGGCCCACGACGACCAATCCACTTTCCAGGAAACTGTTCATCTAGGAATGCTCGGACCTGGCACCCATAATGTGGTGGTGGCCCATCTTGCTGGAAAAACTCAGGGAACGTGCCAGCTTCAGTGCATAAAGAGGGAAACACATCATCATGTAGCAATTTCAAATATCCAGTGGCCTTGAGGTTTCCATTGATGAAGAATGGACCCACTATCATTGTACCCCATATACCACACCAAACCATCACTTTTGTTGTTCCAACAGTCTTGGAGGGATCCATCCAATGTGGGTTAGTGTCAGACCAATAGTGGTGGTTTTGTTTGTTAACTTCACCATTCACATAAAAGTTTGCCTCATCACTGAACAAAATCTTCTGCGTGAACTGAGGGTCCTGTTCCAATTTTTGTTTTGCCCATTCTGCAAATTCTGTGCGCCGATCTGGGTCATCCTCGTTGAGATGCTGCAGTAGCTGGAGTTTGTAAGGGTGCCATTTGTGAGTAGCTAATGTCCGCCGAAGGGATGTTCGACTAATGCCACTCCAGTGACATGCGGCGAGTGCTACGCTGTGGGCTCTTGCTGAATGAAGCTAGGACAGCCACTGATGTTTCTTTATTAGTGACAGTTTTCTTGCGTCCACATTTTGGCAAATCCAACACTGAACCAGTTTCACGAAACTGTAGCATGGCAGATGGGTGGTCTCGTAGGGTGACCTGCATTGAAATCTGCTGCAATGACCCGGTTACTGCGTTCACCAGATATCAACACAATTTCGATCCGCTCCTCACGTGTTAACCTCTTCGACATGTCAATGGCTGTGAACAAACAGCACCCATCTTGAGGAGTTTGCCCCCTCACATATACTAATGTGCCACAAACAGGACTTTAATATCACCAACCATTCCCATGTTATTACGGTGTATCCATATAAATGGCCCACCCTGTACTTTGGCCTTTGGCCACAGGAATCAAAATATATCCTTGATTTGCAGCATTTGATGAAAACTGCTAAGTGATAAACATCTGGGAACATTTTATTCCTGTAAGGGAAGATTAATTGGTTCAGTTTTCACTAAATGTCAGCAAGTCTTACAGGTGCCACGCAGTCAGTCTTGAAATTTCAAAGGAAACAGTTTCGTTTCCACAACAGGACGATGATTCAAAGCACTCCAACAGGTTTCTGTTCCTAAGTCAAGAATAGGAAGATGCTAAGCCAGCTACAAAAGCCATATTTTTCTCTTAAACTGGGTTTAAGTTAAATTGATGAAATAAAAACTAATCATGGCTCACAATGGATGACAAATAGCCAAAAATGGCATAGACTTTTCTTTCCCCCGCTTTCCATTGCAGCAGATGGGAGAAGGAGAACACTTCATCCTCAGGTTCACTGGTCCTTTGGCTTCTTCTGGCGTAGCGAATCCATCTCCCCGTAGTCACTCTAGCTTCTGGGTTCTTGCCTATTCTCCTTCCCTCTTGTCCTCCCTCCAAAAACTGACTCATTCACTCATTCCCTCCCTCTCTCTCTCTCTCCCTCCTATCTACTCTACTCTTCCCAATTTGGCCACCAGGGAGGTGTGTGGCACTGGAGCAAGCATTATTGATAGAGCATCTGTTTAGACATGGTGCAGGATCTGTGGCATGTGGGCGAGCAGCTGGGGGTTCGAGCAGGGGAGACATTATGTCATATTACATATCTTGAGATGTCTCGTTCACTTGTATCTATGCCCATTTCACAGGCACACACTCCCACAGAAAACTCAGAAACACAAACACATGCCACCGCCATCCCGCCATGATTATTTTAGTTTCCATCTTACTTGTGTTAATGTGAAATCCCAGACTCCTCACATATGGAAACAGAATAGGGTCATAAGTATTGTATCTGTTTATCAGCATATCTAAATGTGTGAAAATATGTGTGAGAATACATTAAAATGTGTGATGTTGGGGGAAATTTTTTTTATATATACATATATATATATATATATATATATATATATATATATATGTATATGTATGTGTGTGTGTGTGTGTGTATATATATGTATGTATATATATATATATATATATACATACATATATATACACACACACACACACACACACACACACACACATATATATATATATATATATATATATATATATATATATATATATATATAACAGTATAATTCTGGTATATGTATGGAGCTGTACATAGCTGTGTATAACATTTGGAGCAGTGTGAGTGAGTAGCCTTTTTGCTCAAAGAGTTAGAGAGGAAAGCATAAATTATGTGCATATAGTTAGACAAGTTAGTGCAGCTCCTGCTAATGTTAGCTATTCGGTCAGTGTTTTGAGTGGGCTCTCTCTGCTTGCATTGTTACACGTGTAAATAAAAATAATACAAATTGGCTAGCTTAGGCCCTAGTTTTGAAAGAGCAAGTTGTGTTTCCACAGGAAGTCTGTGCATCTCGCTGCTATAAATAATGAATCCATCTTGAAAAGCTGTTAATCTACCTTCAGGAATAAATAATGTCTAACTATAGACTATACCTTAGTGTGATTGTATACAGTTTGGCTGATCCCATGCAGCAAGAAAGTGACTATGTGATTGGATGATGATATGGTTGAGTGTTTGAGCATCCCCGCTGGCTTTTCAGGACAAACTGTGGTGCGCAAATAAGCATTAACTCTTTACCCCTCGAAAGTCTGCTAGGAGCAACCCTTGAAGTTCTTATCTGAACTGAGCGGTTTCTGTTCAGGCCTATTACAAAACGACTGGGTATCTACCACAAGTTAGTGAGCATGGCCTCTGGTTATACAGCTGGATGATCTGATATCCTCGTGTTGGTGTTGTTCCCAGACCATCATGAAAATGTTGTTCCAGGTTCAACATTGCAAGTGACCAATCACATTGTTGTGACGTTATTCTTTTGCGCGCCAAGCCATTCGTGCATTTATGAAATTCCAATGTTGCAAGGACAATATCAATTCTGCTTACTGTTTATTAAAGGGTTATGGTTAGGGTTAGGGTCAGGGTCCGTTGATCGGCGGACAGAGGCGGTTTCTCGCAGCTTAAGTACAGTTTTTTGTTTTACGCCGGTTTTTCCCGAAGTAGCAAAAGTATGACGTCACAACATTCTGATTGGTCACTTGCAATGTTGATCCTGGAACAACATTTTCATGATGATCTGGGAACAACACCAACACGAGGATATCAGATCGTGCTTATACAGCTACCCTTGGAAAAACGGGAAACCATGTATTTGTTGATATATATATATTGAGTTGTCAAAGCTTGTCATTAAGGGTACAGGAAAGGTCATCAGATGCCATCTTTGCTGGGGAAAGAGCAATCTGGATTTTTAAATGGAACTGATTTTGAATTTAACTCATAGCTCTAAAGTATGATTCATCCATCCACTTAAGTTCTATGTGATTATTTTACTCATTATTAGATCAAAATATATTTAACTAAAGAAAAAAAAAAGAGTACATTTCCTTTAGGCAAAAACAATTTTTGCAAATCTTTCTTACTTGTTCACAAGATGTCATCTAATCTACTGATCTTCTTACTGATTTAAAAAGACTAATGTATTGATTTTGATATTCCAGGGATGGCTTCAGACATTTTTAAAAAAAATGCTACAGAATTTCTCATGTCATGCTGTCCAGCAGCAGCTACAAAACTCAGTTTTAGAGGCCTATTCGGACAAGGGAGCCAGAGGCGAATATCCTGGCATCATAGGTTTATCAGGGAAGCCAGACAGACAGAATACCCAATCCAGATAAACACCACACATCTCTAGATGGCTCGACTTTTCAATGCTCACTCAGTACACTGCGGTCCACTGCCAACAGATTTTCATCCTTGGCAGCCAAGGATTTTATTGTATTTTACACTATATGAAGTGTGTCTTTTTATGATGTAAAATGATGGTGGACCTTTTTGCCACTGCCTCCCCCCACATATATTCTCTTGGTTTTAGTTTCCACAACCCAGAATGTCTGTGGTTTAGAAATAGGAGAAAACACAGGAAAATTGTAGAAATCAGTTTACTATTGACTGTAGAAGTTGTTTTTCTTTGTAGTACGAACATTCTCCAACTCCATCACGAACTGACTCAAAATGATCACACATCCTGTGTAACACTGCACCGGCTAATGTGCGAACAGTAGACTAATCCTGTGGCCAAATGAGTAACAAAGCATGGTGCCCAGCAGCATTAAGGGCTCTGTCTACCTACTATTAAGTAAATGGTGGCATGCTATTAAAATCCTTTAAGAATTTTCCCCCACTGTTCATTTTTCATTTCAAAATGGGAAATCAATTGCGCCACAGTACACTGATATCAGCCCTGCCATTCTCAAAAAGCAGCTGCTAGTTTATTTGGTTCATCATCTCAAAGCAGTAAAGGCACACATGGAAGAAAAATAAGAATGTAATAATGGCTGCATCCCCTTTAAGGGTTTTCAGGTCCAAGATCCTGGCACGCATGTGCTTCAGTGGAGCCGAGGCCATTGTTAATTATTCGCTGCTCCTTGTGATTGTCCTGCTGTGACAAGACAAAATGTCAGCTGTGAATTATTTTGCTAGATTAAACCTCTTCTGAGGACTGTGTGTGAGTACGTATTGCTCGGCGTCTCACTGATTATTCAGTTAGTTTTGTTGCACCTGTTACTGCAGCTTAATACATTTGTGATTCTTGTAACCGCTGTTTCGTGACCATGCATTATTCTCTGCATAGCTCCACCTAACTTCAGGCTAATCAGAGATGTAATCAGCCAGAATAACTTACAACAAGTGTGTATGCACGTCCCTGAACACCACATGGTACAACAGGAGATATTTTAAGTTTTTTTTTTTTTTATTTTTTTGTTTTTTGGGTGATTAGACTCCCTGTTATTGTGGCCACACCAGTGAATAACACAGATCCAGAAAAACCTGTTTCCTGGTGACATGTGCTATCACTTTGATGCGTGCGACCCAGTTGACCTGATGTCCAAAGTACACAGATCGAAATACAACTGAGTGTTCACAGTCATATTGGAACAGCCCCTTCCCCTGCAGAAGTCCCATATCTGTGCCCAGAGGTATTATCACAGGATGAGGGGATTTTTACAGTGTTAGGCGTGTTGTTTTTGCATTGTGTGACATCTCCCTTTCTGTTTGGGTGAATTGGTGTTGGTTTGTGGGGTTTTGGTGATCTCATCAAATCAATCTAGCATAGTTCAACATTTGCTTCCACAGATACTTACATTTTAATTCAGCAGTTTGCTTTGTGCTTTAAGTATGCAAACTGTTCAGCGCACACCTGATCTCTGCTCATGAGTGGCAGAGCTCAGGTGTGCACAATCATGTCATCAAATTAAAAAAGCTGTCATTTTAAGCAAACAGGCTTCTCTGAAAAGGTGCAGGTGCAAGTCCAGATCACGACTGAAGTAAATTTACTTCTGTAGCTGCAGCTTGGCTTGGTTTCATTATGTGCTTTTTGAAATGTTTTTAAAGTGGTTTAGTGGTTCACGTGTGTGCCTGTAGGAAATTCTTTTTTAATGTCAGTAATTTTCAGTATTTTGTCATTATCCCCTGCATATGCAATTCTGTCTTTGTGCTTATCCTAGCCCCCAATGGCATTCAATCCTATTAATAATAAGCCTAATAGTAGTGGGGGGTTTTGCCTTGATTTAAAATTGGTACAAGAATTCCAAATGCCTACACCAGAATTCCTTTTAAAAGCATAAATACCTTTTTTTCCTCTCTATTGATTGATAAAGAGAAGATGCAGTGAAGGCTGATTGATTTGTTTTTTGTTGTTTGTTCCTTTTTCTTTTTTTCGAGCGGGAATGGGGTGGCATAAATAATAACATTACAAGATTTGCATCTGCCACTTCTCATTTGAATTCCACTCAATTTCCTCTACAAAAGAAAGTGTCTAAAAGCCTACTACGTAGCGTTCGTGGATAGAGGAGAAAAATTGGCCCAAATACATTTTATGCAATATTTCATGTTAAGCTTAAAGCAACAATAAAAAGCCATGATGCACCACAACGAGAAAACAGAGAGTGGCCCTGCCTTAATTATGTATCATAAATGTTAAATTGTTGGCTGATTTAGCTCAACCGCAGAGAGGGCAGGCTATTATTAGAGGAGACAAGCCTTTATTTGTAATTTCCCGAGCTTTATAAGGGGACATTTCACTTTTTTTTTTTTTTTTTTTTTTTTTTAAAGAAAAAAAGCCTGCTTGTCTGATCTGCCGTCTTTGCTGAGTTAGAAGAGTTCCAGTATGTCAGTGTGTATTATCCCTTACATGTCCCTTCCATAGAAGGCTTTTATTGTGAAGCAGGTGCAAAGACTTGATCCCTTTCTATTTTAAAACGTTAGCTTTTAAAAGAGTACGAAGGAGAAGGAGGTTTTGTTCGAATTAATACCAACTTGATGCTGTTTTTGAACTACAGCACTATAAGACTTGTTTTTTGTCTTGTCTCCCTCCCCTCACCTACCCACCAGTCGTGGCAGATGGCTGCCCCTCCCTGAGCCTGGTTTTGACGGATGTTTCTTCCTGTTTAAAGGGAGTTTTTCCTTCCCACTATCACCAAGCACTTGCTCATAGGACGTCATCTGATTGTTGGGGGTATTATTGTAGGATCTTTACCTTACAATATAAAGCACCTTGAGGTGACTACTGTTTTGTTTTCATCTCTGACAAGGCTGCTCCTTCTGTTTTGCTAAGCAGAATTTTCACAGTTACTCCATTTTTCCACCATCCACTATTTCAGCTGCCCAGGGAAGACTAAGATGGCTACGGGGGAAAAACAATTGCACTTGCTTAGTTTTTTGGTTGCAAATACAGAAGTGAAGAGAATTACATAGTGTTTATAGGTAATCATTCATCTGTAGCCACTGCATTTTGTAATGGACATGTATTTCATAACAACTTGATACAAAGAAAAATGTCAGTAAGTACATAAACACTGAGAACGAGTGAAATTTAAACAAAAAAAGTTAAAGACGTATGTTATAGTGCTGCTTCCGAAATGTACACAGTGCTGCCATTTTAATTATCCTTTACCACAAGGGGTTTGGTTTCCTCACTTTTCTTGTTTCCCACATGCCTGCATTTGTTTGTTCACCCCGAGCAGTAATATGAGACTCAGACATTATTTTAATGCCAGCTTTTATCTGATTATTATGGTGATCTTGTTGCGCCCTCTTGGGAATATTTGCACGAGTTGAAGATCTTGCGTGCCGATTTATATTTGCTCAACTTTTGGTAATTTCCCTAAAGTGTACGCAAACTTAGGGACACAAAAGACACATTTTCCACTCAACTGTGAAAGTGACAGCCCAGTTTGCCTGCTGTCCTGACACTGCAGACACTGTTAGTGGTCAGTTATGGGTTTATAGCCAGGGACAGAACTGTCTTCCATGCCATTTGTTGTGTCTGACCTTTAAGATGATGAAGCATAGGGAGAGTGACCCCTGGCAGGGTTTGTTCAAAGAGCAGCCTCTTGGTAATGGGGGGTCCAGTGCCTGGCAGCCTGCTGGGGGATTGATCAGCCCCTTACTCAAAGGCCAGATACAGAAAACCTAGCCAGAGGAGAAGGCCATGCAGGACGTGGAGCCATCCTCTGCTTTGAAGCCCTCTCCAATAGTTCAGCTGCTTCACTGCATGAATAAACATGTCTAATGCCTATCTGTTAAGCTGCTCTGTCTCTTCCTTCTTCTGTCCTCTTCTCTCCTGGATGAGCTAACAGTGAGGCTGCTGCAGATGGAAAAGATATGAACGGAGGTCACAGAATCCTTTCTCTCTTTTTTGTGTTGCTCTTTCACTCTTCTCTCTCTCTCTTCTTTCTTTTTCAGCTTGCTCCTCTTCTCTCTCCCAGCTTCTTGTGTGTATACTTCCTGTGCTCTATCCTTGTTGCACAGGATTAAATCCACTCATTTAGAGCTTGCATTGCATCCACAGATGTCAGCTTTGAGATTGAAATGAGCTCCCCTTCTGTAAAGAGGCAGAGTTAAAAGGAAAATTCAGAGAGGGGGAGAGGGAAACTAAACAGAAAAGCAAAGTCTTTTCAGTTCCAAGTGTAGGCCAGAATACAGCTTATAGTCACATGTACGTTGCTGACCAAGGTTTAAAGTGACTAAGTGTCGAATCTAACGCTTACGATAGACGCGGACCACATTTTTGGTGAAAAACATCGCTTTGCATTTAAGTCTGCTTGTCTGACATCTCCCATTGCATGTGACTGACAAATAACTTTAAGTACAAACAATTATGTCTTTTGTGAACTGCAATCATCATGAGATGCAAACATCGAAAGTCATATTTACTCTGGTAATACACAGCAAAGTATTCTTTTTTTCTTCATAGGCCAAACAAATATGTCAGATGTGTTCTAATACCCGGCATTGTTCACATCTGTGATTACTAGCTTTTAGTGCTCTTCTTTGTTGCCGTGACACCATTGTCAGGGATCTGTTTTATGTCACCCATGTGCACACCTCACGCACCTGCATGAGATAAAGGAAATGGCAACCCGCTTTCAAAAGAACACCTTCACATCACTACTAGAGATCTAAAACTCCATTAGAAGCTGTAAGTGTCTTTACATTCGTGCATTATCAAAAGCCCTGTAGGTACTTGAAAGCATTTTGGTTGGACACAGATCTGGCAGAGCTGCTTAATGTTGAAACAATGCTGATGTGTGCTTTCGGTGTTTTCAGAGTATGTTTTCTTCTAATGACACAAAACTGCAGTGACCAAGGTCTGCACCATTGCCCAGTTAATTAGCATCTTAAATATTTTCTCTCAGTTCATTTATGCCATGTGCTGTTGAGATGTGGTGGTTTAGTAGTATAGCATCAGTGATGACAGAAGTGAAGCCAAGGAGCAACCAAGTCTGTACTGAGATGTGTGCAGCAAGATCAGCAACAGAGGTGAATCAAAGCAGCTGGAGTTTGGGTGGTCCAGTTCGTAAATCACATCTGAGCACTGAGCAGGGCCCCTACTCAACTGCAGTTAGAGCAAGTCCACAGCCTCCTAGAGCTCTGAGAGCCTCTATTTGTTATGACTTGTTATGGTCAGCCTTTTTCATCTGCGCTAATTTGAGATCGTGACCTTTTTCTACCCTTCCTCAGGTGTTTCTTTGGAAGACCTAACATGAAAGACTAACACAAATCAATGAGGTGAATAACTCCAACAAAGACGTAAATAAGCAGCAGTTACGGCCGTCCGTTGAGCTTTCTCATCTATGCTAATCACTGCCCAAAGCCACTGATGAAAGGATATTCCGAAGTTATGAAGACGCTGTGCTGTGTTCAGTTTATCGTTTGATTATATACCCAATTATAGTGCAAGTAAGCAATTAAACGAAGCCTGGATGTTGAGAACAGATTCTGTCTGCAATTGAACTGCGCTGCTACACTTTGGGCACCTCATAGCTCTAATTTTTCTGCCAGTGTGTGAGTGTATGCGTGTGTGTGACACAGAGAGATAGAGAGAACGATGTTTGATGAAAGAGGAGTGTTCGTGAAGCAGCGAAGTCTTGATTACAAGGGTCAATAGTATCAGAATGGCATCATCACGCATTGCTGGAGGATTCCATGATGTCACGATTTGCTGCATGTGGGCTGGCAAGGGGGGTGTACGTGCAGGGATGGGGAAAAGGGTTTTTTGTGAGGACGGTGCTCTTCACGGTAAGACCATAACAGCATCTGTAAAGTAAACACAAGTGGCAGTTCCGCCTCTAAGCATTTGGCTCACTCAGTGAAAGCAATCTCTGCTAAATGGTAATGGGACTCTGCAAAGTGGCATCATCAGTGTTCTTCATTTCAGATAAACTGCCACTGTGTCACGCCTTTAAATATACCCTATGCTTTAATATTAATAACAATCTGGCCATACGGGCAATGAGAGGCCTAATTCACTTCCATCACTTGTTACTTTGTATCCTCCTTGTGTTTTTAAAGGCTTGTTATTCGCAGAGCATTATTTTGATTAAAAGGTTTTAGTCCCTTCGGTGAATCTTCTGTAGAAGCTCCTGGGAGGTGTCTGCATCGACAGCTTCCTGCCAGCTTTCCTGTTCTGAGCGAAAAACAATTTCCCATGAACAGGCTTCTGAGCGATCCACTTTTCCATCTCTCTGCGTTCACGAGCTGCTTATCACCCCCCACCCCCCACCCCACCCCACGTTTTTCACTTTCTTCAGGAATGACAAATGCTAATTAGGTTTAATGAAATTTATATCTATATCAATAGGTCAGACAACACAAAAAGTTCCATTCATTTCATGTCCCACATTGCTTCACACCTCAAAAGAAATTCATCATGCTCCTCAGAGCCTTTTGGAAAGACTTCTGCCCTAACCTCCCACCGCCTCCTCGCTGCATTGGTTGTTACTGTATGTAATAGAAATTGAGACATCTATTAAACTCGGCCTATTGCTTGGCACAAAAGAGTCTGACATTCTTGAATGAAGAATCCCCTTGTGGTTCCAACCTTCGTATCTCATTACACCCATGCTCCATTCGCACTGAAGAAATTCTATCAGTGTGAGCAATTATGTCCAGGTTGGTTTTGCACAGTTTTAGAAGTCATATTCTAACCACTCATGTTGGTAGCCTTCTGCCCTACCCTCAGTAATGTTTTACCTAACCTTACCCTCCTCGTTGTTGCTACTTAAATTGTGTGTATTCAGAAAATGAGCTGTGCTGCTGTTTAGCCCACACAAGTAAAAGATGTCTTCAGGCAACTACAGTGGCATCATGAAGAGATAGAGGGATAACAGTAACTCAAGCAGAGGAGCACAGACACTTTTCCAGCGCTTATGTCTGTTTCTTTCTTTCGGTCACTGTCTCTCCTTTGCTCTTTGCCTGGGGATATGTGTATTTATACTATGGATTTTAACAGAAATTGATTACTCCAGAAGAGAGCAAAAATGTTTGCATCACCTTATTACAGATAGAGGTCACTTCATCGATTCACAGTAACTCGCTTTTGTTTGTTTTTTTTGTTTTTTAGAAACACTGTCAAATTTTATTGTGGCCAGACTAAAGATGACAAGAGGATATTGTCCTTTGCTCAGGAAAGAAAAAAATCTCACCCCATATAGCTGTACCAGAATATATTGTAGCCTGGATGCCTTTACTAGTCCGCCAACTGCCAGAGCAAGATTTAACCCGGTCTAAAATGTGCAGCACATCATGGCTGCACTGCAGTAGGTTATCAGTAAATAACTAATGTATATAAAACCATGGACTATTGATTTGAAAACTGAAAACTGTCTTCTTGAAAAATTACACCATCTTTTGTAGACTCCCACGGATTGTCATGTGCAGGGTTTCCAGGCCCAGGCTGCAAAATATTTTTATCTTGTTTGTTTGTCACTGTGTCAGATTAGGTGATTATAGAGGTAGAAATCGTACTTTTTCATGACTGAGAGACCTGAATGATTCATCAGGAAGCTAGCTAGCTGTTTCCTGAATAGACAGAAACAGACAATGGAAGTGGCCACTGAAGCTGTTTGTATGATACGAGCTCACTTGAAGGTAGTTCCGCCTACCTTCATCATTCCTCCATTTTTATCAATTAAAGTTGTGTTTTGAAGACACACACACAAAAATTGACCAGTGTCTTATTTACACTGGTCAGCTTCACAGAAGTCAGGGGACTATCATCAACGACATACTTAAACTGTCAGGAGAGGTTCCAGTTCCAGCATCGGTTTTCATCCATTTCGACAAACTGTCCAAGACGAAAGAGTTTTCGTTTGACACTGACTGATCAATGTTGTCCTAATCTGATCATAATCATGCAAATTACCCCCAGTTTATGTGTGTGAATGTTAGGTGAAGCACTAAGGTATAGAGAAAAGCTGTGTATGAATGGGTTGCTGTAAAAAAACAAAACACTTTCTGTACAAAGAAATTAACTCAACTTCTGATGATGATGCTCCATGATAATCATGTGAGCTGGTTCTGCAATAACACCTCACTGGTGAAAAACCTGTATCTCTCTGGTGATTAGGCACTAACACCACAAGTTCTAAATCAGTATAGCTAGATTTTGGAAAATTTGGTTGACTTGTTGAGATGATAACCCCTGTTGTCTGACTGTATACCATGATTGCTTTTGGATTAGAGAAGTAAAATATCAAAAGAATATTCCAGGTATGTTAAAGCTGCCTGTCAATTAATGGTGCATCAGACTTTACACTGTATTAGGTGCAGTTGTAATTCTCTGTTCTGTCTTGACGTTGGATCTTATTTGGCCGTGGTCTTTTTAAAAATATATGTTTTGTTTTCCATGGGTTTCTTTAAAATTTTGTTGTGGTGAAATTATTCGCAGATACTTTTTACATTGTCGATTCGTTCCAATTATGGTCTCTTTGAAATAACTCGTGTGTAACCTTTTTGTTCATTTGCTTCATTAATGTTGGATGACGAGTCTGTGCTGGAGGGTGAAACTACTTGTTGCAGCTAACCCAGTTTTCATCCACGCACCCACTTTCAAGAGAACCTTTTGTTGTGAGTATTATAAATGACGAGAGAAAAAAGTTGTAAAAGAGAGATCCAGAGAGTAGTTTTTGTAAATGGACTGAGCTTTTTGGGAACCAGCCCCAGTATCTCATGACCTAATTGCGTCTGCAAAAATAGTTACGCTGTGTGTTATGCTCTCCATTACTAACATGTGTTTCTACAGTCTAGCCCACCTGTCAGAATCTAAATCTCAGGCACTGTTATTCGACATTTCTGGGTTACATGGAATGCATAACCATTTTATCACAAGCTTACAAAACAACACAGAGCTCTACTTTAGTACCATAATCACCACTGCAGAGTGCTAGGACACATGTGCAAATGATTTTTATCCCGATTCCCTATTTGGTCAATAACTATATATGAATTTGAGTATGTACTGATAAATTGCTCTTGGCCAATAGTAGAGCTAATGACAAAACGTAAAAGGATTTAAGGTACTTGGTGCCAATGAATCTACTTACTATGTACTCACATTTCTTTTTCACAAAATCTACTATGATCTCCTGCTTTGTTACATTTGTGGACCAACAATAAAACAAACAGATACACATTCTCCTGTCTTTATTAAACATGCTGCTACTTGGATTCATTTTATATGTAAATTTCATCCTTTACCGCTATTCATTTGATAATCACCAAACAGATGAGCAAACCAGTGACTCTTGTTTGTGGAATTTGTTGAGAGGAGTTGACTTTAAAAAAATTATATTGAAGCTATGCGTCAGTGTATGAGCAATGCACCGCAAGAGCAAGCAAAACAATATATTACCATATTAATATTTTTCAGAGGCTGGATGGTGTGAAACATGAACCATTTCATTGATAACAACTTTCACAGGATCCTAATGCTACAGATGCTTTTCTTTAGATGTGTCTAAAAAAACGGAGGGAATTCAGGAGTGTTGCTTCTTTACTTAGAAATGAGCACACTCGAAAGATCACACCGAGAGAACAACATGCAATCCTGAGAGGTGATAAGCAACAGCAAAACACCTGCAGAAATAACTGTAACCTGCTAAAATATTTGTTTATGTCTCAGGTTTCCAAAGGCCCACGTGCATAGTCCTAGAGATTTCTGAGACACTGTTTGTGTGCAATTTATAAAACACTTTACTAATTTTGCAGATCTTTCAAAGCACTTTACACTACAATTCACATTGCAACTGTTTGTCTCACATTTACACTAACGCCAACATTTTAACCCCAGCTTAAAGCATGGTGGAGGAATCAGCATGGTCAGGGCCTGTACAGTTATTTCAAAAACAGTGAAGTTAAGATTGCATCAATAAATTCTACAATGAATGTCAGTGTAGCAGTCCATGCCCTAAAGTTAGGAAAGACTACTTTGGATGTTAAAAGCATTAGAGTCCTGACTTTACCCATTAAACACATCACAATAATAATTTTGTGGCATGACCTTTCAGTCAAGCATCAATGATTTTTAGTTTTGTAGAGACGAGTTATCCAAATTTTCTCCTCAATATTGTGCGATTCTCATAAGCAGCTACTAAGTAGGGCCATATCTCCACACTACCAGATTCCCTTGACCCTTTTTACAACAGCGACCTCCTCTTTAAGCCTTGTGCTGTGTCTGTTGGGACGTACTGTTCAGCAACACTGTTTCCTGAGCTTTTATTAACATTTTTAGATTTTTCTCTTATCTTTTTCGCACTCTCAATGTACTGGTGTGCACGGCTGCAGTAGCCCAAACATGAGCACATGTGCTGCTACCAGCTGCTCATCCTACGCTGTGTGCGTCAAACCAAGCCTGACGTGGCTCTGCTTCTGTTCCAGCCAAATGATTGGTTCAGTGCAGCACTATTCTTGTTCTTTTGTGTTGTCTGTGTAAACCTTGGATGGAATGAGTTCTATCGACTTTATATTTATCGTAACTCATATCTCTGTTGATGATCTTTTGTATTTTATCGCCCAGCCCTACTACCAAGTAGCTGTTTGAGGTTGCAAGAAAGCTACGAGTCTTACTAAAATCAAGAGATTACATTAATACATTGAGTGATTACTCACTTAGTTCAATAAAGATGGGTTCGCCAGCTATTCAGCCTTTCATTAACTAACGGATTACATTACCTGATTATTTCATTTGACTTAAATCACCTCACTTTTGATCCTTGCATATTTGTTCCCATGTGAAGAAGAGTAATAAGAAAAATAATGCTGCACATCTAATGTCATATAATGACAATTATGCTCTTGAAAAGCCTGAACTTGGACCTGCAGATAATTATTTCTCACGTGTTTGTACCAAAAAGACTTTGGCACATTTGTAGAAGGTTGCTGAGCCCTCTGGTGAAATCCTGTTCTAAGGCTGTGATACAAATGGACCGAAGGTCTTTGTCAAGTCCGAAGTGCAGGGTGATTTTTCTCCATCTAATGACTCAGATAAACACTTGTGAACAAGTTCAGATCTCTGGCAGCTCACCTTTGGGTAAACGTGTCACTGTTGTATCGGTTACTTCACACTGTGATTTACCTTGTGGAGACATGTATAAGTAGACCCTTCTCTTTATTTCTGTGAAATCTTTATTCACACTCCTCTATACCTGCAGTAGTTTGCAGATTAAAGTAATTAAAATTTCACTTTTACTATTTATTAGATGCATTTTTATTTATTTTTGTAGTTGTCTTTGAATACTCTTCTTCTTTTCTCCTTTTAGCTCTTTGTAGAGTGCTGCTCTTAGCCTGCTGTCTTGGTGCTGGTGAGTAAAGGGGAAGTTAGTCACCTTCTCAGCAGATAATTGCTTCCATTCAGTTATTGTTAGAGCAGCTTTGTGATCATATAGGAAGAGAGAAACTCATACTTATAGGTATATTGTTTGGCACTAATGAGGGTCTTTCTGGAGGTAGAGCGTGTTAGAAGAGATGATGAGCACTGTATTCATTTTACCGGTGCACACTTTGTGCGTTTCTGTTGAGATGGCCATTACCACCATGACCAAGCTACAAGTAAGCATTTACTAACAACACAGATTTGAGTTGATATGTGTTACAGTAACAATTAAGGATATTTGTCGGGATGTCTTTCTGTGACTAAAGTGCAAATAAAATCGATGACATAGCAGAAGTGCAGGCTATGATCCTCGTATGTAATTCAAGTGTTACAAATGTTGTGTGTGCTCATGTTTGTGTATTTGTTTGTATGGCGATGGAGTGTCTCTTTAAGTAGGACAGTAGAAATTGATGGCCAACTCAGAAAGCTGACCTACATAGAGGCACAAACAAACTAGTTCCCTCAGCATGCATGCTGAGCCCAGTTGCTCTGCAGAAAATGCAGAGGAAGCAGGCATATTGTCACTGTAAACATTTATTAAAGGCATACCCTAGATTCATCCATCCATTCGCTAGTCACTTATTCTGTTTTTTTTAGGTATAAATTATGCCGCCACATCCCTAGGGTGGTGTGTCTACTGTGGTATAGGATTATTTTTTTAATTTGATGAAAAGCTAGCATTTATTTCTTCATTTATTTATTTTTTCATTCCATGACCTGTTTATCAATGTTATGAGTCCTATTTTCTATCTGCAGTTTTCAGGAGTCAAGATTAATGGAGAAATGTAATTGATCAGACCAGAATATAAAAACAATCCAAACAAGTGGTGGCGCAAAGTCATCTGAGCACCATAAAATGATAAAGGCCAAGCGTGAAGAAATCCACAATCATATTGAAATCTAATTACACCAATTTATAGTCGCATTGCTTTTATCTAATTGTTTTCTGGCCTCTTGCTTTATTTCATTCTGCTGTTGAAAGCTCCTTCATGACATTTCTCAGCAATCAGTAGATGTCCTTTTAAATGTCGAACAAACTAATAAGTTCCAGCGTTTTAAAGCCTGAGAACTTTTGCTAACAATGTAAAACACCACGTGTGATAATTGTGGCTCAATTTTAAGCTAGTTCTCCCTACCACCTGATGCTCTCTCATACAGCCACCTACACGTACAGTACGGTAATCATCACCTTTACTTTTTTGCTCAGACGGAGGGCTGACACACTGCACACTGTGCAGACCGGGTCCAAAGAGAGATTTGCATTGGTGAAATCTCACGGGGGCTAGTGCATTTACACACCTACACAAAGCATTTCATTGTAATTGACATATTTTCTTTACTTTTTTTTCTTATTTTTAATCAGCAGTCAAATGAAACTTCCCACCATATTAAACGTATGCAGTGCACATTAGAAACTGCACATTTTATGGCATTTTTACATAACAAGGCTATTTATTAAGTAACTAAGTCCATTATTACTCTGTAAAAACAATCAAATAAATAATACATAGAAAAAGTAATAATAAAATGCAAAGTTAGTACTTATTTACAATGTGTATTTCTGTCTGTTGCCCAAGAAAATATTTTCTTAAAATCCTTGTTTCATCACAATGACCAGTACAAATGTGCACACAGTACTATGCAACAAAGATTAAAGCCATGAAAAAATGTACTATGATGAATTCGTCTTGCAATCTCACAGCTAAACCAAAAACTTCTTATCAGTCTCATCTTCTGAGTGTTGTCTGAAACAGTGCTCGTGGCTGACTCTATGGTGCACTTCTGGGATTAATTTTACATCGAGCGTCTTCAGTTCCCCACAGACTCATAGGCATCAAAGCAGTCATATTTATTTGTTTTGGATTTTTATCAGCTAGTGTCTTGACTTGTGACTAGGGAATCCGGGTATGCCTAAGGGACCTGTAATAACTCTTGGTGTTTGTCTTTCTGTTTGTCTTTGTGTTTTTGTCTATTAACCAATAAGAAAAACATATTTTATTTACTACAGATAGTTGTCAAATCTTGTTGCTAAAATTGAAGATGTGTTTACTATGGGTGTAAAAAGACAGCACTTATAGGTGGAAATCTGCAGGGATATGATGTAAACATGGCCATCTAAGTACATAATGGATTATACGTTGAGTCTATTTAGACTGTGAGATCCTTTTCAGCAGCAGTGCACTGATCAGTAAACATTCATAGATGTGTGCTTTTTTTCCCTCTCTAATGTTTCAGGAGTTTTTAAAAGAAAAATATCTCTTCCTATTCACAATATTTTCTCAAATTTGTTCATTCTCTATTCTCTCTTCTCAGCTATATGTGCGCTGTGCTGTTAGAGAGTTCATGGTGTTAACTGTATTAAACAGGGGATTAATGCCCGGGGCTCTGGATCTCTGGTAATAGCAGACGGAAATACTGATCAAAGGACTCTAACTGTGCCGTGGGTGTTCGGACTGCCTCTGTCTGCTTCTCTGCATTACAAGAAGATTGGGCTTGGAGGATACACCATATAAGCAGACAGTGCTGGAGCTTTCTGTAGGTTTACTCTGGGATGGACAGGTGAAGGTCCCATCAAGTATAATTAGGGCTACTAGTTCAGTGGTAAAGTATAGATAATATGAGACAAGATAAAACATACCTTTTCTGTCCTTTAAGCTTGGTGGAGCAGTTTAGTTTTGGGTACAATTATGTGTGTTTGTGTGTGTCTACATGTGTATGCACATAGGTGCTTTTGTCTTCTCTATTTGTGCCTGTATGTTCCATTTGTGCTGCATCCCAGAAGCTATGAACAACACATCCTCCAGGCTTCTTACCTTTGTGGTGACAGGGTCAGCAGTCAGAACTGCTTAGCAGCATGCTCCTCTCATTACATGCATCAGCAGCAATATTACAGCCCCTACTGTGAAAGCATTGGAAGTGCACGTTTATAAGCTTTAATTGTTTGCTAAGTGGTTAGACATATTGAAAGTATCTAACGTGTAAAATGATCAGCCGTAGTTAAAAGTTCAGCTGTCAGCAAGGAAGAGCCCTACACACGTCTTTGTTAAGAACCTTTATGTCTTTTGGTTCATTTGTGCTTAATATTGACCTAGAAAGGTGTAATGAGGTATATACCTTATGATACATATGTGCTATGCATTTTCATGAGTCATCAGGGACATGGGCTATGGCTGCTATACATAGCAGCTGTAAATTAATGTTACCCTTATGTCTTCTCCTTGCATGTTTATGTGCTCACAAATCTTTTACACAATGGGGTAAAGTAAAATTGTAATAGTACCTTCACTACTATTGCAAATGTTACATTTAACATTTATTTATTTTCATTTATTTAAGTTTGGTATTTCCAATTTGTAAGATTTGTGTTTATAGGTGTATTCGTTTCAGCAGTTACAAAGAAGCATTTAAAAGTCAAAGAAGTTAAAGCCAAGAGTTCATGATTTTACAAGTTTTCCCAGGCTTGGTGGGGCTGGTTGGGTTAGGGTGTGTGAAAAGCATCAGAGCAACAGAAGCAGAGAAACCTGCACTGAGTGTGAAATAAAGACTGAGTATGATGAAGTTGGTAAATGGTTGTGAAAGTAGGCGCCCCGCCGGTTCTGTGGAGCGGCGAAACGAGGCCAAGCCCAGTTCTGGCTAATAAGTGTGAGGAAGTGCAGCCAAGAGGCCTCAGCCAGTGGCCGCATAACAACACCTATTATCAGCCTTACTATAAGACATCCACTTGTTTCCATTTACAGGGTATTGTTTAAGCTGTGGGAAGGTTCTTCGGTGTGACACGTCTCTGCTTGTGTCTGTCAGTGCTGACAGTCTTTAATAGTTTTGTGGGGGTCAGCCTCCTGCTACGTGTGGATAGTTGGAGGAAGAATGGCCAGGATATATGAGGACAATCTGGCTCTGCTGACACCCCACCGAAGGAGGATGGGAGAAAGGAATATTTCTGTTACTGCTATTTTGTGGCCTGTAATTGTCTGTAAGGTCTGTAAAATAGGATAGTAGAGCAAAGAGCTGCAATGCAATGGCAGGGGACAGAGGTTCAGAAAGTACACAGGGGACTGATAAAGGAGGTGTGTGCTGAGCCGACGAGCGAGAAAAATGTGGATGTTTGTTGTGAATTGTGATATTGTGAATGCTACGGTGTGTTCCAGCGGTAGTTTTCACTACAGCCAAATGTCTTTCCCCCCCTTTTTTTTCCGTTTAAACAGATCCAGTCATGGGTGGAAGGACCCTGCTGGTGGTATCTGTGGTGGTGGGCTTGGCCCTGACCCCAGTGGATATAATAGTGCAGTGGAAAATGTCCTGTCAGTTGATGGAGGAGCTGCCTGTAGCAGCAGGAAGGAGTGTGGCGACAGGGGCCATGTGTGTTAACCTCTTTCCTTGTCACTTTTTCTGTCTTTCTGCCCACCCCCTCTCTACTTTCATCTCCACCTTTTTCCCTTTTTCTTTCCATCTTTGTTCCCCTAGACTCCACTCCCTCTACCTACAGACCTCCATGACAAATTACTCCTGGCGGTTGATTTGTTGGTTGTCAAAAGTGCTCCTTGTGCCCGCCATGAAGGTGGGGCGAGCAGGAGTAGAAGGTGCTTCTCCCCCCCCCCCCCTCCCTGCGTTCCTGCCCGTCGTCATCACCTGTCCCCTGCCTCCCCCACCCTCTCACATACGCTCCCGCTACAACTCAGTTTAGAGACATCTCAGTGGATATTCACACTGTGTCTCTTAAGATCTCATTAGATCTGATGTTGTCCGTATTTAATCAGCTCGCACGTTGGGTTTCCAACCCTCTTTTGACAAGACTGTTTTGATATGTTCTTGCTTGTATCAAAAGAGAAGCTTTAGGAGAATCTTTTGTTATTTACGTAGTAGGAGGAAGTGAAGGAGGAGCAGAAGAGAAAAACGTGAGTGAGAGATAAAGACTTTATGACAGAACTATAGATGTCACTGTTTGTGGTAGGCTGTGTGCTGTAGTAAGTAGCAGGAACAATTCTGCACAAAGAAATCATTATTTTACAGGATGATCTGATGAAGTAATAAGCAATAAGCAGCTTAGGATGCTAATGTACTATAATATACTTCATTTTCAGTCATGTTCCTGCAAAGATGTGAATATTAAGACACTTAAGCTACTAAATATTTGCAAATCAGTCTGCTTAGGAATGGGTGATATGGATAAAGTACAAGGTAAAATATTATGATCTACCCGAAACTAACCAAATGGGAATTGCTTTTTCCTTTGGTTTAAATACCTGACAAATAAAGGTGTTTAATCACATTGATTCAAAAATCCTGCAAATCCAATACTGCCAGAAAGTGGTGCTGCTCATCGATTTGCAGCATAGCCAGCAAAGGCCCAATACAGCAAGATATATTAAAAGGATAAACTACCTCAGTATAATAAATACAGCAATTCTCTGATGGTTGACAAATCTCTCGTTTGTATACCCCGTGGTGTCGTATGTGTTGTTAGGCGAATGTGTGCAGATGTGCGGGAAACTAGGCTCCGAATAGCTTCCCCTCGAGTCCTTGACCTTGAGATTTGTCCTGTGAAGTGGATGATGACTGAGCTGATGCCTGAAGGCATGGATTTGTCTTCATGTTCGTGCGAGTAACAACTGTTGTTTCACATTTGTGTTTAGCTTTCGTCTCACATTAGGTAGACGGTTAACATATACAATATTAGACGGATGGCGCAGTCTGCGGAGTGTGTCGGCTGGACGGCATGTTGTTTATAGCAACGGCTGTTTAGGCTCAGTCCGTGGCGATTTTATTTCGTCAGGTTTTTGCTGTTTTAAAAAAAACTCATCTCCCTGTCAGTCCCTCACACTGTTTTATTCACTAACTGTTTGGCTTTCGAGAAAGTAATAGAATATGTTTTCCTTTCAACCCCAGCTATACAGATGCTAGATTGCTTTGTGTATCACCATCAAAACACAGAAGAGCGCATTGCAATCCACTTGTGTTCAAAAGTCTAAAACCATGTTGTCTCTCTGTCTCTTTTTTCTTTTTTCTTTTTTTTAAAGAGGGGTTAAGCTTTTATCCTATAAATATGGCATGAAAATCCCACTGTCAACGACACATTCATTCTAAGGCCCGTATTAACATAAAAATGAGGGCTTGTTATACAGTGAGATTTCAATAAAAAGAACACAAAATGCATTTAATGAAATTCAGATGCTGGGCCCTAGCTCACTGAATATCATTAAATGAGCTTTGTGCTGTTTTTCCATCTTCTTTTTGTAGAAGAGGTCCTTGAGTGCCCTTAATAATGTGGCAGATTTCATCATATTCCTGATTTAAAGAGGACAATGTCTGTCTTGTTCACTTGTTCTTTTCCATGCCCAAACCAATCTCCACAGATGTGCTTGCATAGTTTCTGGATCTGGCTCATGATAATATTCCATCTTTTTTCTTTTTTTAATTTTACTTACTGAAGTTTTGTGAAGGTTCTCCACTAACCCGGTCTCTTCTTGTGCCCCCTCCCTCTTCTGTTTCTCTCTACATAGGATTTGGTTTCATAACATTTGACAGTGAAGACATCGTAGAGAAAGTCTGTGAAATTCATTTTCATGAAATCAATAACAAAATGGTAAGTCTACGCATTATATTTTTTCCAATTCCAGGTGGACGTCGAAGGATTAATATTTGATTTCTTCTTTCCTTAGTATTAATAGCACAGCTGGTGTGGGTGCGTATGTGTGTGTCCATGTTCATATGCACAGGCTAGCACACACACACACACACACATATAGACACTCTGTGGGTCTCTGGGTCTCAGGGATGTGAAAGCAGTGGTGTGTACTGCCCACAAACCGTGAAATTGTGTGGCTGAGTTCTGCCTGTCAGGCTGAGGGACGGGAGAGTGGAGCCTGTCCCTCTCTTTCTGAATCCCCTACCATGCACGCACACACACGCACACACACACACACACACACATACACAGGTAGAGATGTCCAGGGATCCAACAGGGAGGCTACTGGCAGAGGCCGAGTTCATTAGTCAGGGATTAACACCTTCCACAGAGTGCCAGTGATGCTTGTTTTATTTACACCAGTAATATGGTCATCCCAGAACTCCTCAGAGTTCAGCAGCAGTTTTCTAAGTCATCGTGTAACTTATGATAATTGGCAGGAAGCGTTTTCAGTGTAGAAAGTGTGACATTAGGTCCTCCTTCACCCAGTTCCACCCTGCAGGCGTCTTAAGAAATCCTGCGCCATTTAAGCACGTTTGCGGACGGCAATTGATTGGAGGAATAGTCGTCTTACTACCGTTCAGCAGTGCTCCTTCTCTTCGCTGTGGATCTTCACTCTCTTTCACAGTTCTTCCCTGGAAATGACTGACTGACCGGGTATGTGACTGACAGGACCAGTGTAGTAGAACCGTGTTCACCAGGGACCACTCTAGGTCACACATGACCCCCAGTATATGTCCCCGCGTGTCTCGGCACTGCATCACAGTCAGCGCTCAGGACCGAAACACAAAAAGCCAGAGTGTGACAGAAATAACTGTGTGTGCATGGAAGGTAGCGTGTCACAATCAAATGCTTCAGAGCCTTTGATTTGTAGACGCAGCACCGTGTGAACACACAAAAATCACGCAACGGTATGAAGTGTAACACCTGACAGTTGTAGATTTTCTAAACCCTTCTCTTAAAAAAAAAAATTAAGTTACAAAAATAGTGGATGCAACTTTTTGTTTGTTACTAAATCTGAGCTCTGGAGGATATCCTGGCTGGCATAGTTTGAGCCCCTCTCCACCTTTTTCCCTTAATTAAAAATTCTCATGATGTAAGTCAAACTCACAGCTTGTTTGTTAGAACTTATAATTGGATAATAAATGAATCTTGAATTGTGTTTCCAATTACGAGGCTGAATTTCCTTAACTGAAAAAATTTGTTAATCTTGCATTTTAAAAAATACACTATTATGTATCAGTATGTTATTAAATTAGTTGCACACAAATTAAGGTTTTTAAATTAAGTTTAAAAGAGCACGAGTGGACTGTTCAGATTTTAAAAACACAAAACAATCCAATCTTTTATAACTGTCATTACTTAGCAAATAGTTATATGAAGTTCAGAGCAGTTAAATTATTTGCTTGTAAGCTTGCATGAATTAAGAAATTACAAGGACTTTTAGAGAACGACCGCTGCACAGGTCTTATACTTAAAAACAAGGCGTTACCCAATTGTCTTGTATGTGGGAACATGCTGTGCATAGCAGTCGAAAGCAAATACCTGTCAGCGAATATTATTAGAAACATAAAATCTCCTGATACACCTCAGTCTAACAGGCTTTATGTGAGAAAATGAGCACATGGTATATACTTGGTCAGCGATGAGGTGTATGTGCAGTCGGTCCACTGTAGCTAGCCCAGCTGCTCAAAACATCTGCTCAAGTGGATTCAAACTCACAAATAGTGTTACTGTCGTGCCAACTTCCATAGCCCAGGGATTCTCTGGCATTTACATTCCATCGGCAAAAACGCTTTCTGTCCAGAGAAATGGAATCTCACATACAGGAGAATAGTTTTATTAGGATTATTCAAAGCTATACTGTTAATAAGTGCGATGTCAAAAAATAGTAACAATGTTGTCATGAAAAGCATGTGTCCTCTTTCATGCACATTCCAAATCTTTGCCTAAAGGGATGATATAGGAAAAATAAGAATAAGAATCTTCTAATTATACATATAAATAGAAAAGATTGTTATTACTACAGAGAGGAGTTTTTTGAGGAAGCGGATTAGAGAGAGATGGATGAGAAATTATAGGCTATTTTTGTTTTGCCATTAACATCAAAGCTTTCTCTGATGCAACAGTCACTGTATGGAAATGACTCGCTGTTACGTCACAGTTAATAACAGTTACTAATGTTGTTATTTATTTAACCTTTGCTGCTGAAGTGCTGTGTAAAGTGTAAGATTTGCGACCACGGGGGATGCATGGGGAGTTTGAGTGGTCAAAAGTGCATGTGACACACTGTTGTGCATTGACATGTTGAACCTAATAGGGCGTGCACAGAAAATGTTACAAGTGCCACATAACTGCAAAAGCTGTATCCTTAGCCTGGTCACTCCACCTGGGAGTCCTAGAAACCCTAACAGACAAGATGAGATGGGGGTTTTTTCTCACTGGGGGTGGAAAGGACACCGTAAGGTCTGGTTTTCTAAGGCTTTTGTCACCTTTGTCACAGCCCCTGTTGGCAGTACCTACTGCACATTAAGTTCCTTTGGATACAGGAAATAAATCTTCTACAAAGTGCTGACATCTAGGAAGGATGTCAAAAGAGAAAAGAATTTGGAGTGCGTTGAGCATTTTTCTAAGACACAAAATGTTTTTTACCTTAGTTGCTCATAGGAGGAAACTGGTTATCCGGTGTCTGAAGCACCAGCACATAAAATAAAAAATGCCTCCTGTCTTCATCCTTATGAAGTACTATACAGAAATAGACCTCATCCATCCTCCCCATGAGTGTTATCTAAGATGGTTCTTGAATAATTGATGCAGACAGAAATTCCACCCCACTTGGGAGGGATGTGGATGTACAGGGCAGCCCACCTTCTCCTTGCATGTCCTCTCAGGAGCTCTGGCGGTGTACCAGGGTCAGCGTCCACTCAGATGTGAGGGACCGGACCTTTAAGTGACTTGGTCGCTCACCCTGTGTTCATGTGCCACCGAGGCCTCGCTCTTTCAGGAGCGCGTCATCTGTTCACTGTGAGTTCTGCCTCATACATAATTAAAAATAGGGTGCTGCTTAGCAAGAGTCTCATAACCTGTGACATCAGCTGCACTGACTTCTCCATTAGCCTGCTTTAGCAAATGTAGGCTGTGATAAAAGTATCGATCATCCCCTCCAGGGCCACACGTGATTGTGGAAACATGATTTAGCTACCAAGGCACCCACCCCTGTATTAAAACCAGTAAATATTTTCAGAGTAAAAAAAAAAATCAATACGGGGGAGATTACGTGACAGTTTTCTGGTACTTTTTTTAACACTTTATCACACCTTCCCCATATATGAATGTCTATATCACATTGTGGCGAGACAGCACCTTATTAACAAGTAACGGCTGTGACGCTATGACTTGTGTTTTCTTAGACAGGAGTACCCCCCCCCCCCCCCCCCCCCCCCAACAAATCACATACACCACCCTGCTGTTATGCATGCACAGCTAATTCATAATAATACCTATCAAGTATTGGCTCTTATGAGTGAGCAGTGTGCCATTAAAATGGAGTCACATTGGTTTCAGTGAAGTGCTTTAATGTAATGTTCTTTAATGTGTTATTTTCAATATTCAGCGAATGAGTAGCAAATGATCACAACAGGAGGGAGAAATTTTCTGTTCGCTGTCAATTTCTCACTGTGTCTTCCTGACATGACCAGCCAATTACTGCGCCGAGGAGAATAAGCTCCGACTCTCCAAGTCGCTAAGGAGAAGACTAATATAAGTAGGCGTTTATACAATAGCTCCTAATACAGAGATACAGATGTACTCTGCACAGTGTATTGACTCAAGCATAATGTTGAAAGAGAAGTAGTAAAATGTATAATGTAGCCCATATATTTCTGTGGCTACGGCGTGTGTTTCACAACAGCACCATATGGTACTTTGCTGTCATTGAAAGCACGGAAAGCATTGTTTTTCTCCAAAATCATCTTGATTTTTGATTCACAGTTTTCTCTTTTTAATGTTCTGCAGGGATAAAATAATTCAAGTTAGTACTTAAAAGATTCGACTCATTTGTAAGCCTTTATACCAGATTTACAATAATGATTGTGTAGTTGCAGCCAGCTGGATAAACTTGCCTGCTTTGGTGCATGCTGTATAATACTGTGCCAGATTTTTATGCACTTTCAATGTTTGGACCCTTATGTAGCACACAGCATAATCTCTGATTGTATTGTACGATACAGATTCAGATTCATAGGTCATATTGACACGGACCACAAAAAGAAAAAAACAGTGTCCTAAAGAATCATCTTCAGTGACGAGATGATTTGCTCATCTCAACATCATTGAGTCAGTCCGGATTTATATGAAAAAAATAGAAGCAACTGAGGCCGTCTAAATCAATAGATGAACTGTGGCGAGTTCTCCAAGATTCTTGGAATAACCAACCTGCCAGGAGTCCTGAACAAATGCTGGTTAGTGTGTGGACGAGCGTTTATGCTACTCAAAAGCAAAGGGTTGTCACAGCAAATGTTAATATTGATTTAGGGCTTTTCTGTTTGGTGCACTATTAGGTTAATTCAGTGGTGGAATGGAGCATTGTTTCAATTAGCGTTGGTAGTGGAGAAAGCATGACATACTTTGGGAATATTTGAAAATGTGATTGGAATGATTCTATGAATAAAATTACTCCCATTAGGTTAAAAACACAGCAGGAGCCAGGATTCTCCAAACCCACTTTCCGTTTTCTTAACCCTCTCAAGGCAGGCGTTGCAGATTTGCAACAGTTAAAAGCTAACAACCTGATTACCCCACATACATATTTTATGAGTTTTTTTACTCAGAAGTACCACTGCAGGTATTATTTTGTGCATTAGCAACAAAAACGTAATTTGTGCCTGAGAGGGTTAAAGGGGATGAATAAGGTATCAAACCACATCATTACTTGATCGTGATCGGACCATAAATGACAATATGTAAACATTACTGTTTTTCCAGTTTCCTCTTTTAGGATTTCTGGTGATTTTTATCCAGCCTGTACAGGGTCCTGGGTATTTTCCTGCATAGTGCTCTTAGTTTCATTTGGCAATCTGCAGGGATTGCTGTGTTGATTTGAGTTTGAAGCTATGAGGTTTTAAAGTGTGCATGGTACCCTTGTAGATCTTATATTGCATAAATAACCCCTGGACACACTCGGTTATTGCCAAAGACTAAACGTGTTATCAGTATTTTGAAAAAGATTTTTACAGAGAGAGACTTAAGTCTTTGGGCTGTTGAAAATGTCTTGGAAAATATTTTTTTAAAGAGTGGAAATCTTTAACAGTCTTTGAACATGAAGTGCTTAATAAGGGAGTAGGACCACCCTTTGGAGTAGTTTAAGTCCCTCATGGAGGGTTGCCTTACATGTTCTCGACTGTAAGTAATTGGATGTTTACCGCTTACTGAAGAAGGAAAGCTTTGAGGGATGAAGGAGGTTGAAATCCACTTTGCACTCTGCTCTCCAGGATGTCCCATAAAAGCTCAGTGATGTTCACATCTGCTGAGTGAAGAAGTGATGGAAGCCATTTGACTTTAACCTGATGATCATGGTCTCACTGTTGAATGTCTCTCAGTGTCTACAGAGACAATATCATCTTGTAATATAGGAGTATGACAAGAAAGCAGTGTAAGCATCATGGGGTGCACCTGTCCTTAGAATGACCTCATATTCCTTAGCCTTTATATAACCAGACAGAGAGATAACATCAGACATAATGACTCATGTGAGATTGAAGGCCATTGAAGGCATCGTTTTGCTTTATCCAAAACTTCTTACCATTATCATACGTCTGTGTACCAACACTCAGATGCCCAATTTTCCTACTGACAATTCATACAAGTGCCTCTGTTGTAAATATATACTTTATATAATGCATTACATATAGCCTTTGTTTTGTTTGTTTTTTGTTTTTTGTGTATCTTTTGCTTGAGGTTTTAAATGAGAGAAATGCTCCAGATAAAATCGTTGAAATGTTAGTAGTTGGACCCATATTAGAGAAAATGGTTTTAAAAATACACAGTAGCGACCTCTTCTTGAAAAAAAAAATTATAAATTGAGTATCAAAGTGTCAAATTGTGTGTGTAATTGTCTCAAAAAGCAAAACTCCATTATCTGCTGCCCATCAAAAGGCCCATTAAACTCAATAAACACTCATATTACATATTTAGAAAATCTCCACTGATTCTTTTTCTTTTCTTAGGATGCATATAAACTACACCCCCCCCCCTCCCCGACTCACCATGCCTGACAGCCTGACTATGGGCAGAGCTGTGATATTCCATAACTATTCAGTTCATGTGTTTTGACTTTTTAGCTCTGAGTGGGAGCTGGAGTAAATGAATCACACTGTTTCCATTCTTCAGTCTATCAGTCTGCTGATGGAATCCATTCACTAGTGAAGCTAATAGCAGCTGTACACCTCCCCCTCCACATGCACACACACACCTAACACCCACAACATTCATCCCTGAAGGACAGTCATTGCCAGTTCATCCCACCCACGCCTTCCCGTCATACCTACAAGGTTAATATGTATGGGAGATGCATTGAAAAGGTCATAACTGGAGCGCTTTACCGATCTGTATCATAGGGTCTGCACATAAAAAAACAAAAAACAAGGACAGTTTGCTTTATTCTCTGTCTGGGGGCTATATTACTACATATGGCAGAAGTAATGTTTGTGATGTACTACAAGTCCATCTTTGAATAGGCTCTGATGCATATCTACGCCTCAAAAGTTCGACTTCAAGCCTAGTTATTAGTAGCTAGAGAATACTATACTGCCCAAAAGAAAACAAATCTTAATTTTACAGCAGAACAAGGATAGTTTAGGAAAAAAAATGGAAAAGAATTTACAGGGACAGAATTGGTCTGGCTAATGTACACTACATCCTTTCAATTTTTTCCTTATCATTGTTAAGCTGCACTCTCCCTGAAAAATAGAGAAATAAAGTAAATAATTATCCCAAGTAGCCCTATAGACTTTTTAACAAGCATTCTTTCCAGGGAAAGGACCCAAACAAAATATAATTTAGTACATATATCTGTTGTTATTTTACCATGCTAGACTTTCCAAACTGATGGTCTGCTGGGATGGGATCTGTCTCCTTATATTATACAGCTTTTTGGGGTTTCTGGGTTTGGATTCTTTTATGCTTCCAACGAAGTAGCTTACAGCTTGCTTGGGCAAAATTAAAGGTCTACAGTTGATGTATACTGGAACCTAACAAGCATAGTTATCCTAATTAACCTTCTTGGAAAGTGTAAATGTGGTTATACGGATATTCTCATTCCTTAAAATATTAAACTAATTATTAGTGTGAGAAGAACTAGAACTGGATAAGAAAACACACGTAGTCAGATAGGTGTCCCTGCTGAAAAGGAACACACTCTACAGTCAGGGTGGTCTAGTTAAGGACATGCAGTATTGTACAAAATCATGAGCCAAGCCTTTCTTTATAGTTTATTCCTAGGAGCCACATTTTTAAAGTGGTCTTGTATAGTAGTTTTCCAGGCTTTCTGAAGGCCTTTTAAAGCTTTTCTTCAGATTTTTCAAAAGTTTTCAGTCTAGTCCTTGTACCTGATCATTTTCAGAGAATTTTGTTTGTTTTGTAAGCCACTTACTACCTATGAATCATTCAAGTATAACAAACACCTAATGCAAGGTATACACCAGTGCTGTATCAACACATAACAGACAACTTAGCAAATAACGTTTTAAATTGTATCTTTAGAGATATAGTTACTAGCAGTCTGTCTCAAAAACACATAATTTTTTCCCATTTCTGTATGAAATGAAATGCCAAAAATAGCACAGTTTGACAGACATAAAATAACATTGGTGCATCAACAAGATGATTCCTAAAGAGGTATTAACCAAAGACTTGCTATATCATTGCATGATGAGCAATTATATCCCTAAAAATATATACATTTTGGAGGAAACTGGACAAGTGGAGGAGAAAAAACGTGGAGGCTTAAAAAACTTCATGTTTTGATTTACACATCTTTCATAGCAACAGAAAAGTGGTTAGCTAGCCACTTCTGCCACACATGTGACATGCTACTCTTGTTAGGATAACTCATGACATTTTACATTGTAGAATGTTAGCTTAGTTGCTACTGGAATTTTCCACTCCATGACTTGTGACAGTTATACTTCCTTCAAAGTTAGCAGCTTTTTCTCCACTCATTGCTAAGTTGCATGAATCTCAGAACATTCCGATTTTACAGCAGTGTCGCTCACAGCGTTAACATGATTTCAACCTTGGCAAAATCTGGGCAAACATGGACCTACTTGGAAATAGTAGCGAGTAACCCAAGCAAGGTCAGCCAGAAAAGACCACTGGAAGCATAACACTGGCTAGATCACATCAGAACAAGTTGCCTAATTATTGCACAGTTTATCAAAAAAAAAAAAGGGTTTAACTCATTCTTTATGTTATTGAAACTTCAAACACAAGCCATGTGTTGTTACAAAATGTTTTAGTATCAGTGTTGTAGACTTGTAGTCAAGACCGCCTAAACTAAGACAAAGACAATACCAAGACCAGAGGGTATTGAGACCAAGACAAGACCAAGACAAAGTCGAGACGAGACCGAGACAAAAAAAGTCTTTAAACTGCAGCCAGATGCTGCTTCGTTTACGGGTGTCAGGCATATTTATGTGTTTTTGCAATGCACTTGCACAGACCTCCTCACCGCTGTCTACTGTCTCACTCACTTACTGAGAGGACAGTCAGTAAGCGAGTCGTGTCTCTCACCCTCTGTTTTTCACATAATGATATTATCCTATATCCTTGCATGTGATTGGCCACAATATGGAGGGATTGGAGCATAGCTGAGCCACTGTGTGAGAGCTGTGCAGCGAAACAAAATCAAGTGAGGAGCCAGCTTTCGCTCAATGGGAGTCGACTCTTCTGATTCACTACAAAGCACTCTCTAAGCATGGCTCTTAGAGCTGATGCTTTTGCGCATGACACATTATCGAACGTTACGTTGTACGTCATGGATACTGTTGACTCCAAATCTCCAAATCTCTGTCGATTTGAGACAGCAAGACCGAGACAGTGAGACCAAGACAAGACCGAGGGATCCAAGACCAAAGTCAAGACAAGACCAAGACCACGTAAAAGTGGTCTCAGGACCGGTCTTGGTCTCGAGACATCCAACTCTACAGTGTTGCCTTCACAGACGTACTTGTTACCTTCTGACTTTATCTTGGGTATGCAGTGATGTAAGTCTCAAGGCTAAGCTATCGTCTGCGGTATATCAGTGCATGAAAGGCAGAAACATTTCAGTATATGTTGAAAGCACACACGTTGAAGTAACCACACCTTGTCAACACTTTGTGACAGGAATCCACTTTACTAGTTACTTAGCGTTTATACTGTGTGTGTGTGTGTGTGTGTGTGTGTGTGCTTGTGTGTGTTTCAGATCTCGTGAGTGCCGTTTCTGAGAAATATGGTATAACTTTTCTAGCAGGGAAGGCAAGGCAGTTTAATGGTGTGTCCCTTTTCTCGACAGGGTGCAATGGTGCTCAAACACCTTCATTGATAGTGTTTAAATTGTGGATCAGGAGACTTTTCACAACACAATATTGTGCAGCCTTCAATAAATGCAAGAGTCCTTGACAAATTACACAAGCTATAATTCTGAAAAATGATCCCCGTTAAAATAAGGACCTGTGTTCTCTTCATACTCTGAATGTGCCACAAGGTTCAGTCTTTCCACATGGTGAAATTTGAATCTCTACTCTCTTGGCTGCTGAACCTTTGCAGTTCTTCGTTGCCGGGCTCCAAATTGTCTCTCTGTCCTTTCTCTTCCTTACTGTTTGATTTAGTCGACTATGAAAAGCTCTTGCCTCCTTTGCTCTCAACCTCCTGTGTGTCTGAAGCAGGTGAACACCCACATACTCACACCACCACAGAACCCGGCCCCTGACTGGTTTTAAATCCATGACAAGGAGCCCGCACTCTGAATATCAAAAGACCCGCATCTGAGAGCATGTAGGCATGACTCACACCTGGCTCTGTCTTACTCCCAGCAGACTACCTGAGCGTCCATCTCGCTAGTTGTTGCAGGGGTTTCTTGAAGAGGCTGATCAGCTGCTGCCGCGTTTGAAAGTGTGGATAGAACTTGAATGTATTTGTCACCCGGCTATGTGAACATTGAAAATCCCAGCAGTGTGCTGGGATTTTAACACGCCCATTTGTCCCACCCGCTTCCTGCTTCCATGCCGCGGGTCATTTTCAGGCGGGAAAAAGCGCCTGTGCTCTCTTCAGCACTATGTCAAACCATACAAGGCACATAAGAAGGGTAGAGTAGCTGTGACAGCTACAAAGTGGCTGAGGGAACTGTGTACTTTAGTTGGTCTGCTTCAAATAAAAGAGCCACTAACAGCAACAAATCACAGCTCTGCAACACAGCAACTTCCCCCCGTGATAGAAACCTTTTTCATTAGTGTTCCCTTTTTTACATGTCTCGCTCTCTGCTAGATACAGTGTACAGAGCTTGTTACACTATGCATTCAGCACAGAAGTTTTCCTTGAGTTTGGCAACTTGAAATAGCATGTTGTGTCTACCGCTGTGCATGTATGACTGGTGTGTGAATACTAATGTGCATCACTGGCCTGTCAGAGTCGCAGGCCTATTTGTATGGATGCTAGGCTATACCTTGGTTGAGGTGTGCACAGGACTGGTGCAGTAGCCTGTCTTGTGCAGCAGGCCAGGATGACATGTGAATCGCAGCAGCCGAGAAAGCCCTGTTTAAGTGGAGGCAGTAGGGAGAAGCAGGCAAGAGCCAGGAGGCAAACAGACAAACAGATGGACAGGCTGATGCCAAGCAGGCAGTGGAGCAAATAGATTGTGCAGCATGGTGAACAGACTCAGCCTACCAAAGAACAACCAACAGACACAAGACCGTGCCACCCTTGTCAGCTGCTTGTGCTTCTCTATAATTCATAGAGATAGGATAGATATGTGGTAAATAGGACTCTCATCTTCCTCCTTCTTCTCATCTGCCCCTGTCACATCCCTCATTTGATATGTGTTATGTAGGAGGAGGAGATGTCAGTCTTGCAAGATGGGAAATGAACAAACCTGTATGTGGGAGAAGTGAAGTGAGAGGAATAAATGCAGGAAAGAGATGAGCGCTGCAGGTGGAATTGGACTGCGGGACACTGGGGACTCCAGCCCAGCAACAATACACAAATGCACAGTACACAAACAGAAAAACAAAGCCCTTACTCAGTTTCAAAACACACCCTTTTTGGCTTTAGGATTTGAAGCTGTTTTGCAACAAAAAAACCCAAAAACATTTAAGGTCAATGAAAAATGATAGCAAAGGAATAACGATTTGTCAAATGACAGGACTTGTTTGAAGATTAGTCCTTTTGTTAAAAAAAAGAAAGAGTCTGGACATACTTCCACACTGTGGGAGTCTGGAGAGCAGAACTTCTCCTACCTTTATGTTTTAGAAACTCATGGAAACTCAAGTATTTAGCCTGTATTTCCCTGAGGGTTTGGGCACATGCTCACTGGAGCAATAACCTTTGCTTTAATGCAGGAGAAGATTGTAAGTTTTCCTTAGAGACTTTGCTCTAAAATGTGAGGTGTTCAGATTTGCTCAGTCTGTTTTTTCCCCTTCTCTCTCTATGGAAAACATCTAGCACTGTGCAAGTCAAACAGAAAACCACCTTAAAGAGCTGACACAGCCCTGTCAGATCTGTCGGGCTGCGTACCAACACAGACTAATGCTTTGGTGTGTGTATGTGTGTGTTTGTTGTCTGTCTACATAGGTAGAATGTAAGAAGGCCCAGCCCAAGGAGGTGATGTTCCCACCAGGTACACGGGGGCGAGCCAGGGGTCTGCCCTACACCATGGATGCCTTCATGCTGGGGATGGGCATGCTAAGTGAGTTATACTTGTGCAGATATCTAAACAGGACTCCATGAATATTTGGGCATATTTCCATGAGATCTTTTGGTGATAAACCAAAAGACTTGTTTCTGGTGTTTTTACCTCATTTTGCCAATCCCGTGATGGTCAATCAAGAAAAAGGCCGATGCATACAATTTTTACGGCAAAACTATGTTTTGTTTTATCCAGACCAAATGCCAGACGTGCACACCATTCAGTCACCAATTTCTATCTGCTTAAAAAATCAACTTATGCAAACTTTTGTCTAGATAGCCCCATTAGGTGGGCGCTGCCCCTAATTAGGCTGCTTCAAGGTGTGCCACCAGTGGCCACTGTGGTCTATTTCTGGTTGAGTGTGGTACAGCCAGCCCCTGGGCATATAGGAGCAGACCAGCACATTAGCAGGCTAAATGAAGAGGAAAATTGGTGTAATGTCGTATTAAGGATTCATCACTGTGCCCCCCTTAATGGGTAATGAAGGGGACACACATGTCAGAGAGAGATCTCATCTACAGGGACCTCAGCTGCTGGCCCACCCCTCTTCATTACCATCCAGCCTATGCCTGTGGCCCTTTTTATTTAACACTATTGCACTCTCTCCCTCCCTGCCTCCCCACTCACCCGCTATCCATCTATGTGTCTGTATGTCTGTCTGTAACCAAATGGATTTGCAATCACATTAAAGATTTATTTTTTCATTTTTTTTTTCAGAAGCAAAAGAGACATATCGCTGATTGTAAGAAACTCATTTTGCGCTGCACGTAGCCCCTCCCTCTCACAGCAGGTGCAGGTGCATTTGTGTCTCCCGCAGCTCTCAAAGCTGATATTCATATTTCGCTGTCGCTTGTTTTGCATTTTCTCAAAAACTGAACAATCACTGAGGCCCAAAGCTATTCTTACCAAAGAAGAGGGCAGTAAACTAATTATCTATGTTATCTATCTATCCATTTATCTATATACAGTTGCTTTAACTGTCATGGTTATTGCAGCCTTGACCTTTCCATGGGGGTGATTATACAGTTGTTTGTGGTAAAAGTGTTGATACGTTTGGCTGAGTGCTTCTGTCAACTCTATCTAAGTCGCTCCCAGTTCCATCTCATCTGTTAGAAGTATTTAACAAGCACAGTGAACTTTTCAGAACTTATTACAGACTAATGTGTCTGCGAAGAGGAGAGCACTCTTCCCCTCCATTGGGAGACGGCAGGCAGAAAGGCAGTGATGTGCTCATGTGAGAATATTAACAGCCAACTTGTTTGGAGACACTCTTATCTAAATGAAATTGGAACAAGGACAGCGAAACATTCCTTTATATAATTTGCATTTGGAAAAAGGGACCCTAGGCTCATTATTTAAGAAAGTGTAAGCTCCTTTTGTGCCAAATCTCATTAAAGCCATCCCTAGCTCCTTTGTTTACTGCCTCTAATCGAGGCATTTATCTTTATTGTGTTGCGCCGATGTATGTTTGCTGAAATTAATACACATTTGAGCCTGGGCGAGGTATGGATGTACCAGATGGATAATTGATTTTAAAGTGAATCAGAACTGTTGAGCCATAAAATAGGTACATTAGCATGCATATTAATAAGGCAAATAAGAGCACTAAGAGGCCGCCACAAGGCCAGACACAATGGCAGGCTTCATTTAGTGAAATAGTAGGAGAGACAGTGAGTTATCTCCTTCTTCCCCGTACTTTCTCCCCACCTACCACATTGTCTTGTCTGAAAATATTTGTGAGTTTGCACATACTAAGACTTTCATGAGATAGGAGATGAACTTAGTATGTATCTCAGGCTAGTGTCACTTTATATTTGGCTCTCTCCTTTGACACACTGTGCACACACATAACTGAAAACTCTTTGCTTAGTAAAAAACCCCAATTTTAATGCGGTACATCAGACAAGGAAAGTGGTCTTGCTGTTTCAGAAAATGTCAAAATAAGGACGTATGAGAAGCTCGGGTATCTAAGCCAACAATTTTAGTTTGGCACTTATTCTGTTTGACAGTATCAAACACATAATATCCAATATTTTGCTGTCTGTGATAGGTTTTTCGTTGTATCGTATCACAGTTCTTTTCAGACCAAACAAACAATGAGAGGCTTTGTGAAAGCCGTCCATCTGTAACTTCCCGGTGATGACTTCTCATCAGCAGCTGATGAGCATTGTTTTTTTTTTTTTCTGGCGTAGCCTCTGTCCTGCTTCATCCATACCAGGTTAAGGTTCCCCTCACCGCCTCTCAGCGTTGCATTTCTTTTTGTCTGCTAGAAAAGGGGAGAGGGTCTGAGAGAGGCATTTTCCCATTGGGTTGGGAATAAATTGAACTTTTTCATGGACAGCAAACACTGATTAGATATTTATGACCAAGGTCAACCTTTCTGATTCCAGCTGGCAAAGGCTCTGAGGCATACAGAACAGAGCATCACACACGTTCTCCCTCCCTCACTCACACACACGCACACATAGCTTGCCCACACTCAGACGCATGCATGCAAAATATGTTTGACGCCTTGCAAGCACATACATACAAGTGCATGTATACATATATATATAAAAACATATATGTATATGGTATATGGATTGTGCACACATACTTTCTAATAATGTTTTACGTAGTTGTATTTAATGTAATACCAATTATCCAGCACTCTCTAGAGAAATGCAGTTTCTAAATTACGGTCTTGACATTTGAATGGTATTGTGACTGCAGCCACTTTATCGGGGTAGTACACAGCTAACGAGAGCTGAGGACACACGTGCCTGAAAGAGGTTTCAGAGGTCAGTTACTGAGGTGTAGCTTACACACAACAAAGAAAGAGTTATCAAGGCTGATTCATTCTTAGCCTTAAGGACGTCATCGTGCTAGGTAATTTAGTCCAGACTTATGGTTGTAGATGATAATAGCTTGAGGAACACAGATAAAGACTTAGACATATACTATAATTAGGGGGTTAATTATGTTTATATTACCTTTGATGGTGCTCAAGCTCTCAGTCGTCCCCCCTCCCCACGCACTCATCTCAAATTTTCTTATGTCTGTATACCGCTTCCTAGCTGCCTGCTCCCTCACACCCCGTTTCTCAATATGTTGCCCACAGCTGCTTCTGTCTGAAAACTGTCCAGCTAATTAACTGGTGGGTCTGTGGTAGTAATAAGAATCATGACAGCAGATGAACAATACATCTGCTACTCTTAAATTTTTCTAATGACACTGGGTCCACTTTGGGCCTCATTGCAACTCGCCATTCACCCAGGGACTGTACAGCTTTTAACCAAGTCTCTACCCCCACAGAAACCACTGACTTTGATTTATGCATGACAGTTTTAAAATATTCCATTTGTATCAAGATTATAATTCCCTAGCTAAGCTTTAGGTAATGCTTCAATTGTATAAAAATGATTCTTGATAATTCCAGTTTTGATGTATTGCAGATACATCATGCAAATGTATGATCATCAATCAGTAAATCAATATTAATACAACTTTTCAGATAAATGCTTCAGATAACAAGTAATCGAATAACAATAAATTCAAGTTCTGTTTTAATTTTGTTGTAAAACTTTTTTAAACTAGCAAAATAAATGAATAATTTTACTACCTTGTAGGTACAAATGTGCAGCTGCCTCTTGTGTGACCATATCATTTTGACAAACTACTGTACATTAGCTATATTACTAACATGAACCTTTCTGTTACTGTGAAGAGATATAGAACATAAACAGACACCGACGTTTCAAGGAGCCTGCTATAAAGTGTTATTACACTGAGCTATAAAAGTGCCAGATAACTTAAGGTTAAATAAAGAGTGAAAATAAATTAGATAGTTAAGAACCAAGAGCAGCTGTATTTGTGTGGGAGCATATCAGTGCTTTGGTTTCCAACCATTTGCTGAATTTGGGACCAGCTCTTAATACCCAGCACAAATAAAGAGCTAAACTAAAAATGTATGAAGCTTTAAAAAAAAATTCAATACTAACTGCTTTGAGTACCTTAAACGTGTTAAATATTTTTTGTACAATTGTGTCATTGTCCATCTTCAGTCACCAAGTCTGCTCCCCTAAAACATTTTTGTTTTTTACAATCAGGGCCTCAGTCGTATCGTTGTAGCCATTATTTTTGCTGGCTATAAAAACATTTTACAGACCAAATTAATCAGTGAGATCTCAAACTATGGCAGAATTCCTGAAAAATAGTCCTGTTAAATTTATGCCACCTCTAATTGGGCTTAGAGCACAAACACACATGGCAAGCCACCAGACTTAGTGTACGAAGTATTTTTCTAAACAATAATAGAAGTTTTTTCAGACATGTATTTAATGAGGGGTTCCTTTCATTTTAAAACTGTAACATAATAGTTTATTTGTCAAAATAAAAACAATTAGAATAAGATCCTGAAGGCCATCCTGTGTGAATATATTTTCGAATATATAGTTAGGTCTAGTCTAGTATTTGGACAATAAGACTTGTTTTTAAATTTTGCCTGTCTACATGACCGCATTGTATTGAAAATTAAGCAATCAAGGTATAATTGAGTATTGAATTTCGGATTTAATTAAAGGGGTTTAAAAAAAATAATAAACACATTTTTTACACATCCCCTCTCTTTTCAAATGCTCAAAAGTAATATCACATAAGCTGTTTTCCTTTATCTTATGACAAATTAGGGGATAAAAGTTTGAAAGTTTAAGTGTAGAATTTGCATTTGGTAGTTGTTCCTGAGAACTCTTAAAATGCAGATCAGACAGGTGTCATTGGATGTGAAAAGACCATCATTAGGCTGAAAAATAAAACAGACTTATCAATGAGATAGAAGAATTTTAAACCGAGGTTTAACTTGGATGATGTGATGAGAAAAGCATGGAAAATGAAAGGAAGGGCTAATTATCCATGTGTAACAAATTATCTGTAAAATATAGTGGAGACAATGTTAAGGCACGTACAGCTGCTAGTAGAACCAGATCATCAGTTTTTATTGATGGAGTGCTGATAGCAGTACCAGGATGAAATCTGTTGTGTACAGATGTTTATTTTTTGTCAGACTCTAAGCCTGTAGTACTAATAGAATGGCACTTCACAATACAAATGGCACTCTTTTCATTCTTCATGCTACAGTCACAACAGGGAAAACTGTGGCCAAGACCATGGCACAACCCAAATTATTGTCACTGTGTGAAGCTAACTTGCAGTCAATAGGACTTTATAATGGTTGCTTGGAAGACGGGGATCAGGTCAGCAACCACTTGCACATCTTCAAAGTGACTTTGATGTGCCAAGATGGCATTAAAACAGCAAAAAGATGGAATAATTCTACCATCTGTCTGATATCAGTTGGTGAATAAATGGGGTTAAGTTAGCAATTACATGGAGTGTCTTTGTGGTAATACACTGTTTAACTGTAAATTTGTGAAAGTAGACGTTTCTAATCCCCCCCAAAGCCACATGTCCATTGATACTATGACTGCTCCCAGACTACCAAAAAGCAAACCAAAAACAGCGGCAAATAATGATTCAAGCATAAAAGAAAATCGCAAAGTAAGAATAATAAAGCATCCTCGACTGTACCAAAGTGTAAAACAGTTAAACATGGATTCTTAAAATCCATGTTTAAGACAGCCAGCTTATTAATCAACCAAAGACCCAGACAAAATTTGAAACCTCAACTTTCAGCCTTTTACACCAAACTGGAAAACACAAAGAACAGTTTTGTTTGTTGGTATCTCTTGGTTCTGAATTCTTCAACATTTTGTTTGAGTTAGTGCTCAGTAATTATAGTTTAACATTGATGTAGATGCTGATAATGACAGCCTCAACACTGGAATTAATCTACTATTAGACTCAATTGACTTCTCTCAAAATGTAAGTGAGCCCACACACCACTTTAACCGTACTGAACATGTTCTGACATCTTACATCTTACATAGAACCAGAACACTACTTATCAGCATTCGCTGAGAACCCTTTATTGTCTGATCACTTCTTAATAACTTTTAAATTTACAGATTACAGAGCAGTCTGGAATAAATGTCAATACAGTAGATGTCTTTCTGAAAGTGTTGTTACCGCATTCAAGGATGTAATTTCTCCACTGTTGTCTTCAATTGCATGCACAACACCAATGCAGAGGCTGATTATCTCATTAATTACATCCCCATTGTGTACAACCCTGGATATTGTGGCTCTGAAAAGAGAAACCCTCAAATCACTAGTGCTTGACTCACAAACACAAATCTTCATTTAGCCTGAGAAAAAGATTTTCTTGCTCTTTAAAAAGAAAACAACCTCAGGTCTCTTTTTAAAATTTTTATTCAGGGTTAACAAGGAGTCAGAGCTCTTTTAAGCCAAGCATTCCCGTAATCTTAACTAATGATTTCACAAATTTCTGTACAAATAAAATTGTCATCATCAGAGAAAAAACTAGTCATCCTCAAAACACAGACCATTATTATGGTTCGGTACTACTTAAACTCTACAATTGATCTCTCTGAGTTAACTTCAGTAATTGCTTCCAAACCATCAACATGTCTATTAAACCCTCATTCCTACTATTCCTACCATTAATTAGTGTTTCAATCTTAAATGTGAATAATATATCTCTGTTAATGGGCTGCCTACCACAGGCCTTTATGTTGGCAGTAACTAAACCATTAAATTTAAAAATCTGTCACTTGACCCAGCTAGATTAGCTAATTATAGACCAATCTTCAACCTTCCTTTTATCTCAAGCAATGGGTTTTTTTTTTTTTTGAAGAGTTTAGTCAGTATACAGAATTAATCACAGTAAAGAAACAGCAATCAACACTGTTGACCACAATATTTTATTAAAGAAATAAGAGCATGCTGTAGGTATCAAAGGCATTGTGCTGCAGTGCTTTGAATCATATCTATCTAATAGACTCCAGTTTATTCATGTAAATGAGGAGTCCTCTTCTCATGCTAAGGTTAATTATGGAGTAGGCTGCCACAAACGATTATTTTGATAGTTGACTAGTCACCGATTATTTTTGCGATTAGTCGACTAATCAGATCATGCATCCATTGGACGTAAAACGTACAGCTTATTGCACCAGCATGCATCTGCTCTTATATAACTATCATTAGCTTACAGCTTTAAGTGTTTCAGGTCTGTGCTAACTAAAAATAAAGACAAGATGATATTTTATTAAATTTTAATGAGATTTGCAGATTGTTTCGGTGGAGTTTAATAAACTCAGCCGTCTGCTACTTACTATCTAAAATATAACAGGACACCGGAGTATATTCTTGAGCATCTCACACTTCTGATAATCAGTTGTCTGCTTGACATTTATTCAACTGTGTAAAAACTATAACTTTAATCTCAGCCAAACTGATTTACTCAGGAACAAATAAAATACTGAAAAAAGCCAAACAATAACATTTTTAAGTTATCTAAGTGACTTATATATGTTTAACCTGAGTAGCGAAAGACGGCGGTGGGTTTGAAAACGATTTGCCGGGAGTCCGGGGTTCAAGGCTCACTAGAGCCGGTGAGAACACCGGACTCCCGGCAAATTAGACTCCCGACTAGCTATCGAGCTGGTGGGTAACAGACGTCTCCAAAAACATCGGAGTGCTTTTGAAAATATGTGGTGTCTTGATAAACTGAGCAGATATTTGAGGTTTACACAGCTACATTCTCGCCTAAATGTTAATTTAAATGTTTATTTTGTGACCCAGAAAGTATAATAAGAGTAAAATTAAAACTAACTAGCTGCCGCCATTGTTAGAAACCGAGCAGGGCCGCGCTGAGCCGCGCTATGAATTCTGGGATAGGTTGGGCCACGAATTATACACCCGGACCCATCCTTCAAATCTGGGGAAATGAAGGCCACATTTGTCGGAGTCTTCGAATTTGGACAGTCTTCGTCGTGTCGCTGTAATGTAATTGGCCTACAAATGCGGGCACAGGAGGATGCGGTTCCTGAATTTGGACACAGCTACGATACCGGACACTGCTTCTTCTTCGGCGTTTAACGGCAGCTGGCATCCTTGTACATACAGTGCTGCCATCTTCTGTTTCAGTCCATTATTACACTCTTAAATCCTACTACTTATTCCTGCATCTTTTGTGATCTTACAAAGCTTCAAACGATGCGTCAACTATTAAATTAGTCGCCGACGATTTTCATAGTCGACGTAATCGTGACTAGTCGACTAACTGTGGTAGCCCTATTATGGAGTTCCACAAGGTTTCGTGCTGAAACCAATTCTGTTTACATTATGCATGCTTCCCTTAGCCAGTATGATTAGAAGGCATAGCATGCATTTTTCATTGCTATGCAGATGATACCCAGGTATCCATTAATCCAGATCACACACTACTGCTGGGGGCTTCCCATGATGCTTCTTCAATCACCTCTTTTCATTCTCTGTTTATACACCGCTGCATTTAATCATTAGTTATTATTGACTGAGTCAGTCACCTGACTTCAACCCAAAATTAAGCATACATTTCTCTTTGAGAAAGAAAAAACTCTAGCAGAAACTTTTAAGAAAAGGAAGCAATCTCAAACTCAGTTGCAGTAGAGGCCTAGCAAAGCATTTCAAATTTGGTGAGGTCTGTTGGGTTTCAGATCCAGATACTCCACATTCGCACATTTAGCAAGCTTTGGCAAATGTCTTTGTATCAAAAAACAGTTACTATTCCTATGCCCAGTTTGAAATAAATAACTGCTGCTGTGTTCTTGTCCATCTTTGTTTATTGTTATGTTTTCCATGGACACGCCTTCATAGATTCACTTTATCACTCCAGCCTAAGACATCACCAGTGACAGTTACTATATTCATCATATATGCATATTGTATGAAAAAGGTTGGGTGGGCATTGCTAACACTAAAATCTTAGAAGCATTATTTTTGTTTATAAATCCCTTAATGGCAACTTGCCTCATATATCACGCCCTTATTTAATTGATCCTGCAATCATTAGTTGAGCCCTTCAAGTGCCTTAAGTCTTCAGACATTTTTATTATATTTTAATTATACTTTCAAGATCCTTTGAAATGATGATACTCTGTGTTTTTGGTAGATTTAAATAGGGGTTGAATAAAAGTATTATAAATTAAGAAATTGCTTAAAAAATCCTTAATGAGTAATTCATTTTGTTAAACCTCTGCTTTATTTCCTGATTTCTTAATTTCCAATTCATTGTGTTCATGTACAATGGCAAAGTTGAGTCACTGTCAAAATTATGTCACTGTCTGTGCTGTTTTTAACCTCTATTGGTGTCACATGGTATGTAATTGATACAATATTTATATTTATCATCCCTTGTTAATCTGTTTTCTGTCTCTCAAAGGTTACCCTAATATTGTGGCAACGTATGGTCGCGGATACACTGGATTCGCGCCCAGCTACAGCTACCAGTTCCCTGGTAAGTTAATGCTTTCGTAAAATATTGGTGTTGCAGCCGATTTCTGTTTTGCTCTCTCAAGCAGCACAATCAGACACACTTGCACACGCATACACAAAAGATGGTCAGTGTACACGTCAGTCACCAAATAATCTCCAGGGTTATAAGTGTGCTTCGTGTCTGGATTCCTCAACGAAGTTTTGAAAGCTGACATATAGTGAAGTAAATTGCTTACTCCTTTTTATCCCATACTTGAACACCACCATGACCAAATGTCTAAAATGGGAGAAGTTCTTCGTCTTCAGTGGCCCAATGTATGCAAATTCGTCTGTGGAGAAGCGGAAAAATAAGCATCTCTTTTTGTTGGCAGATTTTTAAAATGTGGTCCTTATAATGGAAAATGAATGAAGTCATTTTCTGCATTAAAAGTGTTGACTCAGAGTGCCGGGCACTTTAATGGGACTCCAAATGGCAGGCGTGCAGTTTGGAGGTGAGCAGCTGTACCTGACTGCTGCAAGAAGGGCCAGTGGCTCTGTGGTGCTTCACTTAGACAGGCATCCTGTCAATTTCATGCTTTATTTAGGGACTTTACACATACTTTGTTTGCCATGCCAGACATCATTCCTTCCACTGATAAGACGGAATGAGAAATATCTGACAGCGGCTCAGATCTCTGTAATATCTTTGTGAAATAGATTCAGAAATGGTTAGACAGGAGGTCCAGCTGTGACCACCTGCAGATCAGATATATGCTAGTTTTATACTTGACCACAACACTGTTCCACAGAAGAAAAAGGAATAGCACCTACTTATTAGTGTGAGTGAATATAAAAAGTGAGGTACAAATGAGGTCTTTGTTAAGAGTGACTGATTAGACAAAAAATATTATTTAATTCATATAACTGAATGACTCCAACATTTAAAACAATTGCTTTTGTGTATCTTACATGAATCTTAAATACTACCCTTAAAACCATCCTAGCGTGTGTGTGCTAGGTCAACAAAATGAGAGAAATGGGACTGAACGGTAAAGGAATGATGACTATTTTTTCCTTGTAAATAACTCTAGTTAAACATAGATTTTTAAAATGTTTACTATTTACAACAAATTAGGGAATATCACCTTCCCCGAGGCAGAATGTAAGATCCTGTCCATGTTAAACTCAATTTAAAGAGTTTGATAAAGCTGTATGATTAAAACAACCTCCTCTGGGCTCGTTCAACTCTTGACAGGTAATTGGAAATTTTAATGTATGAATCAAGCGTCTTATCCAAATTAAATAACCTCAGGCCAAATATTGACTAGTGTCCTTCCTTACTAAGATGTGGAAAGCATCCTCAATTTAAGATCAAAGGCTTTTTTTCTCACTGTACACTGCCTTGCTGAAACACTCCTATAAATAAATGGTGCTGGGGCCTCGCAGTCTAGATCCAAGAGGCATAAATTGTGAGCAGCATTTCAAGGCTTTTTTTCTTTTTTTTTACCCTCAGTAAACCTCAGGGGTCCACTGTTAAGAGTTAAGAGAAGCAGTAAGGAAATTGTTCAATTGTCAAGAAAAAACAGTGATGAAACATTGATTAGTGAAGAAGCACTGAATTAAGTACAACAACTCAATAAGACAGAAACGGAAAAAAAGACAAATCAAAGCTGACAAGTCTGCAGCTGAAACAAGGTTCAAGTGTACAAAACATAACCTAAAATAGAGCTGAAATATACACAGCCTGAGATGGGGAACAGACAACACTCAGTGCAGTCTGTTCAACTCAAAGCAGACACCTGCACCGTGGCTGTTAAACAGTAACTGACACTCCCAATTAATTCCAACATTGATCACAAAGTGCATTCGATATTGATCACATGCACTATGCCTGTGTCTATATTTGTCAGCTGTGACGTGCTTACAGAATAGTTCCATCATAGCATGGGCATCATTACTCTTTAATGCACTTACAAGGATATGCATATTACTGTTACAGATTGCTGATATAAATCAAATTGTACTGTATATGTCAAACATGAGCATGTCTCAGAGCACTGCCCCAAAAGGGAAAATTCCAACCTCAAACTGTGGTATTTATTGTTTCTAAGTCCCATTAAGTTGCTGAGCTACAGATGCTTCCCTGGCACAGAAAAAAGTAATGATGTCTAGTTGAGATAAATTGTTATATTTAATGTCAACCATCCAGGTAGGGAAATCCCAAAAAGTTGATTGTGTTCGTCTGGACATAGTGTTTTCAACTCCAAAGGTTGAACAATTGACTGAAGAAGTCCCTTCGATGAGTGACAAAACTCAAAATGCTACGTCCAGATGAACAGAATCAACTTTTTGGAATGTTATATTTAATATGATAATGAATGTGTCACTTTGGGGATATCCCAGGAAAGCTCTCATGTATGCCACAACTACAGAGAGTGGCGTGATAAATTCATGGCACATCTGCAGACTACAAGATGGATTAATAGAGTTCCTGACAGACTAATGTGACTGTAAAAAGGGCAAAAAGGGAAAAAATTGCAGATCTTGCAGCATCAAAAATGCAAAAAGGCATTTGCAAATGTTTTATGAGGCATAAAATACATTTAGCCTGCAAACAATTCAGCTTGATGAGAAGCATCAAATGGAAACAGAAAATTTTTCGGTTATAAAAAAGAGCTAAAGGGTACCTATGGTTCATCAAACATCTGAGGGTTAAAAAAATTAGCTCCAAGTGTCATAATGCTGTTAAACTGATTTACATTCCTTTTATAGTGTGAAATCACAAATTCTGTCACACGTGTCAGATACACACTCAGCTCTGTGGAAGTCCCCAAAAATAAATCTTTGTTCTAAGCATGTTTGTCCCCTTTTTTTTTTTAGCTTTTACAAAAACATTTATACCAATAAAAGAAAGCGAGCAGCGTTTGGTAAATATGCTTTCTCTGATGTTTTTTTGTTGGTTTTACAACTATAACCATTTTTTTTTTCTGCAATCCTGTAATCACACACTGTTTACCTTGCGGCAGCATAATTTCAACATTATGATTGAACTTCACAATGAACTTAATTTCGGAGACAATGCTGTATACGGGGAGCATAGTGACAATCAAGAAGATAGCGATGTTTGCCTCAGAATTAAAAAGGGTAAGGAGGTGCAACAAAGTGGCCACATTCCAACTAAAAAAAACTGTGTTGTGGTTTTTCAGTTTATAAAAGAATTTCTGTATGGTAGTGAATGCAACTACTCAATTGCTTATTATGTTGAAGCATTATATTCTCCAGCTTGTCTGTTGGATGGGTCAGTCTGATGATGACAATGAAGACTTGGGATATTGATCATTGTCTGATTCCACTGTGAAAAAAAAAATTAACTTTCATATTGTGGGCTTTTATGATGTCAAATTGATGTCAGACTGTCATATCAGCATAAGAATATGATGTTACCACTTCCTGTTTGGATGTAAACTTGCCTACTTTAAGATGACGAGTCTGAGTGAGATGGCTGTGTTAGATATTTATCCTGAGCTTAAGGTCTGTTTTCAGCTTCACAGAGGTGGCTGCCTTTTTACCTGACTGGGTCCACGCTGTGCAAGTTACAGCAGTGCAAAGTGTGCATTGAATTTTCTCTCGAATTTACATGCTTGCAGTTTGATTTTAAAAAATTCATAAATGTTTTTAATTTTCTGCCAATCCATTTTTTACATTGCTGGAATTATAGTAGTAATATATTGACTCAAGTCAATAAAGGATCAGATAATAACATTAACAATTTTCTGCAGTATTACTCTCTTGTCTTGTAGTGTAGTGTGGAATTTTGCAATCTCTGATAATGTCTCTGATTATGGTAGGCAATGGTCAGCTGAGCTATTTTCAGTTCAATTCAGTTTTATTTATATAGCGCCAGATCACAACAACAGTCGCCTCAAGGCACTCTATATTGTAAGGCAAAGGCGCCACAATTTTGTGCAGTTGTAGGTGACTACACACAGAAACTAAGAAATTAAAGCAGAAAACAAGGGTTACTGAAAAAAGCTGATAACTACATCACAATTAGCAGACATGTGACCACCTGTCAAGCTCCGGTCAATGGGAAAAAATGACTGGTTACAAGTGGTTACTGGAGCTCACTGGGAAAGTAATGGCTAAAGCCACAGGAGTCCTAGATTACTCCCATTCTTCTGTCTATCCTTCAACCAGAGAAAACGGTCGTAGATTTAAATGAACCACTGTTGAGCTGTAGTGAAACTGCAGAAAGTGCGACAGATATCAGAAATGCAGACTGTTTGCTTTCACAGTAAAACTTGAACCTCTTAAAACATGTTGGCTGCAACTTTGAGACAAAACTTGTATTAAGCCTGCTTTAAATGTATTAAAGCAGGCTTAATACATTTCAGTTTGTATTGCATTTTCTCTAGTTTTGCTACACCTCGGCTAGTGGTTAGTGAATGTTTGCAGGCAAACATGAAAAATTACAGATTGCCATGGACATCTGGTAGTAACCAGCACTAGGTTACTACCAGATGTCCAAAGCACTAGGACAGGGGTGGCCAACCAGTCAGAGACCAAGAGCCACTTTTTTTTTTTTACTGTGTTACCGCAAAGAGCCACATCATACGCATGGGCACACATGAACATCACCCATCCTTTCCTCCCTCTCTCTCTCTCTCTCTCTCTCTCTCTCTCTCTCTCTCTCTCTCTCTCTCTCTCACTCACACACACACACACACACACACACACAAAATACACACATTCTGCTCAGCCAGATTTATTGTAAATGTCACACACCAACATGATAATGACAGAAATGGACTCCTACAGTACTAAAACCACAGGCCAGTCATTTTCAACAATTGCGTGCACTGTCTCACACACACAAACTCTCAGTTCAACCAAGTCCACAAACAAAAATATAATAATCTACAATAGCATTTACTTTTACAATGCATGTTGTTTAGTGGGACTTCTGGCATTCCTTGCCTTGAACAATCCTCTTCAAATCTGGCTTGTATTCCGTTGTTGCCACTTGAAGCAATTCTTTCACATGAGTGTCAGTCAGAACAGATCGATGCTTTGATTTCACATGTTTTAGGGTAGAAAACACAGACTCGCAGACGTATGTTGACCCAAACATTGACAGTATCTTAAGCACAGCCCGTTTGACATTGGGGTATTTTTCCATTGGCACACTTTTCCAGAACTCAATGGTCCCTTCCCTTAAAGCAGGTTTCAATTGGTCCTCCTCACAAAGATCAATCATCTCCAACTCAGCCGCAGCTTCATCTGTGACTAGCGGGACTTTCAAACAGCCGGTCTCTGCATTAAATGGGTCAACGAGGAACGTAATCTGTGGCCTTTTCAATTGTAGATCATGGAACCGGGTCACAAAGCTTTCGTGCAAGTTTTCAATCAGCGTTGCATATCTGGCTCTTTGCTTACTCAGGGCAGCGCTGGCGACTTGCCCACTGGCTTTTAGCAGAGTGGGAAAATGCATTAATTCTCCCTTTTGAATATGTGTCTTGAACAGCTTCAATTTGTTGACAAACGCAAACACACTTTGCACCAGGTCAGGCAGCATTTTTAACTTACCCTGCAGGATCAGGTTCATTCTGTCCAAGTGACACAGCATGTCGACCAAAAAGGCCAGATCCATAATCCACTTGAGGTCCGAGAGCTCGGGATAGTCCTTGTCCTTCTCTTCCATAAACAGTTTCACGGCATCCAAAAGCTCAAAGAAGCGAGAGAGTACCTGGCCTTTTGACAGCCACCTCACAGTGCAGTGCAGCGGCAGGTCACCTGGAAGCCCTTGGTCCAGCTCAGCGATGAGATTCTTGAATTGATTGTGGTTAAGCGCATGTGTGCGGATATAGTTGACGATTTCCATCACAGGCTTCATGACGTTATCTAAATTCAATGATTTAGACACGAGTTGCTCCATGTGGATGATGCAGTGGAAATTCCAAAAGTCAGGAATAGTTTGGTCAGCTTTGCACAGCCCCACAAGCCCGTTCACAGATCCCATCATGGCTGGTGCTCCATCCGTGGCTATTGCAGTTAACTTCGTTATGGGCAGATTTGCTTTTTCTAATGCAGCCATCATGGTTTCTTTCACATCTATGCCACGGGTTCTGTCTTTTAATGGCACAATATCCAGGAGTTCTTTGATCACACAATCGTTTGACACAGACTGTGCAAATATTGCCAACTGAGGCTTGTCTTGTATATCACAACTCTCATCCAATGCGACACTAAAATACTCACATGCTTGAAGGTCAGAGTGCAACTGTGATTCAATAGCTGTGTTAATGTCCGATATTCTGTGTTCAGCAGTGTGGCGGGACAGTTGGACGTCTGATACCATGTGTTTTAATTTGTTGTTTTCAGGAGACAAAATTTCAACAACGTCACTGAGACATTTTTTAACGAACTCCCCTTCATTGTATGGCTTTTTTTTTTTTTTTCTTTTTTTTGTGTCCCGTTTGGATCTTTAGCCATCAGAATTGTTGTCTTAAGGCCAAGAAAGATGCCAAGCGGATTTATTTTACCAAGTGGATCATCATGGCTTTGCCATATTGGTCCATTTGATTGACCTTTATTATAATTATGTATTTATTTTATTTTCAGTTGCTACAAACGGGACAGACATGACTGGGGGATAGGACAGGGAGAAAGAATGAAAGAAAGAGAGGGAGAGAAAGAAAACCAAAGGGGAGAAGAGACGGTGAGAAGGGGGGGAAGAAAGAAAAAAAAAAAAACACAAACAAAACACCTGGATCACCTGTATGGAGAAAAAAAACAGAAGAGAAAGCAAACAACAAAGAGCAACATAATAAAAAAACAGCACCATCACAATAAACTAGCTAGCAGTAGATAACAGTAGATATTAAATAATAAACGATATTGTGCAGCACGCAAGATAGACAGCGCACAATGTGCTTTGAGGCAGCAGCCAAGAAAGGTGTAGTCCGCGTCTGTGAACACCCGTGTGCACACCTGTGTGGATCAGCATGCTTGTATTCCGAAGGTTTCTCCATGTAACGATCTGCTAGGGTGTGTGGGGAGCCATAGCCCCGTCCACCAGGGTATGAAGTAGGTATGGAGGAGATCCAGGCCCCAGATATCCAGAGGCCCCAGAGTACAAGGACCCGAGGAGGACCACCAAAGGGGGGGAACCGTGCCACCCTCCTGGGAAGAGCTGAGTAGAGCCCCAAAGGAGAGGTCACCCCGCAGCTACGGAGCAGAGGCCAGAGGGGGTTGCAGTGGTGTGCCTGCGGGCTCTGCCGGCAGCCAGCTGTGCCAGAGAGGACCGAGCTTCAGGCCCAGAGGCCAGAGGCCTGAGGGCATCCCACCCCCCGGAAGGAGCCCAGCCGGGCCACAGGCGCCCGGCCCCGCCAATCAGCCACCAGGAGTGAGCCGGTACATACATGAGCGCCCAGCCCCAGACGACAAGGACCACCAACACACCAACGTCTGAGGGCATCAACCACCGGCAGGGAGTGTGGTGAGGGGAGATAGGCCTCCGTACTTTAGAGGGCCTGAGATGTACCCAGAGAGGTTGAGTCTAAGACCCAACCTGACATATAGACACAGACGAACAGGCACACGCGGACACAGACGTGCATTCCCACCCCATATGCACAACCAAATACTCGGCACTCACCCAATGTGTAGACAGACACAAATAGACACTGCACAGACAGTCGCACTCCCCAAACATACTCTATATCCCAGGTCCAGGTACCCCCGTCCTCAGAGGGGCAAGCCGCACCTAGACCCAGGAGATGTAACCCTTGTATGGCTTTTTAGCCCGTGTAATGTTCCAAGCCAGCTGATAGGATGCGAGCGTTATGGTCTCTGACCGCTTTGTAAATTTTTGGAAAAACTGTATCTGCTTTTCTGCCTGACTTTTCAAAGTGGCCAACTCGTGCTTGCGAAGTTCAGTCCCTTTTGGAAATTCCTGGTCGGTGTTAGCATGGAGTGAGCTGAAGTGGCCCTGAAGATTTGAAGCTTTGAAATGCACTAATGAGGTTTTTGTTAAGCATCTTCTTTGCTACTGAGTTTACCCAGGGAGACCCAGCAACCTCCAAGTACCACTGCCAACTAGTCGAGGAGCACACATTTTTCCCTTGCAACCGGTGGTTGCATCACATCATATATGCCCGACAAATATCAAACAATGAGTGCCATCTTTGATTTATTTTTCGCTTTGCTTTGAATCCTCCACAAATACTCAGGACACGTCACCAGAAATGGAAAATTGCACCCCTACTTCTAGCTGAAGCTTTAATCAATCCTGTTCTAATATTTGCAGAACTAAAGGTAACTTCCTAAGGAAAAAAAATTAATAGCATACTAAACTCCACTAGTAAATAAACACAAAATCACTGGATTACCCTCACATCCACTGTGTGTGCTGTAATTAGGAAATTATACTTGGTCTCATCCCCCTCCAGCTTACTGGATCTCAGAAACTAGATACAACCAGTGTGTTTATTTGCATTTTAGATGAACCGTCTCTTTAGCAGCTGCTGCACTGTTACTAATCATATGAACTCAATAATAAATACACTGTTATACGGATGTTACAGCATTGGCAGGTTTTTCGGTAACACTTTCAGAAAGCTTTAGCTCACTGTCAGGGTGGTAAGCATCTATGAATGCAGGTATCAATATGAGCATGAGTCAAGGTAGTCAACATGTCAGTCATGCAGCTTCAGTTCATTTTCAGCTTTAGAACCCACACATAGCATCATGTGAAGCCGCAGCTGTAGGAGTATTGTGCATATGCCTGATTGTTACTACAATTTGACATTAAACCAGTTTGAACAGCGGAATAGTATTATTCAGTCTCACCACACACCGCCTCAATGTCATGTTTTTCTTTATATGTTATATTCCTTTTAAAGGTAATTCACTCTGCAATGTGAGTGAATTACTCAGAAGTCCAGCTGTTTTCATTACCACAGAAAACTTGAAAGTGACATTCACTGTAAACACTCTTGTACAGTGTTGCTCTGCTCGCCCTGGACTGCAGCCGGGGTAGAAATCAAAGCAGAAGAAAATCAAACACTGAGCTGGACAGAAATGTTCAGACTTCAGACCTAACATTCATCAGACTGCAAAAAAAACTCAAATGGAAAGGATCTTTGAGTTGAAAATGGGCTACAAAAGACATTAAAGAGTGCACAGTTCCCTAGATTGTGCAATTGGACAGCACTGATTTTTTTTCCAGAAAGCTTTAAAAGATTAAACAAACTAAGCTTTGGTTGATTTTGAGATCATGTTTTGTGATAGAAATAAGTAATGTGTATGTCTTGTTTTGAGAGCGAGGAGAGAAATAAAGAAGCTGTTTTTGTCTTTCTTCAGATATCTCCAAGTGTGTGTGCCATTGTTTTTTTTGGGGGGTTTTTTTTTTTAAATTCATCTGATCAGATGATACAAAGCACATTGTGATTACTTGGGGAAATCGGCCCTGCAGTAGGATAGTTTATATTTCATGTTTTCTCAAATAGACTGCCATTTTCTCCTATTTAAGAGCCAAAATGCAGCCGTATGGCTAAACAGACAAAGCGGGAGCTGACAAGGCATGAGGGACGCTACTGTACATTATTCTCCTTTTTATGCAACAGTCTAATTAGCATTAGCTCGCTGATAAATGTGCTATTGTATTATTCAGCTTGCAGCGCCCTGGGGAACGATCCCAAGATGTGCCGCATTTTAACCAGGTGTCTAGTTCGGGTGAGCTCACGTGATTGAGAAATTTGAAAGAACTATCCAGTTTGATCACAGCCTTACAGTACATCGAACTGTTCTTTACTTGTCGATTGTTCTAGACTAACACGGGATGTAACGATGAAAGATCCTTGTGTTTACTGTGGATAATAAAAATGCAAATGCCAGAAAGAGAATGTTTTTTAGCAATAAGCACAAGCTTATGCTCTGTAATTTATGTACAGGACAGTTTCTGCCAGCAGTGCAAGCATATATAGAAAAGAAATTATAAAGAGTTTTAAGAATGTAGTACACTGCATTCATGAGGAAAAATGTAATTAAAAAGGAGAATGTATTGTGTGTGTGTATTATGCGTGTGAATAAGCCGTAGAAGCGAGCATCAAAAGCAGGGATACACCCCTCATACATTCATATTGTACTTTCTATTGTTAACCAGTCTTGTATCGGTTCCTTTTATTACATGGACGTGAATGCGGAGTTGAACGCACACACAGACACACAGATATGTGGTATTCATACAAAGACGGAGATTTGGGAGCTGTGTATGAAGGGAAAAGGCGGAGGTGGAGAGACTTAACCCGGAGCTTCTCTTCACTCTACCATCTTCCTGTGCGACTCGCTGCCTCCACAGCCGTGCCCTCAGAGCCTCCCATGGCATAAATGACCATTATGGCTCCATTAGGGCCGCTACTAGGAGGTCATTATGCTACACCGAAAAACCAGGGATGAAGATGTTAGTGGGGTCCCATCAGACTGAGTGAGTGAAAGGCATAACACTCAGTCATCCAACTATTTCAGATGTCATGACAGACAAACAGCAATTCAGGTCCAGTGAGTCAGCCTCTTAAGTACTAAAAGAACAGAGGAAAGGGATAATTAAGGAGGGGAGAGGGCAGGGGTAAGTGCGGCAAGGGTACACTGAGGACAGAGGGGTGGGTAATTTGGGGTTATTTACCAGTTACCTTAAACCTACTGTAGTGAACTTTTGTCTCCCCCTTCTGGCAGTGAGAGTGATTATGCAAACTTTATTGCCGTATACTTATGGCATAGGATTGAAGCGATGAGAAGCCACACCAGTGGGAATCTGTGTTTGGCCTTGCTATCGATTTGTTTATTTATGTATTTTTAACAAGCCTTTTCTTTTTGTCAGGAGCATCAGAAACATATCTTGAGCTCTTTTCAACCTCAAGCTCCACCATACTCCTAATCGCTGTTGCCCACTTCACTTCATTGCTACAGTGGTTATTGTCTTTAGCTCTGGGATATCAGTCATTGTCAATAGTTGTCTGGGACTGTGGTTTTAATCAGCCTATTAAAGGGCCATCTGTTTGTATTTCATACATGTAAAAGGCTGTTTCTAAGAAGGTACTGCATTTTGTGTCTATTTTTCACAACTCTGGGGTTTGCGTGGGCTTTTGGTATTGGTTTACTGCAGTTGGTGGATCGGTTTTCCATCTGTTTCACAATGTCTTGTTTCCATATCCCTTCATTGTCACACGCTTCATCTTTGTCAGACCTCATCCCTGATGTGTGATAGCACTGCGGTAGCCTCCATCCCTCTCCATCTCCACCAACCAGCCATGCCTGAGACAGAACAGCAAACTCCATCGTATACCTGACAGAAAATGTCATTTCAAACACCGTAGAACAGCATGGAGCAAATTTCTCTTTCTGTGCGGAAGGAAACAGTACTTGGCCCAGCAGGTGCTTCTGGGTTCCACAGCTTCTCTTGTTACGTTGAATATGCAAATCTTTCAAGATGGTCTGGTTGGCTCCAAGACCGTCTCATATATATATAATATATAGATATATATTCATCTTGGATTGTACTACATATGTAGTGAAATAGATTGGACAAACAAAACCAATTTAGTCGGATACGGATTTTTTAGGAACTCATGGACCCAAAGAGACATTAGTGTGTTTCTACACAACCGTAAATGGGGGGCTGCACTTATGACCTTCCTTTTCCTGTAGGAAAACAATACAAAGGTACAGCAGCTGCAGCAGGTGGCACATAGGGAAAGAGAACTGCTGACCTGTGCAACTGGTATGATAGTGGGTGCTTCTGAAGGATGAATGCTCCCATAATCTAGAGCAGGGCCAAGCAAGCTTATGAAAAAAAAAATGCACACCAGGCCATTGGCCTGAATCACCAGCTAGCTTCCCCGGGTTTAGCAACTGTCTGCTGCAGGGTGATAGAAAAGATATATAGAGCTGTGAACCTTTGAAGCACACCTGATATGCTGGCACAGAAGAGGTAAGGGGCTATTTGGTGATGTAGTTGCATCCTTTGTATACTTCAGATCAATGAGGTCTTAGAGAGAAATGGGAAGATGTGTTTGCCCTTTGTATCTGTGGTTTCATCTCTAAATCTAAATTTTAAGTAATATAGAATATATTTTGAAATGCTACGCAAGACGATGTCTGATAAGAGAAGGTCAGGTCTGTGGTGTGATTGATCAGTCAAACCTTTTTTTTTTCCTGCAGCGTTTTTCATGCAGGTAAGTGAAATTCAGAGTGTATTATATGTGAATGACAAGCTGTTAATGTAAAGAATACGACAATCTCAGACTAATGCACCCAAGACTAAACACACAAAAGGTTTAATAGCCCAATGTGGGTAAAGCGAGGACACCATTGCCTTGTGTCTTGTATCCCAACCATTTACAATATTGACAACTTTTTTTCTTTCAAACTTTCTTTGCTGTTAAACTCTTTTTTTTCTGGCTGCAGCTAATGTTTGCGTATGTGTGTGAATGCTAATAAAGATTTGGGATACATTGCAGACTCATTATGAACAGAAAGCCCTCTTAAGTTTTCATACACCTTAAATTCCCATTTTTGCACACATCTTGGCTACGATACTGAAGCAGGTGGGAGGAATCACTAGCCTGAGGCTGATGTGGAGCTTACATGTGTCATGGGTACATGCAACATTGTCCTCCACAAGATCGATCCCCACTGCTTGTGTTTTTACTGCACTCGTGAGACAGCGGTACACACAGCAGTGTATCAGTAGACCAGGATTCTATTGAACTAGAATTGCACAGCAGATTGCTCCTCAGATCTTGTGACCATTTCTCTACAAGCCGGGTGAGCTGTGACCCCAGCAAGTGGTCCCACAGGCCAGAGTGAGTGCTACAGGGCTGGAAGCAGATGGCCCTCCTGATGCCACACTGACTCACAGATTGGCTTTAATTGCCAAGGCTGATCATTAGCCCAATAGGTCTGCGGAAGCCGGGGCACTCCATGAGTCGCAGGACTTAAAATAGGGCCCGGCGACGAGTGTTGTGATCTCATACACTTGAACGATCATGCACGACATATTCTGCTCCTGTGCACTCAAACTCTCAGACACACACACAGAAGCATACAACAGACACAATTGAAAGCTCTTCGAGGCTGCATATCGGGGCAAGGGAGGTGGAGGGACAACCAGGGGCCTCTCTCTGGTTTTCTGTCTGCTTCTCTGACTCACTGTCTCCACAACAGTGCTGACTGCACATTCACACACACGTACACACACACACCATCACACATACAGACTCTCTGAGCTCCACAGGCCACGACTCCATTCCCAATGACAGCAGTTAGTGCGCTGCTGTGACGTCAGTGAACAGCACTGTATGTCACGCCCTGCCTACTTCTATGTGTGGAGTCATAAAGCCGGACTGCTCCCACATCAGCTTTGTTTTCCATTACCCACTTTCTGTTTCATGTACATGTGCTTTGCTGTCAGAGGTAGACACCATCGAATGCATTCATCAGATGTAGCAGCACATTACCAAGTGGTCCTCCTGCATGCCCTGAGCACAGAGGAGGACCAGTGGGGTTTTTTTGGTTTGTTTTTTTGGTTTATTGTTGTTTTGCAGTGTGGTTTTACTTTCCTGTGTAGATAAAGGGATGCTGACAGATTACATCAGATGCTCACATGCAGACAGATCATAGGTCACATACACACACACATGTGTTTCCATGAGTGTGTGGGCATCTGTCTCTGCGGAACCAGCAACCGCACTCTCACAGAGGCAAAGCTGAAAGGCTAGCTATTTCCTGAAAGTGGAAAAGAAGCCTCACCTCATTTGCCCAGGCCTTAACTCACCCTAGGATAGCAGACGCATCCTCACACACTGAAGCAGGCAAACAGTCTGCCACAGAGACCCATAGACTAGGTTCCTGCGGTGGGGAAGATGAGGTGCTGTAACAGGCAGAGTGGCAACTCTAAAGCTCATTATGTCTCGGCTGTTATGCTGCTGGTCTTGAAATGAAACTCGAGCTGTCCTGCCTCGTACATGGATGCCACCTTCGGACGCTGCTGGAGACCAGCAACAGAACAGAAAAAGACCACAGACCTGGATGCAAACTGAGGAGTACAATATGTGTGTCTCTGAGATCATGCTCTCTTTCTACTGCCTGTTGTTTTGATGCCACCCACTGTTTGAGAGCTCCAGCGCATTGGTACTTGCTAGGACTCTACCCAGCTGTCTCCACCTTTTCCTCCATCTTTCCATCGTTCCCTCTTGCTGACTGGGCTAATAGCTCTCCAGTGGCTTAGTACTGCTCGTTTCCTAATGGATGGCTATACTTTATGCAGTATACATGAAGTATAGTATGCATACAGCCCTGCAAACATTGTTTGCTTCTGCAGTGATCAAGTGAAGTCAAGTGTTGCAGCCCTATTTTTGGGTCATGCCACATTTTACCCTACTTGCCCCTGGTATCTGGAGCAGTGCTAGATTGTGTAACCAGAGTGCATGGAGCTGGCCAAAAATATAATAAGTCTGCAAAAGCTCGGGTTTAAGATCATATTTACATATTATATCACATATTATCCTTTTATCCTTTAAATGAATTATCACTGAGAAGGCGAGTTTGACTGTACGAGATATGGTGAAGCATAGTTCAAATCCACCAACACATATTTAACTTGAATGATAAAATGACACGCAGTGCACTCTCTTTCATTTGAGAAAACCTGAAATTACCCCCCTTCATCATTCATCTGTCCGGTTCAGTACCACCCCCAGAACTGGGAGATGGGCATTAAAATGCATAAAAAATTAAGGCTGTTTACTTGGACACTAATGAGAGGAGGCTTAAGTAGTCTAGTTTAATTAGTATGATTGGCTCCACGGGGACCACACAGGCAGGGCCATAACAACTGATTCACTTGGAGCTCACAGGACCTTTTCATACACTCTAAGTGTCAGAACTGATGTCAGAGGAGATTGGACTGCAGAGACATGTTGCCTTTACTGATCCTAGGTTGGAAAGGAGCACTGCAGTTAAATGCACTGAAGCAGACCATTACATAAGCACTACTGCAAGGTCAGACATCTGTGTCCTCCCTGTCTGTCTCTCTCTATTTAAGTCACTATCCTAAACTGCCTTGGTATTAAGGTTGTGAACCGAAAACCCTGTCTCATTCTGAAAACCAGTTTCACAATTTCCTCGACCAAATGGATTTAAATGTCTCTGCCTTATCTATCCTGGCAGATTTCTCTTCTGTTTTTTGAAATGCATTGTTTCTGTCCCTTATTGTTTCATTCGCCAGTGCTTCATCTTTAACTGCTGCAGGTGTGTGAGTGACTGGGAGTTATATTGAGGCTTGTGTGGAAGCCCAATGTGTTTATATCAGTTGTGCAGCATAGGAGCAGTTTCCTTTATACTGAAGTGCACGGGAAGTAGTACAAAGAAGAGGTCGAAAGTGCGGCTACACTTCAATAAAGAGCCTAGTTTGTCCTCTTTGATGCTATGCTGCCATGCACTTCAGCTACAAAGAAACAGCACTCTTGTCACTGAGAGCTAAAAGACTAGAAGTAGAAGACTCTGAGCTCTTCCTGAGCTCACAGCATAACATCACATTGCAATGTCACAATCACTCACACACCGTTGTACAACTGCATCAGTTTCTTCTGCTTTTAATTTATGAATGATTTCTAAATATGTAAAGCTGTAGGTGTGCAATGTGGATAGTGGGCAGTTTTGACAGACGGCTGCATGGGTACGGACACTCCTCTTCAGCTGGAAGGCTTCGGATTGAGCCCCCTTGGCAGCAGGAATCCACCCTACTGAAGTGTCCTTGAGCAAATCACTTAGACACTGCTAGCACAAGTAGGCTAGTCTGTAGCACACCCGTTCCTCACCTCTGACCTTCTCATGAAGAGCAGTAATTTCCCAACAGAAAGATACATTATATGTTTACCACTGCTCTCCTGAGATTGCAGATTTGTCTTTTCAGTGCGTTATGAATTAAAAGATGTTGGGTTCTAAATTATTTTAGATTGTTTTTGTTTCAGGTGGCAGAGAAGATGTGATTTAGTTATGACTAACAGAATCTGAGATTTTTATTTATTTTGTTTTTTTTATTGCTTTGCCTCTGAAAGATTACCCAGATTAAATTTTAACACATATGCATCTCCTCTCGGGCCTCATCATTTGGTCAAAAGACAAAAGATACGTGTGCAATTACCAGCGTAAAGCCAGGCTTTGCTGAGGTCTGGGTTCACTCCTCTTCTCTCATTGACTCTTTCTTTCCCCCATCAGATGCCATCATTGGCAAAGGATCAGTGTGCCAAATTGTTTCATTACTTACAGAAATCATTACCTTTGGTTTAAAAAAGAAAGTAAGAGGGAAACACAAACGCAGATATACTGACCTGCACATACGCAGATATATAAATGAAGTCAGGTGTGACTATATGACAGAGCAATTGACTGTTCTTGTACTGTAGAGATGTGGGCAGTCTTGGTGTTGTAGAGCCTATGTATTGCTGCTGTTTGCAGTGAAGAAGTGCAGGCTATATGTATGTATATGCTGAATGGCCTGTGGTATTGTGTATATCCATTTTTAAATCCTCTCTAAAGCATATCATTCAGTGCTGTGTTGCAACTCATTTTTCCCCTTTGGAGGAGGCACCGGACTATCCTGTCATCACTCTCTTTTATTGTCATAACTGTGCACTCTCAAAAATAAATTACCTCATTGTACCACTTGACAGGCGGTGCTTATTTTGTACCCTGTGGTTTTTACTTTACAGAGAGCAGTCTGTTTCCAAAATCTGACCTTTAAAAAAAAGGTTCAAAACTGGGTCATACTGACCACGCAATGCTGTATCTATTTAAGATCTGCAGCCAACTTGGAATCACCAAGACCTGAGGAAACTTCAAATCCAACATTTCTAATCTCTGTACCACATTGCAGAATTACAAAATTGTCAAAATGTGTTCAAATATTTAAACCATTTATTTTTTATGTGGCTGACTGACTGTTCTCCCAATTTTATACCTTTAAATCTTTTAGACACTGTGAATGCATGCACCTACTTTGGAAAATGTGTCATTTTGTGAACATCAGGAAAAGTACACAGTAAAGCCTAACTGCTTATATTATATTATGATATCAGCTGTTTGATGATCTGTCATTACTGGCATTTGTATAGTGACTGAAACACTTAAACAGTGCATGAATGCATCACACGATTAAAATCCACTTATAGTCAATCCTATGCCAGAGTGTAACTCCAGTTGCTTTTGACGATAAGGATTTGAGCCTATAGATGCACACTGCTATTTTTAACATGTCACCTCTTACTTTAATATTGTTTTATTGAGCTGGCTCCATAATAGTTTAGACTAAACAAAGCTGGATGCAGCTATACTATGTGGCACCGGTGCAAGATTCGCTTCCCTGCATTTAGTTTGTAAACATGAATTTTGAATCGTTAAATTCAGCTGAGATATTTGATTTTGAAAACTTGTTTTTTTAGAATATGTCTTTTATTGATGCTGTAGGCTTTTTATAGCCTAGTTTTGCCAGGCAAATGAGCAAATGTGAATTATTCTGGGACCTCTCAGTTCTGTTTCACTTTCCAAAATGACTGGGTGGGTAGACTGAAACCAACCAAGGCAACATAATTTGTGATATACCGCTTATCAAGAGAAAAATATAAACAGACAACAATTGGCAACAAATGCTGGGACTGTACTCTGCCAGAGCGAACAAAGTACCAGTAATATTTGCAGACTGCCCTTTGAAAAAATGTCATTTTATTAAGCTTTCACACTAGACTATCTGTTACAAATCAGCTGATCCAAGAAAATGTTACTAGATACTAAGATACTAGCCTGTAGACCTAAGGGAAATAGCTGTAGGGAAATAACAGATGGGAGGAATAAGGCATTATAAGACAATAAGGCAAGAAACTCTGTCACTGTCTGTGTAACCATTTCTCCATCCATCCAATATCCCATCAAGTTTCCTAACCACTTATCTGGCTTAGGGTTCGATGGTGCATCATCTAAGTGATTATTTACCTGTTTAATTCTTTCATCCTGTAACGATTCTGTTTGAAACCTTTGTCGTGGAGCTCTGTGTTCTCCTTTGTCCTTTGTGGCACATGCACCGATTCCAAGCATTGAAAGACACCAGACATAAACACGGCGAGATTAATTTGAATGACTGACATGCAACCCAGCTCTGTTAATCAAGTTATGCTTACTCTGATTAGGACTTTAATGTGAGTAAGATAACCTGGTTAAGGTGTTTACATGAGAGTTGCAATAATATGTGTATTGCATTAGTCTGGTTATGATTGAATTACTTGTGTGCATGTAAATGCTCTTTCTCTCTGTCTCTCTGGCTCATTTCCAGACCCTAGCCTCTGCATTGTAAGCGAGGGGAACTCTCTGTGTGTACTGTAGGTCTCCTCTGATCAGAGGAGAGGTGAGACGTGAGCATGTGTGCAGCAGTTCATATGAAAGCCACCTGGCTCTCTCCAGCGCTGTGATTTATGCCTTTGATAACAACAACCCAGAGATGCTTTCAACAACAACAAAGTCACACTGACGGATGACAACAATAGGACACTTGTCAGTCTGGAGATGAAAAGATGTCTTGCTAGGTGGCTGTCTCTTTGGTAACTTTGATAAATATTTTCTTTCTTTTTGTTTTGTTTATTTGTCTCTATATGTTTCTCTATATCTTATCAAATGTTATTGATGAAGCAAAATGTGTAGTGGAGTCAGTTTTCCATTTCTGACAGAATGCCTCCCTCAACCCATGACAAGGCAGCCGTGTGCTTCACTGGCCCTGCTACAACTTCTGTTGTACTTCTTAGTGTCTTACAGTGAACTTCTTATAGGTCATTTACAATTTCCTTTTCTTTATTTTACAATGAATTTGCTAAGATCTCTTCCATGAGTCATCCTTTTTATTATTAAGACATAGGTGTCAAACTCTGGCCCTAATTACAAATTATTATTAGAGCTGGCCTACTGGTATTATACAGCTAATATATATATTGTTTAGTATTAAGCGTTGTTTGTTCCATATTCAGTTTTTCAGCAAAGTTTGAGTCCATAAGGAGAGATTCATTCTTAAATCTGGAGGAAGATTTTTTTTTTTCAATAAATATTAATGTTAGCCCGCGACCTTGTTCCAGTTTTGAATTTTGGCCCACTGTGTATTTGAGTTTGACACCCCTGATTTAAGACATACAAACTACTGAGCAGTGTAGACCCCTCTATGCAAAGCAGCGCTGAGCGTCAGCTAAACCAAATTTATTCTGAATAAACTAAATAAAAAAACTCAACAACACTCAAATGATGCAAATGCAATTCAGAAACATAACCAGAAGGCCACTCTGAGCCCATCTGCCACCAAAACGCTTATACCCAGTTTCACAGAAGAAATTGATCAGGCTTCACCAGGCTTTCTTTGGCTTTCTTTGGCCATGTTACACCTCTCCTCCTGTGTCCATAACATGTGATTGTTTGTTTGCTTAGGTAATTACAAAATCAGGTTAGTTTTGATGAGAATCAGCATCAATCCAAAAGGAAGTTCAACCTAAAATTACAGAGACACACATTCTTCATCTACTTTCTTTACTCCAAATCTGTTGAACGGTTTACATTTACGCTTCAAATGTAGAAATATTCTCCTAAATTTCGCCCAACTTTACAGCAGATCAATTTTAGATTAAAGTGCAGATGAAAATTGCTGCTTTCAGCCATTTTTTAAATTTATTATTATTATTTATTTAATATATTATTATTGCTTTATAATTATTTAGCCTCTTGTTTTCTGGGTTGTTACTTCTTCACCTCTGTTTGAATTATGAACATGTCCTTAATGCAACTTAATATTTTGATTTATTTGTAAGATTTCCTTGAACTTTGAAGCGACCCATAATTTCTTTATATTTTGGATTAGAAAGGCCATACTTTCATCTAGTTTTTCCTTTTTTTAGTGCTCTGCAGGCTTTTTGAAGTTGTTTCAAAGTTGTTCTTTGAATATTGGCTGCTTTTTAAATCATTTTCAGTCCTGGCCTCGTACCTTAGAGGGGAATGTTTTTTCAAGCTGTTTTTTAACCTTTCAGCCATACAAAGTGTGTTCTACCAGCGTTAACTTGATAAATGTGTGTGGGTGTGTAACTTATCAGCTATCACTCATCAACCTCATGGTTATTGAAGCACTACCAAAAAGGTAGTCTATACTACTATGTGAATTCCATAAATTTAAGGTTTTCCTACTTGTTTAAACCCGATGTGTGAAAAAGGAATCCACTGTGATGCTAATGATAGTCTGCGCTCTCGTACCTGTTTGTAAAAGTTGGTTTTGGCCTTAAAATTAATGCAGCAATTTATCAGAGATGTGCAGCGCGGAAGGAGAGTTAAAGCATACAGGTGGTTCACACCAGGCAATTTACTGCATTTTAAAATGATGCAATCCATACATTACTAAAACTACTGTTAAGACATATATTGTATTTTAATGTATATAATGTAATGTATTTTTGGCCTTCTTAAGTGGCAATTAATCAATAATTGAATATTTTGAAAAGGAAGATTGTTTTTTTTAATTTGCATGAGATTTTTTTTTCTTGTTAAACCTTCACTTTATTAACACTAACTAAATCAAATGTGTCATTTTATTGCTCTGTTTCTGTATTTACCTAAATGAGGAGATTTATGGGGGGGGGTTTCAAACCAGAATTCCATGAAAATGAATGGCACACCAGAGTCCTGGCCTTATGTCTCCCTCTATTTCTCATTATCTTTGTCCTTTCCTCTCTTTGTCTTCTACTGATGTGTGCTGGTATTCTCGGTTCATCTGTCTCACTCATCAGCGCTCTTCGCTGTTCATCTGTCTTACTCCTTCTGTCTGCCCTCCGAAATCGGCTGTAGCAGGCTGAAAGCCTTGTTCGCCGGCCCCTTTTGTCGAACCAAGCTACTGTGTTAAGCATCTTAGCATGAAAAGTCTGCTAGCCAGCGAGCTAATCCTGGTTAGCTGCTTGTCTAATCCCAAATTTAATGTTAAAATCTTGAAAACACTGATGCAGAGCAATACTAACACTTTCTAAAGAGACCATGTTTATATATTGTATTGACAGCATTTTAGATTTCCACTTAAAAATGAAGTTATAGTGTTGTTGGTTTTAATAGTTTTCAGTTTCATAAAGATTTTAAAGTTTGAGCATATTTGATCCATATCCATAGAAGCATCCTCCGTCCCTGGGTTCCTCCTGTGCATTAGTCAGTTGACACTCTTCTTATAGGAGAAATGAGGAGAGTGCTCTGTGACTGATGGAGCTGCTTTGTCAATGACAGGGGAGCTGCTGCTGGCAGTTTTGGGCCAAAGAACAGTGCAGATTACATTAACATCAGTCAAGCTGTTGTCAGACTAGTAGGACATAAATAGGACCTTATTGATGCATAATGCAACAACTTTTCATTGTGACGTTCTCTGAGTAATGGGTTCAGAAAGTGAGTCTGTGGCAAGAAAGGCAGTGTGCCAGAAAAGATCTGCAGAGATGTATCAGAAATGGCGCATTGGTTAAGTCGAGATCAAGTCGAAAAAAGAGTATTGTCTGGATAGATCGATATTTAAGAGTCAGCATGAATCAACTGACTTAGGGTCAGCTTGAAAACATGGCAACATCAGGCAAAAAGAGGCACATCAGTGTTTTTAGTAGTGGCAAGAATTAATTTTACTAACCACTTCTCCTAATTTTTTTCTCCTTTGCTGGATATCATATTACTGTTAAAGGGCTTTGACAGTTTGTAATAGAAAAAACAAAACTGTTGACCCAGACTCCAACAAGCAAAAATCCCAGAAATCCTTGACAGAAAAATTGCACTGTGCGGTTTGATCACCGCTGACACTGCCCCTACTGCGCCTCTCCACCTACTTCAGTACAGTCAACTTCACAGAGACTCACAAAATACAGGTGCAGCTAGAAGAGGAGCTGCCGTGCACCCAAGAAAAATGCCACTTCATAGACATAAAGTAGTAAAGTATAGTGCTCTGGATCCACGTTTTGCACCTTCAGCATAGATCCAATGATGTGACATATTTGATATGGTATTCTGTTTACTGAGTTCCTTTAACCAAAAGTTCATTTTATGCAGTGAATGATATGTTTACATGCTGTATATCATGGTGGCAGTTCAAGCAGAAGAAATTATTAGAAGTTAATGTGAAAGTTCTAAAGGAAAGACTTGCATGGTCAGGTAAGACTTTAAGTTAGCATTACTACAGAGAATAATAACTAAGGAGTTTTGACAAACTGTAGTTGTACATATAAATATTTGAGACCATGCAATCCTTTTGTTTAGCAAGAGCCAGCGTCTGGCAGTTTTGAAAGTCCTCATCTTTCTTTAGGTCTAATCTTTCTTCCTTCTCGAGGAAGCATTCTCGAGGAAGGCTGAATTTCTGTGAGGAGCGAAAGCTGAGGACAGTTCCCTGGAGTCCGGACACCAAGGCCCCCGGGCCTCCACAGCTCATAAACAGATGTGTCCTTGTCCCCAGCCAAGCGCAGCCACTCAAGTGGCAAAGCAGGGGCCCAATAATTGTGAAGAATAGAAAGCTAAATATTGGCTTTATCTCCTCAGTAATAAAAGGGCCATGAAATTGATTTAATGCTGCAGCGCTTCTCTTGGGTGGCTTCTTACAGCGTGAGCACAAAACAATGAGCAGCAGCCATCTATTAATTAACCCACCTAATCCTGCAAAGTTAATCTCTCACCACAACTTTGCCCGCAACTAACTTCCAAGCCAGTGGGTCTATTGGGGGTGTCATGACAATGGCAGTGAGGGGAAGATAGATTCAGCACTTAGGAAAAAGGGAGCGAGAGAGAAAGAGGTGGAGAGTGCACTGTTGTGCACATCAACCATGAGGGACATTGTAAGTGGAAATTCAGGGGTGCATGGCCGTCATTAGCATAGCTTCAGAGTCGATTTGTGTTTTAGTGAAAAGAGGCGGAGATTAGCTCTTGGAGTCGTTTTCAGGTGTGCTGCGGCTGCAGTAGCGTAGGCGGGGTAGATTTAAGTTGCCTTTTTTGTTGTCTTTTGTGTGTCCTTTTTCTCCTTTCACCATGCTACCTCAGTCTGTTATTCTCTCCTGAGCTGTTAGATAGTCGGGGGAAAAGTGGCATTTCTTTTTCTTCTTCACCTGCCTACCAGTCGCAGCATGATGGCACCTCACACCCAACTCGCACATTCATGGTCATATTGTGTCGACAGAGTTGTGAATTACCTCCTTCTCGGGCGGCTGATGAAAAGCTATGTGTTTTTCTCTTTGGCTGCAGCTCATCTGACCCTGCCCTCTCACCTCCCCCCTATCCCTCCCTCTGTCTCATCAGTCTTTTGTGTGAGTCCCTCTTCGTGGAATAGCAGTACAAGGCTGGCTCGGAAAATAGGTCACCCGCTGGTGCTCCTCTCACCTCTACAGCATTCAAAAAAAATAATCCTCTGAGGTGTCTTGTGCCATTTTGTAATGTCTAAACCACAGTCTCCAGAATATAGCCAGAACACACAAAAAACACACATGCACACATATCAACTAAAGGAGGGGGGAAAAAATCAAGAAAAAATCCAATTGAGGGAATTTGGAGATCATTTCCTTGCTAGTGAGGAAAGCATTTCCTGTGGAGATAATTTTAGGAGGCTGATTAGGCATAGAAGGTGTTGAGCCCAGAGTGAGGAATCTCATCACCCATACTAATGACATGCCATTCCTGTGCTGAGAGCCCAAGCCCTGGGCATGGACTAGTCTCTGTCAGCCACCTCTAGCTACTGTGTTCATTAAGGCCAACAATGTAATTACAATTCACAGATACTGTGTTGGCTTAATTACAGTCTGATTATTAGGCTGATATTTGTTGGAATAATCAGACCCTTTAAAAGTGGATTTATATTTGCATGGAATTAAAGCCTTGATTTTATTAGTGTATCACAAACTGCCTGATTTCTGAGTGAGTGTATGCTGTAGATGTGCTTTAAAGTGGCGAGCTTAAAGAATCTCAGCGTCGGAGTATAAATGTTTACATCAGTAAAGTATTTACATGAGAATAAACAAACACAAAAGACTTCTTCAGTCTTCACATAAGCTCACAGATGGAAATCTCTGAGTGACAAATCATCCAAGAGATGCCTTCGTCTGATTGTGGGAAATGTTTTTCTCTGCTACATATCTTCCACCTGAATAGCCAGACAAAAAAAATCAAAAATCAAAATGTGGACTGCATTACAGTGGATTATTCTGATTCCATAGACACTCACTGTAATTGGGAGCACTCCCGAACAAAATGCAGGGTGGTCCCCAGAGGTAGGGCCATTATGCCCATGTCTATGCAGCTCAGAAGTGGCTATAATCTTTCATCCAAAGCATGTGACATAAACACCCCCAGAGCCAAATTCTTCCACTAATGTAATCAGAGATCTTACACGGGTTTGTGCTGTAGCTGAATACAGTCCTACACATTTACAGAAATGTACCTTTATATAGTTTGAAGTCATACATTTTTCATATATTCATTCTTACATGTGTCGTCATCAGCATATTTTTCTGTATGAGTCCAAAAATATAGTCTTTACAGTAAGAGCATGTGGATTATATTGCTAAACATGACATGTCGAATACATAGAAATCAAATGTTGTGTATACGAAACAATTTGGAGATTGTTTATTTGAGTTATTAGGTGATTTGTTTAAAATCTCAACCTTCTCACGTGCCAGGTTGGATTTGACAGAGCTGACCTATGTGTCTCTATTTTTTCTCAGCTCCTTTTATTCCGTGAGTTGCTCGTGGCTATCGTTTTGTTTCTGTGTGTGTGGATCGAGCAGGTCTGCGGGGTTTTGAATCTCACTCTGTGTTCTGTAGGAGACTGCTGACAGATGTCGACCTAACACGAGCCCCTGTCTGTGAAAGCTATAGTTTTATCCTGTAGCTCAGCACTGGTATCAACATTCTCCTGTAGCTTTGGGAGGTACTCATCTCTGTGCACGAAGTGATGTGCGTGTGTATATGTGTGTGTATATGTGCCTGCAGGCTTCCCAGCGACAGCATATGGACCGGTGGCGGCGGCGGCAGTAGCGGCAGCGCGTGGCTCAGGTAGGGGGGCCCGTGGAAGAGGCGGCTACTTGGCGTACCCACAGAGCACAGGGCCAGGTAAACGCTCTGTCCATGTTCTGTGTGGCTGCTGCTCTCTTCAACTTCTCCTGCTCTGCTTCTCCCCATAGACATAGTTCCCTCAGCCCCCAACACACTTGGCAACATTTAGAATTTAGGCTCACATACATATTTAATCCAAAATATCTACATACACATCCTTTCAGACATAGCCCTAGCCGCTCCAGATCCCTCTAAAACATGAACCGGCAGCTTTAATTCCAATTCTCTCATCTGGAAGATTTTTAAGGGCTGATGACAAAGCACGACAAATTTTAATATGAATTCCGCTCATGTATGATAACATAGCTCTGTTTACTTTTGAGACAGTAAAAGTCTTCCCAGGAGGAAATTTCTGAAGCAAAACCTTAATGAAGAGGCGATCCGCGGTCTAAAACATCTGTACTCGAAGCTCTCAGGGTTTTAGCATTAATAAGAAATGGTTACACATGCAAGAAAATCTGATCTTAAAGCAGCTTAGGGCAAATAAAAAAGTCTTTCCTTAATATCTTCTTCTCAGAGTATGTCTATAAATATTTTCAGATTCAAAAATTGAGAATATTGTAATCCATGAAGCTAGGTAATGAATTTCCAGTTTGTCTCAGTATTAAACTACCTGAATGGACATTTTCCTTTGCCTCGTCCAGATATTTGTCATTTAGGTTAAACTAAGTTGCGTAATGTTTGGTCTAATGGTGGATTTTCTCTTAAAAGAAATAAATGAGGAGAAAGCAGTGGAGTACAGTAATGGCAGTCATTTTTGCTCCCAGACACTTTTCTTACAACCTGATCATCAAAGCACCGTGAACCTCGGGTGCCTTTGTGATCACCGTTGTGTCGGTTCTTTACGAACGTCAGCTTATCCTGTGTTGCTCTATATCTGTAAATACAGACATTTAATAGGGAAATTGGAAAGATTAGTCGGTGCTTTAGCTGCCTGCTTGTAGAGATCAACTTTAAGTACACACGCACTCGAGGAAAGCGTTCTGACAGCACACACCCCATTCGCAAGCAGATGAATATCTGCCAAGAGATTTGTACCAAAAAAACAGGATGCAAGTTTCTTTCTGTCTTAAACAGCATTGATCAACTTGTCGGCTTCATTTAGACATCCTGTTTTTTCCCCCACCCTTACAACTGTAGATCATTCAATAGCTGTCAATAATAGCTCCCCTGACTGAACACACAGCCTCCAGGCAGTGAGGAAAAACTGTCTTTCCTAATCAGACATACTATTTGAAGCTTGTTGGAGCAAATGTGTTTTAATTGTAACTCAGATGTTGCCTGGTTTGTGCAGTGGCTTACAGATATAAAGTCAGGAGACAATTGGTGTTTAATGACATGTGCTGTGATGTGAAATGCACACTATTGCACATGAACACACTGACAGCTACAGTACGGGCGCACACTACCTGCACGCACGCACACACGAATGCAGACAAGCAAGCTCACGCTCTTCTTCTCATTTGAACTTAATTCAAATCAACAGAGGGAACACTGGAAGCCAATCAGATGCTCTTTCTCTCACATCAAGCTATTTGATTTTGTATTTTGAAAACAAAGAACTTAACCAACAATTGCAATGAACATCACTAAGAAGCAGGAATGTTGATTTGGGGTTAGCAGCAGCCAGGAAGCAAGAGACGTGATGGCAGCTATTATGTACAGTTTAATTCTGACAGCTGCAAATGGAAGGGAGACAAGTAAATGATTATGAACAGGGGCGGAGGGGGAGGGGTGTCAGAGTGAAAAACAGTGACATCATGGGCCTGTTTTAGAGTACTTAAACAGCCATGAGACAGTTTAAGGAGAACTCTTTAGAAAAATGGCAGAATGTGTTTGAAAAGCAGAAAATGGAACAACAATAATAACAGCAGCAAAATGTGGAATATGAGCATAATTTGACTGAGCTCATAAAATGTCAGCAGATCTAAAACAGCTGTATTCTGTTTTATTGTTGCCATTTAGCATCCGCTCTGTTCTCGGGAGAAAAACTTAACAAATGCCTCTTGACGATCCAACGAGAGCAGCTCTCCATCTCGTGGCTTTGAGTCGCAAATGATTGATTAATGATTTATTAGAAGTCCTCAAGATGACGCCATTAACACGCAGCGTGGAATAATACATGGAGTGCACTCCTCTGCGCAGACACAAACCAAACAGAGGACACAGGTTGTTTAGACTTGACCTTCCTCTCTGTTTGTGTCGTCTGGGAACTTTGCTGCATCTCCATCCCGTCGTAACGTTTAATTTGCAGCACGCTCGGCCCGGGGTGTCAGTCCAAGAATAGCAATGCTCTTGCTTTCATTTTTGCTAAATTCTCCACGTTTAGTGCAGATGTACATGTGGATTCCGTGTGCTTTGACTCCACCTACAGCTTCCATAGAGCACCACATATTATATATGTGCTTGTGGACTTTGACCCAGGAGGAGAGAAGAATCGGCGATGATATTTCACCTGAACCGGATGCCACAGGCTTTAAATAAAAGTAAAAATGCACACTTGATAATCACGAGATATAAGTGGAATGCTACAGGAAAGCTTTTTGTGTAGGTCGAGGCTTGTTTGGAGATTGGCAGCGATACACAAAGAGAGTGTTGTGAAAATGAGGAAGACATTTTCCATCAGTGACAGAGGGCACTTTCGCCTGACTCCCAGTGCTCAGCAGACAGAATGACAGCATGCTGACCTCTCTCTGTGCGACAGACCACTGCTGATGACAAGGTGTATTTTGGATGGCAGTGGCCTGCTTCCTGCAGGAAACCATAGACACAGCTAAGTGGGCCTGTGCCACTTTTTCTTTGATCTATTACCATGTGTTTTATTGCTTAATCTTATTTTTTTTTGCACTATATATTTTAACACTACTGCACTACCTTTCTTGCCTGTTTCCAGGCAATAAAAACTGCCAGTCAGCAGGGGGGGAAAAATAAAACACAGAGTTAACGGTTACTACTCAGACAGGCTAATAAAAAGCAAAAGCGGTGGTTGGTGTAATTCCAAATGGTTTTTTTTGCAAAAGGTTGGTGTTTGGTGTGCATTTGAAGAGGTGGTTTTTTTTGCTACTCTGATCCCCATCAGGTAGTATCTTGCACCTCTCAAGTGCAACAACGCTTGAGGGGTAGTCTTGATGTGTGTTTTTGGGGACGTTTGAGAAACTAGCTTCAGGCGAGAGGTAGATCAGAGAGATGTGGCTACTTGACAGAGTTTACCATTGCCTGGAGGTGGAAAGGTGCCAGCCCATACTTGGATTTTTAGGCTGGTATCAAGCTATGACTGGGTGCCAGTGGAGGTTTTAAAAGGCAGTTGTATTGTAGCAGTTGGAAAGGCTGAGCATCTGTATATTAAGGCTAACATTGAGGAAATTACTTATTTGCCTGTATTTTAAACACGTACACTTTAACCTCTGCTGTGTATGTGAAGAACAAACCAGTAAATAGAGAAAAAGAGCCATTGTTGCCACAGTTATTGGGACCGACAGGTAGTTTATTGGGGAACTGAATGGTAAAAATTAGACATACATGTCAACAACAACCTGACCATTGAAATGCACGCTGAGAACATCACTCTGAATATTATAAATGGATATCTAACAAATAAAACACGTGGAGAAAGTTAGTAATTTAGCCATTCTTTTTAAGGTCTTCTTTCCTCCTCATTGTGGTACTCTTTCTCCATTTTAAAGTAGACTTATGTGAAATCTCCTGTGCGCTGTCAGATGAAAACTGAGAAAATGCAACTGATGCAGATGGTTCTGACAGTCCAGGGAACTTCAAAGGTCCCAGTGTACTCTGGTTGAGTGTTTTCCTGAGTCCCTCTGAGCTTTCTGAGAAGCTCAAATGTCAGTCTCAGATCTCGGCTCTACCTGCAGTGTACACAAAGCACATCTAACTGCATTTACAGGTCTGGGTACTTGCTATGTACAGTATGTCTGACTTGACTCAGGTGCTCGAAACTGAAATAGAGTGGCTGTGGCCAGCCCTATGAATAAATTGTGCTGCAGTATAAATTGCAGAGGTGGCCCTGCCAGTTTTATTGGGATTTAGGATAGTCGTCACATCATTTAAAACCCATTCCTCCCCTCAGTTAGCTGCTCCTCTTCTTTGTTCTGATCTCACGTTTTCTCATCTCACTTCTCCTTCCACCTCTTTTATTTCCCAGCGATTAAAAGAAAGGAAAAGTGACAGTCATTTGCAAGTTAAGATTATTATCAATTTCCTCCCAACAAGCTCTGTGATCTTCTGCAGTGCCTGAGAGGAGAGTAGGACTGGCTATGTGCACGAGGCTTAATCAGTCTGGCTCTTAGTGAGCATGGGTCCATTTGTCCCAGATGCTAATCTGCAGAGCTCAGCTCTGAGGCCAGAAGCACTTTACATGTATTTGCTGCAAAATAACATGAGCAGGCATGCCAAGCCCATCCTGCTCGGGTTTTTGTCTAAGGCCCAGGGAAAGATTTGACACATCGGGGAGGGCAAAGCGTCCCTTTGCACCTCCACCACAAAGCGGTGGTTCACAGCTGTGGGGAGCAGATGCTCTGAGGTTACAGGCACAGGCCTTCGGGGACATCACCGCTCTGCCCTCCAGGGGCTGCATACATAACACACTCTTCAAAGAAAACTTAATGCTAGGAAGGTATTTTGCTGTCAGTTCTGTGACTTCAGCTTAGAAATATAGTATGTGTTCGATACGATAGTGATACGATGTGGTTATTGCAGAACACTGCAGAATGCTTACTTTGCAAAAAGAAGCGCATAGTTTTCTCCACACTGTGTGGCTACATACTGTAGTGGTTTACATGTTCATGTGCAAATGAAAGGTTGCTGGTTTACTTCCAATCAGAGACAAAACTCCCCTTAGAGTTGTGTTGGTAAGGGCATCCGGAGTAAAACTGCAAACTCAGACATGCGACCCTGCTGTGATGGTCCTTTGTGAACGAGGGAGCAGACAAAAGTAGCATCTGCAGTCTTTTCCACCCTAACAATAACACGTGAAATAAATGGATGTGAGATTTAGTAACCCATTAACGTACAATCTCTGAGTAAGCATTGCTCTAAGAGTCGGTTCCTCTTTGATTTATTCATATATTCTTCCCTCTGTGTCTAAATGACCATTAGACGTAGCCAGCATCGCGCTCAGATTTCACTCACAGAGAGTCTTAGATTTCTTCAGACCACTTAAGCCTGACCAGACATGTTTGAAAAAAATGTGTTTAGCCAAAAGGCCAGCGCTGTCAGCTCTGGGGCTGCTCACGATGGGATAATCTGCGCCGACTGTCGATAACCGAGCGCCCTTTCTCAGTCCCAACCAGACCCGATCCCTCACAGGTTAAAATCTGCATTAAAATCATTTAGCATGGCCTGTCTGGGCTTTGCTGCTGCAAATTATTGCAAGTGGATTTCTTTCTCTGTTGCACGTTGTTTTGCCCGTGATTCTGCGCTCACACTTTCTCTTGGCGCTTGGCACTTTCCACAAGTCGTTCCCCAAGGTAAATCCATATCTCTGTTGAGTTTGCCCGTTACGGGAACGAGTGGCAAGAAAAGGCAAGAGCAGGCATAAAATGAAAAGTAAAGAAAACAGAGGCCTCAGTATGGGTGAGTAAATGCAAGAAGAAATCATCTGTTAAAATTCATTAGCCAAGCTTCTCTGAACACAAAATGACAAGACATTAAATATGTATTATTTATGAAATGTCTGTGCTCTCTGAAAAGGGTGTCTAGTGCTGTTAATTACTCAGCCATTCATTCAGAAAAGATTATTTCAAATGGAAAGTGAAAGCAAGGCTAGACAGCAAAAGAGCTGTTAGTTTCTTTCACGCTATTTTTAAATGACATTGGTGAAAATGGAAAAGCTAATTATGGTAGCTCTAAAATTCAAAGCTAATTTGAGAAGCAGCATGTCAGGTTTATTGACATCTTCTGCAGAGTGATGTGGTTTGATGGCCACCGAGGAATCTTGCTGGCGCCGCAAGGGAAAGGGAGGAGTGGCTGCATGAAAATTTCTATTTGCAGAACTTGGTGATAGATTTTTATATTCCCCGATGCCTGGTATTTGTTGACTGCGTAAATAACAGATATGTTCATGTATATTCAAAGCTTCTTGCACATGAAAAGTCAATATTTTGGTGACGATCAGAATTCCAAACAGAGGCCTTTTAGCGAACCCTTGCACATTAGATGATGTGGACAAAGTGTTTTCCTCTGGTTTTAAAATGAGAATGATCCCAAACTCGACAAAGACTCCTGGTAAACCTTTTCACATCCTGAAGACCCACGAGGCCATATTTTATCATCAGTCTGATTATGGGGTTCTTTTATTTTCCAACTTGTGGGAAAAAAAAGAAGACTACTTTCAAGGTTTGTGATTCCTCCTTAAAGGCAGTCACCTGGCAAAGTGGGACTGAGAACAGGGCATTTATCCACTTAAAGAGAGCCACCCCAATGATGTCAGTAACAGATGACTGCAAGACACTCCCCTCTCTATCGCCTCACAGCCGGTTTTGGTCACTGAGGGCAGAAGGGAAGGAGGGTGGGGGCAGGGGAGATAATTATCAGTATAAATGAAGCCCTGCGAACGATTCGCACTGCTGGGTCCCCTGATATAGTCTCCAAGGCAACCTCAACACGCTCATTTGTTTTGTAGATGAGTAATTACATCCAATTAGTGGCCAGTGGAAAAAAGGAGTCCAAGAAAGGCCCATTGTTCTGGATAGATTGTGTGAATATTAATAGTGGGACGGTCTGAGGCACAGCGATATGATCGGTGATACTCATGCAGCTGTGGGCACACTCTGCCCATTCTCGTCCTGCATAACAGATCAGATAGCCACTGATGAAAATATATGGCTTTGCGAGTGTGGGCCTGCATGTTTGTGTCTCTGTTGTGCTCCTGTGCCAAACAAAGCCAGTTTCCTACCTGAGCCTCCCTCACCAACAGCGAGCTTTAAATGTTTCAGATTTTATTTGCCAGTATTTGCAGTGCCTTATTCCCTTATTTTTCTCTAACCGAGCCCTGCCCAGTTTGTGGTAATTGATACTTTTAAAGGCTAAATTGCATAAGATTGGTGTTTATTGTCCTTGGCATGTGTTTGGGTTTTTTCTTCTTCTTTTTTTAATGAATGATAAACTGTATGGATCTGCATCTGATCCTCAACCCAGTTGATTGTTGTATGTTTTTTGGCCTGTTGTGTTGCAGTTTTCCATTTATTGTTGTCGTGAGCTTCTTTGAGTATCATCCAACATCATTTTAAGACCTCTGGCTGCAACTGGTGGTTGCAGTTGTCACGTTTGAACAAATTTTCTTCCCAGTGAGCAAAAAAAGTCTTCTGTTCACATAAAACTTTAGTTTTCTGGGTAAGCAGGAAAGTTGTTTAGAAAGACACAAAGGGTCTCACTGGGTTGGAACCTCACCTTAAATTAAAGGCTTCTCGTTATTTTTCATGTCAACCCTGACCACAGGTTTAAAGATGCACCCACTTCAGCTGATTGCTTTTAACACTATTTTTGCTTCAGTAGCCCTAATACCGTAGTTTAATGTCAGTTTTGTCTAAACAATAATAACAGTAATTATCAACCTAAATCCAGCAAATCACCTACATCTACTCGAGAGTGTGCATGTCATCTACACCTTCCTAATGCTGCTACTTCACAAGATCACACTGATTACAATATGGTTCATTTTCAGCTGCCTTTATTGTCGGTTTTATATCGTATGAAAGTGACTTTTTTTTATTGTACACTCACAAGGCGAGTTTGCACCATTTTAAACTGGTGATATATTTGGAATGGATTCCTTATGAATCCCTAATAACGTGGTTTGTGCTATTGTCAATGTTTTTTCCCCATTATAATTATTCCATTGATCCAGCTTTTCCTCATTAGCAAGGCCAATCAATTTTCAGTGACATTTTTCTAAGTGAAGTAAATGGAATGATTGCTTCTTGAGCTTTGTTCAATGTGTCAGGCATTATGTGACGTACGTGGGAAGCCTGCCCTATTTGGAGCCTATAATTTGATGAGTGGGCAGACAGCCCACAAGTGGTGAGATCAGAGTGCTAAAAAGCATTGGCGGGGAGAAACATGGCTGGTGCTTACTTTCCATTTGGCAGAAGTGGACTGTCTCACTCTGAATGGGTAGAGGTGAAGTGGCTTTGAATGGCTATTCGCTCCAGGACCCAAATAAAAAAACAAACACACAGCAGGGGAAACCCAGCATGGAAAAGCCGGTGTCACCAATCTCAGTCCCTCCTGAGTAGATTAACTCTCTTATCAAAGAGGTGTGAGAAGGAGCAGTTTCTTTTAATTGCACTCTTTATATGAGCAGCTTGCCACAGATTAAGAGAACAAGCAATAAATGTCAGCACGACTTATTGCTGAATGACATTTTCTAAACTGTTGATAATCCACCATCTGTGTCAAAGAAAGAATTCGAAGAGGCCAATCTAAGACGTGCTCAGAGTACTTAGTACACTTGAGAATTCTTATCATCAATAAACATGAACGTGTCTGTATCTCATTCACATAAAAAGCTTATCAGTTTTTATTGGTCCAGAAAAAACGAGGGGTTTAAATTAATTATCGATCAGTGCGCTCTGTGTTTCTTTTCATTTAAATGACAAAAGCTTCCTCCAGGTACGTCAAGTAAGAACTGTCGGTTTGAAATGAGAAATGTATTGACCTGCTTTGACCTGATTCTTAGATTTTTTTAAATTTTTTTTTTAGTTCACTCATTAATGCTTGCAAACAAACACTGGGACAGGTCAATTATGCAAAGCTGTGGCCTTACTGTGTATTTTGTATTTATTGCTTTTGGTCCATTTCAATTAAGTTAATGAGCAGTTTTTAATTATATCCTTTCATGGAATTATTTTATACGTCCATTATTTTCAAGTTAGTGTATATACAATATAGCTGAACATAGCAAACACGGACCATATGCCAGGGGGTCTGGCCACATGGCAGGAGCTGCTGGGGAGGGAGGGCAGGGAGGGCCAACTAAAGCAGACAAAATATAAGGATGTGACCTTAAAATGGTGTAAAGCACCATCGAGCTATGCTTATCAATCTGGACACTTTGACTATGACAATGAACAAGTTGATTTCCACAATGATGGAGTCCCCTCCCCTCCCCCTCCCCACCCTATACTGTATCTCCCAGGCCTCCCCGATTATGGGTTTTACTCTGCGCCCAGTGACCAGAGGGGGGGGGCCCTGCTCCTTTGCTGACTATGGCTCCCTGGGGCCCCAAGCGGCTCAGATGCTGCACAGTGAGCATGCCACCTCCGCCTGCAACTCCCCCCTACAGCACCTACACAGCCCGGATCAATTTAAGAACCCAGGTTTGTATCTGAGCATCTATCTCATCCACATTTTGGACTTTTCAGTTTGATTCATGACATTTTTCCATGCAGATGATCTAGTCTTTTTTATACACATATACATATTTTCTCTTACTTTTGTTGAGGAAAAAAAATCCCTTTGAAAAATGATGATTAAAAAATGTCTTGCTGACAAAGTAGTATTGCATGTTCTTCCTCCTTTTTTTTTCTCCAGTTTTTAATGTAGATCTTTTGTTCCTTTGTGAAGTTATGTTCCAGCCCCTGCTTGCACATAAGGGGGTCGACATATACAGAATGTAATCCTTCATTTGCATGTGAACCAAATAACTACTGATGATGTCTGAGAGTACACTGGCCACTCTGACAGAGCTCAGGTTTATGTTAATTTGGAACAGCAAAGGAGAGAGCAAGTGTGGGAGTGAGTGCCATTTTTTTTCAGTCGAGCCCTTTAGGAATTCTTAGTGTAAGAGTGATTGCCGTATTATTAGTGTGTGAAATTGGTAGAAATGCTGTACAGTGTTGAACACTTAATAGACAACTTTTTTTTGCACAATACAGCCATTACTCCGCAACACAAGCACATTTTCTGTGCTTTTTTTCTGATCTTCTCTCTTATGTAATCATAGCTGTTAAAAAGCAAGGGATGAGACTAAGTCAAATGGAGTTCATGTTGCGATTTCAGTAACTGTGAGCTTTATGCAGATAAATTAAATAGAATTTCAACCTGATATTTTTTGTTTGAGAGCAGACAGGAATTTTTAATATATGCTGACTTTTAAAATAAAAGTGTTTGTGTCAAATGTGTGTCATGGTGATGGCGGTCTTTTGACTGTGTTTTTACAGACAGTGTTTCTTTCATTAAATTCCTGCTTAGTGGAATATCGTCATGAGATCATGGGAACCCAGTGTATAATCATCCAATCAACCACCACTCTGGCTGTCTTTCCACCCAACAGTATAACTGTTTTTTTTTTTAAAAAAAAAAAAAAAAAAAAAAAGACAAGTATACATATAGAAAGCAAAGCGATTTGTCCTGTCAGTCTTTTTGGGCTGAGGGCATGAGTGCGGGCAAGATTTTTCCCCCTAATGGTTAAAGTGTTGGCCAGCTGCCCCCGGCAGATGTTGGCATTTACTACAGGCTGTCTGTGTAACCTTTAGTACAGCTAGCAGACAAAAAAATGCACAAGACGAGCCTTTTAAAGACAACAAATTACAGAGGTGTAACTTTGTGGAGTTGTAAAGGAATTGTTGGAGGCTTTTGTGATAATGCTTGTACACATGAGGCAGCAACATCAGCATTAACTGTTTGAGAAAACACTTTTCTTCTTATAGATTTGCTAAGCAGCGTGGACTGTTTGATGGGATAAACATCTATATAGCAGAGGGAAAGAGCTGATTTCTTCCCATCGCTGCAAGTACACATCAATCGCCCTTGTCTGTCGATTGTGAGGCTAAGTGACGTGCTGATTTATAGTATTTGATAGGCAATTTGGAGCAGTTAAGTAAAGAGTAAAGAGGTGTTTTGGTCAAAAGTCATGTTGCCTCAGCTCTTTAGCAGCACCTAATGAATATGTCTCTGCTGGACGCATGGCCCCTGAAATATTCGTTGAGTTGTTGAAGCTGAAGCTTGTCTCACCTGAGAGGGCACGTTCAAATCCTGAGTGAGTCAGTGTAGCTTAATTGCGTCGTAGCACATGGGCGTTGTTTGTGGAATAGCCAACCTTGAGCCTATGTGAAATTCAGAGACATTTAATTGTGGGTGTTTTGAAGGAGATAAAATTAAATCAGAATGTTTGACAAAAATGTAATTGACTTATAAATTACACAAGTATACAAAAACATCTGGAGATGGCAACTCCCACCAAGTGCAAGGGCTATCATCGTTGCAGGACGTAAAAAAAAAAAAGATATTAAAAAAATAATAAAAATCTCTCTCCATGCTTTTTCATGAGATATATTATTCAATATGGTTTCTTGAAATTTTATTTCAAGGTCAACTTTGACCTTGGTGCTAACAATGAAGGTCAAGGTCAAATGCTTAGCCAACCTAGGTACTCATGCCCTCTGAGGCCTAGTATACTGTTCTAAAATTTGAAGACAATCCATAAAAAAATTGTGGGTAATATAAAGGGTTTAAAAAAAAAAAGGAAAAAAAAGTTTACATTTAGTGTGACCTTAACCTTAAACCAATTTTCATTAAAATTGAACCAGCTTGAGCTGTTATTGGTATCTACCGTCCCACAACATTTGAAAATGATATCTTGAAAACTTTGGACGCTAGATTGCTAACGAGCAGACAGACAAACGAACAGAACCGATTAAAAGCTTCCTCCCTTCAAAGGGCAGAAAATTAGATTTAAAGATATGAATTCTTTAAATAACTGATCGTATCTGTTACAAACACAAGATTGATCATTTTCTCTCCAATCTTTTTTTTTTTTTTGTCTTTATGAAAAAAGGATGTATATTCCAGATAATAACAGAAAAATGCGTTACAGTGGAGTCTGGCGTTCTTTTGGCTAAATGCACAAACCACTGCAGCCTCTACATCAAAAAATTACTTTCACTGAGAGAGGGGTGAGCTGCACTCCAATAAAAATCACCAGTTATAGGAAATGAGGATTGCCATTTCAACTGGAAAAAAAAATCCTTAATTATATAATAAGCCAGCCTACTGGGGGCTGTGTGGGCAAGATAAGCGCACTAGCAACTCTCCGTTTAAAGTCCTTACAGTTACAGCAGTGTCAACTCCACTAGATATATGTTTAGTGAGATGGCTTCATTTTCCTAGAGTGCCACACATAAATATCTGAAGCATGCTTTGAGGTGCTTCCAGTGAACCTAACCTGTCTGTTGCGGCTTTGATAGATGGAGCGGTGATACGTTAAACAAGGTGACAATGATAGTTAGTTTACCGTGTGTGTGTGTGTGTGTGCGTGTCTCCATCAGCGCGTTGGAGCCACAGCAGTCACACTGTGTCTTTTTCCATGCTCTACAAAGACCTCCTCTCAGGCATCACAGGGTTCATGAGCTAATATATATATACAAGATGGAGCATTTTCTGTGGTCGGAGGATTTTTCTTTTTAATGCAGTTGCACAGTTTTTTTTCACAGTTTGTCTGTGAATAAGGGTGAGATGGAGGGTTAGCTGCGAAGCTGACAGCAAAGGAGATTGCTGTTAAGAGATCACTGCATTTTTCTTTCTCCCCGGCTGTTTTTCCTTGTATTGCTAGTGTTATTGGCCTTTAGCAGGCATATGGATTTTCAAAAGGCATTTTATTATACTGAGTTGCTCTTACTCACAGGGCAAAAGGTGGTAAGTCATGTACAGTATTTCTTTTTTATCCCCCACCCTACAAGTTTGGACCTGCCGACGAACTCGGGTCAGGCTTTTATATTTCCTCAGTTTCCCTCCTTCTCTTGCCTGACATACCCATTTTATTTTATGCTGGAAGTTACTCTTGCAGACTAAAAAGCTGAAAAGTGCTAAATATTATATGATTTTGTTTTGTTTTGGTTTTTTGGGGGGGGGGGATATACCTAGTAGATCATATAAGAAAATAGAAGGTAGTATTTCAAATTCTGGGGCTCAGAATGCTCACCAAAAATTTCAGATCCTCATAATCCTTTGTTCCTCTACTTATGCTACAGCCGATGTCGCTGTACAAGTACTCCTTCACATTATGCATGTCAACATTTACACTGCAACCTTACTAGTTTATTAGCATGATGGAAGTATTTTTAGCAACGTGCCTGTTTTGTGTTGTGCATGACTATACAAAGTGAATGTTATTCCCGTGCATAATACACGCAGCATGTAGATTATATTTAGAATCTCATACTGGATTCACCCCTAATTTTGCTTGTTTGGTATGAAATTAAGCCAAAATCCTGCACCATTTTTCAGTCGATTACAATTTAAATTGAACGCGCAGCATCAAATACAGTAACCTGTAATATGAGCAAGCCCTTCAAGACAAATGTATGAATCCAGTAATGCGTTCTTTTGATTTCAATTTGCCCATTGAGTCACAAGAGTAAGGATATACTGATCTTTGTTGGGGGTTTCTGAGCTGCTCCGCTCCTCGCTGTGTTTGTATGCAGGTGCCAACCCGTCAAGGCCCGGAGGTTTCCCCGGCGCTAATAGTCCAGGGCCTGTGGCTGACCTATATGGACCTAGCAGCCAGGATTCAGCTGTGGGCAACTACATCAGTGCTGCTAGCCCTCAGCCTGGCTCTGGCTTTGGCCCCAGCATCACAGTAAGTACTAAAATTCCGACTGCACCTCCTGCTTCTTCTTCTGCACTAAAATTAGACGTTAAAAAAAATGCAAATGGGCTTCAATTGCAACATTCTGTAAAGCAGCTCAGTGTTTGCATAAAAAGTAGCATTTATTCTTTTACTGAATTGACTAAAAATAATCACTGCTGGCGTCTTAAAAAATATCCAGGGAAGCATTTTTGCTGCTGTCAGGTTCAGGGCTCCCATAATAATGTAGTACATCAGTGTTAAACCCCATCGCAGCTCTGTCAGTTATCTGTGTCAAAAGCAAATGTTTTTCCCCTCTAGCTGTTGCACAAATCACCTCACTTCAGATCCTGCATCACCTGCCCAGAACAAATTTCTTTTATTTTTAGAACCCCATCTGTCCCAGAGCTGGAGTTCACTCCATTGCTAGGACGATGCTCCCACACAGGTTTTTGTGTCTCCCAGTGCCCTTGTCCAGTTAGGCTTGCTCAGCCACATGCTGTTGCACTTTTCTCTCTGATCGGTTAGCAGCTGGTCGCCAAGTCAGTGCGTAAGTGTTAGGACTACAAAGGAAGAAGAGGTGACGGTAATAAAGAGAATATTGTGAGGGATTTCCCCATCAGAGTGCTAATAATCCCACCTTCCTTTGAAGGTGAAGAAAAAGACATTAAAATTGTGCTCTCAAACTCCGTGTTCTCTGTGAACCGATCTATTATCATAAGTGTTGGAGAGATCATCTTAAAGCCAGTAGGAACATCTTTACTTCTAAAAGGAACTCTAAGAAGAAAGTTTAGCCATTCAGATTCATTCCTCTTATTTCCCATGTTTTCCCAACATTGCAGCAGTTTGAGTCTATGCAGGGTGGAAACCTAGCAAGAGCTAGTTTACTAAAGACATATGTAATGGCTTAACAAGGATTATTTCTACATTCAAATAAATGAGACTTAGCAGTCAGTTCCCATCATAAACTACTCCCTCTCTGTTTTTTAGCATTCCTAAGACAGTTTTCTGAGAGCAGCCAAAGACTGAATGAGCCAAAGTTAAATCTGATGTACTTAGCTTATTTACTGTCAATAAAGGAAAAGGCTCAAACGCCACGAAAGAAGACCCAATCAGCACTTTGTTTACTCGTACGTTAGTCTACCTTCGACCTCGCCGAGTAATTAAATTTTTTTACCGTGTGAATTTTCTGGCCCTAGCAAAGTGCAGCAGGATTTCAGTTCACATCGGAGCATGTTTGTGCTGCTTTACATGACTGAACTGAGTGACACAGTGTAAACTATAAAAATAACACCTGCTTTCTGGAACAAGCTCATTAATGCATGGCTTAACTGAGATGGAATAACGACAAGCCCATTAGTACAGCGAGCGAGCGCCGAAAAGACTACAGGGTGAAGACGCTCATTCCAAACTTTATAGTCCACATCATTAACTTGAATTTCATGCTACAGTAAACAGATATTTATCTATTTATTTATTTAGGTGATCCTCTGGTTGTGGTATTTTGTGGTGCTTTTTTCTTTTTTTAAAATCTAAGCCTTTGTGGCAAACTGTGGCTTATGCTGCATTCTGAAATCACACATGTTCTGAGAAGTACCACAGGAGATTTATCACGTTGTGCGCTTGAATCAGTTGAACTAAGTGCGGCGGTTTAGCGAAGATGTCGTGAATGTGACGCTTGCACTATACGGCTGTAATGCCTTGTTGCTATTGGATAGTGTCACAAATGTACAAAACAGGTAAAAGAGCTCGTTTAGATGTTTGCAGCCGTGCGTAATTGATTTATGATATCCACGCAAAGCAGAGCTTAAGAGAAAAAAAACCCCCAACATTTTAAAGCCTTTTTCCTCCCTGAGCAAAGCCCCTATTATTAATTGTTTTAGGTCCACTAGCTATCTGCTTTAATCTGCTGGTCTCAGTGTAGGAAGCAAAATATTTGCTATGAAACACCACGCTGGCTCATTTTCAAGGCAGATTTACCAGCAGATAGTTCACAGATGGAAATGAGGCCATTTGTTACAATTATTTTCCATTTGTTGCAACAGTTTGTAGCCATAGTTTATTACTGAGTTACAGAATAGAACAAGTCTTTTAACCCCCCCACCACAAAAATACAAAAAATTCGGAAGAGATGAGATTAATATTGAAGCAGCAGAGTGCAGCTGATTTATGAAAGAGGTGGGTGAAGAATATGCGGTGTATTTTACCAACATTATTCAAGCCGGGCCTTCTGATTCCCTTACAGAGAGTCAGTTTTTTCCCATAATACTACTAGACTAAATCACCACTTCAGAATCACAGCGAATCAATAAAGGAGAGGTGATGCAGCAGGCCTCTGACTTCCTGCTCCAGCCGAGATGATCTCTCTATTCAGAACATTAAAATAGGAAATGATTCAGAACTAAAATTCGCTTCATAATTCACTTCTTTACCGAGGACGCTGTTGAACCAAGCGCATATAAGATCGTCATATCTCAGGAGCTCACGGATGACTTCAGATTCACCGATTTGTCCTTCTGTCTCACGCTCCACTGATTTTATTAATCCCTTTAGCCAGTACGAAAACAGCTACTGCGAAGAAGCTTTAATGAACTTAACTGTTTTTTTATGCAAGACAATTAGAGCGCAATTAGCTGATTGAGGTGATAAAGACAAGCAAGCGCTGCTGAAAGTGCTTCTCTCCTTTTCACTGTTGTGTTTGAATCCAATCATTTTTTACAGACCTGTCAGTAGGAAAGCTCACAGTGTCCTGATAAGTGAGCCTCAGTAATAAAAGCCATTCAATAGTCAGAAGCGCACTGATCTTACTGAAGGCTGTTTATGATCCTATTCTCGGCATTCTTTCAGATGAAATCACTTGTGTATGTTAGCATGAATGAGGATTGTGTGTATTATTACATATTTTGTATTTAGATCCTGTAATCTGAGTGCTGCATTGTTATAAGAGCTTGCATTATTAAATGCAGTATGAATCATTTACTGTACAGAGCATATCTAACTGTTTTTAATATCGTTTAGCATTACGTGGCTTTTTCTTCCTGTTGTAATGTTGCAATTATTCTTTTTGCAAGAGTGTGAAAAGAGTTGATTTGATATTTCAGTATTCTCCTGCTCTGCTACTCAACATGATCACAACATTCACATTCATGCTAGCTGTGAAAAAAAAAAGAAGTTGATATGATACTCACTTTTCTCTCTTTGAAATGCATACTGACAAAAGCACTAACTGTACACTTTTAGGGCCCGTTGATTGCGACAGCTTTTACAAATGGATACCATTGAACAGGTGGCCGGTTGCCATCTCATCAGAGGTATTGCATTTTATTTACTGTGCATTTCTATCAGTATCTATCTGTACTATGTGTTCATCGCATTAATCGTTGTTCCTTCACCTCTCTTTGGGGAAACACAGAGCTGGTAGTAACGTGTGAGTGTGGCGAGGTGGTTTGTTTGAGGTCTTTCTCCAAAAACTAATAAATACAACTGATAAAAAGGACAGAAGATTAGCAGACATTACGAGAATTTTAATCATTTTGTGATTGTTTATGAAGGAAAGCTTCATATATCGGTTACCCGCACACATACTACCGGTTCTTCAGTTTTTCTTTCCTCCTTCTTTTCGACATTTTGAAATGTTTCCATCCTAAAATAGTCACATGTCTGTGTAGAAAAATCATATGTCTTGCTATTCAACCAGAGGGGATGTCACAGTTTAAAGTGTTTTTGACCTAAGCTCTGGCTGTCCAAGGACAGGACTCTCATTACAATTCTTTCACAACTTTTTAAATCGAAACTGCAAAATCTTTCACTAACAAGCAGCCGAGGTGTAGGAAGAATCTTTGAGGAAGGGAATTGCTTATTACTACATGACCTTCTTTTTGCTAACACTGTCCCTCATATGTACAACCACAATGTCATATATAAAACCTTGTCTGCCCTACAGATACTTGTAGATGTTTGATGTGCATAAAATGTATTTTTGTATACGTTTTTAAACTTATTACAAGAGTCCACAGCACGATATACCACACCTGCCACTTTATTAGGTACGTCAACGAGGATAACGAACATGGGTATGTTGTGGTCAAAGGGATAGGTCAGATCAGTAACAGTAGGCTAGGCTGTAGCATTTAAACAGTGCTCAGTCGGTACCAATAGGCCCAAAGTTGGCAAAAAATATCACCGTCACACCACAACCAGTAGCCTGAAATGTTGATACAAGGCAGAATAGAGCAATGCTTTCATGTAGTTTCCACCACATTCTGGCTCTACCATCAGAATGAATTTTTTTTTCCCCAGTTTTTTCCCACTTTTGAGGTTGGTGACCCCGTGCAAACTGTAGCCTCAGTTTCCTGTTCTTATCTGACAGGAGTGGCAGGCAATGTGGTCTTCTGCTGCTGTCGGTTTAATTCCATCTAACCAATCAGCTACTGGCATGTGATTGGCTGATTAGATATTGGTATGAGCAGATATATCTAATAAAGTGGCAGGTCAGTATATATGCACAAATGCTAAATTAATAAGCCGTTTAAGTATATAGTGTGGTATTTGTGACAACCTAGACTTTTTGTTATTGGACAGGCTGTTTTTACAGTAATTGGTGCTTCTGTTATGCTTGCAGGAAATTTTGACCTGTAGCAGTTTCTTAGAATCATATCCCAGTTATTCATGCTTCAGCAAGCCTGCAAAATACGTCACAGCGAGTATTATTTATGTTCGAGACTTACTCTAATTAAATGTATGCTTTCTAATGCTGTTGTTCCTTTTTTTCCTTCTTTTTTTTGTTGTTGTGTTTTTTCCTTTATCACCCAGCAGAGTATATCTGGTGGCCCAGGAAAGACAGGACGAAGTTTCTAATTGGCTTTGTGTGCAGGTGATGCTAATCCAACTTCAAGCACTACAGCGTCACCCCGGCAAAACGAACGAAAGTCGGAACCATATGAAGAAGAAAAGAAAATGTTTATCATCTCAGAAAAATAACAACTGCTGTACTATAATCCAAACCTCCTATAACTTTACAACCTGGTTTGGTATGATGTTTCACGTCGAGTTCATTCACCTACTTTCTTCCTCTGTTAGCTTTTCTTTTGATTAGCTTTGAGAGAGTCGTTTTAGTTGAACCTTTAATTTTGTGTCGTTTTTATTTTATCTTCTGGTATTGTTGTGTAAATCTTTTTTTTTTTTTTTTTTTGCTTTTTTTCATTTGAAGTACGGCGGTCATAGCCAAGAATATCTTCAAAGTCACGTCTTCATCTTTGTACCGGTGAGTCTAAAAGGAAAAAAGCTCGGGATGTTTCATTCAGTCTTTCTGCAAAAAAAAAGAAAAGAAAGAAAACACAAGAAAAAAAAAGCTCAGTGCGGAAAGACTCGGAGAAGAAAAAAAAAACATTTTAAGGAAATTTTAAAGAAGGTATCTAAGTAATAAATCTTAGTAGCTGTTTTATTTCTTGTGATGTCTCATTGTTAACCATAATTACCTATTTTTGGGCAATACAAAGAGGACTCCAATATTTTTATGGTCCTTTTTTATAAGTGTTGTTTTTGTTGTTTAGAAATATATATATATGCTATAACAAATTTCATATAACTACATTGTGAATTCAAACTTGAGAAAAAGAAATGTAGCTGTACATATTATTCCAGTCACTGCATATAACCAACTCAGTGAGAGAATAGCATATTTTTGTGATGGTGTGTCAAAAGAACATGTTATAGCGTGTGAATAGAAGACAAAGCTGTAAACAGTTATTATTCTACTTTTTTTTTTTTCTGCTGGAAGACGGTATAACAACCCCACACGGAAACAAACACACGAACACACACACGCCTAGCGCACACACACTTGCTCTGTAAATACTGAAGCTGAATAATTTTACAAGTGTCATACCAGCAAAATTTACAAGCGGTGAGTCAACACAGTTTTGGAGAAATAATAATAATAATAATCATTTTAAAAAATAAAGAGCCTGATTGGTATCTTTTTGTCTAACTGTTACAGTATCAGTATCATTTCAAAGAGAAAGTTTAAAAGAAAAAAAAGATGATTAAATCCAAAGCACACTGTACTTAGATGTGAAGATTAGAACTTGAAGCAGGCTCTGCGCATCCTGACACTTTTCTACTCTTGAGAGGAACTTGTTAGCTGCAATGTTGATGTTTGTTTCATCCTGCACGTTCCCGATTAGTTCTTTTTCTTTCCTTTGGAACACAACACCTGGGCTCTGTGCTCGAGTCTTTATGTAACGCTCGTTGTCCGACTCAGATCTTTTTCTTTCTTTTTTTTTTTTTGAGTGAATTAGGAAAGTAAACGTTTTGATACCATACCTCAGCCTTCCTGAGTTCTCTTATGGAATCATTGGCAGGTTTTTTAATTTATTCTAGTGGCAAAACAAATGAAAACACTGAAAGGTAATTAAGCAAGTAATCATTGCACTGTGAGTTGTAAAGTACAGGCCATTTTTTTCTATTTGCACATGTATATGTTGGCTTTTTTTAAAAAAAGAAAAAGGAAACTGCCCTGTGCTTTGGGATAGCATGAAGGATTTCGGAGCTGGCGTGTTCTCGACTAGACAAAACACTTGAGCGTTTTGAGGCGAGTTCACAGCGTGGGAAGAAGTAACTGGTTATGTTGCTGTGTACATTTGGATTTCTTTATAGAGTAGACCCATGTCTCATCTGACAATATTTAATACGGGGTCAAAAGATGACACTGAATAATTCACTATCTACCACTGCACCGGGTTTTCCACAGTACGTGTGGTCGATGGTTTTACTCGTGATGATGATTTATTAATAATAATCATAATAATAATAATAGGCTCCAGTATGCGTTCAAGTTTTGAAATCCGATGCCGCCGCAGATGCGTTTGCTGTTTTCCTTTTACCCGCGTCTCGTCTCATTTCTTTTCCTTTTAAAACAACCAGGTAAAGAACTATGCTGGATTACTTTTAAAGTAAACGATATGGAGGTGTGATCGAGTAATAATTTAAACAGTCAAGAGAAGAAGAAGAAAAAAAAACAACTTGTAATGTTCAAATGTAAAAGAAAATAAGAAACACAAAACTATAAAAAAAAGATGCTTCTTTGCTGATTTCAAGTTTAATCAGAGTTTTATTGATACTTTGTGGTTTATATATTAATAATTGTAATATACTATTAAAATGTACTGTGCATCCATTACTTTCTCTCTTTCCATTCCCCATCCTCAGAGATCCTACGATATTTTGTTGCTCATTCATGTACTTCATTAGTGTGTAAAGAAATCACAGTTAACTTGTAAACAGAGTGCTGTCTTTGATACCAGTGTAGTGCTCTTTGTTGTTCTCCCTTGCTCTACCTCTCCTTTCTCTCATATTTATCCCTCTCCCTCTTGCGCTCTTTTTCTATCTCCTGTAATTACAAAGTAGATGTTATAGAGGACTCATTAATATAATACTTGTAGTGAATAGTGGATTTAGGACCAGTCGAGATATACCTTTCTCTCAACGATCATGTTATTCTGGTATTTGCAGACAGTTATTTTGTTAGAGGTTCATTGTAATTTTTCCCTGTATGTTTTTTTTCTTTTCTTTTTTCTTTTGGTTTGGTTTTGCCACTCTCACATGGTTTCAGCTAACCAAAGCTCTCATGGATGAACAATAGAGAAATAGTTGCTGTAAGATGGAATTGTACACAAGGCATTATTTGGATCCCCACCCTTGAATGTTTTTAAAGGGGTGTGCCATACTACCTTAAATGCTAATGCTAGATATGCAAAACTTTTGTGTTTGATTGTTTCTTTCCCTTTTTTTTCCAAGAGGGACACAAGCTGAAATCACGGGAAAAAAAACAATTTTTACTTAAGATATTTCATATTTTTTTAAGAGACATGCGAGTTATTACCACATACGTCATCAGTCACAGAGCTGTTTAAAGAGCCTCTTCTATCTTTTAATGTTTGTACACTTTGCAGATATCCCAGGCTCCTCTGGTGTCATTTTTTTTAGATGATACAGTTTTTGAGCTCTTATTTATTTGGGAACTGTTAATGACTTTTTTTAAAATCTTATTTGAATCTGTTAACAGTGTTTCTGACACTACAGAGGCATTACTGACACACACAGAGAAACACTGCAAATACTGAACAGAGAACCATTAGAGGAATATCAGCAGGTGCTGAGGGGTGTCGAGTTTGTCACGTCTGATTAACAGACAGTTAAATTCCTGTCCAGAGTTGGACCTGCAACCTGAAGCTGTGATGCATTGCCAAGCTAGAATAGATTATTATTAACAACCTTGTCAAAGGATGCCTGGACTTAACATGTTTAGATTTACACAAGCAAAAGCAAACTTATTAAAACAATGGGATTGCTGCTGGAGCCGCTGCTTGGACCCCTAATACAGCCAGTGCAGTTGAGCCTTTTTGAGCATAATCTCTGTTTGCTAATTTACTGGCTCTTTAAATTAACGATTAATATTACTCTGTTGTTAATAAGTTAACATTAGTGCGCTCTTTCTTCCTAACCAGTCTGCACACAGCACATAGAGTACACAGCAGCTTTGTCAGTGATGCTAATAAGTTATCTTGTTTTGTTTTTGTTTTTTTAAAGTAAATGATAAAAGTCAATGATCTTTACTTTACTTTCTGAAGGTAAAATTGTTCTTTTTTAAAAATTAAAATTAGGCAGCGGCCAACTATCGCATACGTCAGTATCTTAGCGAGGTAGAGTGATCACTCACTTTAGAAAAATGCAGTATTTGTGGAAAAAGTTTTATTGTTTGAAATATAAAAAGAAATGTATTAATAGCAGAAGAACAATAACTGAACACATTTTGGTTATAATTTAATTCTCAAAATAATAAAGAAATTCCTCCTGTTCATTTAAATATTTTAATTGTATAATTAACTCAAACGCAACCCAGTCGCGTTTCAGTTTTCTTGGCGTTTTTTTCCAAACAGCATATACCAGAGCAGCAAGCACACACTACACTGTGCTGTCGCGGTGCCTGTTGTCTCTTAGTCTATAATTAACCCTTTTTCACTGGAAAGAAGGCTTGAAATGGCTTGTTTTCCCTCACACAATATCAAAATTGACTCTTCTATTGTTTTGTGATCCTGTAGCTTGGACTTTAAGGTAGCATGGCTCTGTTGCTGTAATTTCATTTTATCTCAAACTGACAGCAGTTTACAGCTGATGAATGTTACACATCTTAGTAGACTAGCTTATCCATTTGGGGAGAGGGGAGGGGACTTGGTTTAAGAAAAAAAAAATAATCAAAAAAGAAAAAAAGTCAACCTGGAAGGTGTTGACATTTGTAGTGTACTACCGTATCCATTTAAACTTGAATCTCGAGGCAAGTGCTAGGCAATGGCCAAACAACCCCATCAGTTCGAGGTGGGGGTGGGGGGGGAATCCCACCCTGAAACCATACACACTTATGGGATTTCTGTCATCCTGGGTTCACAAGCGTTTTCTGAATATGAACAAAAGTTTCCTAAAAGCTGGAACACCAGGCTTTACAGGCTCTGCTCCATTTCCAATGAATCAGACAGACTTTGAAGGCTCATTGAATGTTCTTGAGCATTTTTATCCAAAAAGAGGCTTACTCATAGTGGTGCTAATGGGTTTTTTGAAAAAGCAAAAAACCAGACAGTGTGCCCTTATCTCTGAGAGATACTGGATACCGTCACAGTGAACACAAAGTTAGGTCTCCAGCCAGTTCACAAAGTGACTCTCGCTAACAACGCTATTTAAAGTTTTTATGGCTCGATATATCAAAGATCAGTTCATGTTCACAAATCTGGACTGAACTCTTCAAGGTGACGGAAATGGCACAAGTTCGCCTGTACTACTGTGTTTTTGGGGTGAACTTCCCCTCCAGTCCAAACCATTGCCATCTCACGCCATGCTCATCGCCAAATATATACATATAATTGCAATATATATGTATATAGATGAATATATATACTTGCAATTCACGCTCATTTGAACTGAATAATATTAGACTGGAGACCTCAGCTGTATACAGAATAATCCTCGTCACACAGCCACGCCCAGGTTCATTTAGTCCACTCATCATTATTGGTTCGCCATCATGCGAGTTCTCCCCCGGCGTGTTGTCGAGGTTGGAGTGGACCGCACGGCCACGAGGGGTGTCCAGAGGCTCTTCAGACTGCACGGCCTGCAATGTGAGGCTCTGCCGTGTCTCCGCAGGCTGAGCGCAGAGCTCTCTCCACCGCTGTCTGCCCATTCCTAACACTTGCCCCTTTTTTTTATGTTAACCGACTTTTTATGGCGAGAGACAGACAGACTTGACTGACATCTGAAAGCATCTTTCAGGTTATCATATGGCTTGCTCAAGCCCTGTTGTAAAATATACTAAAATAATAATGATAATAATAATGGATGGGGGTCTCTCACATATCAAATGTGGAAAGTCTAATTTTATATTTGTATTTTCAAATAATAATATTGACAAAAAAATGTCTGTGAAAGGTTTCCATCCTCTACTGTGGTCCAGAAATCGATGTGTCTGTCTGGAAAATAAATAAAATAAACTGAATTGTTATATGACTTCTTTCCACTGTTGCGTAGTATTTGTGTTTTTCTGAACCCGAATATCACAGTGCAGATTTGTGGGAAACTATCACTATTATATCACAGAATTATGTTTATTTTCTGTTTATTTTATTTTTTAAAAAAGGGATAATATCATATCGCATTTTGACCGGACCACACACACTGAGCATGTTAGCTCCTGGGATCCTTCGAGGTCTCTCATAAGTCAGCAGGATTAATAGCCTAAGATGCATTTGGGGAAAATGGTGAGCAAACAAAGACTGACGTGTAATTCTGCTGCCCCTCAGTGGTCTCTCGCAGCGCCTGAGAAGATGCAGTGCTTTCAGGGAAGCACATTCGCCAGTGCCTTATTCTTCATCAGCGTCACATGGAGAGCATCAGCATTAGCCGAGGCTCAGTGTATAAACGGCTGGGGATGTGATAGAGTAGATGAGCAAACAGGCTGCTGCATGACAGGCCATTTCAGGGCCTTACAATAGTACCTTTTGATGCGTTTGTCACGCTGTGCTTAGTTCTGCTTCTTCCCGAGATGGAGAATTTAACCTCAGATGGCAGAAGCAAAAATCTGATTCCGAGTCATTTTCTGAGGTGAAACACTTGACGATGAAGAAAAAATTCAGCTGCTTTCTGACTGGATCGTTCCATTTTTTCACACATTTTTTACTAAAGCTAACTCACAGACACACTAAGGATAACAATAGTTTATTGAGTTCACGACAATAGATTTAAAACACCTTTTTTTGTATATGTTTACCGTGATAGATGGCGATAGTTAAACATGACGCCGGTGGAATTCAGGGATCAGGATTTTTAATGTGGGTGCTTGTCAGGTGAGACCGACGGTCCGACAGCTCCATCACTCACTTAGACACGGCAATCCATAAATTCAGACTGAGATCAATACTCTTGGCTCAGCTCTGTTTTTCACAGCCGAGGCACTGCGAGTTTAGATCACGCTGCATTCATTTTTGTGTTTGTGTAATGAGCACAATGATGATCCAATTTGGCAGTGTGGGCTGTTTCACTTTCTTACAAAAGAAACTGCTCTGGATTTTCTTGCTGTCTGTCCGAGGAATTGACTCTTAGATTTAAAGAAATCAAAGCAAACATTAATACAGGCGAAACTTTAGAAGCAAAGATGGTAAATATGAAAAATGGCTTAACCTCAGGCAGATGTGAACAGAGTTTGTCCAGACTCTGGTCACTGTAATTAGCAGACAAATCTGTCAAAGAGCCGATGCTCACGTTGACTGTGTTTTTAACTCAGAGGCCTAACTGCTTGACCTTTCCAGTCCACCTGCCTTTAATTAAGTGCTAATTAAAAGTGCCATTATGATCAGAGAGCTCTACACTCGTCGGCCCTTAAATACAAGGATTCGGGTCTTTAGTGGAACTCGGCAAGACAATCAGCAGTCATGGGAGCTAAATGTCAGCTCACAGCGGAGAAAAGGAAGCTGTAATAATCTGTGAAATCAAACTTTGCTTTAAAGTAGAAATACTATAAATGATATTTGAGGATGAGCCTCTATACTGTGAAAATGTATCTCCTGTTTCAAAAAAAAGGGTAAATGTGAAAGGGGCTAAGGGTCGTGATTAGCATTATCCAAACAGACACAAACACAGATCATAGCAAATATGTGGGGCATATAGCAGCATGTCACAGGCTCATTTGATGGCCTCACCTCATACCAGTCACACTGTGCAAATTTCCCATGGGCCAGCACTAACAGGCTGAATGTGACAGCTCCTGGCAAACACAAAACAAGCCACAGTGCACGGAAATGCCATTGCGAGGATGCAGCATGGCAACGACGGCGGCGATGCTGAGGTTGCTGTGGAGGTGTAATGAAGAAGTTCAAGAGGTGGTCCATTTCCACCTCCGTGTGCCTGAAAAGCAGAGGGAGAGAGAGCGGAAGAATACCTTTCCGCCATGCATATTCATGGCGTGATGTGGTGCTGCAGGAGACTCACATCCCCCATCCTCAGCCTGCGAGGACACCTCAGAGCCCCTCAGCACTTATTAACGGTAATTAAGAGCTAGTCTGAGATGCTGGCAATGTTTAATTGCCAATTACAGGTAGGTTAGCTATAGATGAAAATGACAGCTATTTATGTATCACATCAGCCTAAATCATCAAGTTGTGTTTATGCCTTGAAAATGGGAAAGGAATGAAAGGTTGGGAAGCATCCAGGATCCTCACACGAGCCTGGCATTGTAGGAATTCAAGTGCAATAATGAGCAATGTTCAATGGATATGCACTTAATTTTATGTGCATCACTAAATTATCTCCCCACACAGCCATGTAATGGTTGCTCCTCTTTTGAAGCGGAAAATTTTTTTGACAGTGCTGTGTAATAGAGTCAATAGTTGATGAGAAGACTGCTGTGGATGGGGAGATGAGGCACTCAGGTGGCTGTTTCCTCCCAGACTCCAGGCCTAATGTAGCCTTTGGCATGGAAATTGACGTGACATTGATGGGCACTCTCCCGCCAGCAGAGAGTCATGTGCCTGCACAGCCTTCCAATTCGCTAATAATTGCTGATTAAAAACTAGTTAAGAGTCCATGAAAACTCAAATATGCATTAACCAAATGACCTTCTGGGAATGGCAAACGTCTGAAGCCAAGAGCACAGGTGCTTTTCTTGTGCGGGCTTGGATCGTGGATCGTTGTTTAAGAAACAAATGGGAGCGTACTGAGTTGTTCTACTGAGCTTTTAGGAAATTACTTTTATTATGACCCCATCTTCACTCTGTTGTTTCACAGCTCACGTCACCTTTCATTACAGAATATTACGGTATAGTCTCTAAAGTTTTAAATAACATCAGAAAAATTATATTAAATAGCATAATCCAATAGATTAGGCCTTGGTTTTTATAGGTGGCAGCCTGTTAGACTATAGATTATGAACAATCTAAATCAGGATAGTTTTGCTTTAAAAATTGCAACAGATGTGATAACTGTAATCTCATTACTTTCATATGTTAATTATTACTCTAATATAAATTATGCTAATTACAATTTGTTGCGAGGGTAAGGATTATCACACTACCGTTCTACCCAGTGAAGGTTTTGACAGCATTTATATCACCTCATTAATACAATGCCATTGTTTTGTCTACGTCTAGTTTGTTTCTTTTATCTGTTGTCATAGATGTGCCTCGTTAAATATACATATATAATATATATAATCATTTTCTCCAGTAAAGTATGCTTTTGCATTTGAATTCTTACAGGTGAGGAAAGACGCTGTGTCCAGTCTATTTTCAGCCATTATAGTGTCTGTAATTCGAGAGAGTGTGTGTAGCCAGCAGCATGAAAAGCAGGGTAGACCATGAGCTAAGTGACTCAGAAAATTCACATATTGTGCCCCTATTTTCTCTCATATTATCCACCAGATGAAGCATTACATGCTTACAAAGGCCATCAGTTTTGGCCCCCGACTACAGAGGATGCAGCTGTCTGTTCATTGTTCATCATCATTGTCTTCATGGATCTGATGATGCTCCCGAATCAATAGTTGCCTCAGAGCAAACTAGTGAGCAACAGACTGTAGAAGCAGGCGAGAGTGACAATTATCACTGGAGGACAGAGTGAAAATACAAAGTAGGTGTCAAGGGAGGCGGGGGGGTTGGGGGGTATTGGTGTTGATGGGATCATTACCAACGGATTAATGGTTCTTTAGCTGGGTACTACAAAATGCTCAGATAGAAAAATATACTATCTAATCACCCAATCACAACTTGGTGCATTTAGGCATGCTGTCAGCACAACCTGCTGAAGTTCAAACTCAACATCAGAATGGGGAAGAAAGGTGATTTAAGTGACAATGAATGTGGAATTGTTGTTGGTGCCAGATGGGCTGATCTACTGGGATTTTTCCCAAACAACTATCTCTAGATTTTACACAGAGAAAGTCTGACAACAACAACAAGTACACATATATATCCAGTGGGCACCAGTTTTCTGTTTAAAAATGCCTTGTTGATCTTAGAGGTGAGAGGAGAATGGCTGGAGTGCTTGGAGCTAATAGGAAGGTAGCAGTAACTCAAACAACCACTCATTACAAATAAGGTGAGGTATCTCTGAAACCTGTCAAAACCTGAAATAAACATGAAAGTATGGATCATTCCACTTCCAGTGGGAGTCCAACCCAATATGAGCCAGTTATCTCTTATAGGCTGGCTGGTCATAGTACATTGGTGCAATCTTATCTTTATTTAAAAGTGTACAATCAGGCATAACATTATGAGCACTGACAGGTGAAGTGAATAACACTGATTATCTCTTCATCATGGCACCTGTTACTAGGTGTGATGTATTAGGGGGCATGTGAACATGTCGTCACAGTTGATGTGTTAGAAGCAGAAAAAATGGGCAAGTGGAAGAGTGATGAACCAGTGTCAGGGTCATGGGTGGCCAAGGCTCACTGATGCATTGGGGAGCGGACGATCCAGCAGCCAAGCTACTGAGGCTCAAATAGCAGAAATTTTAGAAAAGTGTGAGAATACACAGTGCATCTGTGCATTGTTGCATATGTGGCTGCACAGCTGCAGAACAATCAGGGTGACCATGCTGACTCTGGTCTGCCCAAGAAAGTGCCAAAAATGGGCACATAAGCATCAGAACCATATCTGGTCATATCTGATGAATCATGTTTCTTTTTACATCACGTGGATGGATGTGTTCGTGTGTGTAACTAACCTGGGGAACACCTGGTACCAAGACGCACTATAGGAAGAAGACAAGCCAGAGGAGGCAGTGTGATGTTTTGGGTAATGTTCTGCAGGTAAGTGTTGGGTCATGCCATTCATGTGACAGTAGCTTGGACACGTACCACCCTAACTAAGCATTGATGTAGAACACACACACCCTTTTATGGTAACGGTAGTCTCTGACGGGTGTGGCCTCTGTCAGCATGATAAGGCTCTCAGTTACAAAGCACAAGTGGTTCAGGAATGGTTTGAGGAGCAGGACAACGAGTTTGAGGTGTTGACTTGACCTCCAAATTCCCCAGATCTCATTCCAATCGAGCATCTGTGGGATATGCTGGACAAACAGCTTTAATCTATGTTGACCCCACCTCTCAACTTACAGGACTTAAAGGATCTGTTGCTATCATATCAGCAATCATATCAGCAAAAGGGGGGACCAACATATTCTTTTTGTGTCTCAGTTTGGATATTTGAGAAGGTGCCAGGTACCACAGCTGAAAATACTGAATTCTCTGATATCTTTTAACTTTGATTCGCTTACACTGAAACTCCCACTCGTCTTGCATGTCCTTGTGTGGTGTCTTCTCAGAGTAAGAAATTGACAAGAAGAGTTTAACAGCCTCATTTGCTGTCAGAAAAATTGCCATCAAAACGACAGTGTTTGATGTCCAGAGTTACTGTCAGCAAACAGCCATATCACAGCACAGTGTATTCCAGATGTGATACGGTATCATCAAAAAAAACATCTACAAAGTATCGCTGTCCTGATAAAAGAATGTCCATGTCATTTTTAATGCAATAAAAAAGCCCCCCCCCCCAAAAAATCAGTTTTGCTGCCTCTGAAGCCGCTGCGAGCGCTAATGAGAACTGTAACCCGCCGTGCATGAGTAGCAGCAAACGCATTTTCATTGGTTAATGCTGGCGTGCAGAGGTCTGTAATCAGATAAAATTGATTTGTGTGAAATCTCAAGCAATTTGTCTCAATATCTGCTTTGGAGAAATGTCAGAGATTTGAAGGCAAGGTCACGCTCAAGGTCATTTTCATATCTCATCAGGAACATTTGTCATCAGCAGGTAACACAGTAACACAAGTGATAATAAATAAACTGGATAGTCGCAGCATCCTCAAATGGCTTTTTCAGAGGAGGAATACACCTACAGTGGTTCAAAGCACCGATTGAATTTATTGTAGTTACAGTTTAACAGCAGTATGAAGTCATGGTAATACATTAGAGAGTAAATCCGAGCCATCGCAGCAGTCTCTTGCCTTTTTATGTTTTTCTTCCCCCGTATGTGTGTCTGTGTGTTTAGTCGACGCATGCTCTTATCAATCTCTGCACAATAACAGAAAACAATTTGCTAATGTTTTGAAAATAGCTTTCCCCATCCTGTGCTCCAGCATTGAGAGATGTATGCACAATTTCATAAACACAATCAGTGCGCTGAATGGTGGCACTGATATTCTGAAAAAAAAAAAAAAAATCTCATTATTGTTCCTGAGCTATGGAAAAGCAGTCAATGGCCCATATCACACAAAAAGCCCCCTCCCCACCTCCCCGTCCTCGTCTTTCTCCCTCCACCCTTCACACCAGCCCAGTGGCACACAAAGCTTAATTCCACCTAGAAGCAAACACTATGCGGCAGTTTGCTGAGAGAATATTAGAGATGACCTGAAAGAAATCATCGGCGGGACAGCTTGCATTTGCCACAGTTTTCTGAGGCTACGCCGGCGCTCCTGTCGTTCGGATCACGTGGACGTGCTGCTGCTGTCTTGTTCCGTCAGTGCAGCTGGACTGACTCATGTCTGATTTCAATCTGACACCTGTGTCACACATTCTGCCTCCATACATGGATTTCCAGTCCTTTGTAACTTACTCCGGCTTCCTCTCACTCATGTACAAGTGGCAAGAAGAGTGGAGGCCGAGCAGTGTGAGTAAACAGGAAACGAATGATCAGGGGCTTGTGGGATTATATGCAGAGTTAACTAATGGCCACACTTGAAGGGAGGTGGTGGTACGGTGGGGTGGGGGCCACGCTGTACATTACGGAGATCGCTGAGCCCGAGCATGTGGACGGCTTTGTGATGGATGATGACAGCCTGCTGCATAATCACTTCAATGAGTCATAATAAGGGCAGGCATGTATGAAGTCTCTTCAACGTTGACTCTTAGAGCCCTTTTACATTACAGGCACAGTATACACACATATGTATTAAGAAATAATCATAGCCATCTTTTTTTTTCCTCTCATACTAACATTTCCCTCGATGCTTTAAAATATTACAAAGGCAGCTACTTTTATTTTAGACAATGTGAGGGGCCTGGGCCTTACGTTGCTGTTGGTTGTTAGCCTTTTTTTTTCCCTTCCTCCTTTGTAGGTGCTTATAAAAGGCCCCTCCCATCTAATAAAGGAAATTACTTCACCTACTTGGAAGTCTGATTTGGTTTTCATTTACTTTGGTTTGCTTGCGTTGCAGTTAATCCTAAGTTGTGCCACATATTCTTTATAGGTCAGAAACTACAGTTAATACATTTTTTCTTTGTGAACTGTTGCTGTCTGGAACTCCCTTCTCTATGTTCTAAACAACCGTAAGAGATATTTATCATAAGATACCGAGAGGTGTTTGAACTGCTTGAAGATGTTTCAGCTCTCATGTGAGTGATGAGTCAGTCCTAACCAAGAATAACTAAATCAGTTATTTATATATTCACCAAACCATAACCAGGCTACCAACCCTGCAGAGAAGGTCACATACACATACACGCACAGTGTAATGGATCACACTGTGTTAGGCTGTGCTTCTTTCTGTGTTTCTTTGAAACAGGGATTAGGGACTAACATTTATGTAGTCCATTCCCATAGTTTAGAAACTACAGGGCACATTTTCCCTGTTGCTGTGACAGGACAGTAAACGGCATACTACTGTGCCGTCACCACAATGAATATACTGACTGAATGTAATTTTTTCTTTTGTCAAATAGAGACATATCACCTTTTTGTTTGTTTTTAAATAATGTATTTTCAATTATTTTAAAAAATCAAGTTTAGCTTTATGTTGCCTATGAGTAAAGGAGGTTTGACACTGTACATACCAACACTTTTAACCATATTTAGCTATGGCGTAAACCTGCTAAATATGAGCCCGTTAGGACTTGTAATATTGCTATCTTGCTGATGTTAGCATTTAGTTCAAAGCCCTACTGTGCCTAGCTACAGCCTCACAGAGCCGCTAGCATAGCTGTAGGCTCCTGGTCTCTTTACAACAGGTTCAAAATGTCAGTGAAGTAGCTTATTTGCTACCTAGAGAGTTTGCTATGCTCTGGGGATGTATCTAGGTGACACTTTTAAACTCTGCACCAGAGGAGCATGTCTTTGTTGCACACAAAGCTTTATTATCCTTTACTTTAAATTACAATGTTCTATATAGCTTTGGGAAATGAAAATGTGCTGGTGGCCCTAGAGGGCGGTGCCCATTAATCACACATTTTTCAAGTATGACACAGCTCTCAAGCACTGTAAAATAAAATCATAGAAAGAGTTCGAGTTAAAAAAAAACAAAAAAAAATAACATTCATCCCGAGTGTGCTATAGAAAGTATGAGCCATGCACTTTACTCCCAAATCATTTGAGCACTTGCAGCTTCCTGCACTGCTGCACATTCTCAGTGAGCACACTGGTGATGTTAATTAAACTCTGCGAGGGTTCGGGGTGATCGCTGGAACCGGGCCTGCAGTAGCTGTTCTTTGAACCATGATGTACATCAGATCAGTGGCAAACTTTTGAAAGCACTTCAGGCAGACATTGGATAATTTAAGGTTTATGCTGATCATCACAGATCACTAAATGTCAGGGACTGTCTGGTCAGTGCTGATATATTCATACAAGAAAGCGGGAGATGCACTCAGATGATACACTGCCTCTGGTTCCTGTCCCTATCAAGAATGAGCAGCATGTAAGGACCCGTCTAAATGCGTGAGGGCTTTCAATAGAAAAATGGCTCTATGAAGCAGTCCTTGACTGATGGAGCTGAGAAATGTCATAAATCACACTTGTGCTGTAGTAACTTACAAAACCAAACCAGGAGCAACTGAGGAATAAAATTGCAAATTATAGAACCATTTTTCACAAATATAAGGCCGAGATGAGGGTAATAAATACACAATTACACATGGATTTAGAGAAAAAGTCAGATTTAACATTCTCAGCCACAGAGCAGATGGGTTTTAAAAAGCCCCGTTAAGACACAAATGTGTTTTAGATCCAATCCTTCATGTCGTGGGTCACAAGAAAACTGGCCTGTAATATGACAAATCATTATCTGAGAATACTTGTGATATTTAAAAGGTACTTTTTGCAATTACCTTCTTGAAAATATAACTGTACTTTTCACCACCAGGGGGCAGTGCATTACTATTGCAAACAAAGTATTGAAACATTTTAGGATATGTGCTGCTTTTGAACCCTTTTCTAACATCTTCAAGAGGCTTTTCTTTTATCAGGCCTCATTGTTCACAAGAACGTGTTCTTGATGACTTGCCTGGTTAAATCAAGGTTACATTGACTCACTGCACCATCTTGTGGTACAAATTGGTATTAAACAAAAGTACACCTCACTCCAGTTTATCTTCATTTTATATCTCTTCAATGGCATAGAAAAAGACAAAAATATTAAAGGTGCTTTTTTAAAAGCACCTTTAATATCCCATATACTACCAATAATATGTTTCTAATACTCCTGTACTTTTATTCAGGTCACCGATAGTGGAAACAAAGCTGCTTTCTTTCTTTCTTTTTTGAAAAAGGGTCACTGAGCTCATCCTTTTTGCAGCAGTCCTGAGGTGAGAAGACATTCGGCATCTAGTTCAAACACCTCAGCGCAGACGAATTGTTAATAGAAAGATCAAACCTTTTAGTGACCTTCCAGACCACTAGACAATCTCTCTGAGCACCAGTCCACTAACCATCAAGCCCCATGTTGCCTTCACGAAGTGCACAGTAATCAAGGTAAAATTGAAGGGGTGGCAGTAAACACCGGTTCAATTTTATGGACAGAATAGGGGGAGAAAAAAAAATGTGTGTACACGTGTTTGTGGTGAAAATACACCACCTGCAGTGTCAACAGCTTCCAGGGTCATCACAGCATTCGAAGAACTTCCAAATTTAACTCCCTCCACCAGACAAACATTTCAAACTACAGTACTGTGCAAAGGTTTTCAGGGGCTTTCAGAGAGTTTGGAAAAAAGTGGGAAAAAAAATCAAACAAAGTAGCTTTCCAAAGGGGATCTAAGCAGATTACATGCTCATGCAGAAAAAGTCCTATAGCATCTAGAAGTCATAACAGAAACTAAGAAATTTGTATTGAAACATCTAAGTCAAGGTCAAAGTTAAAATTTTATTACATTTTTTGTTCATTTAAATCAGATAAAGAAACATAGTTAAGAAAAAAAAAAATCTAAAAGCTGAGGTGCATGGCCTCTGTTCATAAAATCAAGAGGTGATTAAAATAAGCGTCTCATCTTGTGAAGCTCAGCTTGTGTGACTCAGTGTGTGCTAATCCTACTCCCACAAGGGGGCGTCTTTGAACAACAATCGGCAGCCTTGCTCACTGGTGATGTTGATGATGATGATGCAGCACCTAGAGACCTTTTGATCAAGCTGAGCTCATTAAGACCACATGGTTTCCACTAATGCTGTCCTTGCTAAACAGAGCGACTATGGGAGTGACTGTGAGACACACTGTGAGTGGAAGCGTTTCTAACATATGCTGTCAGAAGAAGCAGAGGAGCAGATGTCTGTGTGTCCTGGAAAACTTCCCATTTGATTTGCAGTTTCTTTAGCTGGTGCTGGCAGCTGAAGAGATGGTTTCACATAACTTTGCAAAGTTGCACAACTGTTTTTGGGTTGTTTTTAATTAAAAAAAAAAAAAAAAAAAGATTTTCCCGTCTCCAAAGCACTGACTTCTCAAATATTTTCTTTGTACTGTTCAAGGACCTATTTATTGGTGTCATTTGTCCACATGGCTTAGGTTTCATTTTACCTTGTGACACCCCATTTCCATCCCAGTGAAAGAAAACAAAGACACAGGAGGAACCAGTGAATAACTCTGTACTTTTAAATTCATTTGAAATAGCTCCTAGCAGCCAATGTGTGTAAATCCGTGTTATTTCGAAACACTGTTTGGGGGGGGGGGGGGGGGGGGGGGGGGGAATCAGCATCCAAACAAAGTGGTGGAAGAATAGTACACATCATTCACTTGAGGAAAGGAATAACACAACAATATCCATATATTGATATTACTTACTGCAGAACTTTTAAATAAAAGTGAAAAACTATTGAGGTTAAGTTACCAGAGGTGTTCATATGAGTGTAATTTATACCATACTGCATTATTGCATTTAGCAGCGGTTTAGCTAATTTCACCTACAATATGTACTGTACTAGTTTATTTGCAGCAAGTCTTTGACACAATAAAAAGTAAAGTTTAACCCTCAAGTAATCAAGCTAATAGTTCTGACTAACATGACAGAGTGAGGCAACTTATGGCCTCATTATATTATACAGGAAAACATTTTGGGGCTCTGTTTGTGTCTATCATAGCTGCAGTACTGCGCAAAAGTCTAGAGCAGGGGTCAGCAACCTTTCACACCCAAAGAGCCATTTGAACCTGGTTTCCACGCAAACGAAAACACTGGGAGCCGCAAATACTTTTTGACATCTAAAATGAAGATAACACTGTATATATTGTTTTTTACCTTTATGCTTTGTGTGAACAACTAAGGTGTGCTGCTTATGAAATCCATGAAGTGCTATAGAGAAAGTTACAATTTATGTATATAATTAACACATTTTGAACTCTTAAAGACATATAACAAAAGGAAAGCTGAACTAAAATGATCCATGTAAACAAAAACGGGTGTGAGCTGCCACCCTTATATATAAGGGTGGCAGCTCACACCAGATATTTTGCCTTTGGGCTTTTGGAGCCTTGACATGACTTATATAAAAAAATAATAATAATTGGGGGGGAAAAAAGCACCATGCTGCTAAAAAAATTAAAAATAGATATTTGCAAAATTCTGCCTAAATATGTATTTTACCTGGTTAATGTGTGTGGCAAGGCGTGGTCTGCAGGAGAGGCGGACGCACCTGAGCGGCACCCGCAATCACGCCTCGCCACCTTCACGTCTGTGCCATCTATGCTGTTGTTGGTATGTGTCGGGCTGTGAGCTGAAAAGCTACAGCTGGCTGTATGCTACAGCAACCGTTTGTGAAAAGTGGTCAATAAAGAGATGCTGAAAAGCATGTTCATGCAAACATCGTCGGGTCTGCCGTGATATGTTTACAATGGGACTTCTGCTCCTGAACCTCTGCGCACAGCATCTGCAAATCGGGGCTGTACAAAGTCACTTTCATCTTTACGCAGGACTGTAAGCTGTCATCTGTGAGGCGTGAGCAGTGTTTGTTTTTAACATAGTTCACGGTGGAGAACAGCTGCTGACATAATGTGGATCCGAAGTTAATTGGCCTACCTGGGGTTGAAAGTCTCGATATATGCACGGCGTTTCGGCGAGCATACCAGCGTCCGCGAGTGTGACGCTTATTGGGAGCGATGAAAAAAAATAAATAAAATATAATTGTATTTTTATATTTAAATATCACAATAATCTTCCAATTTAGAACTACGAGTTAAAAAAAAGAAAAAGAAAGAAAGAACTAACATAAATAAAATACACTTCAGCTAAATACTTCTAATTTATTTTCCCAAACCACGCGGAGCCGCAGTGTAAAGACTAAAGAGCCGCAGGTTGCCGCCCCTGGTCTAGAGTCACCCTTTCCTTTATATTTTGCTTCCAAGGAATTGGATTTCCCCCCACAAACAACTTTCCAGAATTTTAAATTTTTTAACATGTCTTCATGTATGAAAAATGCCAGTGATGACAGTTTGGCAGACATGCATTACATTATTTTTGCACCAACAAGGGGACTTGCCTTTTATACAATACTTCAGTTTTTCCAAGCAAAATATGAAGAAATGAGAACTGATAGAAAATATTCTTACAAACAGAAAATGTATCACCTCCATCCAATATGTAGTAAAGTACCATATACACTCATCAGCCACTCTGTAAGTACACCTGTTCAACTGTTTGTTAGTACAACTACCTAATCAACCAACACTGCAGCAACTCCAACCATTTAGAAAGAGGCCAGAGACAATCAAGACGGCCTGCTGAAGTTTGAGGGATTTTCCCACAGAACGATCTCTAGAGTTTACAGAGAATGTCCCAAAAGAAACTAACCAGTGAGCAGCAGTTCTCTGTGGAACAATGTTTTGTTGATCAGAGGTCCAGGGCCGTGCAGAGAGGTTTAAAGGGGCGGGTGCTCAAAGTTAAAAAGGGGCACATTGAACCAGGCTGAATAACAACAACACACATTCATCAAGAATCTAATATGGGCAACAAGGCAAAGCAAACGTAGTCAATGTTTTAGCTGTTGAGGGGTTGCTGCTGATAGTGCTGGAGGGCAGGGCTGTGTTGATCTGAGACTGTAGACAGTAAAAAGTCCATAGGAGAGATGGTAGCTGATTAAACAAGTGTCATGAGATAATAACAAAATGCAAAGATTGGTGACAGCGCTTAGAACCATAAGGCAACAAAAAACTGTGAGAAATAAATTAGGCTCTGCCTGTGAATCACTCTTTGCTTCTCTTCTTCCTTCCATCCCATCATTTCATATATCACTCTCCACTTGCTGTCTATCTGAGAACAAGGCACAACTTGCTATTGCAATAAACTATAATCTAATTATCCACACCTAACAACTCCAGCACTTAATCTATAATAAAATAATGACAGAAAAATGTTATAGCACTGCCTTTAGTAGCCTCACACAGCTCCTACCGTTTCCTCCTCATGTCCTTACCAGCCATGTCTGGACAATGTTATATCATGAGTAATATATATATATATATATTTTTTTTAAATCCATCTAACTAAAACACACACATGCACGCACACACAGGGACATTTTAGACCTTCTTCAGAATACTGTATATACTATGGGCATCATGGTGCTGATCCAGAATCCTTACATTATTATTTATTACTAGAGCTACAATAATAAAGCAATGAGGAGGGGGAAGTAATAAATATGAAATAATGTATTTATGATGATTCCATTTGTTTCACTATCCACTCTGTGCAGGGGCAAAGCTTATTACATTTTTAAACTGTAGAGATACAATAATTTTACTGCTGTAAAATCCAAATTTTGTCTTATTTAAAATATAAATTAATATAATCTGCTTCTTAATGTATGTTCTTTAAAATACAGCGTGTTTTTTAATATATTATAATTATGCATAATTATGTGGACATGCATATTAGATCGTTTTTTAGTGAAATATAATACCCCCAGAAAGGCCGGAAAAGCCCTGTAACTTGCTTTAAAACTAAATATGTTCCCTAAAACGGTGACAGAGCTACAGACCCATGACAGCCTTACACAGGTAGCCAGCAGCTATGACCAGCACTACTTGTGCAGTTAATACAAGGACAGGTAATGTTTGTCGCGCTGTTGCACACACAGCACGCTCGTTTGTTTCAGTTCGTCAGTTGCCACAAGACAACTTACCAACTGTACGTAATAAGCTAATACTCCTGGGTGCTACACACTACAGTGTACGCTGTACACCTACTTACTGGTTTTGTCGCATCAGTCTGCGTCTCTGAGTTAACTTGTGTCTCTCCTACAGCTCCGGACCGCTAAAAATGCGCGTGCTCTTTGTGAGCTCGTTCCCGGCTCGTAACCAGCGCGTTCTGCCGTCAAGGGCGATCATTGGTTAAATGTGATCATGTGACTTATGCAAGCCAGATCCTTTTATTTAGCAAAACTGTGATTAATAGTTAAATATTATTGTTGAGGGGCACAGACAGGACTCCGCACGCACACACACATTTAAAAAAAAAAAAAAAAGTTGCCTCAACAAAAGGGCACTTTGGGCACCCATCAGGAAAGGGGCGGGTGCTCAAGCCCCTCTAGCCCCCCCCCCCCTCTGCACGTGCCTGCAGAGGTCAGAGGAAAAAGGCCAGAGCATCAGATAGGAAGGCAACAGTAACTCAAGTAACCATTTGTTACAACCAAGGTATGCAGAAGAGCACGTGGGCAGCAGAGGACCACACTGGTTGCCAATCCGATCAGAATAGGAAAATGAGGCTGCAATTCACATAGGCTCATAAAAACTGGACAGAAGATGGTTTTTAAAAAAACAAAACAAAAACAAAAACAAAACAAAACAAAAAAAAACAAAAAAACACTTCCTTGGTCTGAAGAGTCTCAGTTTCTGAATGCAGAGTCAGAATTTGGCATAAACAAAAGCCAAGTACCGATCCATCCTACCTTGTTCAGGCTGCTGGGGTTGGTGTAACGGTATAAGATCTTTTCATGGCACACTTTAGCCGATGAACCTGTAACATCGTCATGCCAATATGGACCAAAATGTCAGCACCTTGTTGAGACAGTGCTACAGAAAATTTAAAAGAAAAACAAGGGTTCAATACTTAACTACCAAAACTGCAAATAAAGTGACCAGCGTATAACAGCACAAAAATTGTCCAAGGTTCGCAAATTGCACTGTGTCCCATTCTAACACTGCTTAACAGCTGACACAGTACAGGTCGTAAAAAGAGTCCTGCTTTATTACGGTCTTAAGGCCCAGTCTTTCAGAGTGATGGAAAAACCCTTCTGTTACTTTAGAATTGTGCTTAAATTTAGCCCTAGGCTTAGGGGAGAAAAAAAAAAAAAAAGGGGTCACACCCACAAGAATCAAACAGAAGCCTTGAAGCTTATCTGTGGGTTAAATTGGATAATGGGATTTAAGATTTGCAACGTGTCTGTAGTAGTGCACAAGGTTGAGATAATGTGTCACAGGAAACACTGTGTCAGTGTGCAACCAAAACAGAAAACACAAACACTGCTTTCATGAAAATTTGACATTTTAATGGAAACTAAAATTGTGAACACTGGAGTTTTCTCTCTCTCTCTTTTTTTTTTTGTAAATTGACTATTACATTGTTTGGAATTTGAGGGTTATTATCATGCTTTGAAAATAAAACGAACATTTTAATGTGACACTTCTGTTAAATTCAAAAACAAAAGAAAATTAAATAATCAGACTGCTCACTTAAAAACTTAAATGCCAACCTGTAAGACATGAGAAAGAAATGCCATTGCCTCGTGTTTTAAGAAGGGCAAGAGATGGAGAATCGATGAGAGGAGGAGCAGAAAAAAAAATAAAAAAAATGCATGAACACAAACAGCAGCCATTTGAGATGACAAAGAAAAGGAGGACGATTCGGCACATATCATCTCTTATGACTGAATCCTTTAAAAGGACATGTGTCACCCTTGTTTACTCCCATTGTAACTACCTCTCAGGTGTCACTGAAAGAAAAAAAATTTAATTAAACAAAACAAAAAGCCCTATGTAAATTTAAAACACTTCCAAGAGGCAATAACAGTTTAAAGAAGGGACAGTTTTTAAGTCAAGCACAAACACCAAGTCCAGCATTTCCCGTTACAGATGACTGATTACTGGATGATGAAGCAGCACTTCCGGTATTTGTTTTAAGAATCCCCCCCCCCCCACACACCGTAAGTCAACGCGCTCAAAGTGACATTCAGCTGCTACAGTAGTGACTTCTCATCTCCATCAACCGCCCTCTGTCTGTCTGTGCATTTGTCATTCAGTAGCTGAATATCTGAGTAGTGTACCTTTGGCGAAAGCAGATTCAGAGCTGTTGAACTGCACTTTTAAAAAAAAAAAAAAAAAAAAAAACAAAAAAAAAAAAAAAAAAAAAAAAAAAAAAAAAAAAAAAATCACCTCGCCCCCCCCACCTCACAACATGATCAACAACACGACAAATAAAAATATAATCAAGAGGAACTCTGGATGCAGTGTTTTCAATGCTCATCACTCCATCAGAACTATCTGAAGAATTAAGGAAATTTGTATAAAATTGGATGAGAGAAAAACAAACAAACAAAACCCATTGAGGGCAAATATCTTGACATTGGGATTTAAAAAAAAAAAAAAAAAAGAAAAGAAAAAAGTAGTAGGTCTACATCAGCCTTACTAACTAAACATCTAGCGCTCATCAAAAATGAGACATTGCGATTTTCTTAATTATTTCTTTTAGTCACATCCTATTTGTGCATCTATGGATAAATTATAACTCAAAAATAAAACTTTTTTTTTTTTTTTTAAACACATTAAAAGATTAAACTTGTTAAATAATTTCAAATTAATTATGTGCTACGTTCAGACATTAACTCGACAACGGACTGGAGTATACACCAGCGAGCAGAGATCTGTCTCCCGTGCCCGTGTGATTTGGCTTTAGGTCGCACCTGTGAACACAACCTACAGGACGCCTGAAACGCTCCTCGCCTTCAGTGGCATCCACATCGTTTAAAAGAAGAACAATTAGGAACAGCCAAAGAATACTTGAACAGCGTTGCAAATGTTCCAAAAAACAAAACAAAAGAAATAAAGAAAATGGCACAGATATACGCTGGAAGCAGATTTGAAACAATCAAAATTGCTGTAAAAGTTTTTCTTTATAACACAGGCACCTGAACATGAAACGAGGGACTTTTTTGAAATATACGAGGAACTTGCATATAATAGGAAGAACTCGCTATGCACGCACCAAACAAACAAACTTGCCACTCACAACCTGGAAGCATCCTTGAGGTGATTGCACATCCTGAGGGGGTGGAAATATAAACTCCACATGATCAGGCTTTTCTTTCTCACCACACCAACAGTCACTCACTCCCACCACCACCCAAAAAACAAACCACTGATTAACCACCTACTCTGCTTCAAGAACCTGTTTTTGGTTTGCAGGCTACAATGCTGAATAATTATTTCTCTCTCAATATATGCATATTCAATATAGCCTTGTTGCTGTATTAAGTGCTTGAAAAAGAGGGGCATCAGGGTGGGAGCAAAGGAGAATCTCTGATTTCCCTCTACCAGGACCACTCTAGCATTAAAAAGGAAAGAGACCAAAAAAAAAAAAAAAAAAAAAACACCCCCCCAAAGAAACAAAACAAACCCACACATGAGAAAATAGTGTTTTCATCATAATACTACAGTAAGATCACGTACTAGTTATTCTGATCACCCTGCTTTACATTTAGAAGCCTATAGCTGTGCACTGATAATCCTTTCAGCCTGAACATTAACCATATGGTAACCTGATTGTGTCCCCTGCCCCCCGCAAACAGATTATGGGCCATTGCAAGAAATTAAACTGCGGTGTTTGTTGTAAATTGATGCCAGATTAAGTGTCAATTTTCCACAAGCACAGAACAACATAAAAATAAGCGCTTATACCTCCTCAATTACCCCTGCTTCCTCATTGACCACGTCTGACACGAGCGTTCTCGTTCAGAGGGCAGCGTCTGCTGATACACTCATCCATCAAATGGCGTACAATGAAAGCCAAAACAAAGCTTTTTAAATACCAGAGAGCCGACTGCGATTAGATGTGGAAGTTAAATGTCAAGACAACTTGTACAAAAACATGGCTGCAGTTATGACGTCCCCTCTCCGTGCATGAGCGCGAGCTGTGCCGCCGCCTAATCAGGACACAGTGGAAAGAAGTGTACTTGAAAGCTCATATGTGTACCCCCGTAGAAACACTGCTGATGTTCAGCATTAATAAATCAAAGAGGTGCTTCACTATGAACACATAAGGGAGAAAATGAACCGGCAGAGATTACAAGGTTACAGTCCAGGATACATGGAAAAGAGCCTGTGCAGCACTGTGCTTAAAAAGAAAAGAAACAACAATTTTAGAGCCCAAAACGATTAACGACAGCACCTCCCACGCCATGACAACTTTTTTCTCAAAGTATTAACTTTTTGGTGTGTTGTCACAACATACGATACTTTATATAAATCAGACTTAAAGTCAACCTTTCCAATGAGAATGTTTACGTGACGGGGGCCGTTTGGCAAGAAACAATATTAAACACAGTCATGGCTTTATCAACACTACCTGAGTTACATTTAATAATTCTGTATATTTAGCGGCTTTTTTTCTGAAAAGTAACAGCCCAGAGCCATTCTTTCAAGGAGGATTTCTCGTCACTACACACAGATTTCGTCTATTAACCATAAGATAAAAGCAATTAGTTTACATAAAGTGCTAATAATCCACACATTAGCCAAATCAGAGCTTCTAGAGAAAAACCTGGACAGTTGCTTTGTTGAGTAAACCGATCTTGATTTGCTGATGGTGAAGGAAAAAAAATAATAAAAAAAAATTGACATCACAGCTGGTCAGCTAGCAGATTTGGGCTGCCTAGACTTAGATCTTACAACATGAGCCTTTAGAATAATTTTAAAAAATATACACATATCCCACCATCGAATTTAGAAGTCGTGCAACAAACTGAACACCCTTAAACATTCTGAACTGCACTGCAGGCCACGCTAGCATCTTGGCTGATGACGTTGTAGCTCTACATAACCCTCGCAACCCCTCCCCTCCCAACACGCATGTATGGATCACACGGTGTTATTGCACACTGGTTTGCAAACGTAATAGGTTATCCACAGTAAAACATAATAGCATTTAACTAATCTTCACATTTGAACAGTTTGAAAAAGTGTCTACTTAGGGAACTAAGATTAGTATTGCAATTGTTCTGTTACTGTTATCTTTGTATGCCGATGAACAGTGACCTCCAACTCGTGCGTTTCCACCAGTAAACATGCAAGAAAAACGATGCCGTACAAGGCAGAAAAGTAAAGACCAAATTCTGAGTCAAAAGAAAAAACAAAACAAAAAAGTACATTGTAAAAATGTAGAACAAGAGGAACTGAACACAAATACAGGCAAAATAATCTGTATTGACATCCTGAGCCTTACTGCTGAACAAAAAGCACAAAATGCAGAAGACTTTTGTGGAAGCAATGTCTCTTTTTTTCTCCTCCTCTTATTTTACCTAACAGTTTGTCACCAAGCTTATTCCCCAACTCAGAGTTCATTTAATAGAACGTATAATGAACCTCAGTTTAAGAACAGCCGGTGACAACCTACTAATAATCTGAAATGTATGAAAAGCTTCAGGATGAATTTAACGGAGACCTTATTTTTGACTCTTTAGCACACCTAATAAACAGTGAAACAAAGGGGGTGGCTTTCCTTCAAACTGGGCACTTTTGTACCTGTGCTCTGGGGTCAAACTGTAGTGCAGATAACACTCATGTTAGGTAAGACGAAACGACAAAAAGAAAACGTGGGCAATTAAATTTTCCCTTACTGATTTAAGACAAGACTCCCTTCCTGGATGGGGCCTCACCTATAAGCTCCCATTTAACTTAGAGTTAAGTGGGACCCCACAGACCTCCCCCCAAAGAATGCTTTGCAGAGTGTTCTCCTTTCATTCATGATGAATTCAAGCTTGCACACAGATGTGCATGTATAACGTCTAACATATCTACAATGAAACTCGTGAATGTGTAAAAGAAAACATGACCGAGGCATGCTGTAGTCAGACTGACTGCTGCCACAGGTCAACAGGATAAAGGCTTAGGGAGGTGCAGTCCAAAACACCTTCCTTTTGATGAACTCCCAAACATTATCGCTAAAGAGCCATGAGACAAACAAAGATCGCAGCCCAAAGTGTCCATTCGTCATGTTGGAGAGGCACCAATCAGCTCCTTTTTAACGTCCATCCAGAGCTTGTGTGTTCATTTTGATGCCCCCAGAGAAGTCCGTTATTCCACCCGAGATACCATGGAAAATCTGTCATGCTAAACTATCAAATGTTTTCACAGTTGTCACTTCTATCCAACAGGATTTGTGATTTCCAAGGTAGATAACTGCAGCACCCAGAAGAGAAGAAGGTAAGTACTGTAGGCCATCTACCTCACTGATCAGGTCCATCCTTGGTCTCGCCGTAAATTACTACCCTTTTTGGATCTACAGGAGAGAGGAGATGAATTAGGGTGATCAAGGACTCTGTGTTTATTTTAAAATGTTACGCATCATTTCTTAAAGCATTAAATGGCCTTACTCTGAAGCACATTAAGGACTTAACCCCTAATGTGCCTCAGCATTTACTTAGGTGAATGTGGCCATGCTGGTCATTTCAGTGTCTCAGCTAGCACAAAGGATTTCATAAATGTGTGATAACACTGCCGTGTTTTATCCCATTATTTTTTCTTATCTTGTCATTCAATACGATTATTTTCTTTCTGAAGCATTTAGTAATGGTACAAAAAAAACAAAAAAAAAAAAACCAACCCCCCCCATCTTTCTTATTATTACTACTGTCAGACATAGTGTATTCTGGACCTTAATTGCAAGTTTCAAACGATGGCTTTCAAATAAATTAATATTTGAAGGTTTTTTCTTTTTTCATTATAGAAAACTATGGGTAAAATGAACTAAATCCAATCCTAAATCCACAGCCATTCCTTGCTTGGAAAACAGTGCCAACACATATATTTAAGACAGGATCTTTGTACCTTGTTTTTGCAAGTTGAAAACGGATTCCATTTCTGATGAAAGGAAACAAAAACACACATTAGCTCATCATGAAAACATTCTTTAAAAAAAAAAAAACAAAAAAAAAACAAAACACAACAATTAAAAGAAAGCAACAGCAACAAAAAAAAAAGCAAATATGTAAACATTTTACAAGTTAGTGTTTTGCACAGTTGACAAAATCTGAATTTAGGTTCATGCTTGATGCTGTTAAACAAAATTATACTTTTACATATCGAACAGCAATCGCGAGAACCCTTAAATGACCACTGCTAAAGGAAAATAAAAGCCCCGTACATTTCAACAACTGACATTGAATTTTGTTTGCTGTTGGTGATTAACTGTAGGGCTGCCACAAATGATTATTTTGATAGTCGACTAGTCACAGATTATTTTTGCGATTAGTCGACTAATCAGAGCATGAAAACGTACAGCTTATTGCACCAGCATGCATCTGCTCTTATGTAACTATCATTAGCTTACAGCTTTAAGTGTTTAAGGTATGTGCTAACTAAAAATAAAGGCAAGATGATAGTTTATTAAATTTTAATTAAATTTGCAGATTGTTTCGGTGAAGTTTAATAAACTCCTTGCTATCTAAAATATAATGGGACAACGGAGTATATTCTCGAGTATCTCACACTTCTGATAATCAGTTGTCTGCTTGACGTTTATTCAGCTGTGTAAAAACTATAACTTTAATCTCAGCCAAACTGATTTACTCAGGAATAAATAGAATACTAAAAAAAAAGCCAAACAATAAAATTTTTAAGTTATCTAAGTGACTTATATATGTTTAACCTGAGTAGCAAAAGACGGCGGTGGGTTTGAAAACTATTTGCCCAGAGTCCAGGGTTCTCACCGGCTCTAGTGAGCTTTGCCCCCAGCTAGCTATCGAGCTAGTGGGTAACAGACTTCGGAGCGCTTTTCAAAATATGTGGTGTCTTGATAAACTGAGCAGATATTTGAGGTTTACACAGCTACATTCTCACCTGAAAATATGTTAAACATTTATTTTGTGACCCAGAAAGAATAATAACAGTAATATTAAAACTGCCGCCATTGTTGGAAACTGAGCTGGGCTGCGCTATGAATTCTGGGACAAAGCTACTTCTTCTTCGGGGTTTAACGGCAGCTGGCATCCTTGTACATGCACTGCTGCCATCTTCTGTTTCAGTCCGTTATTACACTCTTAAATCCTACCACTTATTCCTGAGTCTTTTGTGATCTTACAAAGCTTCAAACGACGCGTCGACTATTAAATTAGCCATCGACGATTTTGATAGTCGACGTAATTGTGACTAGTCGACTAATCGTGGCAGCCCTAATTAACTGCAAGCATATGTGGTGACTAACCGTTTACCCAAAGGTTGACTGTGTTGACTGCAAGGGGATTGGCAACTTGTCTACAAACAATCACAGCTTGGAATCACTCTCAGACGTACTGGTAAAGGTTTATAACAAACTGTCATCCAATTTATAAATAGAGACAGATAGACTGATTGTAACATAGTGTCAAAGTCAGTAGTCTGCTACACGTCTCTTTGCATCGTTTTATCACAGTTAATCTTCATGTTATCAAACCGACTGCATGTCATTGTTAACTTAACCCTATTCAATCACAAATGGATAGCAGACTGACCCCACCTTATTGCAGTTTTATCACCGCCTTAACACAAAGTCACTTTGAAGACAGCAACTGACCGAGTGCTCACAGACCTGGTCCTGTATTTGTAGTAACTTTTTCAAAGGCAACGAAACTACTCTACAACTACCATTTGCCCTATCAAAAAGCCATTTTTGGAAGGTAATAACATTTTTAATATGGATAAGATATTTCGGTTGGTGAGGTGCAAATATTCGATTTCACCTTAGCAAAGAATCAAGTCAAATTTCATATGAAGTCATCTATGGCTGACTTAGTTCATTTCTTTGGTAGAACTGTGAGGCAAAAATCACATGCTGTCTACAGTTACTCAGACTGTGTGCTGAAGCACTTTTGCTGAGGTTAACTGCTACACTAATTTTAACAGTCAGAACAGGTGGTGCCAAAACAGAATCTTAGGCTAAGTCCACACCAACATATTTTTATTTTGAAAAGAAAAGAATCACCACCCAGATGTGCATTTGAGGAACATTTCAGAAATAATTTTGGTCCAACACCTGAACACACATAGCAAGATCATTTAGAAAGCATCATGATGTAGAAAAACTATAAAACAGCTGCTACTTTTATCAAACAAGGTAAGCAAAACCTTAAAGAAATACAAGAGAAAAATAGACTTTTTTTAAACATTCAATGTAGCCCTAAGAATTCAAATCTGGTTATTGGGTTAATGTTTTTGATAGAGCAGAGAGTGAAACTTACCTTTAGTGTGATAAGTGACAGCAGCTTTAACGTCAAAGGACCCCCAGCTACACCTCGTGCTAATGTCTTTAGAGAGAACCTGTTCTTTAGATGAGCCAAATAATAAAGTGGTTAGCTGACCCTGCGCAGGCTTAGCACCGTTGTCTTTGCTGGGGGCCAACACAGCAGTTCCTGCACCTTGTGTCTTTTCCTTGCCACATGGCTGCAGCTTGTTCTCCTCCTCACTCATCCCATAAGCAGGAGGGCAAGCATTGGACACAATGCAAGGGATACAAGTCCTTTTCTCAGGGTCTTGAACCAAAGGCCCAGGCTCTAACAATGATGGGCTAATGTCAAAGCAAGGCTGGGCAACCTTGGCTGCAACAGCTTGACACTCGCTATTAGATGTGACCACAGTAGTTTTGTCCTCTCCGAGCACCAGCCCATTTCCGCCTTCTGGGCCCAAGTTGGGCTCATTAATGAAGGAAAGCCCCCACTGATTCTGGAAGATATCTCCCAGGGCTTTCTGATTTGTCTGAACCGCTGGTGGGTCAAGGTGACGAGCACTAGGGAGTACAGGTTGCATATTTAAAGGGTAAATTAAAAGAGTACACTTTCTAAGCTCATATGCCTCTCCATCTACAGGACTAGTTGTGGAGCTACAGTTACTTTCCAAAGGAGATGCTACATTGTCGCCACTTAGGATAGACTGGGCTGATGGAATACTACTAGCAGCAGGAGCTAAGAAGGTACCCACTGACGGGCAACCGTTTCCATTTCCAGAAACAGGACCATTAGTAAAACTAGCTGAGGTGATCGTTTTCATAGCAGACATAGGGACCTGTGACAGTCTGACAGGAGGAGGCAGTGCCTCTCCTCCACCTTGAGCTACTTTGTTGAGGTTCTCTTTTACTTTACTTGCATAACTGATCTTGGGAACAATTTTAGCACTGCTATTGTCCACAGGAAATACTGGCGGAGGCTTGAACAAAGTCCATGAGTCCTCTTTTGAAGGTGAAGAAAGCTTGCCTTTGTGTCTTTCCTCAGTTTTTTTACCCAAGGTGCCAACTGTCTTTCCATCAGAGTTTTTCCTCTGAGATTCACCCACTGAAGCCTCTGATACAACAGCCCGTTTGGCTGTCGACTGAGTTTCTACTTTCTGGGTGGCTCTAAATCCATCGAGACTCGAGGTCATTCCTTTCTCATTTGTCTCTAGATTCAAAGCCCCCAGCTCCTCTGTAGTGTGGCCCTGCTGCATGTCTCTCTCCTTTTCTCTTATCACATTATCAGTGTTCTTTGTATTGTTACATCTGGTCTTGCGTTTCTTCGGAGTAGTATATCCACCTTCCGAGCTACTACCGTCATTGTCCTTGCTAGAATAGCCATTTGTAATAAAGCCACAGTTTACGACGCCATTTTGAAGTAATACGGAGTCCTTCTTATCCAAAGGCGGGCCCTCATGATGACTCAAATCCTGCACCTTCTCCTTGTCATTTTTAAAGTCCATATTCTTCTTATGGTCCATTCCTTTGATGCTTATTTTTGGAACAGTCGTGCACAGCTTTTGCGTCGATTTGGGCTTTGCATTTGTATTAATTGTGTGTCTGTTAGCATTGATGCTAGGTGGATGCGACATGCCAACAGCATTAGACAGATGTGGATTCTTCTCTCCCTCCTCGTCACTGATGCTTACTTTTTTATTGCCTGAAAGGGGAAACAAAATCAGTTCATACTGAAATTAGGGAACACATCCACCACCTTTCACCTGGCAGAAAACCTCCACAACTACTACGTTTCCTGAAAGTCTGTGTCAAATAATCTGTTTCATACTTGGAGAAACTACAAGGCTTTTATAGATTTTTTTTGTGTGTGTGTGCACGCATGGTATCACAATAGCAATAGCATGACAACACTAGCAAAAAAGTGACTATGCAACTCTTAACCTAAACAAATCCAAGTAAAAAAGAGATGCACATTAAACGTTTAAATGTTTTTCTAGTATTACATATAAACCACACCCATGATCTCTTTATTGGGTTTATAATTATTCTTATAGTGCTGTGTGAAATTAAACTTCCTAACAATCTTCCAAGATGAGCTGAGAGCTCACTACATGTAACAAGTTATAGAAATTAGATATGCTTCACAACTGTCAACAACATAAAGGACTCTTGCTTAGCTTCCCCCAACCCAGAGAATATTCGACATCAGAGACAAGTTGTTGCAAGGATCGCTCACAACAGCATTTATGGTACACGCACAGAGAGGAGCAATAAACTATTAACAGGCCCGTGCACGGCAGAGACGCATGGGAATTGCTGTGTCAACGTAGGACTTTCCATTCACAACGGTGCTGCCTCAATGTCTGTGAGCGCAGCACCCAATGGATTGCATACAGTCTCTCCTCTCTTACACAGAGGCCGGTTCTTACTCACTAGCAATCATACGCGTGCATATAGACTCGTAAGGACGATGCTTACAGTGTCAGCTCTGCGCCACAAAACAAGACATTGTCCAGTTGTTCCCTGGCTTCACATTGACTGGACAACATGCAACAGGCCTGTCAATGATGGCTAGCTTTAGCTAATGTCAACTAACAAGCGGCTCGGTTGCCACCAACACGCCCAGGAACTGTTGTGCCCTATCAGCACCAACAGCAACAACCACAGCAGCCAAAATGACAGCAGAGACATGCCAGAACAGCAAAGTATGTTGCCTGTACAACAATTTCTAACTAGCTGTGGAACTACAGCATTAGCCAGCAGTGATAGTCTAACATGGCTGACAGGAAATGGCAGCTCAGAACATTCCAGTGGAGCCGGCTCGGTTTTCCTAAGCTGGACATGAGCATGCCGAACAAAAAAAAGACACAGATTTGACTATTGTTGAGGACAACTTGCCGTGCACTCCTATCAAATAATGCACTAAGAACACATGGCAACATGGCAGGGGTTCCTTGAGATGATTAAGATGCATTTGCAAAAGAAAAATGGTTGGCGAAACCGGCGCACAAGGTCAATCCCCGATGTGTCAAACCACCACAGCGACAACTGTCACGCAACGTCAGCTAGCGAACTTGCTAACATAACGGTGAGTTCTTCGTCCGGCTATCAGTCAAAAAGGGCCAAGCTTTTCACCAGCTGAAACATTTACCAAATTATCTCAAGGAACCATATATAATATGAACTAATAGCTAGCTAGCAGGCTAAGTCCTCAATCGCGATTTAGTTCAAATTAGTTAGCAAAAGCTAGTCGGCTCACTGACATTAGCTGACCAAGGCTAGCAAGCATTAGCTAACTTTTCCGGATGGCCCAACCTGTTTTCTTCGTCTGCGTTTCCTGATGCTGGCACTGGAAGTGGCTCTGATCATTTTTTAGACAAGTTGGCTGCTGAAAAGAGTGCCTGTCGTCTCCGTGGTGATGGTATTGCCTGTCTTGTGCCCGGTCTTTGGGCTGTTCCTCCATTGAAGTGAAGAATGTCGGACTTGTTCAACCAGTATGTTAGCTCACTCAAGTACAGGACAGTCCAATCACTACCAGAGTAAAACGGAAGCTATTTGAAGCCTCTGTAAACGTCAGCAGTAAACGTCTAAAAATGGCTCTGTTTTGGGTGGTCACCGCCACCACTCAAATCCATGTCTAGTTATTTGTGCTGAGTTATGCAGGGGAATATTTCTCAACACTTTTTTTTTTCTGTCAGTGCGTGTATTTAATCGGATAACTGACAGTAAAATAACGAAGGAGCGATATTGAAAAAAATCTTTCGGGGTGGGCGATACCGGGGTGGGGTTCGTGTGCGAACAAAAATCACATGACCGGAGGCGCTGCCACGTCTCAAGCCAGTGGACACATGTTGGTGATGGCGAGACCAACCCCACTCCCAAAGTGGAAAAAACATACTCATTGCAAATTTATTAGCAATCCATTTGTGAGTGTTTAATTAGTAAAGAACATTGTTCCCGTTTTCTGAACAAGCAACAACATTACTCTAATAATCTTTGCGTATGCACACAAATAATAATCTAAAAATATAATATCAATTGGGTAGTTGGTGCAATTTAGCACGAAGTGAATGTATACTAGGGTTAGGAGGCATTAGAAAAAGTAACATGCATTTAGTGCGTCCCATATTTGGCATCGCCCTTGTATACACACACACACACACACATATACGTGTGTGTGTATGTATATGTGTATATATATATATATATATATATATAGATAGATAGATAGATATACATACATACATACATATATATATATATATATATATATCTAATCTTACATATCTATATCCACCACACACATTATACACCCACACACACATATATATACACACACACATATAACGATATAGTATATAATATATATCCACACACAATACACATATATATAACACAGATATACACACAACACACAACACACAACACACACATAGATATAGAATACATATATATACACATATAAACATACATATAACACAATACAAATATTGTAATATATACATACATATAATCATACATACATACATATATAACACACATATATATATTATACATACATAATCAATACACACATACATATATGATATCTACAACATACAAACACTACTACACACACATCTACATACATACACACTATATACTACACTACATATAATTATATATATATATATAAATATATACATATTACATATATATACTGTTTCTCCACAGAACCAGCAAAGGTTGTACTCTCAGTGGCAAGGGAACAATAATAAAGAGAACAGCACCACCAAGGCTGGAGACGGAGCAATACTGGAAGAGCATATGGGAGAAGGACGCAATACCATAACTGCAATGCTCAGTGGCTAGTGGATCTGAGGGCAGACCACAGCGACCTCCCTGAACAGGGTCCAGTAATCATCACAGTGGCAGATATCCAAGAAAGGGTCTCCAGTATGAAGAGTTGGACAGCACCAGGGCCCGACATGGTTCACGCCTACTGGCTAAAGAAGCTGACTGCACTCCACGAGCGTCTGGCAGCACAAATGAACCAGCTGCTAGTTAACGAGAGACACCCGGAATGGCTAACCGAAGGTCGGACGGTCCTGATCCCCAAGGACCCCAAGAAGGGACCGGTCCCCTCCAACTACCGACCAATAACCTGCCTCAGTACTACATGGAAGCTCCTGTCAGGCATCATATCGGCTAAGATGAACAGGCACATGGGTCAATACATGAGCGGGACACAGAAAGGAATTGGCAAGAATACCAGAGGCGCAAAACACCAGCTATTGGTAGACAGAACAGTCAGCCGAGACTGCAAGACCAGACTGACCAACCTGTGCACCGCCTGGATTGATTACAAGAAGGCCTATGACTCAATGCCCCACAGCTGGATACTGGAATGCCTAGAATTGTACAAGATCAATGGGACCCTAAGAGCCTTCATCAGGAACTCAATGGGGATGTGGCGTACAACACCAGAGGCCAACTCCAAGCCCATAGCACAAGTCACCATCAAGTGCGGGATCTACCAAGGAGATGCTCTGTCCCCACTGCTGTTCTGCATAGGCCTGAACCCCCTCAGTGAGATCATTAACAAGACTGGCTACGGATACCGACTACAGAACGGAGCAGTTGTCAGCCACCTCCTGTACATGGATGACATCAAGCTGTATGCCAAGAGTGAACGACACATCGATTCACTGATCCACACTACCAGGCTATACAGCAATGACATTGGAATGTCGTTCGGACTGGAGAAGTGTAGTCGGATGGTAACAAAGAGAGGGAAGGTAGTCAGAACTGAGGGGATTGAACTACCAGAAGGCAACATTGCAGACATAGAGGACAATTACAAGTACCTGGGGATCCCGCAGGCGAATGGGAACCATGAAGAGGCTGCTAGAAAAGCTGCAACCACCAAGTACCTGCAGAGGGTCAGGCAAGTCCTGAGGAGTCAGCTGAATGGTAAGAACAAGATCCGGGCCATCAACACGTACGCCCTGCCCGTGATCAGGTACCCTGCTGGGGTAATAGGCTGGCCAAAGGAGGAGATAGAAGCCACTGACATAAAGACAAGAAAGCTCCTTACCATGCATGGAGGGTTTCACCCCAAGTCCAGCACCCTGAGGCTGTACGCTAAGCGGAAGGAAGGGGGCCGGGGACTGGTGAGTGTCAGCACCACAGTCCAGGATGAGACAACGAACATCCAAGAATACATTGGGAAGATGGCCCCAACTGACAGTGTGCTCAGTGAATACCTCAGGCAGCAGAAACCCAAGAAAGAGGAAGGAGACGAGGAACCATCATGGAAGGACAGGCCCCTGCACGGTATGTACCACCGGCAGATAGAGGAGGTGGCTGATATCCAGAAATCCTACCAGTGGCTGGACAAAGCTGGACTGAAAGACAGCACAGAGGCACTAATCATGGCAGCACAAGAACAAGCTCTGAGTACAAGATCCATAGAGGCTGGGGTCTATCACACCAGGCAAGACCCCAGGTGCAGGCTGTGTAAAGATGCCCCAGAGACAATCCAGCACATAACAGCAGGGTGCAAGATGCTAGCAGGCAAGGCATACATGGAACGCCATAACCAAGTGGCCGGCATAGTGTACAGGAACATCTGTGCCGAGTATAACCTGGAAGTCCCAAGGTCAAAATGGGAGATGCCCCCAAGGGTGGTGGAGAATGACCTAGCTAAGATCCTGTGGGACTTCCAGATAGAGATGGACAAAATGGTGGTGGCTAACCAACCGGACATAGTGGTGGTAGACAAACAGAAGAAGACAGCCGTAGTGATCGATGTAGCGGTTCCGAATGACAGCAATATCAGGAAGAAGGAACACGAGAAGCTGGAGAAATACCAAGGGCTCAGAGAAGAGCTCGAGAGGATGTGGAGGGTGAAGGTAACAGTGGTCCCCGTGGTAATCGGAGCACTAGGTGCGGTGACTTCCAAGCTAGGCGAGTGGCTCCAGCAGATCCCGGGAATAACATCGGAGATCTCTGTCCAGAAGAGCGCAGTCCTGGAAACAGCTAAGATACTGCGCAGGACCCTCAAGCTCCCAGGCCTCTGGTAGAGGACCCGAGCTTGAAGGATAAACCGCCCGCAGGGGCGTGCTGGGTGTTGTTATACACACATATATATACACACACACACACACATATATATATATATATATATATATATATATATATATATATATACACACACATACATATACATACATACATACATACATATACATATATATATACATATATATACATACATACATATATACATACATACATACATATATATATACATACATACATACATACATACATATATACATATATATATATATATATATATATATATATATATATATATATATATATATATATACACACACACATATTATTTAAGTCTTATAAAAGTTGCTAAGCAAACCGATTTGCTTCCCTGTTACTATATGTGCATATAACATATAAGCTAATTTATTATTCATTCTTGACTGACACACAGTGTAAAAAGGAAGGTTTATGTGCTTTACTTTTGTGCAAACTGGGGTGGGCACAGTGCAACGTTGCTTATGCAGGACTTTAACGGACCAACACCACCCTCTTGTGGCTAAAAAAAAATTACAAAGCCATAGAGACTGCTTTGTTGGGGAAGTGAGGAACATTGATCATCTTCTTAGAGTGCAATGTTCTACTGTAAAACAGTGAGTTGTTAAATTGGCTTGTGCATTATTTTTCAGGCCCTTGTCACAATGCTGAGCCCCAACATACTTAAAAAGTAATATAGCAGGAAAAGTGACACTATAAGAGTGTGAATATTATTTGGTATTTACTAGGTATTTTGCATAGTGTTGCAAAATCCTTTACCCTGAATCTAATTTTGGGATTTAAAATCTTACTTAGCAAGTAGCATCAGTATGTACTTGAAATACCCAGTGTAAAAACGGGCCTTTTCTGTCATAATACACATTATTGAGTCATAGTTACTTATTAATCAGTGTGCATATTGTTTTTACTTAATATACTTCTGGTTAGCTAATTCTTTAACAACATAGCATCATATGTTTTTTATATTAACCTGTATGCTTTAAACAATTAGAGTGAACCCCAGAGTACAAACACTAAATACAGTGTTGTAGAAGAAGTAGCTTTTCATACAATTACATGAGTGATGTAAAAGTGCATACAATAAAATTAAACTTCGGCATAGTATTTGGGTAAATACCCCATAGGACACACTACTAGGCCTAAATAATGTATAGCTCTAAAAAGAAAAAAGAAAGACAAATTTTCATTCAAAACAAAGGCAAGAAATTGTGGTGGCTGTCCCTTGTTTGAGCTAAGCTCACGCATGCAAGTGTAGTTATCCAAGGGTGAGTATGATATAGTAGAAGAAAACGACTGAAATGAACATCGATTCTGGATTTGTCATGGTGAGGGTAGCTGATTCACACAAATATAGTACAGTGTCAAGGATCTTCTTATCTTTGACACTATTTAGGAGTTTCACACAGTCTCAGTGCTGATGTTTGCCCTTTTTCTACTTTTTAAAATGAATAATTCATGTGATAACTTGATTTTATAAAAAAGCTAAAACCATGTGATGGACTAGAAATGTTAACCTAGCAATACCTTAAGAACAAAATTCATGTGATGTACTGAGCAAGTTATTGCTCAAAAGGTATTTATTGCATGGCTTATTTATCATTTGCAAACATAATGAAGACTGACTCGGGCATCAGATGGAAGACAAATGTAATGAAATGCAGTTTAGCATTTGTGAGATAGATCTGATAGTTTTTGAAATAGTCTTTGAAATAAAATGTCAGCTCTATTAAGCAAACATTCAACTTAATTGAATGTTGTCTGAATGAACCAAACTTTTTGCATCTGTCATTAAACAGTGAAAGGTAACACTATAATAAACTTTAGAATTTCACATTAAATTGCAGATAGGTGAGAAACAACAGCGATGGGACATGGAGCACAGTGTCCCATCTGAACAGCTTCCCTGTGCCTTGGCATTGATTCTCAAAGTCTCTAGAACTGTACAGTGGGGATAATAGACCCTCATTAGGTGTTTGGATGATGGCTGGTGTTGAGCCCTGATGGTTCAAAATTAGGGAATGCAAAACACCATAGCATACAATTCCCATTACTGTGGATGTTCATCAAACCCTTCAGCGACTGTTTGTGCCCTATGGATGGATGTGTTGTCATCCTGTAAGACAACACTCCCATCAGGAAAGAAATACGTCATCACAGAATGAAAGTGATCGCTCAGAACAAGTTTCTATTGATTTAAGCGGACCCTCCTTTTTAAAGGGGAACGTGGACCCTAACAATAGCAATAAAATGAGGGACTGGATCCCTGGCAAAAAGGTGGCAGAAACAGACCATTTCTAATACAATGAGAAGGTTGAGACTATCGAGGTTTATTAGGATTGCATAGGATCTTTATGCTAAGTCTACATTATACTTTGCATTCACTGTAAACCAGATCTGGAATTGTTTAAGTGTAGAAACAATTTACATTTATATGAGTACTGTAAAAATACACTATTGAGAAATTGTCCCACATAGAATGTTCTTCTAGTAAAATAGTAGTGTTTGTGTAGTGCTCTAATGCATCACCATTGGTTGTGTTGGGTGGTCAGGCTTTGTTCCGATGTGGCTATGGTCACCTCTAGCTCCTCCCATGGGGTCAAGAGTGAAGGTTTTGCGCTACTTTTCTAACTGTATTTATTTTAGCTGTACCAACAACGTGTTCCAGAGATTATTCGATAAGAAGAGACAGAGTGTACTCCTACTGTGTAATTTAGGTAGGCTTTGTTAAACACCAGTACAACACACTTTCTGCAAGCCCTTAGGAGAACTCAGTACCAGATGTGTGCAGCTTAAAAAGCTATTCTGACAACCAAATAAGCCAGGTTCTGAAAAACTGAAACATTATTTCCTCACTGTAGTTAATGATTATTTCTCTGTGTTTAATACCATATGAATAGAAACTATTTGGAATAGTACAGTGCTCTCTGGAAGTTGTTTCTAATAATACTATATTTCTTACTTTAATTGCATTTACATAATGTTACTCTTGTTCCTGATAAAATATTTATAATATTAACATCTGGCCAGTATGCAGATATAAAACTAAAGGTTCAGATGGTTGAGATGAATATTACTAATTCAAAGAGATCAAAGTATTTTTCAAGCAAACATATTTCTCAAAGAGGATATTCAAGTCTTTATTACAGATTGAGCTCCTTCAGCAGGAAACCTAATATCATATATATTCATATTCCATAATATTTGCAGCCTGCAATCAGACTCTTTTGATTCATTTGAATCACAGTTACGGTGAATAACAAGTACATGTTTTCAATGATACTGCAGACACGTGTTTTTGCACAATGCCCACTGTAAAATTCGTGCACAGTAAAAAAAAGTAAAGGTGCAGTCTGAGTACATGTGAGGCTACAGCAACTGCACGCACAGATTTTCCTCTATAGAACTTTGACTTGATGGAACTGTAAATGCACACAATAACCTAATGTGAAAATGCATAAGTGCTAATAAAAAGTGCATTTTGTTATTCAAAATGTAAAGAAACCGCTGGACTCTTCCAGGTCACAGAATTGCTCAGTGGCACTGAACATGCAGTCAAAACACATCTTGCATGACTCAACTGAGGACTCAGTGAAGGAAGTAGCCAACTTGTTCATGGTCCTCAGTCTGTCACAGTATTCCTTGGACGTCTTCATGTCGCAGAACTTTATAGGTAATCCAATAAAGGACATTAAACATCAGGAAGCTCATGGGAAAAACAGCTCGGGAGATGGTATCAATCCTTTTGGCCCGATCCACAAAACGCCTCCGTATCTCATAGAAACCCAAACCAGGAGGTAGATCAGCAAAAATGGGTGTTGCATCCATTTCCTGAGAGGACAGAGCAAGTCCAATACTCTGGAGCAGAAAACCCTGCTGTGCCAGCTCCTCCTCCTGGAAGACAAAGACATAGCACAGACTCACTGCAAATCACTAAGCTAAACTGTTTGTTTGTTTTTTCTTTTTTTGGAGCCAGCAATTGGCTGGTGAGCAAGGCAACAGTACATACCCTGGCACAGGCACTGCACTGCTGGGATGCATTCCCATGAGGAGCATTGTTCCCTGACATGTTGTTTCCTTTCACCTTACTGTCACCGGTCCCCTGCGGGTGAGTGTGGGGGGAAAGCCGGCACAATTATTTAATCGTCAAACAGACTGCACTGACTGAACAGCAAAACTGGCACAACTTTGCTCTACTGCATAGATGTCAGGCCACATGCATTGTATTGCACTGCAGATCAAAGCAGATGTCGGGTGTACTGAGGTATAAATATTATAAAAGGTATAAAGAGCTCTTCAGCTGCTGTCACATTGCTTTAACTTGCCTTAATGAAGGCCAAATTTCTCAAAAATGAGAAGAACTGGCCAAAAGAAGAGCCTCATCTAGTTTAAGGGTAATTTATCCTAATTTGTCTTCCTTATTCTTCCCTTTCTCATGATATCCATGATGTTGAGAACATTCAGCCAGCAGTAGAATAAGGTGATGGCTTGAATTAATCACAGGTCAGTGCTGTGTGCTTTTCCTGACTGGAGTGTAGCATGCAGGTGAGTAGCAGCTCGTGCAGAGCTGGGCACAGGGAATAGCAGGTGACAGCTGCCTGAGGGCCTGAGTGGGTGGGCTGCACTTACAGTTCTCTGCTGCTGCTGCTGCTCTTTGAGTTTCTTTTTCATTCTGAAGAACTCCTTGTGCTGGCGTGAAACAAAGTTGACGGCTGCATACTCCAGTAGTGCAGCAAACACAAACAGAAGACACACCGCCATCCAGATGTCTATGGCTTTGACATAGGATACCTGCATAACCATAACAATCAACTGTCTCAATTAATATCAGAATCAGAAAGAAGTTTAACACCAGCTCAGCTGAATGAAGCCTCCAGTACATATACACAAAAGAAAATACTAATAAAACCTGTCAACATAGCAAAAATAGTTTGCATCAAGTATAAGCCACTGATTTCTTTTTTAAAAATACAACTGGAATATTACTATTATTCAATTGCGTTAATGTGCATTATTAAGATAGTTCTTCAGCATTGGGATGTGGTCAGCAAGGGGTTCCTTTTGGACTGAGTGAAGAAAGATGATATATTATTGTATTTTTATATTATTTAATTATTTCCATTTATAATATTTATGTTAAATACATTTAATTTTATTTTATTAAACTGATTATACCATTCACTTAGAAAAAAGTTAAAACTAAATTATCCCACAGCCCGATGAAATGCATGCTAAGCTGACTGGTGATGCTAAATATGAATGTGAGGTTGAGTAGTCCAATTAGAAACTGAATTTTGGGTGCTAAAAGATTCTCTTGTTAAATCTATTTTATCTGATTTGACTTTCTTGGAATCATACAACCTCTCTGTATTTCCATTCTGACTTTATCTTTTTAGTAAACAGCAGATAACTTGCTGAAATTTGCTTCTGACCTTTGGCAGGGAGGCCCTGGAGCCAGAGCTCTGTGTTGTCATGGTGAGCACAGTAGTGATTCCCAATCCCACCCTTGCGGGAGCTGCATCCATGTTGATCCAGAACGACACCCAAGACAGGATGACAGTCAGCAGGCTCGGTATGTACATCTGGATCAGGTAGTAGCCCATTTGGCGCTCTAGGTAGAATTTGACTTCAATGCAGGTGAATTTACCTGACGACAGGAGGAGGCAGAGGTGCAAACTGAAAGTCTTATTAGAAGGTGATGGACAGTGTGTACTGAGAATGTAGGACAGTGGGTTGTCATATGTCCTGTACCTGTGTTGTAGTGCTTGGTGCAGTAACCAAGACCTTTCTCCTCTTTTAGCACAAACTGAGGGAGCATTAGATCATCAGCAACTTGCACTGCTCCCACATCCAGCCATTCAAAAATCAGGTCATTCATGGTGTAACCAACTAGAGGCGAAAGAGAAAGTGTACAGTACGCAGTAGTTTTATGTCAAAACCTGTATGTAATGTTTTCTTAGCCTGCCTAAGAAGATGAACTCACAGCTTTCAAGCTGCATGGTGCACGTCTGGCTGTCCATGGGGAAGTTTTTCAAATCCATGGGACAGGAAAGCGTGAGTGTCAGTCTGGAAAACAGAAGCAGCAGCATAATAGTATATGACATGAAAAGGTGATACCCTCGAACCTTATCCCATAGGCAAAAAGGTGAATGGGGGACTTGGTTAACGATCACCTGTGAACTCCACAGTACTGGCTATTTCTTACTCATGTGTCACTCAAACCCTTTTTTTGAACACTCACCTTACATCAGTGGTCACATCAAGCAGCTCAAACCTCTCCGACATCTGTCCTCCCTTCCATTTTTCTATTTCACTGCCCCCTTTACAGGCTGTAGAAAGCACTGACAGGTGCTGACAGACATCATGTCAGCCTTTATGGTGGGCTTGATATAAAAATGGGCTGAGACACACACACATCACCACCATCAGTTTAAAAAAAGAAAAAAGAAAAAATAGGGATGTGCCCCGGTTACAGAACATAAAGACCGAGATTAAAAAGCATTCCGTTATTTAGTACAGGTGTTGGCTTTATAGATAACACACAGATGTTCTTTAGCTGTCACAGCTTTCTTTGTTGAATTATGATGTATTATGCTGTTCGTTTCACTGACCTATTTCTCTATTTTTCCCCTCCTGCACTCACAAAGCAAAGCCTCTCACATAAATGAGCAATATTGCAGAAAGGAGGAACATAAATGATCCTGGTTTAATGTCGTCCACAGACACTGTGGTTTTCCCCAAGTGGGGCCATAAATAATATAACCCACCTTAAAAAAAAGGATTTTATTCCTGTTTATCTTAATTACTAGAACTAATGCTTCTTTTTTTCTTTCTATTTATAACTCTTTACCATTATGCTACGATTTACCAGCGCTTTAGCAGCACATTACTGACCTGATTCCTCTTTAGCCTGCAGTAGCTGCTTAACAAGAACTTGCTCACAGTGCATGCTGGACAGTACAATTACAACTGAACTGAACTGGAGTGAAACAAATATGTAGCAGTCCATACACTTGGATGTTTACAGTACTTCTCAATAGACTTTATATTCACTGAGCTACCCATCAAAGCATTTTTGGAAATGTGTTTGATAGTTGAAGTACTATTAAAACTTAACCCCCCGTATTTAATAAACACACATAAAATGGCTCACCTGATGCTGTAGAGGACATTTCCGTTCTGGAAGATCCGCAGCAGTTTGTTGTCTGTTGTAACCTCGTGAAAGTTTGCTCCCTTTTCATTTGCAAAGAATAAGTCAGGTTTCCAAATGGAGTCCAACATTGAGGGGTCCAAGTCCAGAGAGTCATCAGGGTACTCCTTATATGCTAGTCGAGGGTCATTCCACTGCTGCCGTAGAAATACATTGAGCCGATAGTCCTAAATTATGGAGGCAACACGTAATTAAAAACTGTGTAAACTTATAAATGATGAAAAAATGTATATATGCATATTGCATATGCATGCAAGTATGCTGCATATGTTCAAGCATCTAATTTTAGCGAGAGGGAAAAAGTAAAGAGAAGAACCATCCTCTAAGCAGGCAGGCGTGACTGTGTGTCTGTGTGTGTTTGGGTAGGGGACAAATGGTGACAAACAGGCCTGAGTGCTCCCATAACCTGAACAACAGCAAACTCCACTTACAATTTCATCAATTAAAATTTGATGTCTCTCTCCTTTAGTATTTTACAAAATGCACAAATTCTCCAGGCTCTAAACGTGAATAAATCAACAAACATGACCAACCCCAGACATTCTCCAGAGGCCTTGTAAATTAAGGATGGCTGCTTATTTAGACAGAAAGACACATGAGAAGATCTTTGCTGACACTATGTTATGCACTTACAAGATGAAGCAACTAAACAGTCATAATCTAATGATAGTATGTTTGGGCATCATGAAACTTGGCCTCCACCAAGAGTCGGAGAGGAGCCAAACAAAAAAAAAAGAAGCTTCAGATGAATAAACAGTAAAGTGTCTGATGCATCTCATAAATGAGCTTTAACCAGCTCTGCTCTCCAACTGCTATTAAAGTCGTGGATGCTCATATTAAATGTGGCCAGAGTTTCAAATAATGAGGTCAGTGCTTTTTGTGAGCTCACCAGTGAGCCCGGGGCTTCGGGCAGTTTTAAACACTCGTTTTCAGACAGATTTTCTACTCTTGGCTCTGTACGAAGTCATCCCAGGCTCACATCTCAGGCAGTGAGCACAGAAACCCCACCCGCCTGCTGTTTGGTTTGTGAGAGGCAACCAAACTGACCTGACACAGGGGAGCTAAAACTGCTTGTTTCAGACCGAAGATAAACCGAGGGGCTGACACCAAGGTCCAGTGTAAATTAACAAGGATTATTTTCAACTCTGAGTCATGCAGACTTACTTACTTAAGTTACTAAGTTGGAGCTGGAAAGAAGCACAATTGCCCCCCTATAAATTTTGACACAGGAACTATTGGTCTGTGCTATTGGTTTTCCATTTGTTTTGGTACTGGCTTTAACTGGCAGCTTCAGTCATCAGTCAGAGTAAGATTAGTGCCAGTTATCATATTACAAAATGTTATACAGATTGATTGTGATACTGACTGACTTATTTTATGCTATTTAGTGCACATGTTTACTAAGTAAAATACTGAATACGGGACCTTAAAGTTGTAGTATTGTATCTCTAAGCTGTAGTATAACTGCTTTGACTGAATTAAAGGATGTGAATATAGTTTCCAGTACATTATTCACATGTTCTGTGAGTATAAGGGATTAATATGAGCTACGACTTCTAACTTAGAGGCAATGATGCAAATTTATATTGAACATTATTACAGTGAAAGTGGCTACAAATGTTAGCTACAGACACTCCCATAAAAGCTCAGCTATTTATAGGCACTCCTTGAGTCTTTAGTCAAAGTGACATTTTTAAAGAGGACCTATTATGCTCACCTCCAACTATATATTTATATTCTTGGATTTTACTACCGTAGCTTTGCATGAATCATAAATCAAAAATAATCCTTATTTGTCTTATGTGCTCCTTGGTAGAGACCTTCGGTCCATTGCCTGTTTAGAGCAGTCTGAAGCCTTAGCTTTTACCTCACTGGGATTACCAGCACAAACGATGTCAATATTAGAAACTTTGGCTGTATTTATTATGAACATCCACCACTGTAACAGTATATGTGACAAAAATAAAGAGATAATGGAGGTAAAGCCCAAAGGAGTTCAGTCACAGTCATACAAATGGCAAGCTTTCATTTGTATAATTCTGGATATTTGAGCCCTCAAAATTAGTAATGTTCATTTATATTGTCTGTCACAAACCCAGATTTAAATGTAGTTCAGGGTTTTGGGAAGGCCATTCCAGAAGTTTCATCCTGTGTTATCCATTACAAAACCAGTTTTGATGCATGTTGTATTGGAACATTAAGTTATGTCCAACTTTTGTCTGTTTAGTTGAGGCGAAGTTAAAGAATTTAGAGGTAGTCCTCCTCCTTCGTTAATCCAGCCACTGTGCAATCTATCAGTACTACTGACGGTAAAACAGCCCCAAAGCATGATGCTACCACCACCATACTTCTTAGCTGGTACAGCGCTCTCAGGTTTAAAGGCCTCACCTTTACTCCTGTCATTGTGGCCAAACAACTCAGTCTTTGCCTGACCATAAAAACATTTGGCTTGTCCATCAGAGCAACTGCAAATTTCACTCGAGCATGAAAGCACTGATTGTGGAGCATTCCCTTCTTTCCTGGCCAGCACCCTCTGATGATCAAACAATCATCAGTTCAATGAATAAAAAATAAATAAGTTCAAAAAGGAGAATCTACAGTTCTCCTTGTCTGATCTTCATTGGGTTTCTTGGACATTTCTATTGTTCTGAGTACTGGTCAGTCTAATGAGTACTGTCAATTAACTATCTATTAACTTCACTAATAAAAAGTTAAGAGGCCTTGGCCTTGTCAAGTTATAACACATTTTAGAACCTTCAGCACCACTTTTTAAAAGATTTGAGTATATATGCGAGCCTGTATGTATACTTTTGAACTCGTGTGGATTCGAGAAATTCGAAGTTACACACCCGTTTTTTTAAGTCATTAAAATGTATGTTGTACAATGGCACCTTCGAAAAAGAGCAGATAAATTTAAAACAGATGTTTTCTCACCATAGTTGTTTCAGTGATGGATCCAAAGCTGTTGATGAAGATGTTACAGGTCACGTTGACAGGAGAACCTGACGGGAGGACACATCTTAGTAACACTGCTTCCTTACATACCACTGATGATGTTTTCTAAAAGGAACACATCAAATATTAAAGCTGATGAAGAGCAGGGGATTTCTGTACCACAACATCTGTTTTTTCCCTTCATAATATGCCATGCCGTGTCCTGATAAAGATTTATCCACGATAACAAGCCTGAAATTGTGTTGTCATTTCCAGTATGCTCCCATTAGCGTAGCCCATCTGTCGACCATTGGAACTTTAAATATTTCAGTGAGTCATTTCCGAAGAGGCAATTATTTATTGATTCAGTTTTACTTACATTGGTGTGTTTATAGATAATCAGCAGAGATTTATCCACAATGCACCGACAAGGATGTGGAGCAAATATGAAATATATATGAAATTTGACCCTAGAGGCGGTGCAGGAACTATGTGAGAGAGACTCTGCCAGTTTCACAAGATTGGACTGGAAAGGGCCTTTGGGGTAACATGCAAGGGTGACCGCACATTTCTGTCAAATAAAAACGATGTGAAAGAGACGTCTGTGAAAAGACACCATCACCTTAGGGTGTGGGACAACACAGAAACCGTAACAACACACGAGGAGGAAAAAAAGGAGAAAGACTTTCGCATGGAGACATCGTAGCTTGCAGCATCTCTTGCCTCTGACCCATCTGTGAAGGATTTGTGCCACTTCACTGCACAGATTGTTGTGCAAATTGAGCAGCACTCTTTCTCACACCTTTTCAAATAGAGCAGTATTTGCATGTGGGAGTGCAGTTACCTTTGAAATTTGGTCTGATGCGAGCATCATAGCCAGATGTGCGTCCCATCAGTTTGTCCAAAAAGTCAGAGGGAGAGGGCGGCTTGACTGCCCTGCTGGGGAACTTCAGCTCCTTACATTGCACAGACCTACAGGGTGATGGGGCAGTGATGATTCCGGCTTCACTGACATAAATATGAACTTAATGTCTAGCTTCCTAATTTGTATTAAGAAGCTAAAATTTAAGTTTGGACATTACATGCATTTTGTGATTAAAGGTGTCCTGCTGTGAATAAAATTGCAGGCTTTCTGAGTAAAAGAACAATATCCATGAAATTACTTTTTTCTTTTTTTTAAGATCTGTTTCTCAAATCTTGCAAATTTAATTGGATATTTTTACCTAATGGAACTGTTGCTTTTTAATGATAGATTACAAAATATTTAATGCATGTTTCTTTCCACTTAAAGAGAAAAAGCTGTGTCGGCAGCTTCTTTGTTAAAGAAGTATCAGAGCATGTAAGGTACAGTAACTGCCCCTTCAAATAAGCGTGCAGGCTGGCGCTTGCATTTTTGAAAGGAAAGACTTTCAAAACTATCTTACCTGCCTTGTTGAAAAATGACAAACGAAGCCCACAGTGGACACAGGATGTGCAGTAGCATTCTGAGTTGGTGGACCCAACAGATGAGAGAAAAACAGCCAAAATTTGGAAGGAAAAAAAAAAAAAGAAAGCGAAGATGCGGAGAACTTTCAGGCGCTGGCTCCTGGAGTCAGATGAGCCTCCCTCCCTCTCTGCAGGTGTAAAATACAGGAAGCTGCTGCTCTATAATTCAAAATCCAAGGGAACTTTTTTTTCCTCCTTCCCCTGCCTGTTTGTGTGGATCACTTCAAGCTTTATCTCTTTTTTATGGCCATATGCATGCTGAAGGAATTACTGCAAGAATTTTTAAAGAGACAGCAGCATTTTTACGGCAGAGTTGCCCCCAACGATGGTCTTCGACGCAGCCTCAGATCTGCACTTTCAAATATTTGGGATTCAAACTGTACTGCTTATAAGCACTTCTATTGAACAGATCTAATTATGAAAGTTAAACACATATAGCTATGCTTTTTTTTCTCCTCTTTAATTTCTGGATGAACACAGCTCTGCCAGTGCTTAATCCACATTTTAAAAAACTTTAAAGAGGCATGTAAATAAGCCTGAAAACTGTATTTTAATAACAAGGGAGGAGAACCTTTACATTAAAATGACCCTTCCACCTCCTTTTAAAATCAGGTTGTTCAAAGATATTTTTGGTGAAACTGTATTTATATTGCCATCAATTTACAAAACCACATAACATCAGCACTGAATGGGCCTCAAATTGGGCAGGAGAACAGAGAGGTAACTGCCAAGTTGGCAAGATTGTTGTTCCATGCAGAAGGGAAATAAGATAAAGGCATAAAGTTCCTATTAATTCCAATGCAACACATCTCTGTGTCAGAACACATCCAGAGGGGATTTATCTTTAGCACTGCTGTTAAAAGTTTCTGGTCTAATTATTTCATCTACAAACTGCCACACAAATTCACATATAAATGCGGAAACTCATATTTGTTCCTCCACATAGAGAGGGGGCAAGCTCAGCCATTTCCTCATGTAAAATTAATGTCAGAGAAAGCGATGGGACGTAACGACTGCACGTGTTTGCCTCACACTTGAAAAGGCCATTCTCCACTCCGCTCTGGAGCCCACAGTGTCAAATTGGATAAGAAATGTGTTGGAATATAAAACATGAATGCCTTCCTAATAACAAGAAGTCCTGAGTAAAAAAAAAAAAAAAAAAAAAAAAAAATTCTGTATGCGTGCACATTTTTACCTCTGGACAAGAAAAGTAGGCCAAGCTTCATTTTAGTGATATTTTGCTGGATTGCGAACTGGATTTACTTCATTAGATCATATTACCGACGCACTGTTAAATGGAGTAGTCAGGTGCTTTTTATACAGGCTGGCTTTTCCCATTTGAAACGATAAATACGTGCTTTTGATCTGTGGTCAAATCACTATAGCCCACATGCATAACCATAGCAAATGTAGCAAGCAGCACAAATTGATGCTCCAGTGGTTCAGGTTACGATGAAGCATGCAGACTTTAACTACCGTCAAAACAATCAAAGCTCCGAATGGAGTTAAACTTCTCTGTTGTCAGTGTCGTTTTTCTGAAAGCACAACTGAAAATACAGAGATGAGTGATTTAAAAATAGCTTTTATTGCAGCTTTTTTTTTCTCCTCTGAACAAGCTGCTTTGATCACACCGACGGAAACGATGACCCATGTGCAACATTTGCAGCCTGGTGGGGGGGGGAATGCAGATAAGCAATCACGCGAGTTTGGTGACAGCAGAAAGATAACACAGAGACTTCTCCTAAAAGGAGGAAAAACAAGCGCAACAGATATAAATTCCAAATATGAAAATATTTCACCAACATAATTTACATTGATCCTCATTTGGTAAGTGTGACCAGTTGTGTCTTAGAGAATGTGGCAATGAGTCCCAGAGTTCAGCTGTCACATGAAGCCCCACTCCCTCCCATGCACGTTTGTCGTCCCCACAGTCTTAATCCTCGTGGATGTTGAACAGCTTGGCCACTTCGTTCAGATCTGCATGCTCTTCTCCATCCTTGATGATCTACGAATAACAGAAATAAACAATTACAACAACTGAACGGATATTTTGCTCTTGATGACACAAAGCAAAACGGCAGCACTTACCTTCCTTGCAACGGGCATTCTGTTAAACACGTTCCACAGGATAATTCCCACCACCACTTTGTCTCTTAGGTAGAAGATGACTCCTTTGCCATAGTCGTCTTTGTTCTCCACGACAGGAGCAGGTGTCACAGAGGCCACCGCGCTGGTGGCTGTGTCCTCAGTTTCACTTTCTGAGCGGATCCCAGTTCCTGCCGCAGATTTGAGAACACAGACTGTCTGACCCTTTGTCCTCAAAATCATTTTTTCTCTCTCTTTGCTTGAAGGAAAAGGTTGACTGCTCCTACCTGACTCTTCTGTAGCAGCTTTAGGCGTATCCTTGGCAGTGGCTTTAGCAAACACGCCTACTGTTGGTAGGCTGCTGTCAACAATCCCGATAGCCTCGTAGCCTACATCAGGACCCAGATCACTCCTGTAAGAAGGTACACGTGATTTACTGCAGTACCACATGTAGTTGAGAACAAAGTCAGGAATCATGCATAACATTTAGTAATTCTTTGCACAAAATGTCTCATGTGTTTTCAAAGTGGGGCTTGAAAGATTTCAAGTTTAAAACTGATCTGATATCCGATTCTACAAGCATGTAGATTAAATACATAATTAAATACAAAATGTTAAACCAGGTCCTGTTTGGAAGTGGGAGGGGCAGTGTTGGCAAAAGTACAGACACTCTGTACTTAAGTAGAAGTACAAATATTACTGTTAGAAAATACTCTAGTACTGTAAGAAAGTACTGATTTGACTTTTCTACTCAAGTAAAAGTAAAAAAGTACAGGCTCAAAGTAAGAAAGTAAAAGGTAGCTCTTTGGAGGATGTTTCTATTTTTGTGCAAAGCTGATTGAACCTTGTGCTATATTAACAAAATGATAAAATAATATCAGTAGATGGAAATAAAAACCTTTAGTCTATTTTCTTCTAATTGTGCTCAGCTTGAATCTGAAGAAAAAGAAGGAAAATAAAAATATACATCTATTTTCTGTTGCCTTCATTGTAGAGGGTGACTGTCTGTAAATAGGAAAATGTGTACAGTCATGAGTTAAAGTGGGATTCAGCAGGTGGGGGAACACTAAAATTGGCTGTAGTGGCCAATTTTGTGGGGAAAAGAATCATAACTCATCATCATAACTCTAATATAATTTCTACTGAGAACTCCAGTCCTTAAACTAGCAGCAAGTCTAAATCAGTTTAATTTTCAGCATGTTTCACAATATGAAAATACATATTGTCACATGTACAGACCCAGTATCTTCTTAAAACCTACTGAGCATTACTTTCCTTTAAATCTAACCTCTCTTCTTCCTCTCCTGTCCTGTCTTTCTTATCTTTCACCATCCCTGAGTGAAGTTAGACCTTTCTTTTCTCTCCCTGTGAAATACAGCAGCTGAACCTTTAGCTAGCAACACACTGTGCGACAAACTGCACACAAATAGTTTGTGTGTTTACTGATTTTTGTTGAACTGCATTTGAAATGACCTGACACTTAAAAAAACGTCACTCCCTTTATGCTCGCTCCTCTTCTACAGGGCTAGCTAGATGCTGAAGTACCGCAACACATGGACATGTGCAGTCATTGGTGTTGTGGCAAAAACAAAAGCCACCGTTTCACTTTCAACCCCTGACCTTGGCACACGCCATCTCTTTTTATGCAACATCCTCTGGTGATTAATCAACAAACAGGACTGCCTTTCATGTGATTCTGTTTAGGCTCAAATCGGTTTGATGTTTGGACGCTGGCAGTACCAAAATAGTAACTTACCCCCAAATGCATTAAACCAAAAGTAACACGTCTCTTTTGAAATGTAAAGAGTAGAAATGACAGATTTTCATTTAGAAATGTAGGGAGAAACCTAAAGTAGATACCTGAAAATTGTATTTAAGTATTTAACTTAAATGGATTTAACTTCCCACGTCTGGGGGGGAATGATTCAATATTAGTATGTGTAAAAGTGTAGCCCTGCCTGCAGTATCTGGTATGACTCTCTTGTGAAGAAATAACAGCAACAAAATGTTTACAAAAATTGTTGATTGGTCCATGACATCGGCTTGGAGGAATTTTCGCCCATTCTTCCGTAAAGAACAGCTTCTATTCTGGGATGTCGGTAGATTTCCTTACACGAACTGCTGCCTTCCTCCATCATTTCTGGTGGATTAAGGTCAGAACTGTAACTCAGCCATACAAAGCTTTATTACTCTCCAACTATTCTTGGTACAATAACTTGTGTGCTCCGTGTCGTCATTTGGATGCGTGACCCACTTTCAGCTGAGATTCGGTTCACAGGCAGATCTCCTGACCCTTTGCCTTCAGAATTTCCCGGAAGAATACAGAATTCATTGCTCTGATGGAAAGCCGTTCTGGCACAGTCCCAAGCCATGATGGGCATTATGGTGCAAAGCAGCGTTTCCCTTCCTCCAGAAGCAAGCTTGTTTAAACCTCTAAGCTTTATTTTGGTCTGATACAAGCATTTCGAACAGCCTTCTGACTTGTCCTTGTGATCTTTAAGCAATGCTTATGCTATTGTCTCACTCCCACAGATATTCAAGGAAAATAATTATTTACAAATATAAAAGAAGAAGCCCTCTCACATCTGACTGCTATCTCACTGTCTGGCAACGCTTAACTGTAATTTAACACTCACATTAACCGATGTTCCTTAAAGTTCACATCGCCCCTCCCTCCTCAGATATGCTACAATAGACAATTTCTCTCAATAATTAATAACTCGATTTGGCATTGTCTGATTTGTTAATTCAGCTTTTTCTTTTTCCTTTTTTTTAAATCTACTCTTAAAATTTGTGCTAAAATCTGGTCAAGTTTTAGAGAATATATGTAGAAAACTAAAGGGTAGACAAACTTCGGAGCACCACTGTATAATTAAACTAGACAGTCATTTTGTGCCAAGAAGTGTCACCTAGGATTTCTATGCCAAGAACATTTTCCTCACATCTCTGTTGGAAGTAGTTCTGCTGAAGTGAAACAAATGCCAGCTTTTTAAAACTTTACTGTCAAAACAGCTTCCTGAACACTGTGTGTATGCTTATATACCTCAGACAGCTCCCATCTGAAACACAAGCACTGCTGAGGGCTGTAATCTTCAGTGACAAACCCCCACCGCTGCTGCCTGATGAGTTTTAAGACCTGAAGTGATGTCAGAGTCACCTGACCTTGACAAATTGAAAGGTTGCACAGAGAGCTTGTACAAAACTGCAGAGCCGGCCAGAACTATGCTTCGTTGATATTTATAGGGAATCTGTTGGTACATCTCTTTATATTTTACATGCAGCATTTGAGCATAAACAGATGAACTTTTCAAAAGTTACTGACTATACTTTATAATTATATAAATATGAAGGACTAGTTAATGGAGCTGTGGTAGTTGGACAAATGTTCCTGTGTACTTTTTCTTGGACTGCAGTGAACCCATGTTTCAACATAGTGTCACATTTCACCAGCTGCTAGCAACATGTATTCACAACATTCATTTGGGTCCTGAGAGTTGCATTCCACACTGTACTTACATTTTTGGTAACTCCCTTAATATCTGGAGTCCTACTGTGATCTTATTTATAATGTCTAACATATGCATGTCCAAGGTCATAAAGTTTTATTGTTTTTAAGCTTTAAATCAAATATTTAACCTTGTTAACCAGTCCGTGTGCTTTTTCATACATGAGAAAAAGTACACAGTCATCGAGTCGAAAGTTTTACCTATTGGGAAATAATAAAGCAATCACAGGTCTTACTTACGAGGTTCTAAAATGATTTAAATACAACCTCAGATGAAAATGAATCAATCACATGTTACACCATGTGATTGATTAGCAAAGAAATCTGCCAAAAGCACCGTGTGAAAAGCTAAATAAGCTTAACGCGCTTGATTAATCAGAAAGTGTGAGCCCCTCTGTAAAGGCACAGGTTTTAGCAGTTTGCTAGTCTTGAGCCATCAGGTGTGCGTTACACGATGGCAAGGAGAAGAGACATAAGCAGTGATCTCAGTGAACAATCGTTGTTGTCCACAGGTAACCAAAGGAATCAATGCCATCACCATTAGCAACATACTGGAAGCTGCCTGATGACGTGGGCAAGCTGAATGTTTTCCCCCCCCATTGTGCCTTTCATTGTTTCATTTTAGCTCAGTTTAAGGATTTTCTGCTCGTTGTTTTACCATGTGTGTCACAGTAAAACAGACAATGAAGCATAGGAGAGAAAAGTTAAGTGAAGACAATGTTGCCTTCATTATATTCTGTAAGTATAATAAAAGCACCACGTCTAAATCTGTCAAAATGCTGTTTGTGGTGACAGTTTCAGTTTTAAACGGGGAGCCATTGCCCAAAGTGCTCCAGAAACTGTTGATGTTGTTTCTTATGCGCTCTGTGACCTTGTCTCCCTTGACCTGCTGGAACAGTACCCTGTCTTGATCAAGACCTCCTGATTTATAATTTAAGCACTGGCTTTTTCTCATCTGTGTAAGAGAGTTCAGTGGGGTGGATCAGCACACATATACACACACATATATGCATGCATAGTTAGTGAGGCAAATATAAAGCATTTTATTGCAAGATGGTATTATTTATTTTTTATCGAATTCTGATGAACAGAGATGACTCTTCAGGGGTTTAAAGTCTCTCTCGGGATGGATTTAATGTCCCCTAAAGACATTTTAATGGTTAATGGTTTTCAAGACTTCGAAGGAATCATGTATGTTGATCTGACCTCTAAAAGGATTACATCGGAGTCCCTTGCACCACTGCACATGCTCTCTGATTTAAATGCATTCAGCGCAATCAAAAATTAAGACTGTTCTCGCCTTCACAAACTCTTTCCTTCATTTCCACTTAAAAGACGTTTTCATGGTTTGCATCCACAGGTCTCATTTGGGGAGGGGTGAGAAAAAAAAAAAAAAAGACTTTATAGCCCATAGTAAGTAGAAGTAGTAAAAAGTATGATACCTACCAGAACATGGACTGATGCCAGTAGGGTTTGCTGGCTCCCGTCATGTTCTCTCCAGCTAGTCTACCACTCACAACAGCGTGATCGTGGTGCTCCACACGTCTGCGACCCAGTCTGATGTCATAGAAACACGCAGCATCTCCTGCCTACATCAACAAGAATCGATTGGGAACATGCAGTATGGCTTAGATTATGCAGTTTTTATTTCATGTTAACAGGCACTGACAATATTTTCCTAAAACACAACATTACATTCAAAATAGGACATTGGCATTACACTACAATTTTAATTACACTGTTTTATATTAGGACTAAGACTTGATTGAGCCTGAAGAGGGCGCTTTAATCAAAAAGAAGACAAAATCATCATTGTGCATCGGTTGGTCAAAATGTGGTGGTTTTGGTTAAAACAAGCGATAACAATTATTCCTGTGTCCAAAATGATCAGTGAAACTAGAGGTATGAGCACAATGGGATAATAATTAAGTTAAGACTTTCCCACAGGTTTGAAATTTCTACAAAAGTGACTTTAACTAAATTACTCAGCATTTTCTAGGATTTTATAGGCAAACCAGCAAAGCACAGCACAGGAACTTTTAAATCACAGCTCTTCAGGATCTTGTTAGCAGAAAACATCATATGAACATTAACTTACCACCCAAATATTGGACCTCGCTTGCAGCTCTGCGTTTACCCGGTAGCCACCAAAGTCAGAGTCCACCTCCAGACCTCCTGAATTAGCAAGGTCAACATTTGGCTCTAGGCCAACAGCTGTAACAATGTGATCAGTTTTCACCTACAAAAATAAAACGATAGATAATCAGCAGCTTATAAATAAATTCAGTGTCCTGATTCTGTCAGAGTTTGTGTAGAAATCTGAACCTACCAATCTACCATCCTTTAGATGGATTTCTAATTTGTCATCTTTGCAGGTCACAGACTTCACCAAAGCTTCTGAAATAACCTTTACACCCTCTATGAAAACAGGCAAGACATCATAATATAATGAGACACATAAAGAACATTTTTTGTCTTTGGAGACTTATATGAAATAAAGTTGGACCTTTCTTGACTTTTTCTGTTGTCCAGTTGCTCAGATACTCGGGTAGCACTTTTCCCATGTTACCCTTCTCAGGGAACATCTGTATCACCTCCAGATCTGACTCAGTAGCTAAAAAGAGAAAGAGGAAGAACAACAACTAAGAAAAGAGTTACTTATGCTGGATATCAGTGTCCTTATCTACTCTGCTAGTTTCTCAGCTCATCATCTGTTCTTACATCTCCTGCCAAGGGCACAAGCCAGCTCGCTGCCCAAGAAGCCACCTCCAATGATAGTGATGGATTTTACATTCCTCGAGACCTTATCCAGAGATCTGAAGTCCTCAATCTGTGAGAAAAACAAAAAACAAAAACTGAATTTAGAGCAACAGTCAGATTTTTTTTATGTAACACACAGTAAGACTTCTGTCTGGAAAATCTCAATGCTTATAATGACCTAAATCAAAAAAAAGACAAAACTTTTTTATTTTCATTTTAAAATAGTTAATATTTCCTTCGTGGTATGCCTTAACACTCACTTCAACAAGCTGTATATACATACTATCAGTTACAGATGGTTAGAGTGAAACATCTCTACCACCCCCTTGTGGCTACACACTGACCTTGCGGAACAAAGTGGTTCTCCTCATCACTTCCTCTCCTGCTCTTTCAATGACTTGGAGATTTCTTGGCACACCACCTGAGAGAGATAAAATTAGCTTCTACCAGGTTTAAGTGATAAAAACAGACAAGAAATAAAACAAGGGAGTTTACCTGTAGCAATCAAACACTTGTCATATGAAATCTCAGTGTCATCGTCCAGTTTTACTTTGTTTCCTCTCACATCCATGTGAACCACCTATAAAAAAAATAAGTATACCTCATGAATAACTTCTGCTTTCCAGGTTTAGACATCATAACACATAATGCTTGCAAATCGGTCAATATAATTACTTCTGGTCTGAATACTTCACTTTTATTCAGTATAATTTTATTCATATACTGAATAAAATTATGGAGACTGAGGAAAGAAAACCATAAATCTACCTTTTTCCCAGTGAGAACAGCCACTCCTCCATTTTCTACACTATCCAGCTCTTCTGGGTTAATGTAGAATGATGACGGCTGGAAGTAGATGCTAGCAAATAAATACAAAAGTATTAAAATGACTAAACCACTGAAAAAGAAAAAAGCTTCTCAGAAATGTTTATAGAGTACACATTCCGTTTTTTACGACAATACCAGGTGTTTAAAAAAAAAGTCTATCACCTCTTTGTAGAGAAACTGCAAGATTTGTTTGGTATTAACATTTATTAAAGGGAAACAGCAGTAAAATAGAGACGTTAGTAACAACCAAATTTTATAAGTAAGATCATCAGGGATGTCTCAGTGTTCCTGCAAATTTTAAAGATCAGAATGACTGCATTTCAGACCGAGCAATGTTGAAATAATAAATTATAAGCAGACATTTACAAACAAGCTATGGATACAAGTTTGGTATACAATAGCACATTATTATAACAGCACATTTTAACCGTTAACTGTTCCAAACATTTTGCTGCACACTGAGCCTAAAGACGTCTCTTTAGGCTAAATTTGGGTGACAGTGCAGTGCTTAGTAATATCGCCTCACAGCCAGAAGGTTCTGGGATTGAACATCTAAGCTTGGCAGGGCCTGTCTGTGTGGAGTTTGCATGTTCTCTGCTGTGTGAGTTCTCTCGGGGTACTCCAGCTTCCCCCCAGTCCAAATACAGGCCTGTTAGGTTCACTGGTGAATTCAGTCTGAAGTACGTGTGAATGAGACCTTGACTGGTTCTCTGTGTTAGCGCTGTGATAGACTGGCAACCTGTCTGGGGTTAACCCTGCTTCTCGCCTGAAGTCAGCTAGGATAGACTCCAGCCCACGTGAACTTCTTATAAGTGGCTAATAAAATGGATGGATGATATGTCGGCAATGTTACATTTGGTAAAGGTCTACTGTACATTATCATAACTCTCTTATTTATTTGCAATACATGCATCCATCTATTTCCAGCTGTTTCCATCTAATATCAGCAACTCATTACTGTGGGTTAAATAATTCATTGTAAAATGTGAATGAGGTTAACCAAGTTCTTTCACTGGTACAGCCTACATTCAATTCTCTCTGTGCTGGAAGTTAGACTGCCTAATACAGTCTGCAAAATTAACACCTATTTTTAAGGAAACAAGATATTTTAAGACTTAGTTTTGCTTTATTTTTTCCCCTTTTTAAAGAACAATGGAAGCCCTGTGTTTAAGTCTGAAGAAGGCACAATAGTGCCAGAGGACGCTTGAATCTTTCAATAATGTAGCAAGACACGGCCAAGGACAGACAGATGCTGAGACAAAAGAACAGAGAGCACTAAGGTTAAATAGACCAAACACACCTCCTTTCTTTTCCGTTCCATTGTTTGAAGCGCAGAGTTTCTGTCACACTGGGATCATCAGAGAACCACAGCTCTTTAGAAAGAGGAGGTCTCATATATGGAAGGTCTGGCTCATCAGTCACAATTAGTACCTGGCAGTAAAAAAAACAAACAAAAAGACTCACATTTACCAAATTCAGGTACAACTAAACAAGTAACAAAGGGAATTCAAAGTGAACATGGGGGCTTTACTGACCTTGGCACCGGGGTCTCTGGCTCGAATAGACCGAGCAGCAGCAAAAGAGGCAGTACCTCCACCAATGAGGAGATAGGGGGCATGTGAGGGCAGCTTGAGAGAGGCAGGTGTGAAGCCCACGGCTGATTTTCAGATGGAAGAGGAACAGCAAGCACAATTCAGAGTGAAAGTAAGACAAAAGAGGCTCAGAGTAACTCTGTCGATTCCACTCCCTCACTGGTTTCGTCAGTGCATCTCTGAATGCTATCTTTGTGGCTATTTTATCTGGGGCTGTTTTTAATCTTACTTACATGGCAGCAAATGAGGTATCATTTGCAAAATTCTCAGCTTTTCAATATAGACAGTACGCACAAAAAAAAAAAAAAAAAAAGAGAGATGATGAAAGTGTGACACACGCAAAGAATCTGTTGTAAAACACATCATCTCAATTTAACAAATCCAACAACATATTTTTAACATGTGGAAATTTGCTTTGCCTCCTGCCTGCTTGCACTGACCTGCTTTTGCCAGTTGATGTCATCATTTCTAATACCCAAGCATATAAAGCATTGCATGCTCTAGATATTTTTTATATTGCTTAACATGCATGGTAGATGAAGAGGAAAAAAAAAAAAAGTATGCAGACAACCTGGAGGCAGTTCGGTTGTTTCACTGGTGGCTACTGCTTCAGTGCCTGATGCTGGAGGGCTTGGCTCCTGGGATGAAGGAGCTGTTTCAGGTTTTGGCTCAGTGGTGGCTGAGAGAGAACACACAGTTAAAAATAACTTTGAGTAACATTCAGCATATAGAGCAAGAGACAATCTGGTTTGTGGTTCAGTGAGAGATTTAAAACAGTCTCCAATTCAAGTACAGTCTGTAACGCAGTTTGCTTTAAAGCCTCAAAATCTGCTACTTACATGGAAAATAAAGTCAAAGCTAAACCATGCGCTATGGAGTCAGCTGATTAAAAGGCTCTAACACCTTTAAAAACAAATTCCTTTAAAAAGGTGTCACTGCGAACAGCATTTAAGCGCTGCACTTAAGAGGCCTGGAGGAGATCTGTTTAAATGTGTCAAGGTTACAAAGCTTTACTTCCTATTAGTTATTAACATAAGTGGAGTTTGATCAGTAACCGACTACACAGACATGGCAAAGAAATCACTCACCTTTTGTCTCAGTGGTTTCTGTAGCTAAAGGACAAAAAAAAAAAAAAATCAAAAAATGAAATTCAGAAATTTCTCAGAGGTTAACAGTAAAGGTGAAAGTTGTCTTATTAACCAATAGTTCCTAAAAGCTGCTCACCGGGAGGCTGGGGCTGGATGGGTGTGACTGATTCTTTTGCAGCTGCTTTTTGTGATCTGGACGAAAGTTCAGTGATACGTGCCTGATATCTTTGCTGGTCTCCTTTCATAGTATGGTACGCCTGTAAAAAACAGATAAATTGACTAAGTTTAGTCACTGACAACTTCAATGATTGCTTCATTTTGTCAAGCTGTCCAATTTTTCCAGTCAGATCTGGTGTCAACGGTTATCTTTCGGTCATGAGCAAACAGGCAGTGGAGGCCTTTAAACTAGGACTGGGTGATATAGCCATTCAACCATTTTCTTAATTACTTGCGCAATCTGGGATATGCTGAGGCAGTGGAGTATATCCCAGCTCACAGAGGGGATCAGGCGAGTTACAACCCAAACAGGTCACCAGTCTATCGCAGAGCTAGCACAGAGACCGACAACTGCACACACACGCGCATACACTCATATCGACACCTACAGCCAAATTAAAAATCACTAAATAACCCAACATGCATGTCTTTGGACTGTGGGAGGAAGCCAGAGTACCCACAGAACCGACACTGGTAGAAAAAACGCAAACTCCACAGAGGAAGGGCCCAGCTGGCTGTCAGAATCTGCTGGAGGTGACAGCAGATCACTCCCATCACGGTTGTTATACTGATTTTTTTTAAAAAATCTATCCATATAACTGCTCTGCTATTCAAACAAGCTTAAGTAAAGCCAACAACTAATAATTCATACTCTGAAAGTAAACATTAACTTCATGCATCTGTGAAAACAATCAAAAGGTCTGATTTGCTAAGATGACACGCTACAAAAACATGTTCTTTTAAAAAACACCAGACTCTGTTGACAAAAACAGTAACTTTTATTTACAGAAAACAAAAGTTGGAGGTCACACTGCCTGACTTAAGTGTTGTTATGTGGGATCAAAACTCATCGACTAAAAATTCAAAGTCTCAGAATAACACAAACTAACAAAGCAGCCATTGCAGCAGTGGCCAAACAACTCCTGTGTTGCGTGAAGTAAAATTACTAATTTTGTTAATGGAATGTGGTGGAGAGTAACAACTTGATTTCTTTTCCAGTGAAAGCTGTACTTTCAGGTGGATAAAATCCACGTCGCTGTTGCCTGTGTCTACAGCAGTACATGGATTTTAGTTTTTACTCCGAGTAACACGGTGACTGTGGATCTGAACCTCATACAGGCTCACTTCAAAGAAACGGAACCATCCCTACTTAACAGAACATAAACCAGCTGCTTTTAACACTGCCTATTAAATAATGTTGCTTTTATATGGGGGTGGCTGTAGCTCAGGAGAACAGGTCATCTACTGAGCTACAGCCACCCTGTGGAAGGCTGGTGGTTCGATCCCTGGCTCCCCCAGTCTGCATGCCAAAAAACCTTGGGCAATATACTAACCCCAAGTTGCTCTCCAATGCATCCATCTGAATATGGATCAGAATATGAGTGTGTGTGAATGTTAGCTAGAAAGCACTTAAAGCATAGAAGAAAGTGCTTGTGTGAATGGGTGTGAATGGATGTTAATGGGTGAATGTGGCATGTTGTATGTTTGAGTGTTCCGGGAGAGTAGAAAACCACTATATAATAATCAGTCCATTTACCATATAAAATACAGAGATATGCAGGCCTTCTAAATATCTTGTATTGGCATTAAGCATAAAAATATAGATTTGTTTTTCTTTTGTCCATATTGCTCAGCCCTTAATGTTCAATTTACAGAAATAAACCCCAAGAAAAGGGGCGGAAAATCATTGCTCCAATTAATAAATTTGCACACTCTCTCTATGATGATAAACCAAGCTTACTCACATATGCCACGCCACCAATGGAGGCTGCTCCAACCAGGAGGGCATACTTTAGATTATCCCCACCACCCCCTGGCAGCCCACTGGACATGTGAGCTGTGGGTACATGTGTTGGTATTCTGCCATTGTTCAAACCTGAAACAGTAAACCAGCACACACATGATTAAACACTGATAACACTGATTAAAGCTACAGCACTCTTAATTATGTTCACAAACGTTACTAAATCAGGGTTCAGTCCTGCTTCTAATAAAAAGAAATTGCCAAGTAGCTACCTGTTTAATACACGCTTAATACATCTGTGGATGTTGACAGTGGAAAAGGACTGAGTAAATATATGCTCCTGTGCTTGCCCTCATCACACCTCTAGGGTTTAAGAAAGCGCCTTAAATTACTTTTCTATAAAACAGAGGCAATGGCAAACCTATCTGACTTGCTTTGCAGGTGTTATTCCACTCTAAGAGTAATAGGTATAACGTGACATTATTATGAAGATTAATGTACATTCTACCAATCTACATACTGCACAGGACTGGGCTTATCATTTCTGGGTCATCAGAGACTGCAAGACCCCATGATTCAAATCCAACACTGGGCCCTTGCATACGCTACAAAGCGTAAACGGGCACAGAACATGGTGTAACACCTGTACCAGCACTAGACACGTGAAAAACATGCTTGCTGACGTTATCAGTTAACGTTGGCGCTTCAATCAATGAAATGAGGTGCAGTTTAAGTTAGGTCGTTACTGAAATTACATCTTGCGTCGTTAACGTTTGCTAATTAGCTGAGTTAGCATTCTAATAACCATCCAAAGGTCGCTGAAATTTACATGCGCTAAGCTAACAGGGCTACCCCCCCTGTGGGTTCAGGTTTTGCTGCTGTGTATTATCATGCTACAGGCAGTGCATGATCAAACCGAGGTCAGCTAAAAGGAAGACAAGTTACTGTAACTAGATACTTACCTGCTTTTCTCACATTCTGCCGGCACAGAGTTGATGAAGTTCTAGCTAAAGGAGCGAGCTTTTTCCACACAGTCCTACATTTCAGCATTGTGGCTCAGCTCCCGGTTTACTCGCAGACTTGTCGGATAAAAACACAAGCCGGTTTACCCTTAATTTAATTCCAACAGCCCGCAGACACTGACAACTAGCTGCACGGCACCACACACCAAGGCCAGGGACAGGTCATACGTTTCTGGGGAATGATGGGTAATTGTAAAGACGGTAAAGACGCCTAAGATTGGTCGCCCCTAAAAAAGAAGAAGAAAAAGAAAGATGGCGTCGCTCCTGACTTGACTGACAGCAACTCTGTTATCGCAAGTAGCAGCTATACTGAACTCTTTCATTCAAGGCTCTTTGGTAATTGCGCGAACCCCCTTCTTGCTCCTTTCTTAAAACAACTGCAGTCAGAGTTTACTGCTGCCCCCTGCATGTCATTTAAAGTAATACTACAGTAAATTGTTAAAAAACGGTTATGAAAAAAGTTATGAAAACACAAAATGAGGTTGTGTATTCATGCAAAACACATTTAAACATAATAATGAATATTATTTATATATTATTAACGCAGCTAATGACTTAAAGAATTTCAAGAAATAAAAATCTTTTTAAAATAATGTGCTTTAATGAATTTAAATATAGTCCATGTATGAAGGTTTATTGTAAGTTATATAAACAAATCTTTATTGGGTTTTTACTGTCATAATTTATGAGTGGTTGGCTAGATTTCTAATAATCTAGTGTTGCCACCCTCTGGTGGTTGAATAGAATAGAATAGCCCTTTATTGTCACTGTTCAACGAAATTGTGGGTGCTCCACACCAACTGTGCCAAAATAAAATATAAATAGTAAGACAGCAGGAATGAATAACAAACAGGAGAAATATGTACAAAAACAAGAGTAAGGTACACATTAGAGAACGAGTTGCGAAGTGGAAGTAGTGCAAAGAAAAAGACTGAGGTCTGAATACTGTCTGTGTATGAGTGGCCTGAGCAAAGACTGTTACTCAGATCGGTGGGTGAGTAGGCAGGGGCAGGGGTGGGTGTGAGGAGATAGTGTTTGTTTACAGTCCGAATGGCCCAGGGCAAGAAGCTGTTTGTGAGTCTGGAGGTTTGGGACCTGATTGACCAGAGGGCAGCGGATCAAACAGGTTGCGGGTGGGGTGCAAGGGTTGATGTGTGATAGCCCTGGTTTTCCTGAGACAGGAGGATCTGGCAATGGCCTCCATTTCTGGGCAGTGTTAATTACGGTTCTGGCTTTCCTGTTCTCAGTTGTGGCCCATATGTACCAAACACCCAGGCAGTAGGAGAGCATGCTGAGGAGCAGTGGACGGCCAGCAGCAGCTTCTGGCCAAGGTTGTTCTTCCTCAGGACATGGAGGAAGTGCAGCTGCTGCTGGGCCTTCTTTACCAGGGCGTTGGTGTTGTGGGTCCAGGTGAGTAAAAGGGATTCATTCTGTTTATAGGAATGCTATAGTCAGCCATCAGCTGCATAATGGTGATTTTGAAAGACTTGTCATTTGCACATTTCAAAGCTTGCTGGTAAATTATAAGGCAAGGAAATAACTTTGTGTTGGATAATGAGGATCAATGTACTTCCTTTTTTTGAGAAGAAAAGCTAAATAAGCAATGGCGGGTAGCTCTTTTTACTGGCAGGAGAAGTTACTACTTCCCTGATATAATAAAAGATCATTTAGTAAAAAAAAAAAGCCTCTGAGTTGCTTTGTTTGTATGTATGTGTGTGTATGTAACACAATAAAGTCAGAACATTTCACACAAATTACAGGCCTTCTAAATATAACTCTGCTACCACAAATACCAATACACAAATGCCAAAAAAAAAAAAAAAAGATATGCTGGTATAACTTAGCTTGCAACATAAAGTGTAATTTCCTAATGTGTAGCATGTTTTTTGATTTGAGATTGCAATTTTCCCCACTTACAATGACCAGTTTAGCTAGGTTGTTTTGCTAGTTTTACACAGGTTGTGATTTGGTGATGCCATGGAAGTGCACATTGAGTGGGATTCTCTTCAGCCCTGATCCTCCTTACCCCCAGAAGCTGCTCTGAGACTTCATTAGAGGAGGAGATGATCCCCTTTTCTGTCATTTCACCTGTTTAAATTCAGGAACACTTTGAAAATGAACCTAACTTGACTCTGGCTTACCTGACTGAAAAGGAAACTCTTAACTCTTGTTAGCGGCGCTAACGGCTGCAGACAGGAAGATACTGCCAGCACCGGAAACGTGCTCGTCATCTCCGAGCATGAAGTAAGGAGAGCCTTCAAGAGAGTGAACACCAGGAAAGCAGCAGGACCAGACGGCATCCCAGGTCGTATCCTAAGAGACTGCGCATACCAGCTAGCTCCTGTGTTCACTGAGATATTCAACATCTCTTTATCTCAGTCGGTGATCCCCACATGCTTCAAAGAGTCCATCATTGTTCCTGTCCCGAAGAAACCCCACCCTGCTTCTCTCAATGACTATCGCCCTGTAGCCCTCACCTCAGTAGTGATGAAGTGCTTTGAACGCCTGGTCAGAGACTTCATCATTTCTTCACTACCAGACACACTGGACCCACTACAGTTCGCTTACCGTCCAAATCGTTCCACAGACGATGCCATCTCTCATCTCCTCCACACATCACTCACTCACTTGGACACTAGAAGGGGGAATTATGTTAAAATGCTCTTCGTAGACTACAGCTCTGCATTTAACACCATAATTCCCTCCACACTCACCACCAAGCTGGAGCATCTGGGACTCAGCTCATCTATGTGTCAGTGGATCTCCAACTTCCTAACTGGCAGACCACAGGCAGTAAGGATGGGCGGACATGTCTCAGCCTCCACCGCTCTCAGCACTGGAGCCCCCCAGGGGTGTGTTCTGAGCCCCCTGCTGTACTCTTTGTACACATATGACTGTGTGGCCACTACCAGCTCCACCACCATCATCAAGTTTGCTGACGACACCGTCGTGGTGGGCCTGATCTCTGATAACAACGAGACGGCCTACCTGAAGGAGATTAGGAATCTGGAGAACTGGTGCCAGAGGAACAACCTCCTTCTAAACGTCAGTAAGACAAAGGAGCTGATAGTGGACTTCAGCACTAAGCAGGAGAGGAACTACCAGACCCCCGTCATCAACGAGTGCCCAGTGGAGAGAGTGGACAGCTTCAAATACCTCGGAGTTCACATCACGCAGGACCTGTCATGGTCCTGTCACATCAACACCGTGGTGAAAAAGGCCCGACAGCGTCTCTACCACCTCAGACGCTTGAGAGACTTCCAACTGCCCTCCAAGGTGCTCAGAAACTTTTACTTGTGCACCATAGAGAGCATCCTGGCGGGAAACATCTTAACCTGGTTCGGGAACAGCACCATGCAGGACAGACGAGCTCTACAGAGGGTTGTGCGATCAGCTGAGCGCACCATCCGCTCCGAGCTCCCTGACCTGCACTCAATCTACAGCAGGCGGTGCTGGACCAAGGCCAGGAAGATCGTGAAGGACCTCAGCCATCCCAACAACAGACTGTTCTCTCTGTTGAGGTCAGGAAAGCGATTCCGCTCCCTGAAGACCAACACAGAGAGACTGAGGAGGAGCTTCTTCCCGCAGGCGATACGGTCTCTCAATCACACCACCACACAGTACTGACCCACACATACAGTTCTTACACACACACTGGACTTTCTGGACTTTGTTTTTGCACAACACTGGTCACTATATTCTTCATTTCCGGTTAATACTTGTACAGCTGCTGTTATTGTGTATATATTTATTTATATTTAGATTTCTTCATACATTCTTATATAGTTCTATATTGTGTATTTTGTTGTACAGTTATTTTATTTTCAACTTTAATTTATATATTTATCTTATTCTTCCCAGTTAAATTTACCCTTCATTCTAATTTGTGTTGTACAGTTATTTCATTTTTAACCTTAATTTATATTTTATTCCTTCCTAGTTAAATTTACCCTTTTTAATTTTTCATATTTATTTCCTATCTTATTCATAGCCTTTTCCTTTTTGTTTTCTTTAGGTCACGAGCAGTTGTCCAAGCATTTCACTGCATATCGTACTGTGTATGACTGTGTACGTGACAAATAAAATTTGAATTTGAATTTGAATTTAAAAGTCCCAGATGCATTTTCCTGCATCAGTTTAATATGATGGACACTTTTTTGAGGAGTTCACAGCTGTTTGTGAAGCTTTGTGATAGCCTTATTTGTGTCGTTTTAATTTAGGATATATTTCAATATGATATCAATAGATTTGATAGTAAATTGAAAGTTCCCTTTGGCTTCATGTGCTCAGAGTGTCTGGTTCTCTTTTAAACTCCTCCTGCTTAACACTCTGGTCCTAGGTGTGAATATTATTGTTGCATTTTCTTATATCCTCTTCTTCAAGCCCCAGATAATGATTCTAGGTGTAAATCCCAACAAGCTTTGCCCACGTAATCTAACAGGAGAGGCACTCAGTGAGTGAATATCAGATCGAAATAAATCTATGAAAACACAGGGAGGAAACACTTCATCTCAGGCTCATGTGACAATCACAGCCGCAGAGGAGTTTTAAATTTAAATGTATTCTTGTAAAAACACTGATAGACTTGAAAGCTTTATTCCTTTTTAGATCATACCAGCAGGAGTAGAGGCAGACACACACAGGATTATTTATTGACTGATTTTTGTTCACTGATGATGATGAAGATTATTATATATCTTACCTTTGAATCTTCATTTCAAAGGTAAGGAAAGGTAAGGAAAGGATGAAGAAGAAGAGACAGAGGGAGAATGAAGGTAGAGTAGAGAGAAGGTGAAGTGGAGGGCCAGGGGAGAGAAGGTGGTAGAGGGACGATGGAGACAGGAGGATGAAAGGAGGGAGAAACAGGAAGTGGATTAAAGGTGGAGTGGTGAAGGTAGAGAAGATAAAGGGAAAGTGGAAAAAGGGGAGAGGAAGAGGAAGCTATCGCTCTCCCTGAGTTGAACCACCAGTTTCCTCAAAGTTTGTGTAACTAGTAGATGTTTTTTTCTTTTGGAAGCAGCTCTTGTTCTTGACTGTCTTCTCCTGTTCGTTTGTCTTCTTTTTCGCCTGCTTCTTCTTCTTCTTCTTTCCCCATCCTTCTGTGACAGTTCAGTGTCTACCATCTGTCTTTATAACAATTAATTTTGCAGTCCCCTTGTCTTCTCTTCCAGTGCTTTCTGGACTTCCAACAATTCCTTCTTTGCATCGTGAATTTCTTTTTTTGCCTCCTGCGTTGCCCTTTTCTCTTTCTTTAGCCCTCTCTGGACTTCCAACAAGTCCTTATGTTTTCAAGTTTCTTCTCTGTTTTGTGTATTTTTGCTTTTCTCCTCTTTCAGTGATTTTCAACTTTGTTCTTAATCCTCAGCTTATCCAACTCCTCTTTGTAGGATGCTGTGAATTTGCTGAGTTTGTCACCTTGTTCTCCTCCAGATTACTGGTTGGTGTTTTGGCCTGCAGACTTTAATGGTCTGTGCTGCTCTTTGTGCACGCTATCTAGAGAGGTTCAGAGCAGCAGATGGGGTTGCTGGTTTTGGTCTCTGTTGAGATGCTGATACCTCCTCTCTCTGGGATGATTACAAAGAGTCCTGGACAAAAATAGAAGCATAATAAGCAGACACAAGAGAAAAACATAAGACTGTTGGAATAGTGGATACAGGGGAAAAGTGAAGTTAATGAGGTAACTGTAGCTCTGTGGATTCGTGGATGACTGCCAGTGAAAGTAAACAAAGTGGATGTGTGTTCCTATGTGCTATGCAGGTTGAGATCTCATATAACAAAGTCACGTACATGACATGTGGACTACTTTTGCTCATATGCTGTAAATACCACCAAGCAGAGTTGGTTTAATCTTAAAACTGAGTTTTTCATGTTGGGCCCTGATAAAGAGCTAAAAAAAAATACATCAGCCTCTTCCCAGCAATATCAAATCACCTTCAAGTAATTTCTGTATCATTTTTGATCAGCTTTTGAATTCTGACTGTAAAGGCCTTTACACACTGCAAGTGTAAAATCTGTGCAAAAATTTCATGTGTTAAAAATATGTCTTGGACTCATGTATTCGCATATATTCTCATGTATTTTTAATGCAGCCATTCACCCCGAACAAGTCATTTTCACTGGACAAATCTGCAGCATTAAAATAATACTATTTTTACCTTAGACACTGCTCTGGGTCATTTGGCTCTATGCAATGATTTCTCTGCCTCCTCAGATGTGTTGCCCACTCTGCCAGCAAAAGCTCAAGCTGATGTCAGGAGTTGAAGCTGTCAGTGATACAGCTTCAACTCCTGGATCAAACCATGAAATTCTCTCTGCTGCTGCCTTCTTTGAGAACTGGATGGACCCAGAATCTCAGTTTCTTTCTTTTCTTGTTTAGAAACATCTGGACCAGCTCAGCACTTGATGTCAACTTCATTTTTTTCACAGTAAGTTTTTGAGGACAAATTTTCTGCAGAAACACAGCACGTTTGGTGCATGCGTGTAATAAATTTGCATCCAAACAAAACTAGACTACTAAACTAGACTACATATATACATTCCACCACTGAGTCAGTGCTCTCAGAACATTAACAGAGGTTATCCTCTTAACAGTCTCTGCTCAAACACAACTAGTTATTCGAAGATAATCATTTGAATTAAGTGTGTTGGAGTAGGGAAGCACCTAACAACCTGAAACAAGCAGCCCCAAAGACCATAATTTAGGATTAATACCCTAAGAAGAGTAGTCTAACTGCATAATATTGCCCTAAGGCAAGCACTATTTTGTCTAGGATTATGTTTTCCACATCAAGAAACCTGCAAGGGACTGAGTAAATTTCATCATCAGACGGTGAGCATGTGGCTCCCTGCAGGTCTATATGTATATATATTTAGAATATATATTTATTTCAACTTTAACACGTAAAAACCCCGATATTAGCATTAGCATTTGCAGCTCCTGATAGCACCCTGCAGGTCAACTGTCAAACTCTCTTCGTCTCCTCTTCATTTTACACAACAGTAATGTGTCTTGTGGCATTAAATAAAAAATAAATAATAATAATTTTTAAGGGACACTAACCAGAAATTTGGTTTACTGCCTGAGGGCTACACTACGGCTACAAGGTTAGCTAGCCCGCTCACTAGCAAAACGCAGTTACTCTTACCATACAGGAGCCTAAACCTTCTTTTAACCTGCTGCCTCACTGCAGTTATCCCCAACCATCACCATTCATTCTAACCGAATGTGATTTTTAACAGATGGACTCCAGGTCTTTATGTCTTTAAGACATTCCTGCAGTTTAACTAATTGGTGTGTGTTATCTGGCTTCATGGACAGATAGAGTTAGGTGTCATCTGCATAGCAGTGAACAAGTATACTATGTCTTCTAATGATACTGCCTAAGGGAAGCATGTATAATGTAAACAGAATTGGTCCTAGCACTGAACCCTGTGGAACACCATATTTGACCTTAGTGTGTGAAGAGGACTCTCCATTTACGTGCACAAATTGGAGTCTATTAGATAGATATGATACAAACCACTGCAGCACAGTACCTGTAATACCTACAGCATGTTCTAATCGCTCTAATAGGATATTATGGTCAACAGTATCAAACGCTGCACTAAGGTCAAGCAGGACAAGCACAGAGATGAGTCCACTGTCAGAGGCCATAAGAAGATCATTTGTAACCTTCACTAAAGCTGTTTCTGTGCTGTGATGAGCTCTGAAACCTGACTGAAACTCTTCCAATAAGCCATTCCTCTGCAGATGATCTGTTAGCTGTTTGACAACTACTCTTTCAAGGATTTTTGATATGAAATGAAGGTTGGAGATTGGCCTATAATTAGCTAAGACTGCTGGGTCTAGAGATGGCTTTTTAAGTAAAGGTTTAACTACTGCCAGCTTGAAGGCCTGTGGTACATAGCTGATTATTAGAGATAGGTTGATCATATTTAAGATTGAAGCATTAATTAATGGCAGGACTTCTTTGAGCAGTTTTGTAGGAATGGGGTCTAAAAGACACGTTGATGGCTTGGAGGAAGTAATTATTGAAGTTAACTCAGAAAGATCAATTGGAGAAAAACAGTCTAAATGAATATCAATAGTACTGAAAGTAGCTGTAGATAATATTACATCTGTGGGATGACTATTGGTAATTTTTTCTCTAATAATTAAAATTTTAATTGTGAAGAATTTCATGAAGTCATTACTAGTTAACGTTAAAGGGATAGTTGGCTCAGTAGAGCTCTGACTTTTTGTCAGCCTGGCTACAGTGCTGAAGAGAAACCTGGGTTTGTTCTTATTTTCTTCGATCAGTGATGAATAGTAAGATGTTCTGGCTTTTGTGGAGGGCTTTCTTATAAAGCAAAAAACTATTTCTCCAGGCTAAATGATGATCCTCTAAATTTGTGACACGCCATTTCCTCTCCAGCTTATGAGTCATCTGCTTTAGGGTACGTGTTTGAGAATTATATCACGGAGTCAGGTACTTCTGATTTGAGGCCTTAGTTTTCACAGGAGCTACAGTATCCAGAGTCGTACGTAATGAGGAGGTAAAATTATTAACAAGATGATCGACCTCTGTTGGAGTAGCGTTCAGATAGCTGCTCTGCTCTGTGTTGGTACAGGGCATCGAAGATGATAACAGTGGGTGGATTATATTCTTAAACTTAGTTACAGTGCTTTCAGAAAGACATCTACTGTGATGAAGTCTACTCTCCACTGCTGTGTAATCAATTATTGTAAATGTAAATGTTATCAGGAAACGATCAGACAGATATTATATTATATTTATATATTGGTATTATTTTAAGTAGTTTATTAACAGGTAAGATGCTGGTTTTTATTTTTGTTTTCTTTAATATTTTGACAGAAAGTAATATTTTATTCTCTGTTGTTTCTTTTTTTTTAAAAACAACAAAAACAACAACAAACAAACAAACAAGCAATGTCTGTATTTTTTTTAAATTGTTTTGTCACCCTCTGGTGGCTGAAAAGACAGTTATTCTGTATGTTGTGTTTGTAGGAATGCTATTGTCAGCCATCATCTGCATAATAGTGATTTAGAAAATTTATATTCAAAATTTGTGATAAGAAGTAACTTTTAGTCGGATAATGAGGATTAATGTATTTCCTTTTAGAGAAAGAAAGATAAAGGGTGAGGTCGTGGTGGGTTGTTCTTTTTACTGGCAAGAGAAGTTTAAAGAAAGAAAAAAACAACAACTTCCCTAGTATGATAAAAGATAATTTCGTGGTGAGTTGCACAACTGTACTTCAGAAGCATCTCTATCTGATGTGTTTAGCGTTTATATGATGAAGTCACTGATAATGACTTTTAAGTTAGAGCATTTCATTCAAAATAGAGGCCTTCTGAATATATACTGCTCCTACCACCACCACCAGCAGCTGTATGTGTCTTACTTTTACACTACCATGCCTATCAGCAGTATTTTCACCACTACCAGTTCTTCTTCACGGTTTTTATGTGCAGAAGTACGTGGCACTACCACACAAATTTAAAGCCTAAGCTAGTGTGTAATGACATTTATGTATTTATATGCAAATACACAAAAACTAAATTAGAAGATATGCTGGCACTTGCCAGCCTGCAACTTAATTTGCAGTTTCCTAATATTTAGCATGTTATTTTACTGAATACAGGTTTGCCTACATAAAATTACTCACCAAAAAGGAGAAAGGAAAGGAAGAAACAAATTATGATGTAAGTATTTAAGGTGATGAACTATATGGAGTATTTTAAAAGAAAGGACAATATACTTTGCACTTACAATATATTAAGTATGTATTTTAAGTATTATGAAGAAGCAGTAAGGAAAATGATGGCCTGAATTCAGAGGAATTTTGTAATGAACTAAAGGAAATTACCACACAAGTAACAGGAAACGGTAACTGCATGTTTTGCAACAACAAAAACAACACCCTCAATATAAAAAGTTTTTTATTTTAAAGCAATAATCACAGCATTAAAATTAAAGACAAGAACTACGGATATGACTATATAACAGATCCCTTTCTATATGCAGTTTGATATTCCATTTAGGTTCAGAGGAATGGGCAAGCAGAATCTTGTTTCGATGTGCTCTGAGACACTTGGAATTTACCACCATGCCACTGAGCACCTTTAAGGAGTGTGTCAGGTTATTTAGACATTTATAGATGTTATTATTTATTAATATTAGAACTTTATTGGTCTTGTCAACTATAACAAACTGAATAGCAAACATGCACAACTTTCATAAATGCTTGAAAACATTGCTACACCCAGTTTTTAGTGCTCTTACGAGTGTGTGAATTAGCTTTCGTGACCTTTCCTACCATGAGCAACCTAAGACCCAAGATGGTTTGCATTTAAAACCTGTTCAGAACTAAATGTAAACAGCTTCCTAGGCCTGGATAGAGAAGCAAACAGAGAAATAATAGCTGTTATAGCCGTTCTACTAGTAATCACCACCAAGATTTTTCTCGAAGTTCGCATGTAAATGAGGTTTTTTTAATATATCGTTAAGCCTCAAGTAGGGCAGGAGTTTAGTGTTTTCATTGGTTCACTGAAAACCACTATGTATTTCAGTGGAGCTCAGAAACCTCAGCCACATGAGGAAACTGACAGATCAACAGAAAAAAAACAAATCACTGATGTTTGTACTGCAGGTCTTATAATAGAACGTGACATGGCGACATATTGTATGTCACCAGTCAGTGAGTCTAAATCCTCATATCTGTCAGATCTTGTCTGACAGTGTTTTTCTCTTCATTAACTCCCCCTCAGGCCAAGAGCTACATCCAGTACATGCATAACTCTCTCTCTCGCTCTCTGCGCTCTTTCTCTCTCTCTCAGCGTCAGTGTGATCAATTTCTTTACTTCCTCCTTTTTGGAGTGGCTGAGCTGAATACCAGAACAGGATATGCTTTACTCTCAGTTTCACGGCAGCAGCAACAGCAGCAGCAGCAGCGGCAGGAGCAGCCGTGAGGACGACACACTGCAGCCAAGATGAGTGCTGGGGATGTGGTCTGTAAAGGCTGGCTCATTAAATCCCCTCCGGAGAAGAAACTGAAGAGATTTGTGAGTAGGAGCACACATCGGACACTTGTCTATGTCCTCTGCCAGGCTGTGGTGCTGAGCCTTGTGTTTATGCGTGTGTGTGTGTATGTGTGTTTATGTGTGTATGCTGCGATGTACAATGAAGATTAAGAGATACACTGATTTGTATGTTTGCCTTGTCTCGGTCTCCTTTATATCACCTACCTCATCTCTGGTACAGGTCACTTTACTTTTGCGTGTTGGCGTAGTTATAGCAGTCATGTGCTTTAGCAACAATACCCCACTCACTGCAGATGTGCTTCAGACACATTCGGACGTGAGTCCTTGCAGCGAGTATATGTAATAGCTTACATAAACAGCATCCAGCCTTGACTGTTTTGTGGTTGTGGGGGGTCATGTGATAGTGTCAGGCTGGCCACTTGCTCTGCGCTCTGTGCGTCTGTGTGTTGTGAAACATGGGAAGTAATGTCAGGGGCAGTCAGACACTTAAGCGACAAGCAGAAATAGTCCAGCTCGATGATGGCTGTATGTACTTCCTCTGTACGAATAGAGGAGGTGGAGGGCCATTTGTCAACAGCGGTGTAAGGAAAGGGTGTGTGTGTATTGGGTTTTTTGCGGTGTGGGAGGGGGGGTTTACATGCGTGTATGTGTGTTGACAGTGTTGGGATGGGAAATAGAAACTTATTTTAGCATGACATGCAAATCCACAGTTGTATAGACTGGTACACTCACTGTTTGCCTTATTCAAAACATCAGGCTCTGATCTTGCCTGTATGAAAATTAGTCATTATCTGGGTCAAATTTATCTTTGTAAGTAACATGCCGACAAGACTGAAGGAGCAAGGGGCTGTGGTAGTTAACTAAGGTGTTGGTTTGATTGTGTTGCTAGAGATACACTTCGCTGGAAGGAGCTCTGTCAACATTGTGTTTCCACTTTCTGGAAATGCAGTTTGCAGTCCATCAGTGTGCGTGATGAAGTGGAGCAGGAGTCTCTATTTTGTTTACTCAGATATACACATGCAGCGCTATCAGATGTTTGTCACATTGCTGCTATCACAGTGTCTGATTCCAGGATTTCACACCTTGTTTTCCTTTAAATAAAGAAAAGGTGGGGGGACATCATCAAAACACCAATTAAACTTAAACTATTGATATACTACAAAGTAAAAAATACCATAAATCTCACTTGCCTTCATATTAAGCTACTTCTTGGCTGAATACACTTTGACCTGTCACAAACAGATACAGGGGTGTAAAGAATGTAATTAAAAATGGCTGAATTCCATTTAGCTCCTCCAGTCTTTGAGTTCTGGCTTTGGTAGAACAGCCAGAGCCAGAACCACTAATTATTAATTATGGTTTGGGGCTTTCTGTTGTGGGAGTCACAAAATAATCGCGACAAATAATCTCAACAAGGACAAGTTACTCATTTGTCACCACTGCTGACCAACCGTTACCCATGTGACCAGAGTTTCGAACTAACCTCACGTGACAGAAGATAAGGAAGCTGCATCTGATGTGGTTGAAACTTTAAAAACACAGAAAACAAGCTTGTTTGTGAGTTTCAGATCAGTGTCGGACTTGCAATGGTTTTTTTTTTTTTTTCAAATTAAACAGACATACAGTATCTACAATCTGGAGATAAACTATAGGCCTTAGCCTACGGTAATATAAAGAAAAGCAAGGAGGTCCATGTTTAATTAGGGGGTGAAACCTGATTTCATCAGAATATACAGAATCTATTGATTGGCTTCTACACTCACCATCTGCTTCCATTAGATGAACCTGGGTACACAAACCAACTCCTTTTTAGGAGTGCGAAACTTTTCATTTTCAGAACATCTACAGGATCAAAATTGCCATCTGTCTAGTTACGGTTTCCTCTTAAGCTTAGTAGTGTTTTTTAGGCAATAAGTCTGTGTGTGTCTAACCATTTCCTGGAATGAACACATAAATCACCAACTGACTTGTTGCAGGAGAGCATTTGTTACACACAGAAAGAAATGTTACACAATTTCAAGCCTTGAAGAGAATCAGAAGAGACTCAGCCACAACAACGAAGCCACAAAAACCAAGAGTGAAACGATAACATCACACACACCTTTATTATTCTTAACGTGATTCTTATTAATTATTATTATTGAACTGTAACAGCTCTATGGCTAGGATGAAACTCGGTTGGAATAGAGGGCTTAGGCGGTGCTCACTGTGAGTAGCTATAAATACCTTTTAGTGCAGTTTCAGTGTTAGGTTTTCAGTTAGTTTTCAGCACAAAGAAGTGACCAGGCTCTTTATAAATACCTCTTTCATTCTGTTAGACATTTTCTGCTAAATACAGTGAACTTCCTCTTCTCTGCACTTCTGGGAAATTTGAGTTGAGGTTCCGCTTACTGACCATAACAAAGGCAAAGAAACTTAGTTAGCTCGTTGCTGTTAGCGGGGCCATGATCAAATTCTCGTGATTAGCAAAATTGGCGGGAAAAGCCTGATGCTACAGTTTGAATTATGAAGCACTGTATTTAAAGTGAGTCATAATATTGAGTGAAATTTAAATTCAAGAGCAAGGCCATTAAACCTTCTTTACTTCTTGCACCTGCAGGCATGGAGGAAACGTTGGTTTGTGCTTCGAAGAGGTCGCATGAGCGGTGATCCAGATGTGCTGGAATACTATCAGAGCAATAACTCCAAAAAGCCAATCCGCACCATTGACCTGAAAGAGTGCGTGGTGGAAATGCTGGAAGGGCAACTGCGGATAAAGAGGGACTTTCACGGAAAGCACCTCTTCGTGGTAAAAACCTCATCTCGTGTTTTCTACCTGGTGGCCAAAACCGAGGAGGAGATGAACAGCTGGATCAGCAGCATTAGTCAGATTTGCCAGTTTGGGAGCCTGGAGGATGCAGGTAAACAAGTCGAAAGACGCTGCTGCACTGAAGTAATCGTGTAGACTCCCTCTGCTGGTCCAAAACAAATTGGTGTCACCACTCAGGAAGTGGGGAGTTTTATGAGGTCAGAACAAACTGTTTGTTTGGAGCTTCATGATTTTCGTTTCCCATGCTAACTGAGGCATCGAGTGTAAGACTGCACCTTACTGACAACTGTAAAAAAAAAAAAAAAACTGCAAATCTGCAATAAATTCTTCAGGTTTACAATCAGGTTACTCTCAACCATGCTGTTTGTACAAGATTTATTTCCCTGTTCCCTTTAAGATTTAAAAAAACAAACCCATTTTAAATATACCCAAGGAAGGCAGATTTTAGATCTAGATTTTAAGTGAATTGTACTTCTGAAGTACCATTAAGGTTGGATTGGTGGCTTTGAAAGCATTGGATGAGCTTGAAAGTCTTCAAAATTAGAAACTTTGGAACACAGCAAGAGTACCACAATACTGTGGTTGTCACAGGTTGGTTGTATGACCTTACAAGTTTGAACTTCAGAAACATTTTCACAATCGTGTCACTACATGTGATTAGCACCATTTCATACCTGGACTTTTTTCCACTTCAGCAGCAGCAGCAACAACAACAAGGAAACATTGCTGTATTTTTCCCCTTTTATCATTTGAAATATGTAAATATTTTGACTACAGTTTGTCTACACACACACGCGCGCGCAATGGAAATAAATTCAAATAAAAGTTCTGGTGAAGCTGTGTACACAGTTTAGATAAAGCCTGACCTCACGTTTTATCAGGAGCCTGGCTGTTGTCTGCATGTGTGTTTCCAGCGGTCATAAGTGTTGCAGTTCTGCATACTCCCTGTCACGCAGCCTAACGTCGCTTCTGGATCTGAGGGGATAAGAACAGCTCAACATTACATTCAAATGAGCACATGGCACTTTTGTATCACCTCCATGCTTCGGGGTGTAATTAGATTTTTTGAATCTAACACATCGACACTTTACCATCATCACGCTGCTGATTCGGCCTTTGCTTCAAGTGTCATTTTTGTGGAGGAGACTTCAGCATGCGTCTGTTAAAAAGTTGTCATCTGCATGAAGGAGATAGAGCAACGGCACAACTTTTGCCGATATGCCACAAGCTTGTAAATCAAAAAATGGAGTCGTGAGTTGTGGCTCACAATTACTGTTGCACAAAGATTTTTACTGAGAATTCTGGACGGCAGCAGTAGACCTTAGATCTCGAGAGCTCTTTGCAGCGACTCATAAGTTTTGCAAAGGCTTTTAAAAGGTTGCTCTGTGCCCACAGTAGGACACAAATATCTAATAGCAAATATTTCATGAGAACATCCAAAGACTTTTGGATTAGTGCTGCGGGAACGGCCTTGACTTGAGGGGGGCCTTGAGTGAAATGGAATGAAACAAATTTCTGAACAAGGGCCAACCTGCCTGAAAGAATGAGGGGATTTATAAACAGAAGACATATCTGCTTTCAAGTTTCTTGCAATATAAATACCACTTCATATGTAAATGCAGAATATGAAGAGTGAGTGCAGGCAGGGAACGATTGCATCTTCTGGCTTTGCACTTGCTCACTTACATTCTCTGTGTTTCTTTCTTCTTGTTGTCAACAGAGAGCTCAGAGGAAAGCTTTCCTCACACTCCCACCTCCCTTCAGCTGTCACCTGACAGCTCTGATATAGCATCTGTAGAAAGCCAACAAGATTCCAGCTATCCACCGGACTACCTCTTTCTCTCCCAGTGTGAGACGGGGAGTGTGATCACTAGTCGGTATGTACAGTGTGTGCAACATGTCCCACAAGCTGAAATCATAGCTGTGTGGTGTGTGTAACAAATGTGATATTTGCATTTTTTTGTCCTTATCTGCAGACACAACAGCTTTTCAAACTCCGAGATCTCTCTGGAGCAGAAGTCATCAGACGATGCCGTCAAGGACATCTGCACCGATTCTTCTTTATCCTCAATCTCCCACACTAGTCCCAGTCCATCTCTTTTCCCCCATGGGAGGCTAAGCAACCCTCCATTCAGCGCTCCATGCACCTCCATAGCTTTGCCCTCATCGTCTTCCTCTCCACTACATCACTGCGCCACAAGTGTCTTCCAGTTCGACAAACCACATTCTCCCGCGATGTTTGAGGCGACGGGTGATAAACTAACACCCCCTCCACTGCCACCCAAGCCTAATCACCTGTCAGAGTACGCAAGCGACGAAGGCCTTCAAAGGACGAGGGCAATGAGTGCGCGCCATTTCTCGAGCAATGCTGGATTTTTTCCCCGGAGGACCTCTTTGTCGAGCCTGGACCATTTCAAATTGGGTAAATCCTAATGCACAGTATAGAAGCTGATGAAGATGATCCTGGCTCAGTGAAACATAAACCTGGTGGAAATATGATCAAGATGCTTTTTGATTCATACGCATATCAGCTGATTTTAAAAGAGTTTTTTAAAGAAGTTAAAAGACATAATTCTTTGGTTTATTTGTTTGTTTTTTAGGAAATGCCGAGAGCAAATTTATGCAGATAAGGAGACAAAGTATTAATTTGGTAAGAACAGTGACACATTTTTATTTTTATGCACACTTTTTGTTTTTCAAGAAAGTGTTAGATAAGAAAATTTACACCTATTTCATGTCCATATGATAAACAGGAAGCCTCAGCGAGCTTTAAGTTAACTCAGGTTAGCATGAGTGTGACATAGTCTTTCTTTGAAGTCAAAATTAGCACAATCATGTAGTGTCTGATTTGTTATCAGGCTTACTAAGAAAAAAAATATCTCAGTCATCGTATGTCAGCAGCAACTTACAGTTATGGCCCGTATTACACATTCAAAGCTACCTACAAATCACATTATTGTGAATTAAATTTCCACTATTATCTGTTTGTTTGTTTGTTTTTTTACAATCAGTTTACTTTTAGCCACTTCTGCCTATATGAAGTCAATGACATCAGCTACCATTAGATTGGCTGCACGAGTATAGTAGTCTCACTACAAGTTGTTACTAAACAAATCAACCTGGCTAAGCTAAGTTAGCTTCATATTTATGACATGTTTCTCTTCTAACAATACAGTGATTACATTTGCTAAAATGACAATCCCTCTGTAGGATTCAACTAATGGCAACTCCCCCCTGTAGTATCATTTCTCTATTAATAAATACATGTAATGAGAATAGTTTGAAAAATGCCCCAAGCATGTAACAAGTCTGGAATTAACAAATGTTCCAGCTGTAATATAATAATATATTTGATGTAGTGCACGTGCCTGATCATATGATGCTTTATGTTTTTGCAGCCTTGTTTAAATAGCACAAAACTTCAAACCTACCAGGATGAGTCATATGTTCCTATGGCTTCCCCTTCGCCTTCTCCTTCTCTTGCGACCGTGGAGTCTGATGGTTACATCCCCATGAGCCCAAGGACATTAAGCTTCCTCAATACAACCTACAGTATTGAACCGTCTGCATCTTTCAGCCCACTAATGAGTCAACTTAGTGCTATTGCACCACCTCCGATTCACCGGCATCTAAAACCTCGCATAAGGAAAGGTGAGAGTCCAGCCTGAATGTTTGGAAAGTACTAAATGTTTGTTTCATCTTTGGCTAGATGTTTTCAAGATTTTTTTTTTCCCATTGAATGTTTTCTGTAAACTTTAATGTGTACAGCTTAATTAAAAATTATGCTTTGTGCGCTCTCATAGTCACAGATCTATGCAACGAACATGTCTGACAGATATACAGCACCTGTATCAGAAACACTGATCTCCGACATGGCCTTTCTGTGCCGTGTTAGAGAATTGCAGCCAATCTGATAACGCTGACCTTTTCTCGCTCCACAGCTCGACCCCCACCTCTTGATCTGAGTGGCCTTTCTACAATCACAGAATGTCCCACGCATCTCCCTTTGAGCAGAGCACTGATCGACTCATGGTGAGCAGAAAGTGTCTTTGTCTACAAACTTTTGTGTTGAGTTATAGAAACAAGAACAAGCACACGATCGGGTTAATAAAATTGCAGTTAGGGTTTGAGCCTTGTTTTTTAAGAATACATTTGGCTATGGATGTTTTTTAAACCTCAGGATTCTCTGTATTTTCTCCTTTTAATTTGAAAGTAAATAACTGTTTCCTTTCCTTTCTTCACAGCTTTTCAGTGAAACCTTCACCTCTTGAAAGACGACTTGAGAATGGGGAGAAAGTAAGAGATGAAGTCACAAGCTCCTCTGCAATGGTAGGATTTCTATTCAGTGGAAACATATGTAGAATTATTTTTTAAATATTATTTTTCTATCTATGGTTTAGAGAATGCTTAAAGAAGACTACAAAAAGGACTCAATCTGTCACTGTCTTATTATAGAACCATTTGTGAGTGGGAAAATATGCTCAGAACTCACACAGCTGAAGAATGTGGGAGTGGAAAGTGACTACCAATTTCCAAAATATTCTTCTCAGCTACTTGTAATTGTTCATGGTCTGGAAAATGTGCATATTTATTTTATTTTCCCTGAATAAAGCCTTGAAAAAGTCACATTAGTCATGCATAGTGTCTCTAGACACATATAGCTTCCGACGTGTTCTTAAACTCAATCTGAAAATGAACAGAGGTCACTTTGCTTTTGTTTAGTGACATATTTAATGAAAATAAGACACTAGTGAAGCTTACCTGCTGTTGACTGATGTTCCTTTAGGATTGTAAATATGTCAGAAACATTTTCCTGAGAACAGGGACGTTTTTCCGAAGCCTTTATGATTTGTTTTTTCTCACAGGAATTAAGGCAGCAGTTCTTTGATGGGCCAGTTCAGCCCTGGGCGAGAAGTTCAAATCTTGACTATTTGTCACTGGATTTCAATTCAGCAACCCCCTCTCCTGTGCTGAAGGTATGCTTTTATTTGGCTTTATTTTTATCTTTATTTTTATTTGACAAATGACAACAACTGCACAGCAAGACTTCTACTGTACCCTGTGGAGCATTGATAGTTTAAATGTTTGTGCAGGTGAAGCAGAATTGTATCACTGTTAAAAATGTGACGTCACTGTCTGCTTATCTCTCCCTCTCGATGTCTAGCAGAAGCCATTCCTGTCCGATGAGTACAGAGTGGATTACGTGCAGGTGGATGAGAAGAAGACGCAGGCGCTTCAAAACACCAAAATGGAGTGGACAGATGTTCGCCAGTCGAAGACCTGACACTATGAAACGAATTACGAACACACAGTTTCAAGAAGGCCAACAACAGCAAGGAGTACATATTGGGGGTGACCAGGTGTACCATTTTATGTCCATAGCAGTTTTTACCCCCTTCCACGCTGCACATATTAAGCTAATGTCTCACAACCTACACATGAGTCTCACAAGAAAACCAAAGATGAGTATCGAACAGATATAGACTAACAATGACAGGTAACAACAGCCTCAATTGTCACTGGGAATGAAAAATGTAACGGTAAGAGCAGAAAAAAAAAAATTAAAAACAAACTTTATCTTCAATTTATAAGACACAAGGAAAATCTTATCTTCAAATCTTCAAATGTATAAAAAAAACACCCCAAAAAACCTTTAACCTGCATTTTTAAAGCCACATATATTAAAATCACATGCTACCCCTCAGCATTAACTTAACAATTATACCTCACTTTTAATTTGTTGACATCTGGTCACTCTTGGATGTGTGTAGATAAAGAAGAATAAAAAGATTGTGTAAGCACTTTGGGAAACAGTATTGAAATAAAATTACAATAGTAATTAAGCAGTAAGACCTTCTTTTGCATAGAGGATATGCAAAATTGCACTGTTAAAACTAAGTTAAGTCTCCATAGAACTGAACTGTAAATACTGCCTAATCATGCACTATTCAGTGATTTTTCTGTAGCATTAAGTTTCACCTGATTTGCAAAAGGGCATCATATTGTTTTACTGTATTAAAAAAATGCTGTAAATATATGTATAGAGATGTTACTGAAGAATTTTTTTAATGATAAAATGTTGTTTTTAAGATTTCTCTCTGTGTCAATATATAACGTGAATGAAAATGATCCATTCTGAGATTCTGCCTGAATATTACCCACATCTTAAAGAACCAAAACTAACTTGAAACTTTAAACATTATTGCCATAACACATTTGGTTATACAGGTGAACCATCTTATTTACTGAACATATGTCCAATCACCTCACTTTACACATCAGTCAGCGAATGTTTTAACCACATGCAAGCAGATAAATGAGACCACTGTTCTATTTCAGCTGCTCTTTCACGCTCTTTCAAAAAATACATTATAACCAAACTGTATGCAAAGTTAGATATAGATTTACAGATAGAGACACATATTATAATATAAATACAATTATAAACAAATGTGTATTTTGAAGATGCAAATATCGAATTACAGCTTTGCTATCGTATATTTCATTACAAAAATAAAAATGTGGAATTTATTTTTAATGAAATGTGCAACGATATCATTTGAGAAATACGTGTAGATTTTACTCATCGATTTTACTACGCCCTGCGATACACACGTGTGTCGTCACTAATATGCGCCGAAGAGACTTGTGAAAAGGAGATTTGGGAAAATTACCCAACAAGTCGAGAGAGGAAGTCATCATCCAGGATTTAAATGCAGTTTGTTTTCTTTGAAGGGGCGAACACCTTAAGTGAATGCAGCATGCGGCTAAACTAGACACGGTAATCTCATCCCGGGTCGGCTGCTCTGCGTGTATTTCCAGTACACTGCTGCTGCCGTGTGGTTTAACATTACTACCGCTAGCAACTAGTGAGTCATATTATCACAAACTGGTGAGGACACACTGGTGAGTGCGGTTAACGCTGCTAGCAGAGCACCCCCAACTAGCTAACGGTACCTGGAAATAAATGAAACTATATCTGGTTAAAGCTACTCTGGGGCCACCGTCGACCACAAGCAGGCTGCTGTTTCTCAAAGTTCAAGCCAACTTAGCGTTAGCAGAAACGATGCACTGAGAGCTAACTTCGTCTCTTGGTCGAAGAGCCAACAACGGCAGAATGTGGCTTTAGCTGGTAAGTTTGTTTACTTCATGACTCACCAACCACTATTATGTTACTTGGCTAACGTTGTCGTTAGTTTAGTTGATATGGAAGCCAAGGTCTATATTTGCAGCAGCTACAAATAGGTTTAGGCTATGTGTAGTCGCTGGCGTTTCCATTGCAAATGCTACCATTTGAAGTGTTTTTTAACCTTTCTTTAAAAAAAAAAAAAAAGGTTAAATCGCCGTCTTTGATCCAACGTTCGCCGCTAGTGTTTATTGTGGCATGGCAACCGCACAGCTGCAAAAAAGTCACATCTGTAGCGTTTAGCTTTTTTTCTTACGCCAACTCTGACTCAGAGTAAGCTGGCATAGTTTTAGCTCAGCTCAGTTTTCTTTTAAATTATATCTGTCTTTTTCAGTCACGAAAGTTCATATATAATTAATATAAGGCTGAATTCATCAGTTGTTTTTTCCCCCTCAAACAGAAATGCTATTTTTAACATAAGTAGAAAGAAACAATTTTCTTGGTGGGATACATCTTAAATGCAACCCTAGTCGAAGGCCCGCCACAATAAATAAATATGTGTGTATTTATATATTTATTGAGCACCTGAAGTCTGTAAGAGACAGAGAGGGAGCTTTAGCAAGAGTAACTAAGTAATGGTTTTCTGTATGACTTCATCGATGTCTCATATCATTGAAACACAAGAAATGTTGTTCCACTCTTCTTTTTGCCTTCTTTCATTTTGCTACTCTCTTGAGCTTTACAGCATTTGAGTCAAATTAAGGTCTAGACTGGACCATTGTAACATGTAGATATTTTTTTGTTTTTCTTCCACAGTCTTTATGTTGTAGATGCATTGCCTTGCTTGTGATTTTTTTTTTTTTTTAAATGTATTTATTTAATTTTTTTGCACGACCAGCCCCAACCAAGCTTTAGATCTTAATCTCTAGAATACTTTGGTAAACAGAGTTTAGGTCCTGTGGCTGCAAACAAGACCAAATGATCACCACTCTAACACGTTACTATGAGATGTTTGTGGTGATATATACGTGTGTGTATGTATGTATGCATGTATGTATTAGGGGTGCAAAGATACACAAAATTCACGGTTCGATATTTTTTCGATACAAAAAAAATGTTCATGCTTTTTAATTTGTCATTTATTAAAATTGTAAATATATATTTTAACTCAAAAGTACAGTTTTTAAATTTAATGTTGCTGAAACAACAAAGTAATAAAAAAATATATATATATCTGATCGAGAAATCACTCATCTTTGGAAAAGAGAGTTTATTACAGAGAAATAAAAGCTATACTATACGCTTCTTCTGGGCTATATTCTCAGCAGCATATTAAACATATCAGGTCCCCATAAGGAGAATCGTGTGCTAACGGCTGTCTATATGACTCAGGTAAAGTTTGTAGCATGCGTGCTTGTTGTTTTTGTCTGCTTCCACCTGTCTTTGCACTAGGATGATGTTGGAGTAAATGTGCAGTCATATTCGTTGCGTTCCCACTAGTGTTGTTGGCGTTAATCTCGTTGAAATTACGTTAACGCCACAACACGGAAAGTTAACGAGCTATCCCTGATCGCCCCGTGCCTGGGGCTGGATGGCCAACACGTTAACGAGCTAACTGCGATAACACACTAGTTCCCACCAATGTAATTGAGCATTGCCTGGCACATCCAACATACTGTTTTACTTTTGTCCATGACGCGCTTACCTTCAGGGTCATACGTCACATGAAAACCAAAATAGTTCCAAACGCCACATCTGAATTAGGGTGGGGGAGGTTCAATTTGCCATGTTGCAAGGAGAGCTTAACTTGCTAGCTTGCCCTGCACTCAAGATTAAATTGAGAAAAATAAATCAGTTAGCAAATAACAGCACAGCTATTTAACATTAACAAAACAGGATTAAGTGTAAAAGACTAAAATCACAAACTGCAAAGAGGTAATGCATTCCTTGAACTGTAAAGGACTGCCCCTGTACTGTAATAAAACCCATAAATGCTACTGTTAAATTCAACATGGCTCTATGTGTTTAAGATTTATTTTACTCTATTTGCTAACCCTCCACTTAGTACTTTTGGTGGGAGTGGAAGTGCATTTTCTTTCCACTTTCATGTAGCTCAGCAGTGGTTGAAGATGGGAGGATGTTCCCTTGATAGTTAAAGCGTGTAGAGAACAGTTTAGTGATGAGGATTCCAAGTGACTTGAATTGATACAATGGGTCCACTGTAGCTCTCTACCACACTGTCTGCTTCAGAGGAAGGAAATGTTCACAATCTCAAAAAGAAAACCCTCTGGGGCATAGATGCATTGCATTTTTATGTGGTTTTCTCTGCAGCTCTTGCACACATCCCAACCCTACCCACCTCCCCTTTGTCCTACCTAAACACTGTTTACAGAGTTAAAGTTGCAATTAAATGGTAAGGGGAATGCACTGCAAACCCAAAAATGTAAAAGAATAATAAATAAAAAAATAAAAAAATAGAGAAACAGAAAAAAAAATTGAAATCAGGATAGGCATACAGTTTTAGGCAGTAGAAACCTTGATAAATGTTTAAATGTCAGTGTTGGGGTATTGATTGTTGTCTCAATTTTTGCAATACAGGACTCATCAGATGGAGGAGTTCACAGCAGTCATCCCATCTGCTGCTTTCTAAACTTCAGCTATTGTGCCTTTTATCAAACTTGTGCTCCTGTAACTGTGCTAGCCATGGCTTCTCGCAGTGTTGATGAGCCACCAAGTGATACCAGGAATTTACCATCAGTCTCCGAAGAGCCTTCAAGATGTTACCCAGATGACGTCGTGGGAGAGCTTCAGCCAGACACCATGAATGCAACAGTGAAATCTCAAAAATCTGGAAAATTCAGGAGGACTGCCTTGACATTTTTCGGAGTTCGTAAAAGTATCTGTATTCTACCAAGCTTTTTTGGAGGAAGGAGCAAAAATCAGAACAAGTGGTCCTCTAAGAAAGGAATCAGCAAAAGCAAAACCCATGACGGGCTGTGCAAAGTCAGTCAGGATGATGGTCTAAGAAGCGGGTATGCCTCAGCTGGAGATTTTGAGTACCACAGCCAGAGGGACACTGTGGGAGAGCTCCACAGTAGTTGTAGCAATGAATGTAGTCATCCTGCTGCTGAGCAGAAATCACTGACTCTTGGTCGGCAAAAAAAGGGTTTGAGGAGTCTTTTTCACAGTTTTAAGCATCACAGAAATCACAGAAATGATGGATTGGCTAAAACTGAAGTGATTGCAATGTCCTCTCCTCACTGCAAGAAAGAGGTGCCTGTTGTCCGGGACATCAGCCAGTTTGTCACAGAGTGCCTGGGATCTGAACCCAATGTGCCTGATTTTGTAGACGTCACAAATGATATTTCCATTGGTCCTGAACGTAATGAGGCCGATGTGCAGACAGTGTTAGAGAGGAGTCTGGAGAAAGAAAGCCCAAAGTCAGAGGTTGACGAGCAGGTGAGTGATGATCAGCTGGAGGAAATGAATTTGATAGCCGTAGTCTCCAGTGAGTATGAGGAGCCAGCTAGAGGACATAGCGAGCCCTGTCTGAAACTTCAGATGATGTCGGAGGCGTCCAAAACACCGGCTGGCTCAACAGATCAACTGGACATGATTTTTGGGGATGTCGCGTCATTGAAAAGCTTCGACTCCCTCACCGGCTGCGGGGACATCATTGCAGATCAAGAAGACGACAGCATCACAGAGAGTACAGTCTCTGGAGAGAGAAGCAGAAATGGAGGAAAGAGGGCTTCTTGTTATCTTACTTATCAGGGAGGCGGCGAAGAAATGGCCTCGCCTGAGGATTTGGATGAAACTTGTCTTCAGGATTTCTGGGGGAACAATAGTTCAAAGGAGGTCTGCTACAGTTGCAATCAAGACCACACAGACGTGACTGCTGAGCTGACGACATCCCACAATATGGACTTGCTGAATAGTAGCAGCGGACAGCAAGCCGGTGGCATGGACTCCTCCTCAATTGCTGATGTATTAACTCCTCAAAGTGAGCATCAGGAGTCAGTTCCAAATAGTGATGAGGGCTACTACGATTCAACTACACCAGGGCCAGAGGAAGGACGAGAAAAAACGGACAGATTTCAAACAGAAAGGCTACCCAGGGACAGTTACAGCGGCGATGCCCTTTATGAACTTTTTGCGCCTGACGAAAGTCTCGTGAGCCCACGTTATGAAAGCAAATCTAAACTTCCCATTTCAAAACTGGGTGACTATTCAAGTCAACCAGCTGATGTTACAGATTCAGCCTTTGTCCCAGAAATGAACAAATTACAAATAAGTGCAGAATTATATAAAGTTCATGATTTTCTGGAGATGCCCAGCACATGCAGTAACTCCTTGGAGTTGGCACACAGCGTGGTTTGTCGGCCAGAAATCGCTATGAATAAAAACTGTAACTTGAACTCAAAAGCCCAAGCTTCAGTCAGAGTAGATCATATAGAGCTGCATATATATGATCAAAAAGAAGATGTGCTTGCTTCCAGCGAAAAAAGAGCCAAATCCATAAATGCTGACACTGAGAAAAGGCATAGCAGCTTATCATTCCAAAGCATGTCTGACCCAGACTTTGAAACGTTTTGTGAACCCAAAGAGGAACATCTCGAGGAAAACAAGCCTGTGGCTTTACCGTATCGAAATATCACTTCTCCGTCTGAAGATTCTAACAACGACATGGACGATGGGCAAACTGTGTGTTTTTCACAGGCACTCGTGGACTTCACAAAACACACTCAAATGTTGAGCAACTTGCACGACAATGTGGATGACTTGGAGACAAATTCTGCCATCACTCCAAATGTGGAGGCCTTGCCTACCATAGTCACGTTTGATGTAGTGGATATGCATAATGAAGGTGAATATGATGAGCAGATTCACATGGAACTGGAGGAGGACATTTCATCGCCCTATCAGGAATTTGAGGAAAGCTACCTACAAAAGGATGCATTTGCTGAATGTGACTATCAGATGTTAGACCTATATGAACAGAACATGATCAGTAATACATGGGCGGTTGCCAGTCTCCCACGGCACCTCGGCCTTACAAGAGTCAGTCAGTCCATGCCTAACCCATTGTCTCTAGAGAGGAGAAGTAGGTCTCTGGACACAGAAAGCCTTGAGTTGAAGATGCCTGACGCATACAGAGAGAACAGAGATGCTATCGTTTCCTGTCCTCAGACAGAAGAGGACTTGGAGAGAGATGCCTCACCATATTACAAGAAGAATGTAGTTGTGTCTGCATCAGAAGTTCGACACAGCAGCAACACTATGGCCTTATCATGGCAAACGAGGTCAGAAATGGCTTTAAGCCTTCCTCTGACAGATGGGGAAATCAGTGAAAAGATGCAGAGTCTCAGTCAAACCCAAGTACATAAACACAACATGTTCTCTGTCACATCCAGCAGTGAATCCCAGCGTCTTTGCTCTAATATGTCGGACAGCATCTCCTGTGATTTACTTTCACCGAACACTGAGCTTTACAATAGACAGTGCCACCCTCCTTTGCAGTTAGAGTCCTGTTTACCTCATAGCACTTTTGTTTATTCTGGAATGGTGGAGGACGTAGCCGATGATATTGATGACAACGTTTTTTGTCAGACTGCCACTAATTTGCAATCCTATAATCAGTGTGGTAAAAGTCACCAGGTTGCAATGTCTCACACTGAGAGTCCTCTGAGCACATGTGTGTCTAAGGATGAAATGTCCACCATCAGTGAAACAAGAACACCGAGGGATGTGGTGTGACCTGTAGCCTGCAACAATCTTCTTGAGGCAACCTTGAAGTGGAAGGCTCTCAATTTTTCAGTCATACAGTTATTATAACATGTATATTTGCCAGCGAGTGTTTTTATGGTCAACCAATGGAGGAATGGTTGTTCAATTTTTATTTGCACAACTGCTTCCATTGAAAGGTTGTTGACACTGTGATAGAATGGAAGTGGAATGAAGTTTGGGAGTGTGTGACATCATTAGCACAGTGCTCGGAAGTCAGATTTTTCTGAATTTTCTGCATTTGCACAGTGAACAGTAGGTTATGTCAAACTGGTTACATATATGGTAGTCCATCAAAGGCATTTAAGGGAGTAGTTGTTTCATTTGCATTTGTATCGAATCATCTCATTAAGCTATTGAATTTCACTAGAATGTTCATACCCACGTGTAGCCTCGGCATCCAGGCCTCAACAATAATGTCATACTTCGTTTTAGTGGGTATTCATTAGCCTGGTGTCCAGGCTGACCAAGTCCTGCTTACTTTGCCAGTTGCCTCTAAACACATGAATGCTTATGCTTCTAATGCCGGCTTATGTTTGTATTTCCTTTTCTTGCTTTTCCACAGCCTATTGCTCTCATGAGGGTTATGTTAGTCCCTCTATGCTATTTTTTTTTTTGCCATACTGGTTTAAGGAAAGGCCAAAAAGAAGTGTTAGAGAGAAGCACCTCCATGGGGTATATATGAATCACATTAAGCTGTTTCTATTTTTATCTTAATCTCAAAATGCAGGTAATTCTTACCAGATCCAGAACAAGATGAGCAGGTATTAGAAATGTACAGACAGTCATAGTTCATGCTTCAGCTGCTATTTGCTTTACATACTGTAGATAGCTTTGCAGAGCAAAGCTACATTATTTGTATAGCACATTTTACATGCAGATACCCTGTTTGTGAAAATGTTCTGCAGTAGTGCGTGTAGAAACAGCTAAGAAGTTAAATATGTTAAAAAAATGGTTAGAGGCAACAAAATTAAAGGGAAAAAGCTACTATCAGCCACAAGCTTAATGTTTGTTTGTAGACTGACAATCCAATCTGGCCTTTTTTTCTGTTTAGTTTTTTTTTTTTTGTGTGTGTGCTGTTTTGTTTTTGGCTTATTTTGCAACAGCTCGACCACCTGTGAAGTGCAGAATTCTTACTAAAATGTTGCACTCCATATTTGTGCTACTGTAAGCTTGCAGAATGAACAAATGGCCTAGTTTTTGTTTTTTCTTTTTCTTTTTAATATAAACTGCTATTTTGTCCATGTATCAGTTTCTTGTGCATTACTGTTTGTTCAGTCAGAGGTTAAATTGTCAGATGATTGTCATAGATTTTTTTAACAGTAATATTAAAAGAAATGTCAGAGAATTTGTATTTATATTCTAAGCTATTTGTACACTGTAACATGTATTCTGGATTATTGCAAATTCCTTTTTTGTTTTTCTTTTGTAATAGTTTTACAGTTATATTCAATTCATGTTACAGTGGGAAATTTCTCTTGAAAATCTGTTACTTATTGAAATGGAAACACTGCCTTAGGTAAAAATAAAGAAGCCAAAACGTTTTCCATTTTCACTGCTCTTGTTTTCTTGCACTCTTATGTGTCCTTACAAGATTTTAAAACAGAACAGGTGGAGGACAAAAGAATAAGTGGTAGGTCTTAAACATGATCTACTGCAGATGGACAGTGCCTGAATATCATGTCCTTAAGAAGTAGGGAAAACATCCAGCATGGAACCCGACACAGGACCTGACTGATGCATCTGGTCAGGAGAGGGGTACAACCGTGGGTATCTACAGCAATCTGTAAAACACTCTGGAGGCTGTGTTGTGGTTTGGAACTGCATTTCAAATAGTGGTGTTGGAGGTATTGTCAAATTAAGAACAAAGAGAAGTACAGTCAGATTTTGATCCACCTGCAATTCCATCTGGAAAGTGACTAATTGGCAACAGATTCATTTTTAGCATGACAATGATCCCAAGCACACTTCCAATACAGTAAAAGTGTACCTGGATGATTCAAAACAAAACAACTATATAGCTCATTGATTGGCCTTCCCAAAACCGGAACCTCTAAATTACTAAATTACTAAAGCAGTGTGTGATCATCTTGACAGAGAACAGAATTCCTTTCGAAAAGCCTGGAGAACTATTTCTGAAGACTACTTATAAAGTTACAGGAAAACTGCCAAATAGTGTTCAGGTTGTGTTGAAAAATAAATATTGACATTCGAGCTTGTTAGAAATGAACAAACTCAGTATTTGCCCTGTTGTATATTTCCAATTATGTTTGCACATGTTTAAGTACATTTCTACACTCAATTCCCATTATCCTAGCAACAAATAAAGAAAAGGGTGACTTAAGAGTCTTGACACACTACTGTATATATTGAAAGTACATGACAATAGTAAGTCACTCAATGCAACAAAAACAGGGCAGTTGGGCTACATTGCACTTCTTATAAGAAATAACACCTTGATCGGTGTTTATAATAAAGAGCTTCTCGTCATAGAATGTTTTTCAGAAGGCAACGAAAACAAGTGTGCTTTTGTGTTTTTGCTTTGGAAAAACGACAGTTCTCAAACTATCACTACACGCAACCAGGAAAAAAAGCATCGTGAATGTTTGATAAAAACGCATGCTGAGAGAGCAGGAGGAAGAAATTGGCTGTTTTGACCCTGGTGGCTTTTCACAGTTAAGGTTACTTGTTTCCTTCGCCTTATCTGGCAACCCTGACCAAACTGCGACAGCGCCAATGGCAGCAAAACATAACTGTTACAGGCGAGGAGGATGACAGCAACAAGGTGAGATGAGCATCGTTTGAATTCAGTGATGGCGGTGATATACGTGCAGAATATGTAAGGCATCGTAACGTATTGGTTTTGTTTTAGTTACATCTGAAATGTTAAATGAGCGTCAACTTTACCTTAAGTTACTATAGTATTCCGGCAAAAATGTTAGCACACGCTCAGCAACTGAAGCTAACTCACGTTAGCATATTAGCCTGTGATGCCTCTGAGATGGCTTTATGTTAGCTCAGTCGCGTTACCTAGCGTTGCTACCGTTAACCAAATAAGAGACCTGGCTTCATTGACAAGGTTGTTGGTTAACTTGTAGCTTGCAATAGGCGTTTTCGGCCGTTCTCAAGCCATTGACGAATAGGACAACCCCTGTCAAGCTGTTGTTTTTATGTAGCGAAAATGTTGACTCCAGTTGTCTGAGTAGACTGGCTTGCTAGCGTATGCTAACCACAGCCCGGGGCCTAAGGGTGTCAAAGCAGTTCTCTTGAATCAAATTGACTTTCAAAGACGACGTCTTGTGCAGTGGTCATGTTACAGTGCTATTGTAAAGAATGCGTTGTAAGTACAAACTGTCTTATAATGACATGTTGTTTAACCTTCCTTTCATCCCTCTGAACTCATGATGCTGTTGCTAAAGATATCAAGCACTTGAGGTTTTTGTATTGACGTGTCAGCTTGTTAGCAGAATCATTGCAATAACACAGCCCACCAAAGTTCATTCAGCAGTTCAGGAGGGTCACTAGGATTCATGTTCCATTTTAACCTTTAGTTACAAGTCATGTAGTTTGTTTCCTTTAGAGGCAAAAACTTGCTCAATCTGAAAATGGACTTCAGTCATCACGTGTAATTTTGTCTGCTGTCACTGTCCAACTTAGTGTGTGTTTGTGTTTGGATGCGTTCATGAAACACAGGATTAAATAGAGGAGTCTGTAAAATTCTGTAAAAGTCTGATTTGGCGCTATATAAATAAAATTGAATTGAATTGTAAAAATGCATTTAAAAAAAACAGCTAAACTGGTTAAGAAAAAAATTCTGTCAGCAGACCAAAGTTGGTTGGACCTTAAGTGGTTAATAATATACAAAATTTAACTTGCTGGAAAGAGGGATCATGCTTTAAAGACCTAAACATATTTTCATGATTTATACTTTTGTTTGTATCACTATAATTTGTTATAATTCAGCTTTGTTTAATGATTGCATGAAGCAGAAACACCCTTGTGTCTTTAAGCACAGCAATCTATAAATAATGATGATACTTGGAAGAAACACCTTCCTTCCTGCTTGCCATGGATTATAACTGCAACTGTAAGCGACAGGAATCCACTAAGATAACTCCTGAAAACTTGATGAAAGTTGATGATTAGGTCATATGATGAAGAAATTAACATTTTAAAATTTAAATTGAAGTTTGTTTTGTTGTATTTTTTTCTTCTTTTTTTCGCAGTGAAAACTGCTGTTAGAGCTTGTGGAAATGTAGTGCCAACCAGCATTAATTATTCCTGTTATACATCAGATGTCTGAAACACTGATCAGGGTCAGTGAGGAAATGACATTTTATCTTTCTTCACTGGTTTCCCTGGATGACATTTTATTTCCTTCTTATATTGAATCATATCCAAGTAAAAAAAAAAATAAAAATCTAAATGAAGTTATTTCCAATACAGTTCCAGATCATTGTTACGCACCCTTATGCTAGTACAAATAATATGCACATGTTGTCTTCTTGTCTTCTATTGATTTTTGATACTTTAATTGGTGAGCCACAGATGTAGAGCATCTTCCTATTGCAGTTTTGGGGTGGTGGAGTATGTTGAAGGAGTATGTAGGACGTATGTTTACACAGAGTTCTGGAAACTGGCCGTGCTGATTATGTATTTACATTTTGTGTTTAGCAAAACCACAAAATATGAAAACAAGGATCGAACGATGTAATGTTTTCTTAGTTCTATGTAAAGTAATGGAAAAGTGTACCAAAGTAACAATTTTAAATTTATTTTCTTTATCACACTGGTGATTTAGCTGGTGGTTTAAGGCGTCAGCCTTGATTTCAAGATGTATAACAACACAAGCATTAAATGTAACACCAGCTTGCTGTGTACTGCAGTTTATTCCTGGTTTGTTCTGGATACTAATGTTGGGTCAGCTTCACGAAAGATGGCTTCACGGGCCTGCCTCACTTGTTGCTATGAAACAGATTTGCATGAGCCTGTGTGTGTGCAGGGATAGTCTGGAGGTCTTGCTGAGACTAAGCCTGTGAATCTGGAGGTGGAAGGGAAAGGATTGAAAGAGCTCTAGCTCTTTTTAAACACGTATTCATGTGCTCACAAAATGTTGTAAATGACAGTGGGTTGTGTGAGCTTTTGTACTGTGTCTGCCACTAATCCTAGAAGTTCCACAACAGTGCCTCATCGCCCTCTCCTTCGTCCTTCTTTCAGCTGCGTGCTTAGATATTCGAACCATGGTTTGTTCTCTTTCCTTACACAAGTAGTGATGAGGAATGAGACTAGGCTCTATTGATGCAGTAAGCCTACACAAAACACTGACATCACAAGGTATGGTTGTTTAGCCATAGATTGACCTTCAAAGTAGCTCCCATGAATGTCGGTGCATGTGCAGTGTTTTGCCAATACAGTGACGGAGTGTTATTACATGAGCCAGTGCTTAGAGTCAGACAAATGATTCAGTCAATTTTCACAATGCCAAGACTGGCTTTTCTTTTTATAATGCTCACCCCAAACAAAGGTCTAAATGTGAGTTTTAAAATTCTTTAAATCACCGCTTCATGAGTTTTGATATAGAGTTGTATCGCAGCTGTGGTGTTCTGCATTTACTGGCTGCGTGAAGAGAGATGATGAGCTGTGTTTGTGTTAGTCGTGACTGGTAAAAAGGAGTTAGCTGATGACAAGGCTGTGTTGCTAAGCAACTCACATCATGGGCTGTGCCTCTTGAAGCTCGAAGCTGGCTGTACTGTCTCTGCAAGACTGGGGGGAAAGTGTAGTATAGTGTGTGTGTGTGTGTTCAGTAGAGTGCTTACCATGGACTTTATTTGATTATCAATATCCATGTGTAAAAACAATGTGCACTCTGAGCCGTTGGCAGCGTGTTGTGGTTTAGACTCCGAGCACCCCAAAATCCCCGCAGTGCTTTACCATAAAACAGCTTTGCTCCCTGTGGAATTCTCCTCAATTCAGATTGATTGTCAGGGGATTAGTGGTGCAGGCTTACACTGTTCAGCCCACACTTTGTCTTAGGTTATGTTAACTCGTGTACTTACACCCCATGTATGTCTGGCTTCAATGCTGCTATGAAGTTAAAATATGGTGTTTATTTTAAATACCTGTGTGATTTGTATGGGTTTTTTTTTTTTTTTTTTTTTGGGGGGGGGAGTTTTGTTTTGTTTTGTTTTGTTTTCTTGTTTTGTTTTTTAACCAGAATGTTGTGATTTTCATTTTAAAACCAGAAAAATAGAAGGACTTTGCACTAGGCAAGAGATCAGTGACACTTTAATGTTTATATCTTTGGCTTTCGTTTGTCCAAAAATTGAGATTGTTGTATCTGTATGCTACATGAAAATAAGCAAAGAAATATACACAAATCTGTTTAGGTTTATTGGTAATTTTAGTTTATAAATGCAACACTTTGTCAGGTGCTTTGCTGTAGTTTGTAATTACTGCTTAAGATACATAATTGGTGGTCAGATTTTTATGAATTAGTGGTCTGTGTGTGTGACATGTTACTTTTCATTAAAAATGCAATAAAGCATAGTTTTGTAGTTATAATTTTATAGTCAAGTATAGTTTGGGGATATTGCAAGTGAAAATAAAATGATTTTTTTTTTTTTGTTGGAGGGAAGTAGGAAAAGTTCAGTATGTTCCTCCATTTGTCAATGAGTAACGATGCCTGATGGCTACCAAAAACAAGCGCTGCTTTAACTCTTTCACCCCATAAAGATGATATATGAGGATCTCCCCAGTACACTTAGTGTGATCTCTGACTTCAGCATTAACTTTTGATACTGAGTCATTTTGTTCTATAAACAGGCCTGAAATGTGACAGAAAAGGGCTTCAACGGTTACTCCTAGTAGGCTTTGAAAGGGTAAAGAGTAAAAACATTGCAGTTGTGGCCCCCAGCATCATAATTAAGGGGAAAACCCACCCATGGCAGTTATTTGCTAATTAAGAATCCAGTGTCTCATGTAGCAGTGTCAGGCAGACCAGTCAGCATGTGTGATTATTGTGCTTCATTTGCCTGAATAATTCAGTCACTTACTGCAGATGGTATTGTTTCTTGCTGGTGGAGAACTTACTGGTCTACCACAAGTAGGGGCAGAAGACTGGGGCTCAAAAGTGTTTTCCCAGGTTTTATTGGAATTTGTTAGAAGACATAATTATAGACTAATTTGATACATATTTCTGAGTTTAGTATTCTTAGTGTTTTCTATTAAATAATCTCAAGTACTTACTTTACCTTTCAACATTACCTTTACTATGTATAAAAGAAAGCTGGGAGCACCTACTGTACTTACAACTGAAAATCTGCCATCCCTTCTAAGTTAGTATTACGCTGGACCATCCTGGAACCAAAAGCAAATCTCTGATATGGGACCCTCCTAATCTGCCATGCAATCCAGTGGTTCTGTTTCCATACCACAGATTGTACTAAAGATTGACATCACTCATTGGTTTACAAACTCCTGTTCTAAAGCCATGAAATGGGCATTTTCATATGAGCACAGTCGCTTTGAGGCACTTATAGTGTAAGGTAAAGACCTTACAATAATAAAGATAAAACCCAACAATCAAACAACCCTCTTTGACCAAGCACTTGGCAACAGCGGGAAGGAAAACTCCCTTTTAACAACTCATGATTTCTATTTATAAATTGTCACAAACAACAGGAATGCATATATATATTCTTCAAATAAGATAAAATAACATTGTCTTCAAATGTGGACCAGCCATAGTTGCCACACAAAAACCCCCATTTTAGGAAAGGAGGGGCCAAACTTATTATATTGTTGTTAGATTCATTCTGGTATCTTCCCCCAGTGTCTTTTTTTGGTCCAACTTCAGATTAGGTGCTCAGAAAAAAAAAAGATTGATGAAAGAGACATATTGACCCTTATTTTTGTTGCTTTCTTGCAGGATTACATAATTTGATTTTACCTGCTCACACAGTAGAGGCCGTAACCCTTTGGCCTGGAGGAGAAGCCTGCAGTGCTAAAAGTCCATCCCTTAGCATGATTAGCTGGTTGTGGTGGAGGTGAGGAAGCATGGAGTGGAAATTTGGGGTGTCAAGACAAACGTGATGACAGCATGGTCCATGGTGGAGAAGCTCAAAATGGAAAAACGCCCGTGCAGGGAGGAGAACATTGACTCAAGCGAGGCGCAGCATGCCACTGACGAGTCTGAGGATGGAAGCAGCTCAGATAGCGAATCGGAAGAGCAGCAACATCGGAGGGTTCAGGTGAACAGCAGTAGCTGTAAGAGAAGGGAGCCGCTGGCTATAACAAAACCCCACCGACAGCTCTGTCGCTCCCCATGCCTTGATCGGCCCAGTTTTTCCCAGAGTAGCACTGCGCAAGACTTTCGTGAGGATGAGACCAATGCAGTACCAGGGGCTAAGCCCGTCAGTGAGCGAGAGTACCAGACTAAGATGGAATTTGCTTTGAAGTTGGGCTATTCAGGAGAGCAGGTTGAAACTGTGCTCCACAAGTTAGGGTCTGCTGCGCTTATTAACGATGTTCTTGCCGAGTTAGTACGGCTCGGAAACAAAGCAGAGCCTGAAAACCAGTCTTGCAGCAGCAGTACAGCCACGTCAATATCACGCTCCCCCTGTGTTAAAGAGACTGTTAGTCCCGAAGTGTCAGTGGAAGAGGAATCTGTGGATAGTTTTGATAACCTCAGGCCTATCGTCATCGATGGCTCAAATGTGGCAATGAGGTGAGGGACACAGAGACTTAGACTCACATTGAACTGGTCTGTGCTCTGTGCAGAATAAACTTATTGTCCTGAAGTATTTTCCTTTAATAGTCAGCTGTTCCATGAAGTTAACTAAACCTAATACTGTTATGTTTTGATAGCCACGGAAACAAAGAGGTGTTCTCTTGTCGTGGCATCCAGCTTGCTGTTGAATGGTTTCTGGAGAAAGGACACAAAGACATCACTGTGTTTGTTCCAGCCTGGAGAAAGGAGCAGTCAAGACCCGATGCCCTCATCGCAGGTGACTGTGCATTCACCTTACATCATAACACTGGTGCTATTTAAAGAGCAGCCTTTTAACTTGCACCTGTTTATTTTAATAAACTGTTACCAAACTGATACACATAAACTCACTCAGTATTCCTCTTTCAGATCAAGAAATCTTACGCAAGCTGGAGAAAGAGAAGATCTTGGTTTTCACCCCGTCTCGGAGAGTTCAAGGCAGGAGAGTGGTGTGCTATGATGATCGCTTCATAGTGAAGCTGGCTTATGATTCTGATGGAATTATTGTGTCAAATGACAACTACAGAGACTTGCAAAATGAGAAGCCAGAATGGAAGAAATTTATAGAAGAGCGACTCCTAATGTACTCATTTGTCAATGACAAGTAAGAAACTGTTACTGTCATTTTATGGCATAGCTATACTATGTAAAATGCTTTCATGAATACCACTTTAGACTGTACAAATAAAGTGTCTTTTAGAAACGTGTCGGGGTTGTTTTATGTAAATAAATCAACAAAATAAAGACTATATATGTTGCATGAACTGTTGCATTTTTATATTGTGATCTATAATAGACAATAGGAGTTTTTGAATTCTATTCTGTGGTAGACAGTTTTGCATTTAATAATAAATATTTTTGCTATTAGGTTTATGCCACCTGATGATCCATTGGGAAGACATGGACCAAGCTTAGAAAATTTCCTGCGCAAACGCCCTGTTGTTCCAGAGCACAAAAAACAACCTTGCCCTTATGGTAGGTTCTTTCTTCAAAATACTGCTATTCTGTCTGGGTATTCAATGTGTTTGATTTTCTTAACTTAATCTTCCATTTCTTTGTACAAGGGAAAAAATGCACATATGGACACAAGTGCAAGTACTATCACCCAGAGCGTGTCAACCAGCCACAGCGCTCCGTGGCTGATGAACTACGGGCTTTTGCCAAATTGTCTGCAGTGAAAACAATGAGTGAAGGGGCTTTAGCTAAATGTGGGATTGGTCCAGCAACAGTAAAGGGGGACAGCAGCTCTGAGGCCAAACGCGTGGCACCCAAACGTCAGTCTGACCCGAGCATTCGTTCAGTGGCCTGCGAACCTCCAGAGGCACTGTCCGCCATTAGGAAGTCTGAGACAAATTCAGTGCCTTCCCTCGTGTCTGCTCTCAGTGTGCCCACAATGCAGCCAGCCAAGAGCCACGCAGCTGGTGCCTTGAACACACGATCAGCCAGCAGCCCAGTGCCAGGTTCTTTGCAGTTTTCTCACAGTTCTCTGGAGCACATGTCTAGTGTACAGTACCCTCCTATTTTAGTTACTAATAGTCATGGCGCCTCTGTAACATATAGTGAACAGTTCCCAAAGTATGACTCAGTTAGTGACCATGGCTATTATTCACTGCACAGTGATTTTTCAAATATGAGCATGAGCAGCATGCATAATGTTGACAGTTTCTGTAGCATGGAGCACGAGCATGTGTATCAGAGAAACCCCAGCCACTGCCCTGAATCCTGCCTCAGCCATTCAAACAGTGACTCGTTCTCGTCTTATGGGGACCTGTACCCAAGCTCTGTGGACAGTAGCTTAGAGGAGAGTATGAAGGGGCAGCAGCAGTCTCCCGCACAGACTAGGATGCAAGCGTTCTCCCATGGGTTTCGTCATGAAGCGCTGACTAGGGTACAGAGTTACGGACCAGAGGAGCCCAAGCAAGGCCTACGTAAGCAGGCTGGGTCTCATCTAGCACCACATATCCAGCATGCTGCAGTGGGAGCCAGGTCCAGCTGTCCTGGAGATTATCCCCTAACTCAGAATGTTCTCCCACCTTTGTCCTCACAACCCACACGCTCGCTAGGTATGACTCGTATGGACAGCATATCGGATTCAAGGCTATATGATAGCAACCCAATGAGACAGAGGCGACCTCCACTGTGCCGTGAGCAGCATGCAAGCTGGGACCCTCTCCCTTGTGGTAATGAGTCCTATGAATATCATTCATATCCACTGAGTAACAGCTTGATGCCATGTTGTGAGCGGGTGATGGTCCGCAGCATGCCAGACAAAATGGAACAAATCTGGAACTCGCCATGGGAGGCCCCATCTGGAGCTGAACACCAAGAGCGGTATGCTATCCCAGACCACCAGTATCAAACATACAGGAACCTTTGTAACATCTTTCCTGCCTACATAGTCCACGCTGTAATGGAGAAGAACCCTCATTTGACAGACCCGCAGCAACTTGCCGCTGTCATTGTTACAAAACTGAGGTCATGCCACTGAACAGTTAATTGTATGAAACCTTCAAAATGGATTTAATAAGAGAAATGAGGATTTCTTTGCAAAGATAGGCACATGTTAAATGTTGCTCCATGTGCAATGTCTGCCCTCAGGAGTTAGTTGTTTTTAAATGTTTCTGGTAGGATAGAGGACATTTTTGTATGAAGTGGGGTGTAGCTGATACAAGCCAACACCTTATTAGAAATCTGGTTCATAACGTATTCATACTACCTGAGCAGGAACAGGGAAGCAGTGTCTGTTTAACATGAAAGGTAATTCCTGTATTGTCGTTAACCTTTGGCAGTACTGAATTTAAATGATGTTACATGTTATACAAAGTTGTAGAGGCTGAAAACAATATGAAATATTCAATACATTTTGTAAAATATATAAATAAAGTAATGTGTGAAATAAAGTAAAATAATGAAATCTAAACTCATTATATGTATTTATATATACAGATGACACCACCTGTCACCTTTTAATCAGCGTTCAGCTTTCAAGGTAAAAAGCTGTTAACAGAATTAACATTTTTTGCTCTTGTTAGCTGTAAAAGTCATTAAAAATGAACTCCTTGAAACACACAACACAGATAAAGTAAACTTTTAGATTTCCTTTCATCATAAGGCTGCAAAGGCCACTTAGCTAAGAAGCTAACATTCTAGGTAGGTTGTAAGCACAGAAGACAGTTTATTATAGGAATTAAAATTGCTCTCTGAATTAATCAGCCAATCTTTTAAAGACCAAAAAACACTAAAAGCCATCATTTATTTCTTCTTTTCAAATCAACAGCTTGATATTGGCACTTGTGAGCTAATCAACAAGCTTGCTAGCTAGTTAGCATTAGTTGGCAAACACAGTAACAAAACTAAGGAAGTTTATTTATTTATTTATTAACCTTTATTTAACCAGGAAGATCCCATTGAGATTAAAAACCTCTTTTTCAAGGGAGACCTGGCCAAGATAGGCAGCAGCAGATGTCTCACAGTTACAGAAATTACTCAAACACATGCAGCAACAACACACATGCAACAATAAGTGAAAGAATACAAATAAAATAAAAAATAAAATTCAAATAAAAATAAAGTCAGTTAAAATGACAATCAATCTAATTGAAACAGTTACATGTTATGGACTTGGCCTCAAGGATTCGTAGTTTAGATTTAAAAGCACTTAATGAAATGAATTCAGTCATTTACTTCTTTATTTGATATCGCTAGCAAGAGAGGTATTTAAAATATGTATCTGTATTGAGATGAAGTCATAAAAATACTAATTGGACATTTGAAATATTACTTTAAACTTGATTTTAACCATCAAACAGTTCCAGAAGTTACTGTATTTTACAGAGGTGAACATGTTTATTTCATTTGGAATTGTATTGCTGGGTTCTGTTTGTAGACAGCTTACAATCATAATTTAAGACTAAAGTGAACCCTAATGTAATTGTAATTAATTTCTGTAATATTGAATGCGCGTATCAGTGTGAACAATTGAATGAGTAAACGAGTTAGGTAAATATCAGCACGGGAAATAATTACATGGTCCTATCTCCCACATTTTTATGAAGATCCTGTTCAGGTGCTTTGAATGCGTTATGAAAGGCATTTAAAGTGTTTCTGATGCAGTGGAACTATAAGTAACCATGCAGTCTGCCTCTGCTGTAAATAATATTTATGATATGTTTTCTTTGTTTGTTTGTTTGTTTGTTTGTTTGGGGGGGGGGGGGGTTATTTTGAAGATGAGTAAGAGGGAGGTAGGTATATACCTCACAGCATGAACTATGACATTTTATGGCCTTATATCTGAGTGACCTCACACTTATTCATTGTCCAATTGGTTTCGGTGAACGTCTTTGTCATTGAAGCCTCATAATTTCAAATGTAAAGCACTATCTCAGTATCTAAAGAGATATATTTTCTCAGCCTCACTTAACAAAGCTACTATTTTGGTAGAATTTGACAGTGCACAAAGCAAGCCAAAAAAATTATTTGACTTGTATATATGTGCGCATGTACATATGATCACAGAAAAGCCATTATTTCAAAGTCATTTATAAGCTGCTAAATAATGCCAAAAAAATAATTTGTATATTGTCAGTATTCAAAATAATTTTAGTTCACAGGATCAATTCGATTATAGTATAAAAAGAGCATATGTGTTTGGATAGTTTATATAGTGTACTGTATAGTTAGCTGTCTGATTTTATTGGATGCTACATCCAGGATTTTCCTCTTTATAAAATTGTCATATCTGTTGTGCTAATCCTTTTCAGTGTGAAGTATTCAAAGTATCTTTGTTTCACGCAGTAGTTCTATTGGACTTGTTCAAGTTGCCGCTGGAGCAGTTTGTTTTCAGGTGCAAGTCAATTTATTTTCTAACTACTTTTACATGCACCTTGATAGTGTGATCATTTGAGCTTTAGTCAGTTACCTAATTATGATTAATAAAAAAAAGAAAATTGTTGTCTTCACTTTAAGTCATCAAGTGCTAATGTCCATGACACACCTAAGCCAGGGAAGGTGGTATCACTGTGGCAGTTATCTAGCAAAAATCCAAGATTACTGCATCTAAAGTTATTATATCCAAAGTCTAGTCCAGTGTGTGGTGAACAAATCTATGGATTTTAATATTAAATGAAGTGGTTTAGTGTATTAAATTGAACAAGTGCATTTCTAACATTAAGGTTTTTAGATGGAAATATGCATGCAGTAAAACATGCTCCCCTATAATAGAGCACATCTCCTCACATTACATTTAGTTCAGTTGTGCCTGTAAGAAATATTTTCTTGTAGAAAGTAATTTCTTATATAATGTACATGCACTTAAAATATGGCAAAGTTGATTGAAACTGCAGAAAGGAGACTTTTTACTCCGTCAATATTCCTGTGCACCTAAATAAGTCATCCAATCTTATGCCGTTACCTGACTTCCAGCTTCCTCTCATGTGCATGTAAATGTGGTAAACTGAGAATTCATTGCTCCTGGCTATGATGCGACTTTAGTAGGGACATTGGAAGTTGTAGAAGTATATTCTTTGAGATGGAAACAGTGTTTACTATCACAGTTAAATGTTTGCACACGGAATTCTGATACCGACTGAACTGAAGTTATTTATCAGATAACTCTGAGGATCTGGCTTAAATAGTTAGACCTGGTAGTAAAATAAATATTCTGATATTTTGTAAAGTATTAGGTTTAAATAACAAAAAATTGAATGAACACATATTAAATACATTTCTGTGAATGCTTGAAAGCATGTTGGAGATGAAATTTTCTGTATGGCTTTTTATAGAAGGCTGGACTGCTAATATACAGATGTACAATACACATACGTGCAGCTGGTCTCTAAGGATTGTAGAAAGATTTGGCTGTGCCTTGCAGCACACTGCTCTCAGGATGCTTTCACTTTTCTAATTTTAAGTCTTTCCTGCCAAAACCAGCGGTTACTGGCAAAAGTGTACTCTGATCTAGTAGTTATATATAGATATATTTGTGAAATTCCTACATGTAACATGTAGTACCTTAAAGTTAGTTATTTATGGTTGAGACATGAAGATGGCATTGCAAAACTTTGTACTTTTTGTGAATATCCTCTTTATGCACCTTGAGCGTTCGAACAGCGAGCTAACAGGCTGGATTCATGTGGTGCAACTTCAGAAGGTATTTGTTTTCCATAAGGGTGTCTCTGTAGCCAAAGACAAATGTCGCAATATTAAAAAGTACTCAAAGAAGTTGTTTTCTTGATTTGCTCGTGGTTTTTGTAACAGTAATGTTGATTGGAAAGTGTTGAACCAGGCCTTGAAAAATTTCTGCCTTTATCAAGCCTAAAAATGATGACGTTGGGTACTAAGTTTGGTATCTGACTTCTGATACTAGGCGGTGAGGCCTGGTATTATTCTGCTTCAAACAATACACTTGCAGAAGTTGTACTATGTAAAGCCAGCCCATATAGCACAACTATCCTCCTAGCGCGTTTAAAGGGAAATGCCACTTATTTTCAGGGTTCAGGAATGGTAACCCCTAGACCTGCTATTAAAGTGCACAGTGGTTAAAGGCTCATTTGTAAAAGATTCAATTGAGTTTCAACAAACAACAAAAATACATTTGGTGTCAGTTTATAGTTCGTGTCCTTCATTATGTTAATAGATGATTAAAAACGCTATAAATTAATGTTTAGCTTGTATTTTAGAAAACGAAGCTGCACCAGACTATCACAAAGCTGTCTATTTGTCATTTATTCTCTGAACGTGTTCATGAATTTTTAAACTGAGTGGTATTACTCTTTAACAAGGCTAATTATGTGAGCCTGACCTTGTCTCCTTGGTGGTGCTTTTAAAGATGCATATATATATATATATTTCTTTGTAATGTTTAGCTAGAACCGTAATATGTAGACATAAAGAAAAAAAAACCTGCTGAATGTGTTTTGCCCAAAATTATTTTTGGGCTTTGCTGACTTTGTTTTTCATGAAAAAAGACGAGGCCACGTTAGGCCAGCTGTCTGTTCATGAGAAGGTGAAACAAACTGCCTAAATGTTTCTTCATGTGAAACAATCAGATTGCAAGGCTGCTGTCAAGGTTGTTTCTGGCATTTGGCTAAAAGTTTGCGTGCCATCCTTTCCCTTTGAAATAATTGAATTGATCTATGCTCCAAAAACTTTGGAAAACTTTGCAAAAACACTGAAGCGCTGTATGCTACAAGAAACTGCTCTAAATAAAACAACAACAACAACAACAAAAATTGGCTTTGTTGCTAATTGTAGCACCAAATTAAGATCAGTCATTTGCCTTTTTCACTTAGAAATATTTAACCTTATTGAGGTCCATATTCAACATGAACACTGGAATAGTCCATTGGCCATGAGCTAAATTGTGCGTGTACTCAGTAACTGTAATGTAGGATGTAGGCCACAGCATAAATCCACCAAAAAGCAAATGGTCTGGGTTTGTTGTTATGTTTTGTGTTAAATCTGGAAACTTTTTTGGCAATGGACTACTTCCAGGATAAAAATAAAAACCTCATTATTTTTGCTAAATACTTTCAATCTTTCTTCTTTTTTGTTGTTGTTGTTGTTGTTGCTTTGGATAAATGTTACAGACCATAATGGTGGTTTTTAATCCTCTCCCTTCCTTTCTAAGTGCCGCAAACAGCTAAGTTACAAATGTCTAGAATTGACTTTTGCTTGTTGATACAAATTGTATCTATACCTTGAATGTAACAAAATATGAAATGTATAATATGAAAATAGTTTTGTTTAAATAAAGGGGGGGAAAAAACAATGCCATAATGTTTGTGACACTGTGTGTCACTGGGAGTAGCCCACTGGTATGTACTTATTCTTATACTGGGTACAGTAGTTAAATTACAGGGACATTTATGTGCTACATAAACGTGCACAGATACCCTGTGTACAGCAGTAAGCATCGTGTCCTCTCTGTACATAGTGTTATATTTACATATATATATATATATATATATATATATATATATATATATATTTATATATATATATATAACATAAATAAAAAATTACATTAAATGTACACTGCTGTGAAAAAGTATTTGCCCTCTTCTTAATTCTTTTTTTGATTTTGGATATTTGTCACATTTAAACATTTCAGATCAAACAAATGTGATTTAGTGTAGTTTTTAAATGACAATTTTGTTTATTCAATTTAAAAAGCTAGCCAAACCTGCCTTTGGCTTAGTACATTAAATAGTCATTTAAAAAACTGCATTTTGTATTTACTTGGGTTATCTTTGTGTAATATTAAAACTAGTTTGATCATGTACCTGTGACAAATATAAAAAAAAAATCAAGAAGGGGCAAATACTTTAACAGCACTTTTACAGCGCAATCTGTAAATGTAACAGGTATTTAACTTGTTTTAAGTAAAATAATTTTGTGTTGTAAACTTGTGCATCTATTTCATCTGATCTGATATGTCTTTATGCTATTTAAATGGGAATTTAAATATTTTTGGATATATTTTGCTGAATAAAATATGCCAAAGTTATTCTTGGGTGGCTTTGTTTAAAAAAACAAATAGAAAAAAAAAAATCTTGTGATTCAGCACACGGGTTGTCATGCAATGTATTCTATATTTTTGAAGACAAAGGTTTTCTTTTTCACACACTGTAAGCAAAGGGTAACTAGACAACAAACGCAAATCAGTGCATAGCCTGGCAGTTTAAAAATGGTTAAAAGCACGATACAAAATCTGCAGTCTATCATTGGCTGATGTCTGGATGCCAACTGATGCCACCACATACCATCCACACCATTGGCAAGAGTGAGACTGCAGTATCATTAGTGACTGTAATAAAGTGCCAGTTTTCACTCTGATTTGTGTTTGATCTTTATCGGTCTTGAAAGATGCTTTTGAAACTGGAATTTTCTTAGAATGCTTGGCTGTTGATTTAATGACTAACCCTCTATGTTAACAAAGCAGAGGTGTGTTGAATAGTGGATTCTTTCAGTACTGAATTCTTCACCAATTGTAATTTATTAATGTTGTTATCCGAGGCCAGTTTGCATTTGATTAGCACCGTTTTCAATGTGTTAACACGGATATTTTCAGTATTATATCAGAATCTGTTGTTGGCTGAAATCAAGACCAAAGTGATTTTTGATGTGTACACTTCTCATAACTGTCATGATTATTGATTCAAATAGTTTTCGGCCCTTGATGTCTTGCAGTTTGTGCGACCATATGGAATGCTGGCGTACGAAATGTCACGACAACAGGTACACGCATATAAACAGGACTGTACATATACAGTATACAGTGTAATACTCAGGTTAAACACACAAACATTTTAAATCGCAGACATGGTTGTTTTCTAATACTGAGAAATGCAGTGGTCACCTTTCTGAAGTATGTGTAGGTCTCACCTTTGAATAGACCGTTGTGTCTGCAATGTGAAAAAGGGAAATATAAAACAAGTTTTTTGTGTTGTGATGATCTGCAGTATTGTAATTCACACTGATTAGAAAGCATTGCTTTTATAGACTAATATATACGAAAATAGACTCTTTGGGTCTGTGGGCTCAAACAAAATGTAAGTCTTAATGACAAACTGTGTTTCTCTCCATAAATAAAGCAGAATTCTGTTCCAACTGTGTTTTATCTTTTTAATGAGGTGGTTGATTATAGAAACAACTGTGTTATTTATTTATTTCCTGAAAATGGGAAAGGTAATCCTCAGTATGCAACTAACTTAAATGTTTATTACCCATTCTCACCCTCTAGAAGGACGGGATACTGGATAGAGGTGGATGGATTGATTGTAGACACTGCTTTATATATGATAAATGGACAGGTTCTTATATAGCCCTTTTCTACTTGAGCACTCAAAAGGGCTTCATAAAGCATGCCTCATGCTTCACACAAACGCTTTTTCTATAGCTAACATTCACAAATAGATGAATGCATCAGAGAGCAACTTGAGGTTCAGTACCTAGATAGCCCTAGATAGGGATTAAACCATCAACCGCCGATTAGTAGATGAGCTGCTGTACCTCCTCAGCAACCTACAATACATAATATTTCATTTAATATAGACTTAGAATCAGGCAAAACCACCAGCTGAGGCGAAGAATGTAATGTTACATCATTTGTTTTGAATGTGTTATGGCAAAGACGTGTTGATTTAAAATGTATTCTGAAAGTAGCAAAACCGTCCTACGTCATCACTGGAAGATATTTGTCAAAATTACTTTTCCCCTTTACCATTTATTTTAAAGTAATTATAGCCTAAATATACTTTGAGATTATCTTTTAAAAAATCAATTTGTACTTCTGTAAAATGATCCCACAGGCTGATGCTATAAACCACTCTGCTTATATACTGTAGCTGTGCATGTGCAACAGGTTACATGGCACATGCACACTCTCTGCTGGTGGAGCGGTGCAATAGCTAGAGCCATGCGCCACTGACACAAGCGCAGACTTTTATTATTTTATATGAAACAATTATAGAAACCTAAAAGGCCTCTTTAATTAAAACTGTCAAATACTATAATCTGTCTGTCTGAGAACTCCTGTCTCTGGCTCCTAACTTCTAATAAAGCACTTACTCCACTGCTCCTGTGAGACCTTTTCCAACTGCTGTCAGGTCTGCTGATGGATACTGTGCTGAGTGTACACGAAATGATAAATGGATATTTAGGTAGACTTCTTGGGATTAATATCAGCTATGAAAGAAACTACAAGTTGCAGATGAAAGTTATGGATTCATTCTGACAACATTTCTATGCTGCAACAAATACTGTGTATTTTATGCCCCAGAATATGATGATCTGTTTTTTTACTTTTAGATTATTGGAAACTCAATAGGGTTCGTTTATGACAAAAAGAGCATTCCTTGCACAATGTTAATGTTCAAAAACCACTTTTCAACAAGAAGAGTGGACATGTCCAAGAAACAGTCTGCTCTCATCTGCTAGATTGTGACAGCTGTACACGTGTGGTCTTGGAGCCGTCTTGCCTCTGATTTGAAAGCAGCATGCAGCTCATTCAGTGAGACTGTGGGTGGTCATTCACCATCATCAGAGATGAGTCAACATACAAACTCAGTGACATCTCCATGCTGCGCTCTCACTGAGAATATTCAAACACCAGCCTTTTTCAAAGATTCCTATGTCTAGTTTTTTTATATTTTCCTTTTTCCTTTTATGGCATGTGTAAAATTTGAATGCTGTTATCTCTACATACCATACGCATGTGCAACTTTTTACTTTTACAGCATAGGCCCGAACAACGGTTAAGCACATCTTGACTTAAATCAGCTAGGAGGTATCTTGAAGTGGGAATCTGTACTTCTTTAATGGCTTGCAAAGATGAGGGGGGCGGGGGTGGGGGACGAAGGATGAGAAAAAACCTGCAACCCTGCAACCACCTCTAGATGTTGTTGACCACAAATTTTCAATCTGGGCTGAGAACTTTCATCCAGAGCATGTACAAAGCAGTGTAGAAACCTCTTTTAAGGTTCACGATGTTGGTTTACTGCACTGAGACGGTGTGCAGTTTCATGATTTAGGCGCTTTATGTGATGCATACTGAAAGAGGAGGCCTTAGAGTTTGTATTTCATCATATTGCACGCTGCACTTGTAAGTATGTCACTAAATATTACAGTTTAATCCCCTGACAGAGCTAGATAAATTCCAGAGAACACCGAGTTTGAACAATTTATAGATTGGTGTTAAGTACCTTGACAATAAAAAATCATTCCTCTGAAAATGGTCAGGTACAAGGACTGCACTGAAAATGAATGGAAATGGAGCCAATGTCCAAAGAAAGGCTTTGAATGACCATCAGAAAGCCTGGAGAACTATGCCTCGAGACCAAGTTAAAAATTACAAGAAAGCCTAGCTCCTTGGAAGCAAAATATTTTTAAAAATGGGGGGTGGTTCAAGACTTTTGCACAGCACCGTATGCATCATTTATCCTATAGTAACCCAATTCTACAAAACTACATTAGTAAAACAACCACAACAGTTGAATTAAACAGTAATTCAAAAGCAGCCTTTTTATTTGTTAAGTCTGTGAACGATGTAGCATATCAGCCTGCAATTTTGCCATTAACGATGATGATTTTCTGGGAAATTATTTGAAATGCTTAAAATGTAGCCAATAGAGGCGGGGCAATCGATTGAAATATCGATAGTATCTATACTAAAGAATCGATACTAGTGCGATTGGATATATACTTCCTTTCTATCTTGTGCTTTGTTTCGTCCTGTACGTTCAGTATGTAGCCTACTGAATTTTATTAAATAAATAATTTTATGGGGAAATGGAAAAATATACCTCAAACATGAACTGTGAAAAATGCCTAAATCTTATTATGTTGAATGTCAACAAATTCAACCCTGATTTAAAATACACGTAAAGCTGAAATGCCTGTTTTGTTTTTGTATTAACAAATCATTGTGGAAAATCACAGGGGTTTAATGGTTATCAAAATGTTTTTAGAATTTGCTAATTGAATGTGATTCATCTGACACACTGCTCTCCACTACATAGGCGGAGTAGTAGCCCTTTATCGTCATAACATATATACAACGAAATTATGGGTGCGCCACCCAACTACTGTGCAAAAAATATAAACAAACAGAACATGAAGATAAAAAGCAGACTGCGTCAACAGCATCTCTCATAAGCTGCCTTTATAGATTAAAAGTATTGGTTACCAGCCTTTAGCACAGCGCTAGAGGCCGACGACGAATATATTGGACACTCTAACAGGCTTGTTTTAGATACTGACATGTTTGCTAGTACTTTCTGCCTTCTTGTATTCTCAAAGTATCCCAACACACTGGTCGTCGTTTAAATAAAAGACTCATATAAAGAATGGTATTTAACGTGGCCTGTCTGCTAAAAGTGAGAGTGCTGGGAAACTTTTTTGCCTAGTGCTGAGACAGTGAACCGCAGCCATGATGATGCGACTACTGCAGGCGGAGTCTGCTGCTGGCCTGAACCTCTTTTTCACTCCGCTGTCCTGTCATCGGGTTGGGTGTGGTTTGCAGGGTACCGTTAGCAGGAAATCCAGCTCGAGTCCATTTTACTTTAAGGCGAAACAAAGGAAAAACACCCCCCACTCGCGTAGGGTCGAAAATAGCTCTTCGCAGTCCAACGGAAAAAAGTGAGGTTTTGTTTCCTCGAGACGGGAAAGCGTTTGGTTGGCGCCGTTGTTCTGATGGGAAAAAGTTTTCTCCTGGTTTAGCAAACTGCTCTTTTTATTTAATAACTTCATAGAAAGCCTGAGCCGGACGTGAAAGAAAAGAAAGATGCCGAAAACGGTAAGACTGAAAAGCACATTTATGTTGTTATGTCAGAAGCTACTTTGCCTTTTCTGTCTCTTTTTCAGTACGCGATTTTAATTAGGTGTGGGTGTTTCGCGTTGTTATTCACTAACAACAGTAAGATAAACTAAAGTGCATGTCCGATGGGTTTTACCGTGTTTAAAAATCTTTCGCATCCTTTCAAACTCACCCGAGGATTACTGTGGTACTTTCCGTTAGGTGTGTGCGCGTGCGCGCTTCCTACCCTGTGTTCACTAAAATTAGCGCCTTAAATCAAATCATTCATTCAGGGTGGAAGCCGCGTGCTATTAAAATGCTCTAGAGTTGTATATTTAGGCTTAAATTACACTTTTTATACTGTTTTTCTGCGGAGGTGTATCCTGGACTAGCAGCGAGCTAGTCCTTCTCAGGCCTCCCTCTCAGTCAGCTCTTAAGAAGGATTTGAACTGTCAGCCAGGCCAGCTGTTATGGTCAAAACAGGAGCAAATGGAGGCAAATCTGCAAACGGCTAGGAGGCAAAAGAGAAGACACAGAGAGCTTTTTTTAATGCTACATTGCGAAGGTTATTAAATAAAGGCAAAAATAACTGCTCTTGAAATGAAGGAGCACTCACAGATTTGTGCTGGTACTGGTGGAGCTCTGAACAAAGAAAATAAGGGGGTCCAGACCTAGAGCATTATAAAAGGCACAGCCCAATATTTCCGTGGATGCCTTTATCAGTGGACAAAAGAATTGGATGCGGTTTCAAACTCATCGGTTCTGCTCGGCTGGGTGAAGGTGTGTGGGGCTTTGACTCAGTGAAATGCTTTCTGAATGAAGAAGATAACAAAGAAGCTGCTGAATCTGTGTGCAGTCATTCTTCTTATCTGCACATTGTCCTGAGATACCCACGTGCACATTCTGAATGTAAAAGGGACATGATGCTACTAAAAGATTCACACATGACCAATGAGAAGGTGATCGGCATTATATAGCCTACGGAGTGATTCACATTTCACAGTGCAGATGCTGTAATTCATCGTAGTGCTATCATGTTTATCCCCAGATTGTGTGTGTCAGATTTTTATAAATAATAAACTATTATTTTACAGATTGGTTAATATAATACTGGATTAGTTTTATAGCTACTACCTGAGTATGATACCAAATTTATCAGTGTCACCTTTTACTAGTCATATATTATATTCAGGCCGGAAACGTTCAATGTTACAAAGGAGAGAAAAAAAGCCTCCAAGTCTCGTACCTGCTTTCTCCCTGCAGGATTGTTTCTGCTCGTACTTCCTTGATATTTTTCCAAGTTGTCAACCAGAAAAAAATGTCAAGCACCCTGGCATTAAAAAGCCTTCACTACCCTCTTCTTCCCCAGAGGAATTCGTCTAATATCAGCATGTTTTTTTTTTTCTTTTCTGCATGGAGGCATTTTTGGCACAACCAATCACTAGTTACTAGCATTTACTTAAATGGTATAATCAACACTTTCATTTATCAGGTGGTCAGGGAAGCAAAAATTACATTTAGTGTACCAGTCTTGAAAATTTATCTAGTCACCTCCCAAAGACCCATTGTGAGGAAAAAATGTTTCTCTTGAGTCACTACATAACTATTGAATTTCAATTGTATATTAGCAAAAAAAAATCAAACATTTTTTTTTATGTTTTTTTTCCTGCACATTTACTTACACTACTGATTATAACCCAAGTGCAGTTTGTAATAAATGTAGTTCAACTAAGAGCTTGCGTCCCACACAGACACAGATATTTGTCTTTGAAGTTGTTTCCTATAATGAATTGTTCACTTGCCATGCATTTTAGTCCATTGCTAAGTATCAGTGTCTGTCTGCAGAGTGCAGCTGGGATGTTGTTAACCTCAGCAAAACCAGAGCCGTGTTTAAAGTAGCTGCTTTTGCAGTCACCAGTGGGAACCTCAAACACCTCAAAAGCACCTAAATGATAGTTACTGTCAAATCAGAAGAACACATTTTTGTCATGCTGTCAGTTAGAAAAGAGTAAACCAGTTGTTGGTCAGGAAGAAGCAGCAACATTTTCTCAAAATAAACAGCAGATTGCGGGTTTTTTATATTCATTAATGAACAGCATGCGTTGTGCTGCCACTGCCAAAAGTATAATCATTGGAACTATAAGAAAATATATTCTATTCTATTTGTGTAGATGGAGTAAACCCTGTATGCACAGTAGCACAAAGGTGAACAGGTGCAATGGTTCAAACTCAGATGTGTGACACTCATCGGTTCATTTCCTTTCTCGTTAGCTAAAGGTGCTATGCAAAGATGCAACAGATGAGGAGCATTAAAAAAGGAAGTTAGATAAACTGATTCAGCAAATCAAGCGACTCTGTATCCAGCAAAAGTAAAAGTCATGTCCCCACAAAAGCTGCCTCTGGGATTCATAGATCGTTTTAAATTACCTGTTTTTTTAACCTAGTTTTTCAGACAGTTTATTTTTCCGGTGTTCAAGTTACATTTAATAAAGCTTAATGTCACTCAAAAGCAATAATTATTGCGAAGCTCAGCCTTTACTGGACTCCTTTTGGCAGTCCTTCAGTTTCCCTAGGAAGTCGTGTTATGACTCAAGGTTTCTGTACTTACATCAGTTCCTTTCTGGTAATTTCCTCGCCTGCAGCCTTATATGGACTTTCACATCACAGTCTGGCTGATCTCCTCCCTGCTTTCCTCCGCGTGGTCTTCAGATACCATGCCCCACTTTAGATTGCACTACAGCAGTGCAAAACCCTTTTTCAGAATTTTTCTGCATGTCTGTTGTTGCCACAGTTTTTTTGTTGTTCTTAGTTCCTAATGCAGCTCTGTTATTACACTGATTTTGTTTATGTGCTGCTGTTACATGGAATTGCAGCTTTTTGTCTGCTTTATCAAGAAGGTAACAGTAGCTTAAAATTATTTTTTAAATAGGCTGTATTTTCAGAAGCACAAAACAATTATCAGCTTTATTGCTAGAATTTCACCCCATGTTGTTACAAAGCAAAGGATTTTCCCACTCATGCAACCCCATGACGGTTGGTTCACTTACTTTCCTACCTGTTTTTTTTTCAACGCTAGAACCATTTCAGAGCTGGTACACTTTTTCATGTTAACTCCTTAGACTCAAGAAATGCACACATGGGCAGCTGTTACCACATAAAAATTAAGCATAACTTACCATTTTAGCTCGAATTGCAGGAATGATGACAGATCTAGCTTTCTCCTTGGAATGATCACATTTTTAACAAGCGTGTCTATGGAGACGTGGCAAATGGAAAGACCTGGAAGTATGCAAGTAGCAGGAGATTAAATATGGGTCTGTGGTGCACATAGCAGAGCAGATTAACAGTGTAGAGGTAGAGCTGGTGGACAAACTGCAATCAAAAGTTCACTTTTTAAAGGTTTCTCTTTGAAAGCTGTGGCAAATATCAAAGATCTGAACGTAAGTACTTTGTTGCTGGTCATGTAGTGTTCTGATTTGACATCCTTAATACTGTATTTGCTGTTGCTTATGAGCTAGCATTGGTTCTCAATAGACCAGTTTGATCTTATGCTGATTATTTGGTTAGCTTTGCCTCAGCTGACAACTGATAATTTAGTTTATTTTAGAACCACCCTGCTGACCTGCTAATGTATTAGCTTATTTGGATCTACACAAAGATGGACAAATCATAATTCCACACAAGGTGAACAGGTAGCATAGCAGTTCTACTGTACAGTGGCAACTTTCAGGACTTAACATTAGTCATCTGAAAAGATGTCAGGAATGGAAAATTTGTACTGCACTTTGACACATATTAACACCTCCATGCTATTGCCTAATCTCTGCACGTCTACATGGCTCTAACAATGTGCCAGAGAATACCTGACAAAGAAGACAAGTATGCATAAAACATACTTTAATCAGTTGGTGCTTGGGATTTCTTATTATTGGATATTTTTTTAGAGCAGACGGTAAATTCCATGATTGGCTCAGACAGATGTCACTCAGCAGTTTCACCAGATGACGAAGCAGCAAAACTAACAAAACTCTGTTCCAGTTTGCTTGCGCCGACATTTTAAAAATCAAATAAACAGTGGTTGTGGGAAACTGCTCTAAAAGACCCAAACTTGAGTGTGTTTGTGTGTGCGTGTTTGTACTCTCCCCTGGTTAGAAAGAAGATACACGATCCTTTTTTTTTGACCCTCCTCTTCCTGTGACAGAGTTTGAATTTCTTTCGTTTAATGCTAATACCCGTAAGCACACAGTAAACCCAAAATAACCAGAAAAGAAGACTTGGTGACATTAACAATGAAGATACCCTTAAGGTTGTAATGAGGATTCAATTTTAAACTTATAATGGAGCTAAATTATTTCCATTTTCCTGTTAACTAACTGCAAACTCTAGTCAGAGAGTCATATGCTTATCATCTTGCCCACAAGTTTTTTTTATTTTCCACGCTTTGAGCGATAACATAACGAGATGTTAACTGTGAATTGCACAGGATAAGTGGAAGTCATGACATTTTCGCACATTTTACCATTTCAAATGTCGCTTTAAACAACCTGAACTGTTAATGTTCCGTGTTCGTTGTAATAGAACCAGATTCAGAGCTTTTGTTGGTTCAGAATGAGCGATTGATCAATCCATGTTAGCATATCTGATGGAAGTGAGAGCATTTATAGCCATTTGGTAAAACTAAAATGTCTCTCATGCTTGAGTAAAGAAGGAAAAAATGCATTTCACCTGAATGGATTGGAATCTGAATTGCACTCTGGTTGCCCCTGACATCCTCAGTTTATCTTTCAGATACACCAAACTGTAAATCGGGTTGCAGTGGAGCCAGCAATAGCGTTTCTCTGGCAACCAAGAGGATGCTTTGTTAAGCAGTTGTTGACTTTAGATGCTGACATTGTGTGACTCTCATGCATGGCATGACTCAGATGTATGACTCAGAATTATCAATGTGCAGTTGCTATGGTTATTGGGGTAAACACTGAAAGAATGGCATGTTCTGATGCATGTTTCTCGTTGTTATAAATCAGTTGTAAAATAAGCCAGGCTTATCGTACACTCTGATAGTGACCTTCTTTAAAAACTCCTCTGCTCTTTCACGTCAAAGAACTGTTAGTCCAGAGCCTAGCTCATTCCTACTTGTTCCAGGAACCACTTAGGATTATCTTCTTTATTGTCTCAGCTTGTATTGGACAGATTGTAGTTGTGAGCAGCACATGGAGATAACTCTTGTGTGGGAATGTAAGGCAGAAGTTGAATTCTGGCACGTCAGTGGGGCTGTATCTAAAGATTAAATTTACTGAAGCTCTCTTGTGACTTGAAACCTTACAGGGTTAAACTAGCTGGCACTTAGTTTTTTTTTCTTTAAAATAAGTAATTGCAGTCATTGCAAATAGGGCTGCCGCAAACGATTATTTTGATAGTCGACTAGTCACCGATTATTTTTGCGATTAGTCAACAAATCAGATCATGCATCCATTGGACGTAAAATGTACAGTTTATTGCACCAGCATGCATCTGCTCTTAAATAACTATCATTAACTTACAGCTTTAAGTGTTTAAGGTATGTGCTAACTAAAAATAAAGGCAAGATGATAATTTATTAAATTTGAATGAAATCTGCAGATTGTTTCGGTGAAGTTTAATAAACTCAGCCATCTGCTCCTTGCTATCTAAAATATAACAGAACACCGGAGTATATTCTGGAGAATCTCACACTTCTGATAATCAATAATACAAAAAAAAGCCAAACAATAACATTTTTAAGTTATCTAAGTGACTTATATATCATGTTTAACCTGAGTAGTGAAAGACGGCGTTGGGTTTGAAAACGATTTGCCCGGAGTCCGGTGTTCTCACCGGCTCTAGTGAGCCGTGCCCCCGGCTAGCTATCCAGCTGGTGGGTAACAGACGTCTCCGAAAACGTCGGAGCGCTTTTCAAAATATGTGGTGTCTTGATAAACTGAGCAGATATTTGAAATTTACACAGTTACATTCTCACCCGAAAACATGTTAAACGTTTATTTTGTGACCCAGAAAGAGTAATATTAAAACTAACTATCTGCCGCCATTGTTGGAAACTGAGCAGGGCCGCGCTATGAATTCTGGGACATAGCTTCTTCTTCTTCTTCGGGGTTTAACTGCAGCTGGCATCCTTGTACATGCAGTGCTGCCATCTTCTGTTTCAGTCCGTTATTACACTCTTAAATCCTACTATTTATTCCTGCGTCTTTTGCGATCTTACAAAGCTTCAAACGAGGCGTCGACTATTAAATTAGCCGTTGACGATTTTGATAGTCGACGTAATCGTGACTAGTTGACTAATCATGGCAGCCCTAATTGCAGCAAATGCTCTCCGGTGACCTCTGTTTCTGCTGGTTTAGTAACATGTTTGTTAAATCGAAATTGAATATACAGAGGGGATTTAAAAAAAGATTTTGCTAAGGAAGCTTGATGAACCTAGAAAAATTAGTGACAGACTGCTTGCATCACTGTGTCTTCACTCAATATTTAACACCACGTTTAATTTAGTTTTCATCAGTTTTGCTTCCTCTTACTGACAAGGCAACCCAGATGTTTGGCCCCAGTTAACTTTCAGGTTAACTGCTCATCACCCCATTGCCATTCAGTGGCTGTACAATTGTAAGACACGTGCACACTTTTTACTTATGATAGTTGCGTCCTTTTTTTTTTTTCATTCTTTGTGGTTAGTGCAGCTTTCTGTATTCAGTAAGCCCAACAGCTCTCACTTGCTACGTGCGTTTTCAGCATTACAGTTAGCTTGGTACAGTTTGAACAAACATACCATTAAGATGAAATTAGTGAAAAAATTGCAGACTTTTAGGATTACATTTCTGATAACTAAATTATATTCAGCCTCAATCAAACTCATTATTTGCTCACAAAAGTGAATGTTAGACCCACTAAACATCACAATGTTGGCATTGTCACCCTTAGCATATGTGTATCCTGATAATTCTTTGTTAAATAACTAATATTGTGTTGTGAGTCCAGCATGGCTTGAACAGTTGTTGGTAAGTCAAGGCATTAGACCTTTGATTTGAGTCTGGAAAAGTATTATTTTTGTAGCATACAGCTGTGTATTACATTAAAACAAATATAAATAAAATAACACAGATTAACTCATACGTTTCAGACAGTCAGTGAAGTGGCAGATTGTTATAAGCAGCTTCACATGACATACAGTAAAGCTTTAAACAAGTCAGTAGTCATCAAATACACCGTGTGACAAAATCGGTCACAGATGTGTTTCTCAATGTGAAATGTACGAGTTTGGGATTTTATTTTTGCAGTATCGCTTTGGTGCGATTAAAAAAAGAGCTAAGAGAAAGTCATGGAAACATGGCACGTGGGCCAGAACAGGGTGTTTTTCAGCATGTGCTAATAATAGTGTGTTAAGTGTTTTTGAGCCCTGGCCATGAGAGACACACCCTAACTAGGCAGAAAATGTATAAGCGTAGTTCCCTTTTCTTGCAAGATTAACTATTTTGATTCAGGAAATGAAACTGCTTAGACACCATCAGGGTGGCCACAAACTGAACTCTTATCTGCTCAAATATAAAAAAGTGTATCGCCTAAAGTTCATAACTGGAAGCTTAACAACTCCTGTGTCTAGACGATTCTAGACTGCAGTGTTGGCATTCAGAGTGGGCCCAGATTTAAGGTTTCTCCTCAGCTCTTAACTGCCTGGGATGGCAGGAAGTGACAGTGGGGCAAGTGTCCTGAGCAGTAAATAGGGTCCTGCTGACATGGATGGGAAAGAACGCAACTCTAATCAACCCCGCAACTAGGAAATAATACATACCATTGTTGTTCAGGGCAGGCGTGGGCCTCTGCCTGCACAGTTATTTCCCAATAGACATGCATGCTGGTGTTTCTTTTTTTTCCCTAGTCTCTAAGAGGGCACAATAAATGAGGGATTCCTGCACAGCCTACTGAGTACATACTTTTTTCTTTTTCTTTTCTTGCCACCTTCTGAGCAAGCTTTTCCAAAGAAAAGGTTAAATAAATGTGTTCAACTTCAGACATATGATTTTGTAAGACACAGATATAACAATTTGTCTAACTAAGGCGTGCCTCGTTTACTGAATAACCCAGGGTAGCAAAGTGTGATACCTGAAAAAGAGATCGAGCTAAAGCTCTGTCTACAAACCGATCTTGTTAAATCCTGCTACACCAGACAGGTTGTCTGATGCATGACAGGATGTGCACATCTCTCATGAGAGCTCAGTGTTTAACAGTAATGCCTCACAGGGCCCAACCACCAAAGGATGTGGTTACTTCCTGTAGATAAGTTCTTGACTGAGACAGAGCCAGATTGGTACATTCGTCGTAACCCTGACATGCAGTCTTTTCTAAATTTCAGAATAAAATAGTAAAAAGGTAATTGGACTGCAGTGTTACTTTGTTCTCCAGCAGGACTGGGAGATGTGTGCACACTTTTATTGCAGGCACATTTAATGAATTCTACAAGAGTGCCACACATTTTGAGATGCTACACTTATTAAAGATGGTCGCCATTAAATGGTTTGCATAGAATGACACAGTTTTTAATGCACGAGAGCTTATATTGCATAGAGTTTGCTTTTTATTGTTAGGTAAAGACCGTATATTAACACAGAGGGGTTTCTAAATCAAATGAGCGAGTACCTTTTGACAGTGGGAAGGAAAAACTCGCTTTTAACAGGAAGAAGGCTCCAGCAGATCCAGGCTCAGGGAGGGGCAGCTGTCTGCCACGACCTGTTGGGAGTGAGGGGAGGGAGACAGGTTAATAATAACTAATGATTAAATGCAGAGTCTCATAATGTTTAAGAGAAGAACAGAAGATCTAGTTTTGTCCATTCTCTATTTACCAAGAAATGATATGGTACAATCATTTCAATGATACAATGATAGTACAATGATATGGGTAATAGTAATAGTACTTTAACCCAAAATACTGTCTTTTTTATTTGCATATTTGAAAAAGTTTTTTTTCCTTTCCTCTGTTCCTCAGATTAGTGTAAGAGTCACCACTATGGATGCCGAACTGGAGTTCGCCATTCAGCCCAATACAACAGGAAAGCAACTCTTTGACCAGGTATGAGAAACTGTTTCCTCTAGCCAGCACTTAAGTTACCATTAAACATAAATGATGACTCTTTGACGAGTACTGTGATGGGTTTAGTACTCCTATTTCTGGAAAATGCCGGGATATTATTATATATTATTATTATATATTATTTTCATGGCTATTAATTGTTTTTATTTTTGGCTGATGATCTTTGAGTCTTCTAAAATAATTTTAAATGTGAAAAATCCAATGACAGATGCTTAAAGGCTGCTGTTTGATTCTTGTTTTGTTTTTATATGACTGATTAAAATCTAAAAACAGTACATTTGCAATTAGGAAAGCAGTAAATCTTTGTGGCTGAAACCCCTTAAATAACAGAATAAAACAAGGGAATTATATTTCATATTTTTATTTTTGTTGCTGTTTTTATTTAAAGGTTGTGAAAACCATCGGCCTACGAGAGGTTTGGTACTTTGGACTCCAGTACCAGGACACAAAGGGTTTCTCTACTTGGCTGAAGCTCAATAAGAAGGTGAGCTCCTCAGTACTCAGTACACTTCATTCACTGGGCCGTCTTTTTTCAAGCGTGAACTGCGCTTTTTGATCTCGAGTCCACAAACAGAAGCATAACCTCTACCCTCTCACCCGTGTCGGATCATATTTTAGGTAACAGCCCAGGATGTGAGGAAGGAAAGCCCGCTGCTGTTTAAGTTCCGTGCCAAGTTCTTCCCCGAGGATGTCTCAGAGGAGTTAATCCAGGATGCCACACAGCGGCTATTCTTCCTGCAGGTAAAGGAAGGAATCTTAAATGATGACATCTACTGCCCTCCAGAGACGGCGGTCCTTCTGGCCTCCTACGCGGTGCAGGCCAAGTATGCCGACTACAATAAGGAAGTCCACAAACCAGGCTATTTGAGCAGTGAACACCTGCTTCCGCAAAGGTAACACGGGCTTTATTGCCACTTCAATATGCAGGTTCACGTGAAACATTCCCGACATGTTTCTTTGACACTTGGGCCTCTCATGTTCTCAGAGTCCTGGATCAGCACAAGCTCAACAAGGAACAGTGGGAAGAGAGGATTCAAGTGTGGCATGAAGAGCACAAGGGCATGATGAGGTGATCAGCGACACACGTGTTCCCCAGCACACACACAAACACGTGAAAGAGAGGACGGTTGGCTAAAATATGGATATTTGTGAAATTATTGCATCTCTGGGGATGTGAAAATGTGTAGCTTAAACTTTCCATTATCATTGTGCACACTTATTTTTTCTGCCACTTGACTACAATGTAGTCTTCAGTGACTACATTAGGGTAGCCACAGCTTATATACACACTTCATAACCTACTAAAACATAAGACTGTTGAGGAAGTTATTCCTAGTTGAATTACCTTGTTGTTCTCTGTTGCTACAGTTTCTTCCCTCTTCTGTCATTTCCGTGAATTTGAGATAGAGCTAGCTGAGAGAGTGTGTTACCACGGCCTTTGTGTTGACTCACAGGTGCTCTGAAAGTTTGTTACTGGCCTTGTGTCACTTCAGTTTGTTGATCTGAGTACTGTTTGTGCCACTGACATTTTTAGTATATGCTTTATTGAAGACAGTAGTGAATGTCCTTTATTGGCTTCCATATGTGTTTCATCAGTCAGGTTAGCTTGTCGTAGATAAACAGTAAACACAGCCTAGATTCATTATATGTTTCCCCAGTTGCTCTGTTGATCAGTTAAGTTTCATAGTTCAGGTAAGGTTAAAAAAGAGGTATAACCCGCTCAACACATCCTGAAAGCTCTGCATTTGAGCTCTGGCCTCTGCAGCCGGTTAGAACAGTGCAAACAGCACGCCACGCTCTGACTGTGAATTCTTCTTTTAGCAAAAGTTAAAGACGTCTTATTTGTCCACAGAGAGGAATCCATGATGGAGTATCTGAAAATTGCTCAGGACCTCGAGATGTACGGAGTCAATTACTTCAACATCAAAAATAAGAAGGGAACAGAGCTGTGGTTGGGAGTGGATGCTTTGGGTCTCAACATTTATGAACAAAATGATAAGTAAGTGTTTCCACAGAAGGGTTTGTGTTTCGCAAAAGGTACACTGTGCAGTGCTGACCAAGCATTTTTGTTCTCTTACAGAATGACGCCCAAAATTGGATTTCCATGGAGTGAAATAAGAAACATTTCCTTCAATGACAAGAAGTTTGTCATCAAACCAATTGACAAGAAAGCACCTGTATGTTAACATAATGTTATGTTATTTATATTTAAGAATAATATTAATAATAACATGTAACAATAAGACATTTTAAATGTCTCAAATGTTTCCATTGCAGGACTTTGTATTCTATGCTCCAAGGCTGCGCATCAACAAGCGTATTCTGGCTCTGTGCATGGGTAACCATGAGCTCTACATGCGCCGCCGCAAGCCCGACACTATTGAAGTGCAACAGATGAAGGCGCAGGCTCGGGAGGAGAAGAATCTCAAGAAGATGGAGAGGTAGGACCGAAATGGAACCAAACAAAAAAACCTACAAATATTTTACACATGGATTGTGTGAGTTCTGTTCCAAAGATGCAATAATAAATGCAATCTGTTATAGGATATTGTAACAGTTATAGAAAGATTACTAGCTTTATTTTCAAATACTAAATAAAATGGGGTGATTATCTGCTCTGCTTTTGAAACATTTCCGTACAATCATCCTGTAACGATTTCGTTTTCATTAGAGCTGTGCTGGAAAATGAAAAGAAGAAAAGAGAACTTGCAGAGAAGGAAAAGGAAAAGATCGAAAAGGAGAAGGAGGAATTGATGGAGAGGTTAAAGCGGATCGAGGAGCAGACGAGAAAAGCTCAGCAAGGTGGGGAAGCTGTGAGAGTTCAAGAAAAGCTGCCTGTAATGAATGATGACAATGTTTTCCTCACATGATGCTTACCCTTAATTCTTGTGTGTGTGTGTGTCCACAGAGCTGGAGGAGCAAACGCAGAGGGCTCTGGAGTTGGAGCAGGAAAGGAAGCGTGCTCAGGAGGAGGCTGAACGCCTGGAGAGTGATCTTAAGAGTGCTGAGGATGCCAAGATGACGCTGCTGCAGCAGTCAGAGAACCAGATGAAGAACCAGGAGCACCTGGTTAGTGTGTTAGCCAGTGTGATTAGACACTGACACTTAAAAAACTGCAATAATGTGTGTACTGATGCTTCAAATATGATGTTCTTTTAGGCCACAGAGCTGGCTGACCTGACTTCCAAGATTTCCCTGCTGGAGGATGCCAAGAAGAAAAAGGAAGAAGAAGCATTAGAGTGGCAGCAGAAGGTGTGGCTTGACTTTTCCGTAGTTTGCTATTCAAAACTGATAACATAAAAATATGGCAATATGCCAATAGTGGAACAGGCAAGAAAATGCTGTCTATATAGAAAACATGTTAACAGATATTTGCTAATGCAGTTGCAGAACTCAGTTTGTTCTTCCTGGTTTTCTAGTTAAAACAAAAAACAAAAAAAGGAAACTTGTGCTTTACTGCCATCTTGTGGTGAGAACTGATCTTTTGTGGTTCTGTAACTAGGACACTATGAAGACAGAAAAATATTATTTTACTAATTTTGGAAATGTAATTGGAAAAGCAAAAAAAATGGATGGACAAAAAGTGAAAGGAAGAAGAAAAGATTCAACTGTTAGACTTAAAAGCCTTTTTGTTCATTGATAATCGAAGTCAGTGTAACTATGGCAGGAAGAAGTTAATCAGAGTTGTGCTGGTCACATTGCCCCTCCTGTGTGACATAGTCAGGACAGGCATTCCTGGGGTCTTTTTGTTGTGTGGGTTTGGGGGAGGGTTAAACTCTCCCAGCCTGCCTCTTGTCTTTTTTGGTAAAAAAAAAAAAAATCCTGCGTGCCAGCCCTTTCTTTTTTTTCTTTTTCTTTTTTTTAGCCCATGTGACTCATGGTGTTTGTAGTGATGATGGATGTCTTTGTGTGAGGGAAATCCTGTTCACCCTTTTTAAACCATTGTGATTTTCTGCCTTGTAAAAACCAGTTGTGCAAACTGGTGGTTTCAGTATTGTGTGAATTTTTGGAAAAAATAGTAGTTGAAATTCCAGTCTTACTCATAGCTGGTTTTTGACTCATAGCGCCTCGGGTAAGAAGCACTCGGTTTTATATTGAATTTCCTGAAGGGATTTCCTAATAAAAATATCCAAGATATATAGCTTGGGTGGAGAGAAACCAAAACAGGAAACCAAGAGCCTGGCTATGGGTCATGTAGCATAGGTCTGCCTGTGCATTTCTCCTCTACTGCATGCTGTAGGAAAAATGGCAATACAGAAATATCAGTTAAGCTCCCCCCACTTTTGTCATTTTCATTAGACATTAAATAAGGGTAATTTCTAAAACACCTCATTTTTATTTCTATATTTGCTCAGGCTACGACAGTGCAGGAGGACCTGGAAAAGACCAAAGAAGAGCTTAAAAACAAAGTGATGGTACCTCAGGAGCCACTAAACGCAGAGAACGAGCATGATGAGAATGATGAGAGCAGCGCCGAAGCCAGCGCCGAGTTAACAGGTGCCGCCACGTACAAGGACCGCAGCGAGGAGGAGAGAATGACTGAAGCTGAGAAGAACGAACGCTTACAGAAACATCTACTTGTAAGTCCTTGGAATTTTTTTAATAAACATTAAAACAATACAAATAATAAAGTGACAAAGTAAACATTGTTCAAATAAAGTTGGTAGGCTGCCACTGTTTATTGTCATGTTTCACTCTGGGACTGTAAGAGAAACATGACACACAAATAATTATATTTTCCTGTTAATGTAGAACATTTGGAAGCCAAGTTAGCTTTTACACTGTTTAATGTTTCAGTTTTGTTGAAATGGGAGCTTTACTGGCCTCTTGAACTTCCTCCCAAAGTGATGTTCGGTGTTGTGAATGCCAAATACTTCAGCTGCTAGTGTGGGGAGGGGCTGCATGCCTGCTTGTCTGTATTTGTGAAGCATTAAAGGGAAAGCAGTGCTGTGTGAAGTTGTGTGTCAGATTGAGAAGGCGAAGCCAACACTTTTTGTACTGATACTGTTGCAAATGAGTATTTAATCCAGTATTTTCTAGTATTGATTAGTATCTAAGTATTTTTTTGGTTGTTTCTTTGACTACTGTTGACACAATTTTAAGTAGCTTTAGTCAACTAAAAATAAAGAATGCGCATAATTAAGTCATGCTACTAAAGCAGTCAGATGACTGTATGTAGATACGTGTATGTGTCATACAGCTTCATTATTACAGTCAGATGTAAAGATTTCATACATTTTTACCCTTCAAATAGATTCAAACCAGTTTGTCATGCACAGCAGTCTTCCCAGGGTGGTCTGCTGTTTTTGAATGTTCAGTCAAAGTCCGCTTCTGACCACAGTGGTTCTGCATTTTATCGTGGAGTTGTAAACTTGTGAACTTGAGAATAAACATCAACTTCTGTAGAACCCAGAAAAAAAGGAGCAAGGAAGGAAGTCCACAGTGTCGGAGCCTGAAGGTATCAGAGCAGGAGGGGAACTAGTAGCATGCTTCTCATTATTTTTAACTTTGATGGGGTTGAGCACTGGGAATTTGGTCACTCAGGGTCTGACAGATGCTGATTTCTACCATAACAATCTGAGATGTCTGTGGGAGCATGTTTAGAGAAATGCACTCATGGTTGCACTGTCTGATGGTGCCACAAGGCAAAAACAGGGATCAAAATATGCTGACAGAGGTGGCCTGCAGAAGGAAATGGGAGGATATAAATCAAATATAATTCTTTTTGATATTTTATTGGCAAAGTGAAGGAACATTATGATTACATCTCGTAAGAACACACAGTCAGCTAGGGATTCTTGTTTTAAAGTAGAATAATGAGGTTGATCCAGGTAAGAGTAATCCCCTCATTTAAGTCTGAATCCCTTTGAAAAACAGGTTTTAAAAAGCAGAAATAAGTGAGTAGAATGTCAATTTTGAGCCAATTAAGTGACTTACTGGTTGATGCAAGAACATGGGTAAAACACCATGACATTAGACAACGAGTCGCACATGTTAACTGTAATTTTATAATACTTGTAACCTTCTTTCCAGGCTTTAAGCTCAGAGCTGGCCAACGCCCGGGATGAGAGCAAGAAAACGGCAAATGACATCATTCATGCAGACAACATGCGAGCAGGACGTGACAAGTACAAGACCCTCAGGCAGATCCGGTCAGGAAACACCAAACAGCGTATCGATGAGTTTGAATGCATGTGATGTCTGCATTCACCAACGCAAAAGCCCACAGAGCTGGGCCTTTCTGCCTGGACTGCAGTCCTGCCTCACTTTAGCTGTTTTCTCTGTACCCAAATAAAGTCAGATCCACCAAATGACGTTGCTGCAAAAGCACAGCATGTTGTACAAATGTGGATCTGGAAGGTTCTGTTTGTTACCATTTCTTACTTTGAATTTTAGACAAGTCACTGGTTGAAAAGGGACATACTGTATTTTATTAGTACATTCCTCACTAGGGGTATGTGTAGCATATTAGTAACGGGCTCACGCCTCATTTCATGACACATTGAGCAAGCAACTTTTAGTTTGTTTTATCTCTTTCACATTTTTATATCATCATTTCTAAATAAAAGCTGTAGAAATCCATTTAATTTTGTGCCATTCACAAATCCAAATTGTGCCATAAGCCATTTGCACTTGATTCTTTACAGCAAGCTGGATATTTTTAATTTTTTTTTTTTTTTTAGAAATAATGCTTTTCTGCAGTTTAAAATTAATTGCACTGCAATCTATACGAGCAAATGCAAATAATATAAATAAATTGTTTGTATGGAACAAAAAACAGCAGCAGTATTATTAATATTTTATATTATTATTATTATTTTTGAAAATTCACAGTTTATTTACTAATTTTACTGCGCTCAGAATCATCCAGCAGTTAAAAGTCACAGTATTTACAGCCTACTGGCAATGTGATATGAAGGATCTAAGGATTTTTGTCTTCTTTTTTTTTTGCATTTTCAATTCTACACTTTCAGCTGTGTGGCTGAAAGTGTAGAACTTGCTGTTGAAGCTTAAGCAAACAAATGTCTAACTGTGCCTAGAGACGGAATAAACTTGGTATGTCATTTGCAAATCTCATATGTTGTAACAATCCAGTTGTTTGAAGAATCCAAATTTAGTTTAACGTATACGCTGCAACTTGTTTTTTCCTCATGCTCAGACATCAAAAGAGAAGGTAGCACTGATATGCACATCTACATATGCTGACCTACATACGCTGAAGAAAGAAGCAAGGCTGAAATTTGACCTGCAAATTAAATCTGATTGAAATTTGTAGAAATTATCAGCTGCATTTAACCATTAAAATATTTTTTTTAACCATCATCATCAAGTCTTTGCTCTTTTACTTATCACTGAGGATGTTGTTTTGGTTATTATAGTGATTATTGTTTTACCCAGTACAGCAATGGTAATTGTAACTTGTGAAGTTGGCTTCTATTGTTAAACACATAGTCATCTGTTAAGATGAAAGCTGTAGTTTAATCTTAAAACAAGTAATGCGTAAAATAAAACAATTTCGTCAGACATGCACTGGAAAAATCAGTTTACCTTTTTACAAGTGAGTCAAATTATACTGTCCCACATGGGCACATTCTCCGAAGCATGCATTTTTATATACTGTATGTATTTAATGACATTTGTGTGTTTTTGTATTTGGGATTTTTCAAATGTGATACAATTATGTAAGGTCTAAGAGAGACACACCTTAGGATATTTTTGTAATGTAGAAAACTAGGAGTACTTGTCAACAATACCTGTTTTCAAAGGAACAACATTTTTTAAAGACAGCATTTTGTAAGTGGAAGAACCAGATGGTACAGGACATTCTTTTAAGGGTGCGTTAAACCATTGAACCTTTTTTTTTTTTTTTAGAAATTAGTATTTGATTTCTTTTTCACATTTCAAATTAAGCCCAAATTTATTTTAGTGATAAATATTTCTGATTATTTTATTTTGATGTCTTTTAGTGAAAGAAAAAAAGACACATTTTGATCAGCAGTGTAGTTTTATGTGCCATGAAAACAGATCAAAGGATTGCTGCTACAGATTCCTTTACATGCCTTGAATAGTAACTTTTGTGATCCTTGCAGTTTGTGTTTTACCCCAAAGTTTGTGTGTTAGCAGCCTAATTTGAAATTTAGTCGTCATAGGTGATAACTCATTAAAAGATGCTTGTCTTGTCTCAAAAAGGAAAATAATGTTGACTTATAAAACCATTGACAGACAGTGCCTTGCCCAGTTTGTTCATGAGATCTTGCTGCTTAAAGTCTTCCTTTCACCAATAAATGAAATTTAGAATAAAGGTTTTTGTCTTCTTGTGTTGTCATTTTTCCTTTTAAATGTTTAGTGTATCTTTAAACCGAATGCAGTTCATTATATATAAAAAAAAGTACAAAGGAACAAAACAAAAAGTAAATCTCAAGTGTGTCCACAAGGTGGCTTACAAACTGTGAGTTTCAGCCACGTCACCGTTCTGCACCAAGGGTGACATGGCAACAGTTCGAAAAGGATTCATTTTGTTCACACAAATTTTAGTGAAACATTTGATTACTGGATTATTATAAAGATCACATGAGTCTGTTTACATATCTGCACAATATGTTTAAATAATTAAAGAACTGTGTTTTAAACCAGAAGATTCTGGAGGTTATTATTTAATTTTTCACTCACTGAAATGTTTCCAAGAGTTGATTTTTACTGCTTAAAATAAAAAAGACTCAAATGCCACGTGTCACAATTTCAACATGGAGCATTCAGGCAAGCAAATAAACACCAATTTGCAGTTTCAACCTTTGAATGTGTGCGCAGAGTGCAGGAGGCACCTGTCTCCTCGATTAAATGTCTCCTTTTTAAATGTTCGATTAAAAATAAAACATTTCAAAAGAGCACATTTCCGGAGATGTGATATCCTGCTGCCCGAGCGCAGCATTTAACATTTTGTTTCAAATTTGATAATCATTTGATAACCATGTGACAACTCAATACATTTTAATATATACAAGAAATCAAAATTCTACCAGTCGTAGTAGTATTGGTATAGTACTCTACACCAATGCTGATTTTTGGTAGATCACTAAATATTTCACAAAATAAATGAAGGTAACCTAATTTTCTGTTATTTTTGCAATAGGAAATTGAACAACTCTAAACACCAAAGGGAGGTGCTGTTTTTTTTAATCTCCAACTTCCCCTATATGTGGTATTAGTGGCCTACAGTGGGTGTTGAAATGGTTCACACACTGAACTGCCACTTAGAGATAAGATGCAATGACTCTTCCTGTATGAACAAAGCTCCTAGAATGTACTTTAGTGTTTTGCAGAAAATGACTCATGAGAAGCTGTTAGCTCTTCTTCTTTTCTCGACATCATTCTTCTTCTTTCCTTCTGTCAGAAGGAAACTTTTAACTACAGCACAACACCCTCTAAGCTACAACGTGCTCCAAATCCCATTAAAGTAGTTTGCTTGTTGAATAATGACAGAAATTTGTAATCATTTCGTGTCGCTGGTGACTCGTGAAAAAAAATGCAGATGAACTGCCACCTGTGCACAGCTTGAGAGGGAAAATAGAAAGCATTTAAAAGGGCCGAGGCTACTTATAAAACCATTTTATTTGCTGATTTCAAGTTACAGGAATCTCTCGATTTCTTTTTAACACTGGATAAAAATGTGCTCTACAACCACATTGTAGAGCTTAATTTGTGGTGTTGTTCTTTGCAACTATAGCATCATTATAGATTTTTCTGAGCATTACTCTGTTGCTTTTATTTGATGGAGGAGGGTTTGAAACAGCATTACAAAAGAAGCCGTGTTGTAGTTTTGTACTCTGAGAGCTTTAGGCATTTAACTGTAAGCGATGCTTCATACTTTGAAATACAGGCCTAACAGGAAACTTCAGTTCACTAACATATTCATGTCATGTCTGCATCTGCATACAATGTGCTGCATGTCTACTGTATGAATGATATAAACTTACTGGCCACTTTTCTAGGCACGCATGTTTGACTGCTTGTCAATACAAGTGTCTGATCGGTCAATCACATGGTGCCAACACATTGCATTGATGCTCAGCTGGTGAAAGTCAAACTGAGCATCAGAATGGGAAAGAAAGGTGATTTATCAAATTAGGTAACAGGTGAGTGCAACCACGTGAGCCGTGACATTCAAATGGAATTAACTGATCCTTACTTTGCATTTTGAGATACTCAAAAGTAATTTGACAAATGAATCATTTTAAATATAACGATTGTTTTCAGCAGATCAATAAAAAAAAAGTTGTGGATGCTGCATGTGCTCCCTTGGGTTGGTCTGCCAGGCTTTTAATGCAGCCACCTTTGGATGCTGCTTGTTTGTGGGTCTTTCTCATGCTCAGCTTTGTGTAACCAGTAGTTTGCTCCTTGTTGTAAACCCTCTGTATGTCCACTGATGAAGGTGTCTCCTGATTGTAGACCTTTGACAATACTTGTCTATGTGTTGTGAGATGGGTTTTCCTACCTGAGAAAAAAGTTCAGCAAACATCTACTTTAGTGAACAGCGCATTCATTAATTTTAAGAATGACCCAAATTTTTTTAGGTTTATTTTTATTTTTACCATAATAATGACCTACTTCATTTACATCAACATATATTTAGGGACTCGTATTGAGAGTTACAGTGAAGAGCTACCAAATGTGAGACAACACTTTGAATGAACCTGATCATTCATCTACTTAATTTGTGATGTATAGAGGCAAAATTGTCTGAAAACTTGTGAACCTAACTGCATTGAAAAGGGAAAAAGCCTATAATATTAGTGAGAGAAGCCATAAACATGACAAAGAGCCAAAAAGGTTTCTCTGGCCTGCTCAGATCCCAGTGTGATTAGGCATCAATGTGCTCAAGTGCTTATAAGACCCAAAAGATCTACAGCCAGTGTCCAAGTGCCAAACAGGATGTGCTATACCCGACCTAGTCATTTATCTTTGATTATAGGGGATTAGTTTAATTTAAAGGTTAAAAGATTCAAGTTTAGGCCTTTTCCCTCTTGAGCTGTGCCTCATCCAAACCATTCAAATTTGAATCATCCAAACTGTTTCTTTACTCTTTGCCTGTGACCTTGATGTTGATGTGACCAGCCAGTATTCAGTATGTTCAGTGTTCACTCAGTGCCTTACGGAAGTTCACCATACAGTATAGTTGTATCTATATAGGGAAGTCTAGCAACTGATTCATGGTCATTGGTCCAGAGTAACATGAGGACGTTACACAGCACAAGTACGTGGCACATTCTAGTCGTGAAAATTTGGCGGTAATGTGAAACAGTATGACAATAAAAAGTATTGTTATTAATTTATTAATTAGGTCTCACATGAGAGGTCGCTACTTCCTAGATTTGTAATGCTCTGAGCCTCTGTGCATGCTCATGTAGGAGCCTTACTGATGCAGGCATCAAGAAACCATAAGTGCAACAAAAGCTGAACAAAACTGTTGAATATGGCTCAGGAAACCATAAGTTGTGAGCCATTTAAGCCGTCAACAGCATTTCACAACATGACATGTTGACACTTTATTTCCCCACATTTCCTGAGAGCTAGCTTTGCAGTTATCTTCCTTGTTTTGACTTCCTCTTTGACGCGCTGAAGTGCTTTGGTCAAACGAGCTGTCTTGTGCACAGTGCCATCATTGTGAAGGAGAGGAAAGAAGAGTGCTGCTCTTGGACTCTCGTCTGCAACAGGTAACACACGCATTTGCATGAAGTTTCTGAAACAATACCAAGGAAACCTCTTTATGCAATCAGATTAATACATACTTGGTGTGCTTTGTTAGGTTTTTGATCATGTTTTTTAAAGTGGTCCTGATGCTTTGTTCATTGAATCTACAGAGCCAGAGTCTTTGGTACTGCATGAGATCAGGCCCCCCACTTAGTGTATTTGACAAGCTGAGTTGGACACTCTGTATCAGTGAGTGTCAGTTTGTCAAATACCCCAAGTGAGGTGTCACTTGTCTACAAGTTAAGATCACCCCATAAGCTGATGTGCCAACTCCACGGGGTGCTCTGCTAACCCAATAGAAGTTGAGAACTCCAAGGTAACGGGCATAAAACACATTGCCTGTAAAGGTTTTGAGCTGTTAAAGTGTTAAATTAATAATAATGAAAGTAAAATGTTTAGGTACTGCATCATCTGTGCTGCTCTAGTAATTCATATGCAAGCTAATGGTTTACTTAAAAGTTGTTTAATAATCAGAAATCTTACTTGTATCAAATAGGTTCTGTTTCTATCTTATTTGCATCATGAAGGCTTCATAACAATGTTCCAGTAACAGACAGACAATTTTTCTGTTTTTACTCGGTTCAGCTATCATTACACAAAAGTATATATGTGATCAGTTTCTCTCGGTTTCATAAACTATTTTGTTTAGCGTCAGAGAAGCTGCCCTCTCTGTGTCCGCATGTGGGGCCACATGTCTTTTCAGTTTCACATGTGACATACAGAAGGGAAGAGAATGGTGTTCTCTGAATTTGTGTTATGATAACATAATCTGCTCAAGTGCACGAGAAATATATAATAAAGGCAAATGATGCGTGTGTGTGGGTTTTTTTTATACTCCAAATGTGTGATCTTTAACGTGTCATATTTATGTAGCCTGTATTAGTGCTGCAGTGGAAGCTCATTCTCCAACTGACTATTAAATGAAGACACTTATCAGACTAGCTTGTATTTCCTGTTCCTCTAGCAACATGGTACAGCCTATAGGCATAAGAAAACACGTGGATGTCTGTTTCAAATAGCAATGAATAGCTGTTTCCAACCTCTGTTTCAAAAGAACAAAGAAAAAGACACCAAATAAGGCTTTTATCTCGTAAATATCATTTAAAAGGCCTATATTACTCAATTTCATAGGTAATGCGTATAAGCCTTTTAGTACTATCACTGTACTTCATCTATTTCAAATTACATTGAATAAAGGGCTAGTTACACATGGTGCAAGTCACATGAATTCTGCCTTGGCTGCAGAAATGAAAGCTATTTGCACTGCAGTTGTGGTTTGCATCAGCAATGAACGGTCATACACACTTTAATTTATTGAGTGTAGCTGATGCACCGTTGTCTTTTAAAAAGACAGTGTTATGCAGGCAGATGGTCCCAATCTAGTTGTTAATGGCACTCCCATTTGCAGTGAAATCAGCTGGCTAGATCCTGCGTCTTTGAATTAGAGTAATTAAAAAGTGTTTTACATTGTGACCAACTGAAGTAGCTCAGATTACTTTCCTTTTTCCTGAGGTTTATCCAAATGTCAAGCTGTACTGAGCACTGAGCCTTGTCTAGCCTCACAGAGTGCTGGAAATATTCTTAAATGAACATTTGTCTGGACTGGCACATCAACACATGTTTCATGAGCCACCCGAACAGCCCCGAGTCACTAATACAATCCTTTATATTCATACAAAAAGGATCAGTTCCTCATGAAATACAAGCCGATGTCATCAAAAACTGCTGTGCACTGAGGCTGTTGGTAAAGCAATCTGCTATCTTAAGCTGAGTTCACTATATGGCAGAAATAAACCTCCGATAAGGCTGTCAAATTATAAATTGCATAATTTCTGATAACAAGAACTGCAGACACAGTCTAACCATCTCCTCTGTGAGAGACAGCGGGTTATATATAGCCATGCATTTTTTTACTAGATGTTGCAACACACACTTCAAAAATTTGTCTAAATCCAGTGGATTCACCTCACACTTCATCCTATGAAAAAAATATCAGGTGATATAAAAAAGAATTCATTCCAAGTTTGCCTTTACATGGCACAAATGATATATAATTTGACCTACATTTGTTTCTTTTCCATTTTTCTTTAGTTTATCTGTATTTCCTGTGTTTTTTGCTTGGTTATGTCTTGCTGCTGTAATGACGCTTGTCCAGTAAGTGGTGCTGAAGCTGTATACCTTAATTTGGACAGGATAAATCGATGAATGAAGAGGAGATAAAACTGTATTCAGTAATAATTGATTTATTTCTATAAATGCCATTTCAAAATGCTAACATCCCCCTATTTACATTGTACTTGCACATGTCTTTGTTTTACAGAGTGTGAATTTCTCTTTAAAGAGTGTCAGAGTTTGACAAGACCAAACAAAAATGCTACCTACAAATCCAACTACATGAAAGCTGATGTATGACAAAATGAATTAAACTGTATTTCCTGTCAAACTTGTTTTCTTTTATAATTCTATTTCTATTCATTTACCATAATTCTATTTAATGTTACTTTTCTTCAGGTTCATTACTTCAGGTTCATTACTGGTTCATTTTCCTGCCAATGGTGAATAAATGTGCCGCCTGTCACTAATCATCCAGTGAATTGTCTGTGCTCTGTCACCCTTTGTTCTTTGCCTCTTCTCTTTGAACTTGGAGTAAAAAGCTTTCCAGCATTTCTTTCAAACACAATGTCTAAATAATTCAAGTTCCAAGTTTTGCAAGTCTTGTAAATCGCTCCCTCATCCATCCCCCCCTCCAGTACATTTCCTTTGCTTGTTTTTTGGCTTCTTCCCTTTGACTGTTCCATCGATTATTTATATTGAGATACAAGTTTTTACTGGTGAGCACTGTTCGCCGTTGCCGTTGTCCACGCAGCCTTTAGAATAAGCTTCCACACTCACTGTTTTCTTGTGTACTGCTGGCAGTCTCAGAAAAGACCTTTGTATTTTGGATTTTATCCTGCCTCCAGTGTGCTTGGGTGCTGTCCTCTTTACCAAACCACATATTAGAGATGTTCTTGTTGTAGCATTGTTGCTAAATGCTATGAAGCAAGTTTTATGTTTGCTTCATGCAACACCTCCTTTGATTCATAATAGCGTAGGCATGATTAGTAAATAGAGTTTTTTGACTTTTATCTTTGCCAGCCTTTGAGTACTGTGAGAAGTAACCGTGTGTGCAATGGTTGTTGCTATAATTGTTTGTTCATTTGCAAAGCCAATGCATACAGTATGTGGCATGTACAGATTGTCCATACATGTAAAGTAGATGCTAGGGCAGCACCAAAGCTTTGCTTCCTTCTCCTGCAGTACAGTAGCATTTCACTGATCTAAAACCTAAAAGAGCCTAACATATTTTTCACGTTTTTCATTATCGCAGAATGCACAAGCACATACACTGTTGTTGCGATCATGGTGCTCTCTGTCTTACTTGCCATTTTGTATAACATCTAAAATACACTCTTCTCTAACAGGTCCAACCAATAATCAATTTGCGTTTAAATTTTGATTTTTGAATTTAAAAAACATTGCCATGCCAAACTTTCATGTTTAGAAACGTTATTCAGCAATAACCATAGAATGGAAGCTTCGCTTTTGGTTTTCTGCTGCATCTTCCTTCAGTGTGCAAAAGCTCACTGAAAAATGTTAAATTGTTATTTCTCTTATTCTTTCTTCTGTTTAGTTTTCTACAGTTTATTTTCTCCTATCTATTCACTGCATCTGAGAAATAATACTTACCTCTTTAACATTTATGGATCCTCACTTCTTCAAAGGGATAGAAAAGGTGATAGAGAGAAGTAAGACAAAAGGGACAACACAGGAGAGCGCACAGCTCGCCTGATCGGGCTGTATGCTCTACCTCCCCACTGCCTCCCAGAAAAGGGAAAAAGAGCAGAGGGGAGAAGAGCAGAATATTTCTTTTCTCTCGCGGTTAGCTGACTGCCTTAGCTGCCCAAGTGATGTCAGACCTTTTTAACCACAGCCAGTGACTGGTCCTCTCAGTAGTGTTAGCTAATTCTCTTATAGCCTGCCGTTGCGCCTGTCCTCTGATCCCAGTCTCTATAAGCAGTTTTGCTGTTGTACTGGCAACAAAGCCCCTGCATCCCACTTCCACTGGGCGCACCTTGATCTTCCAGTCTCTGCCTCAGCTGCCAAGTCGGCATATCACAGCTTCTGACGCTCAAATGCTTCCTCCCACGATACCGTCAGCTCAATGATGTACGCAAGTTTTTGGGAGTTAGACCAAAGGAGGAAGTCTGGTCGCAGAGTAGTTGTTACGATCTCTGTGGGAAAAATTAGCCTCTGATCCAAGTCCACTTGCATCTGCTGGCTGGGGCCGTCTGCAGCACACCAGGGCCTTTGCTGCCGGCTAAACCAACTGCATCTGTGTTGCTAGTGGAAGACATCAGCACCACACTAAGGCCTGTGCTGCTCGAAAAGCTCATCTGCAATACATCGGGCGCTGTGCTGTTGATTGAAGCCTTCTACACCACATTGGTGAATGCCACCAGGACCTGAACTTCTGGCTGGAGCCTTACTTGCCATCCTAGGTTTGTGCAGCCTATTTAATTCAGCATGAACAATCATTGTGTTTTGGATAATTGCTTTTTTTAATAACTTTACTTTGCTTATTGGCCGTGGGGGACTTTTGGACACTCAATTTTTCTAAGATGAGAACATTTAACAGTGTCCCCATTCTGTGAGACATGGTTCCCAGATCTACATGCGTCACTGCTGCTATACATCCTGTACAATTTCCAATGTCTTTGGAACAGGACATTAATTTATCATTTGGACTACAGAAAGATGTACCTCACCTTCAAAACCTTTTTGCTTTGTACAATTACAAAATTAGTTATGAAAAATCCTGCTTTGTTTCAACATTTCACAAGTCAAAATCAATAAGTACAAAGCAGAGACTCCTGATCGTCTTACTACTGCTCTTATCTGGTAATGTACAACCTAACCCAAGCCCTGAGCTGCAATGTATTCAGACACCATCTGAATTTAAATCCTCACCTGGGCTGAAGATAGTTCATCTTAATGTGCGCAGTTTGTTACCCAAGATGGATATGATCAAGATCTGGGTTCAATCAACAGATGCAGATATTGTCCTCATTTCTGAAACTTGGTAGTCTAAATATATATCTGATGAACATGTTAGCATGGCTGGCTACAATATCTATCGCACCGATAGGCTTAAGAAAGGTGGTGGTGTTGCTGCTTATGTTAAGTCAAAATTTGATGCTACAATTGTTCTATCAGAATCAATTTGCAAACAATTGGAATTTTTGGCTCTGAATGTGAATGTTGCAAAGGGTCTTTGCATAACAGTTGCTTGTTGCTATCGACCCCCTTCTGCCTCCACAGAAGCTCTGCGTTCTTTAAACCTTTTGCTGTCCAGACTAAATTATGGTGAGCTTGTTCTAGCTGGTGACTTTAACTGGGATTGGCTCAAAACTGTTTCAGATGATTTTAAATCTTTTTGTGATTCTATCAGTCTTACCCAGCTGGTCAATTTACCCACTCAAAAGCCCCGAAAAGTCTACCTTGATTGACTTGATTTTGACAAATGTTCCTCATAAATTTTCATCTTTGGGTGTCATTTGTAACGACTTAAGTGACCACTGTGTTGTTGCTGCTATTAGAAATACTAAAGTGGCCAAGTCACAACATCGTATTATTTTTAAAAGAACTCTTAAACATTTTAATGAACGAGCATTTTATCATGATTTGTCAAACTATGACTGGAAGAAAATAGGATTGATCCCTGATGTAGAATTAGCATGGGCATTCTTTAGGGATGGGTTTATGCAAATTGTGAATAAACATGCTCCATTAAGAAGCTATAGGATAAAAGGTCGTGAAAACCCCTGGTTCTATCATTCATGAGCGCAACCTGGCTTGGGCCAAAGCGAGGGAAACAGGCTACCCCAGTGATTGGCTTCTTTTCAGACAACTAAGAAACAAATGTACTTCCTCTATTAAGAAAGCTAAAACAGAATATTATCTGTCTGTCACCACTGAGAACCTAAATAATCCACAGAAGTTCTGGAAAATCATTAAGTCTCTTTCAGTGTGTAAAAGCTCCCATGCTCTACCCACCTATGTTTTTAAGGATTCTGTTCCTGTTTATGATAGGAAGGAGATTATGAATTGCTTTAACAAGCACTTTATATCTTCTGGCTCTTTGTTTGACTCTCTGAACCCAGTCTCTGTAAAATCTGGCACAAACCTTCCGGTGTACACTGGTCAGCCATTTAACTTTGTTCCTTTCTCTGTGTAGGAGGTCTGTAAAGCTCTTAAACTGTTAGATCCTAGAAAATCTCCAGAGCCAGACTTACTAGATCCTTACTTCTTGAAACTGGCAGCTGACTTTGTGGCAGAGCCTCTCACAACACTTTTCAACCTCACACTGGATACGAATAAAATTCCCTCAGTATGGAAATCAGCTTTTGTTATTCCACTATTAGAAGTGGGCGACCCAGCAGTGTTAACTAATTACAGACCAATATCTAATCTATCTGTGCTGGCCAAAGTTCTTGAAGCTCTTGTGTGTGAGCAGTTAAAGGAGTTTTTACACACCAATGCCATTTTATCTGAATATCAATCAGGCTTTAGGAAGAATCACAGTACTATCACAGCTGCAATTAGAGTGGTAAATGATATTACTATTGCACTTGATAAAAAACAACACTGTGCATCCCTTTTTATTGATTTGTCAAAAGCATTTGACACTGTTGATCATTGTATTTTAAAACTTAGACTCTTCCAGTCAGGACTCTCTGAGAGAGCAGTGGCATGGTTCTCAAACTACCTCAGTAACAGGACTCAGTGCATTAAATCTGACGGTCTATGTTCTGACTTTGTTACAGTGCACAACGGAGTGCCACAGGGTTCTGTATTAGGTCCCCTTCTATTTATCATTTACGTAAACAATGTTAGTCTACATGTGCCAGATGCAAACTTGCACTTCTATGCTGATGATACAGTTATTTACAGCTGTGGTTCAACTCTTGTCCAAGCCATTGACTCCTTGCAGAAAGCCTTTTTTGCTGTCCAGCACTCATTACTTCAGCTTAAACTTGTTCTCAACGCAGACAAAACAAAGCTCATGTTGTTTTCTAAATCAAGGAGACAAGCCCAAACAATCCCATCAGTAACCACTCTTGAAGGTAAAAAAATAGAGTTGGTTCACATCTATAAATATCTGGGAATCTTAATTGATGACTCGCTTACCTTCAAACCACATGTAGAGAATCTTGTGAAAAACCTGAAGTTAAAACTCAGATTTTATTTTCAAAATAAGTTGTGTTTCTCTTTAAATATACAAATAAGCGGCTTGTTGCTGCAACATTCTTGCCTGTGCTGGATTATGATTATATTCTATATATGAATGCTTCTGCTCAATGTCTTCGAATGGTTGATTCTGTGTATCATGCTTCTCTGAGGTTCATCACTAACCGTAAATTTCAGACTCACCACTGTGAGTTATACTCTCAGGTAGGATGGCCTGCTTTGGTAAGTCGGAGGAACTCTCATTTATACAGTTTTATATATAAGGCAATACTTGGGTTGCTGCCTTCTTATATATGTTCCCTGCTTGTAATGAAACATGCTGGTCGGTATTCTCTTCGTCCGCATGGTTACTTGTTGCTTTCTTTTCCATTTGCCCGAACTGAACTTGGTAAAAGAGCTTTTGTCCATTTAGCACCCTTGGCTTGGAACAAACTGCAGAAGGAATGGAAAATGACTGAATTCATTTCATTAAGTGCTTTTAAATCTAAACTACGAATCCTTGAGGCCAAGTCCATAACATGCAACTGTTTCAATTAGATTGATTGTCATTTTAACTGACTTTTTTATTTTTATTTTTTTTTAAATTTTTTTAAATTTAATTTAATTTGTATTCTTTCACTTATTGTTGCATGTGTGTTGTTGCTGCCTGTGTTTGAGTAATTTCTGTAATTGTGAGACACCTGCTGCTGCCTATCTTGGCCAGGTCTCCCTTGAAAAAGAGGTTTTTAATCTCAATGGGATTTTCCTGGTTAAATAAAGGTTAATAATAATAAAATCTGCCAATCCCTGACAACCTTCAGCGGGCCCAGGTCTGGTGTTGAGGGGCTTGCCCTCGACTTATCTCCCACCCAGACCAATGTTGATGAAAGCCGATGGATTTTCTTTTGCTCTCAACTTTCTCGGCTAGACACCTGAGGACCTGGTTGTGTCTCCGTGTGTTTTTGCTCTGAGTAGGTCTAGTCCTACAACCAAGGGCGTAGATTTGGCATGGACGGAAGGGACATGTACCAACCAATATCCAGCGATTATTGAATTGTCCCCACCAATAATTTGATCTCTTCGAGTAAAGAAAAACAAAACCGATAGAAAGAAAAAACACGATCTGTCAACATCTCATTCACCTAGCGGTGCAGAAAGAGTTAAATTACGTTCTCTACTGGAGTCCTACCTCATGTGACAAATATGGCCAATGTGATTGGCTGTGCCTTTCAGGGAGCTCTGTTTAGTTTTAGCAGCAGCAAGCCTGCGCTGCGAGGACCTGCAAGGAGGATGGCAGCAAAAAGGAAGAACCTGGATATAAGAAAGTATTTTTCAAAGAAACCTGTAAGTCACTTAAAGTCAAGTTCACTCATTAAAATGTGTCGGTCATACTAACGTTACAGGCTATGCTAGGCCTTAAAGGCATCAACCATTCTCCCCAATTTCTCCCGATTTTCCACCCGGACAACAAAATTGAAAAACCATATCCCAGATTGGCCCAGCCAACTTACGAAGTCACAGTCAAGCTAGCCGCACCGAAAATGTGGTTGCACTTAACCTTGCGTATATTACGGTATGGGTGAAGCCCGGCTTAGAAACGCAGTCTTTTGTGTCCTGACACTATTTTACTTCACAATCCACTCCCAGGTTTGGTGTATCTCCACTTTTCCCCCTGTGATCCACAGCCCAAATTACTGTATGATTCAGAGAAAATTAACAATAAAATTTACCCAATATACTCTACTATACTTTTAATATCCTCATCTTTGAGCTCAGATTACAGGAAATCTATAAGAGGTGACACAGATATTTCACTGGATTCTGACTCTGGGTGACCCCCACTCTGCACCCTGTGATCCACAGCCAAAATTACTGTACGGATTTCTGATAAAATTAAATCCTATTCCATTACCGAACAAAATGAGTTCATTGAAGTATTTGCTTAACTACAAGAAATTTCTTTCCACACAAAATTTAAATTTTTCAAAATGTCATTCACACACCACCTCAAGTAGCAACTTTAGTTTTAGACATTATTTATTCAATGCTTAATCACAACTATAGTCACCTTAAGGCACTTTACATAATAAGTTAAAACTTACAATAATACATACAGAGAAAAACCCAACAATCATATGACCCCCTATGAGCAAGCACTATGAGCAACAGTGGGAAGGAAAAACTCCCTTTTAACAGGAAGAAACCTCCGGCAGAACCAGGCTCAGGGAGGGGCGGCCATCTGCCTCGACCGGTCAGGGTGAGAAATTACATTTCTCAGATTACTAATTTCTCATATTACTACTACACAGTTTAGATATATTGTTATTCATTATCTGTCATCACACAAATCAACCCAAAAAATCAAAAAGGAAATACTTAAAGTACGTGCACAAAGCAAGAATGTTATACACATTGTGTTTTACATTGCATACACATTTGATGCGCTTTCGCCTGCAGTGTGAACGTAGCCTTAGAACTCTCTTTTTATTCTTACTTTTATGGCTTTAAAAAAATATCGAGATATATATTGTATATCGCCATCCAACTAAAGAATATCGAGATATGAATTTTGGGTCATTACGTCCAGCCCTATGGTGAACCATTAAAGTTAAGTCATATACGGGTGTGGGGGGATGACCTTTGGATAACCAGGAAATGTGGTTAAACAGTTGTAAGCATATATTGTGTGGCAGGAAGTCATGTATACAGAGACATACACACACAGACACACACACACACACACACACATACACATTCATTCAAATGCATGCATTTGAATGTGCATGCATGCACACACACACACACACACAGTGCCTTAGTTTTTATGGCACGCCACAGGGGTTTTATGGTGGGGGGTTGTGTAACTGAGCTGAATAAAAGACTGAGAGGAGACTGAAGCTTGGAGTGTTGGCTACAGGGGTGCTTGTGTTAGATGGTAAATAGCCTGTATTTGTATAGCGCTTTACTTAGTCCCTAAGGACCCTAAAGCGCTTTACACTACATTCAGTCATTCACACACTGGTATTGGCAAGCTACATTGTAGCCACAGCTGCCCTGGGGCGCACTGACAAAGGTGGACACTGGCGCCACCGGGCCCTCTGACCACCACCAGTAGGCAACGGGTGAAGTGTCTTGCAAAAGGACACAACGACCAAGACTGTCTGAGCAGGGGCTCAAACCAGCAACCTTCCAATTACAAGATGAACTGCCAACTCTTGAGCCACGATCGCCCTGTGATCGTTAGCTCTCTGAGCGCAGTCTCGCCTTTCAAGTAAAAACATACAAGTGGCTCTTGTGTTGTGTTTGCAGTCTCTCGTGGTCTAATTCCAGCAGGGTCACATGTTTTGACCCAACAAGAGTTTCCTCTTTTCCACACTCTCCCAATTCATCCAGCAACCCTGCTTGGCCACCGCTACGGCTCTGGCATGTCTGGCTGTTTCCTCCTGTTGATGCACCTCCTCCACCACCGTTTTTCGACCTTCAGTTACAGATGCCTGTTGCCACCGATGTGTTACTGCTCCAAGACCAAATCCTCCTCTGCCCTGTTGGATGTGACCCACCACATCACAATGCTGAAGAGCAGATTTGGCCTGTAGCACAGATGTGGCTGGGGTCCACTTCCTCCCCGTTTCTAGGGTGGGAACAGTGCCTCTCACTATTGGGTCCCAGGAGTCTATCAGTGACATCTCAAGCCTCACTTTTTCACATTTAAACTCCTCTACCAGACTAGGGATAGGCAATGACAGTATCCCGTCACTATTCTGTATTTCTTTGAAATGACCGAGGTTTATCCAATAGTTCGATATTGTGCGGTGAACAGAAAGGAATTGCCAGAGACACCAAAAGGGCAAAACACCAGCTACTGGTAGATAGAGTAGTCATTTGAGACTGTAAGACTAGACTGAACAACCTGTGCATGGCCTGGATTGATTACAAGAATCTAGACAAGCTACAGTTTGCTTACCGTCCAAACCACTCCACAGATGACGCCATCTCGCCTGCTCTTCACCTTTCTCTCTCCCATCTCAACAAAAAGGACATTTATGTAAGAATGCTATTTATTGACTTCAGCTCAGCATTCAACACAGTCATTCCCCAGAACCTGTAAAGAAGTTGGACCTACTAGGAATAAACACCACTGTCTGCAATTGGATCTTGGACTTCCTAACTGATAGGCCCCAGTCTGTCTTCATAGGAAATAACACTTCCAAAGTCCTCAGACTGATTACAGGATCATTGCAGGGCTGTGTGCTTAGTTAAATGTGCATATTGTTGTATTGACAATAAAGACCTTGAATCTTCATGTATGACTAAAATATCTAAAAAATGAATAAATTGCGACTGAAAAGTGTGGTGCAACTGATAACAGAACAATATACCAAAAACAAAAGTACAAAAGAAGTACAGCAATGAAAATACAACTACTCACACTGATTTGAGGACAATTCCCAAAAATATAAAATATAATTGACACCAAAAAATATTATCCTGGGTTACAGTGTCCAATAATCATAAATATATGTGTGTGTCTTTTGGTGTATGGTATTGCTATAACACATTTTAAAAAAACAAAAAAACAACAACAGGGGTTGAAACTTTACTGATAATTTGTCCAAGCAAAAAAAATATCCTCATAAAAAGTGCTGCAGGGAAAGCTTAATAAGACACTGCACAAAAATCAACAGTTGCTTCAAGAGAGAAAGCAACACGACATAAAACAGAAAGAAATTTATTGCAAGCATGAAGACATGGAGGAAAAATACAAGCGCTCCAAATAAAGCTTGATGAAACATTTGCAGTTTCTTCAAGACAAAAGAACTGGACATAAAACCGAAAGAAGAAAAACTTTTTCTCCAGGACTTTGAGAGGAAAAATTGCAAGAATTTTATAATAAAATGAAGTACAAAACAACGGAACTGGAAGGAGGAAAGAAAAAACTGGTAAAACAATGCTCAGAGATGCAGAGTAGGATCACCAGACTTTGTCTAAGTTTCTGAGACATCTTTGAGTTTCAGGAGAGAAAAAAGCAGTAAACATTTAAATGCGTAAAGCAAAGCATATAGCTGACTCAGAAATTGAGCTCAGCATCACACATGCTATTTTGTCTTGCAAAGAAACGCTGTAATGTTTACCAATATACCATTGTCCTGTCCATTTGAATAGTGCATGGAATGAATATTATAATATGTCATTTACTGTGATCACCTCATTATAGGTGAGGCAAGCTGTGAGGAGACCCATATGGAAAAGATATATATAAATCTTATAAAGTTTGTATCTGTCTTGCGTGAAACTTGTATGAAAAGAATACAAGAGTGAAAACAGATGTAAGATCCCTTGAAAATTTATATAAATGAAACTTGTGTGTTTTGGATACTTACTAAAACAATATATGAAAGTGGCCACTTTCATGAGTAAATCATATAAGCCTTATATGATAAGTAAAGTAAGTAAAAACAGAAAGAAAATCTCATAAAACAATACTATCAGTCATTGACTGTCCTCCTCAGAGCCCAGATCTCAACATTTTTAAAGCAGTGGGATCACCTTTAAGGTGAACAGCACAAAGCCAACATCCAAAGAAGACTTTGAATATCATTCGAGAGCACTGGGGAACTGTTCAGAATTATATTGAATTTAATTGAAATGGAATGTGAAAACTACTGACTGTAAAGACTGCTTACTACCATTCATTCCAGCTCACCTCTGACAATTACCTCACTTGCTGACAATCCTGTGCCTGGCTACTGCTTAAGGAGAAGGAAGACCTTCATTTGATGCTCCCCTGTAGTGCAGGAAAAAGTCAGTGTTTTTGGCAACTCTTACCTGACTCTTTGGGGTGTTGCTCGTTAGTGATGGCCAGATGAAACCTCATGAAGCTTTGAAACTTTCCATCCAATTGGTTCAAAAAAAGTTTCACTTCCGAAAATTCTTGTCCACACAAACTCTCCTGCTGGTCAAAGCCTTTGAGTGAATGGGTTAAATGCAGAGAGGAATTTCCCCACGGGGATCAATAAAGTATACATTACATTACATTAAATGTAAATAGAAATAAAAACACCTTAATCTAATTTCTTTGTCATTCATTCATTCATTCATTCATCTAATTTGTTTGTAAGTAATGTGTGAGTAATTGTTATGGAAGTCTATCAATGTCAATAAACCTGTAGGTATAATTTAAATGAGTGTTTGAATAAATGACATGTTTATGTTAAAACCGTTGCAGTGGTTTCAAATGATTGCACAGTGACTGTGTTTACTGTATAATGTATTTTTCCCACTGTGATTCACTCTGTTGGTGTTTGGTAACAACCTCTCCAAAATTTAATTACTAATTCTAATTCATAACTAATACTAGACCATATACTCAGTAATTACTCTAGTGCTACACATTACAGCTTGCTTGCCATATACTTGCCATGTAAACGACCTTAAAGAAAGACACAGTGGATTGCTCTTTTGTGCAGAATGCTTTTGCACTGACATTACAGATTCATGTCTGGCACATTGTTAGGGTGCCTGGGTCGTTGTCCCAGTGTTTTTGTGTTTATGAATTTTTAGGTCCAGTTTATTCATCATTGCTTATAGACTTATAGACTTTTTTGGTTTAGTTTTCTCCCACTCTTGAATTTAACATTATTTCTAGTTTAGGTTTTCTTGTTTCTTATTTGGTCTCGTCTCCGTGTGCTTCCTTCAGCATCTCCCTGTTAAGTCAGTCTTGTGTCCATGTTTATTTGCCAGTCAGCGTCCCTATTCATGCCTCTGTCCCTAGCGCTCTCTTGTCCTGTGTGCTTGGTGTTTACTTTACTTCCCGTCTCATCTATTTGATCATGTTCAACCGTATTCCCCAGGTGTTTCTTCTCTGATTCCCTCTTGTATGTATCGTCTGTCTCCCTCGATCCAGTGTCGCAATCTCCCTCCTGCTGTGTGTCCTTTTCTTTTGTTAATTCTCTGTATCAGCATGTTCTGTTTGGCATCTGCCACTTAGCCTTCCCTTTGTGTTATTTATCTATAAATCCAGCAATAAAGCTATTGTTCTGTTCAGCCCTGAGAATGTTGGTAAAAGGGTTCATAAATAAAAAGATTATAACTGATTACACACAAAAATTAATGGGATGTTTGTCTCTTGTGTTTATTTATTTACAATTCCCAGAATGTGCACAAAATAACTTCATAACTAAAGGATACAGTGATTTTGAAATATTTGTAAGTATATGCAGTTATACTGTCCCATTACCATGTAAAGATTGTGTTAATTATGTAATGTAATTTTTCATTCACTCAATTTAAAGCACACACTTATTAACTTTAATTTGTAAATGTCCTCACCTTGCCACTGGTAACCAGGAAGTATTTTATTGAACCCTATATGCAGTGAATAATTACCCTTTTGTTTATGACCTATATTCAGATACATCACAAGGCTTTGAGTGTAACAGACAGACTATTGCACCTTGCCACATAAGTCCACACAATTATGTACAACCCCAGTTTAAAAACCTCAATAACACATAAAGAAATGACAGAAAACTTTGTAGGTTTTAAAAGCATTGAAGTAGCATTGAAGAAGCATTGAAGCAAAATAGTTTCTTTCGGTTGAGCCTGTATTATCCACACTGGCATTTTATTGAATATGTATAGCAAATTAAGTAGAAATGAGTCAGCCAGCATCAATGAGTACAGGCAAAGTCATGATTTTTTTTTTTAGCCACTAGCAAAGCATTTCAGATTAGGGTCATGTATCTTGTTCCACATGTAGTACATTTTTGCTGAAAGGAATCTGTGAACAAGTAGAGTTCCTCTATAATAACAAGGGTCATAGTCATCAGCTGTAGTGGAAGGAACGTGAAGTCCATTTATCCTCACTGCACCATGCCACTCAGGGCTAAGTCCTGCTTTGGCCAAACACATTCCTAAGTAAACATCATCAATGGGAAGAACAGCGATAGAGTGGGACATATTGTATATAACCAAAGCTGTGTAGCCAGATAAAATGTAACCCCCACCACTACAGTAAGGAGGGTATGACTCTGACTCATACACCTGAACTGGAACATAATATTTACTCCACTTTTCTCGAATAGGGCCAACATATCGGATCACCCAGCCAGTAAAGAGGTGTTTCCGTCCATCATTGTCCTTAAGTTGAAGTAGATATTCAACCATGTTATCTGTGTTGACAAAGACATCATCATCGCCGTTTAGCAGGAAGCGAGCATGTGGACAGTTTCTCTCCATCCATTCGAGGAAGAGTATTTGCTTCAAGGTGAGGTTAAAGAATGAGTCATTAAAGTCCCACTGAAGAATATCATTGTTCTCACTTTGCTCTATTTTAAGGAGTGTGTTCAGTCTCTTTTTCTCAAAACCAACACCTGTTGTTCCTGAGATAAAAAGCCTTCGGATCCACACACCATTCTGCAATCTCGCCTTAGCCCAGGTTTTGCGCAGTACTTCTCGGCGGTCGTAGTTCACAGGAGCGCTTTTAATGACCAGCAAAAGAAAAACATCCGAGGACACTTCAGCTCCTCCACACTTATCAGGAATGTCCAGCAGCATGGGGAAATGGCGACAGTGGCGATAGTACAGAAAGTCTTTTATATGATCAGGAAGAGTGCTGAAGTTCTTAAGGTTAGCAACAGACATGTTTTGTTGACATCTTGACCAGGAAAAATGATGAGCTGGAGTGATTTGTGGTGGCTTAATGACATCATCTCTCCTGGTTTCTTCAAGAAGTGAATCTCGGGAGTCTGACATATTTTTACAGAAAATAGCAACAGTCAAGAGAAGGCCAGTCACCACCAGCAAACTGCTTGCTCCTAAGGTGGTCTGTTTCAAAAATCTGTGGTCACAAAAAAATTCCAATTAGTAATAACATTAAAAAGATAAGAGTGCATTAAATGTGTGCATTATATTACTATCTATTACTTTGTAGATACTTAGGTTGTAAGAATCTGAATGCAAATCTACATGCTACCAATGTGTTTCGTTGATCTATTCTATTCTATTCTATTCTATTCTATAAAGGATTTGAGCTCCAGTTATAATTTGCTTGGAATGCAAAGTCTTGAAATATTTAAAAATCAGCATTGTATTTGTCTTTTTCAAAATTCTAAATCTTTCTATTAACAGGTTTTCTTGACTTTCAGTGTTTTGTCACTTCACAATTATTCTAAACAAAAGAAAGATGGTTAGCAGTTTATTTAGCACACAAAAAGACTAAACAGAAGTAAAACTTTGTTGTAAGCAACAAAAAAACAAAAAAAACAAGAAAAGGGGACAAATTATTTCCTAGCAAGCAGGCGTGGTTTCTTGGAACCCAATTATCTACAGAATAACTGAAAGATGCAGCTGGAAGTGCTGTTCTAAATGATTTACACAGAAAACTAACATTCTCACACTTACACTCCATTACTGGAGCCACAGTTTCTGTTGAGAAATATTTGAAAACTGCATGCTTTGGTTTCTACTGTTGAATCAAATCAGGTTTAACTTGCTTGACATTTGTGCTAGTCCTTTCCAAACCATCTTAATTTGTCTCTAGATGGTCTGTAGCAGGGAGCCATCAGGCTAAATTGGTCAACCAGTGGGACTTCGCTCAAAATAAAATGGCAGGTCAAGTGGAACATGGCTCGGACAGTGGCAAAAAGCAAGCAAAGTCTCAGTTGTAGGAGGGGTTTGTTGAGGCCATGGAAAATATGTAAATTATTTTACATACACTCGTCATACACACATCATGGTAATTTGGGGGGATGGTGGTTAACTATTTCTTTGAAATGTTTGTTTTCCACTGTACAGCATGTATTTTTAAGAAAACAAGAATTGGGTGCACAAGTTTAAATCTATTTGTCATGGCTGGGTCTGTGACCCAGCATTTTGAGTTCATTATATATTGTGTATTTCTGTTTTAAGTATGGGGATATGTTAAGTTCTTGTTTTTGCATCATTAGTTAGAACTTGAGTCTTTGTGTTTTGTCATTTATTGTTTGGGTTAAGTTCATCCACCTCTCTTAAACCCCTAAGTTGTTCAGCCTTAGTTCTGTTTATTGGATCTCCTCATTTCCCCTTCCCCTGGATCTTAATCTCATTTGCCCTTTGTGTTCCACGTCTCATGTTGTCAAGCCCATGTTGTTTGGTCTGTCTCATCATGTTTCCTGTTTTATTTTGAAAGAGTCCTCTGTTCTTTGTTCATTGCATTTAGTTTCACTTCCCCTGTCCTGTCATTAGGTTATGTGTGTCAGCTGTGCCCTCATGTGTCTCCACTTCCTCTGATCACCTCATGTGTATATTTAGTCCTCAGTCTGTGTTATCTCCCCTACCCCTTGTCACAGTTTCCCAGCCATAGTAAGTCATAGTTTGTATGTTGTTTAGTCATAGTCTAAATCTCAGTAGAGTCATAGTTTCCCAGTCTATGTTCAGGTTTTCCCTCATTTACTTTGTTTTTTTCCGTGGGTTTTCGGCCCTAAGTAAAGGGTCGCTTTTTGTTAAGTCCAGTTTTGTGTCCTCGCCTCTGTCTGCTCTTGGGTCCTCTACTCACTCCACAAGGTCTGCCCCGGCAGTCCGTGACAGTAGGACGCGAATATCATGGGCCCAGCGGACATCTGTGAGGACCAATGGGAGTTCAACACTTGCTTGACTGTGCTCCACGGAAAGTGGATAATCTTCTCCGCGTGCGGACCGGAGAGGGAGAAGGAGTCTGTGAGAGCTGAGCTGAGCTGTTTGATGTCTGTATACCCGGCTTTCATAAAGGAATTGCCAGGGGATCTGCAGAACTTTTTCTGCACCGCGCTGCCTCAGCAGCAGCATCAACACCGCAAATTGGTGTCCCCACCGCTGCCTCACAAGCCCGAGGCGGTTAGAGTCGGCACGCTGAGGTTCACCATGGCACCAGACCCTTCTGCGCCATCATCGCCTTCCAGTTCTTTAGTCACCTCATCGCAATCACAGTCTCGCCACTTTCCTGCCACAGTGCAATGCAGGGAAGCACTAGATGCAGTAGATTTGGACCACGAAGAGCGTCAGCAAATACTGAGCGCTCTGTTGGAGGAGGAGCGCCGGTGGAGGCCTTGGCTCATTCCGGAGCACCAGGGCTCTTTCCGGGGAACTCGACTGGCTCTCGGGGGTCCCCGGAGCTGCCAGGGACTTCCACCCCTCACTCCGCCAGCTTCCACGGATAGAATGAAGCGGCGCTCTCGCCGTTGGCACTCCGAGCCTCAACCTAAGGACGTCCCTCAGTTAATGCCATCTGAGGCATTAGCGTCCATCAGCCATCCAGTCGTGAGTACCACTGACTCAGTTTCTGACGCTGTATCTAGCCCCATAGCCAAAGACCTCAAGTCAAAGGAGAGTGTTTCAGGGGCAGCTGTGAATAAAACGTTCTTGTCTGGCTGTGACCTGGCTGATTCGGCAGGTTACAGCATCCATGAACCAGTTAACAACCATAATAGCAATAAAGATGACTGTGCCCTCGGCGTCATAACTTCTGAACCTGAATGTTGTACTGATGCAAACAGTAACTGTCTTGTTCCAGAGTTATTTAACCCTGGTACAGCAAGCTTTGAGCAGACAACGTCTGAATCTGGTACTACAATCACTAGTTCTAATGTTGCCGTTGATGAAAATGTGTCTGTATCCGCCGACACTAGCCTAGTGCCCTGCTCTACAGGGGTTTTAAGCGCAGTACCGGACGGATTTTCTGTAAAGTGCAACACTGTGATAACTAACCCACCATTATTGGCAGCCACCAACTGTTGTACTTCTGTACTGTGTCATCCTACCAAGTCAAAGGTTTTTTCCGAGTTAACCAGTGATGAGGGCATTAAGACTCACACAGTGAACCTGCAGTCAGTGGGTTTTTCTGAAATAATGAAAGATGCTGGGAGTAAAGGTTCAGACTCAAAGTATTCTGTATCACATGACTGTCGAGTTAATGTGTTGAAATCATCAGCGAGCAGTCCTAGTTCTGTGTGTGATCAAGAATTAAATCCTGTTACCTCAGACAATTTAACAATTACCAAGCCACCCCATGCCAGGTTTGAAACTCTGTTTAAACCATTTTCTAAGTCTGAAGAGAGACTGTCTAGCTTTCCTCAAGGAGCAACTAAAGACTGTTTGAACTGTGCTGAAGTCTCTGAAGAGTTAAGGTCTAATTTTGTTATTGCCCCTCTGCTAGCACCCCTTGAAATGCATGTTCAGGACCCTGGGTGCACTTCCAAGGCGGCTGTGGCGCTGCTCGACCTTGTACCCGCATCTGATTCCCGGGTGGAGGCAGCAGCTGTCCAGTCAGCACCCGTGCTAGTTTTGTTCCAGACTCCTCTTATAACGGAGGTGAGTGACCGTGCTTTTTCATCTCATGAACCTGATATAGTAGAGTGTACTGGGTTGCCCTTTTGTGGGCCCGGCTACGAAGAAACTGGTGCTAAAGACTGCCCTGTCATTAATCATGATTTCATAGACATCCATGCTGTGGCCGACCTAACTCTGGTTAAGACTGAGGGCCAGTTAGAGTCGTGTTGTGATAGTGAAAAGACTGTGTGTAACTGTTTTGAAGAAGCACATAAAGAAATCACAGACCATGTTCTTGACTCTGTAGAATTAAGGACTTTTTCTAGTGTTGCTCCCATAGCCACACCACATGAAGCCAAGGTTCATGAGACAGTGAAAGAGGTTCATGCGTCAACTGTACAGTCTGCTTCTGAGCCTGCTGGAAATGGTTGTGAAACCTCAAAGATGGCCGAGGGCTGCGTGACCTTTCTCTCCACCTCAGACTGTTTTCTACCGCAGCCGGCTCGTACATCCGAGACAGTGTTGCTCCCGTGTGCAGATTGTAGTGGATTCTAATACTGTAATCCCTGATGTTGGAATTGCAGACAGTGATTAAGACCAAATGCACGGGAACATGAGCTCTGATGACACTGCTTCTCAGTTGCAGACTGTTAGGCCAGCCATGAGCATGTCTGCCTCTATGTGACTCTGAATTCAGCTATGGACTTATTTGTAATCCTACCATGAACAATTATGTTGACAATGCCTACAGGGAGTTGGCATCAACCACTCGAGTTACCGAAAGTGATCATGAACTGAGAATTTATGGTTTCAAATATTTTCATGCTAACAATGTTCTATGTGCTGCCTCACCAGTCACTTCTGAGATTAAGCCTCTCGCCAGGGCCTCCTCAGATGCCGAACTTCAGACCTCAGCAGACTCAGGCCCCCTGAGTCCAGCAGTGGAGAGCTCACTCGAGCTCATCCAACCCACTATGAACTCTGGATCATTGTCAATGCCTGGACAGCCTGACTGCACTGTGCAACCCCGGCCACTGCACCCTGAGCCAGCTGTGTGTCTTGCGCAGCTATGGTCCGCTTCGTTCCAGCCAGACGACTCTGGACCTGCAGGCCCTAGGTCTGTTTCGCCAGTTGTGGGTTCTAGAGAACCCAACCAGCATCACATCTCGTCAGCTGGAGGGCCCGACCGAGGAGCCCGTCCAGCCCCCTGCCTCGTCAGCTGGAGGGCCCGACCGAGGAGCCCGTCCAGCCCCCTGCCTCGTCAGCTGGAGGGCCCGACCGAGGAGCCCGTCCAGCCCCCTGCCTCGTCAGCTGGAGGGCCCGACCGAGGAGCCCGTCCAGCCCCCTGCCTTATCTGGACCTGCAAAGCCACGTCCAGGCCTGGTGCCTGCCAAGCCATGTCGACCAGTGCACCGTCACCGGCCACTTTCCAGGCCATCAGCTGGACATCATTGGTGTCGTGGACGGCCTCCTGATCTCTGGAGGCCGGCCGCTGTCTCCCGCGCGGCCGGCCTCCGAAACTGTTTTATTTTGGGCTCTTGTGCTGCTGCCCTCTGGGTCGACCCCCAGAACTGTCTTGTTTTGAACCTTGTAACTTGGACTTTCAAAGTTATGTTTTCTTGGCTCGTTTCGTTCATGGGGTCCTTGTTGGGGTTTTGTTTTGTTGTTTGGTCTGTCTCATCATGTTTCCTGTTTTATTTTGAAAGAGTCCTGTTCTTTATTCATTGCATTTAGTTTCACTTCCCCTGTCCTGTCATTAGGTTATGGCTGTATCCCAATTCAGGGTCTGCAGCCTTAATGGTCCACAAGGGCCGCGTACTCAAAGACCGCTAAGGCCGGAAGTGCGAGGCTTGTGAAATGGGATGGTCTAGCCTCCGTCATGCTGCCCAGGTTGCCTAGCAACCATGATACTAACAGCTGGAAACGTTTCATACAGAAATGAAGGAGAACATATTTTGTTCATTTGTTTGTTTGTTTCTACATGAGCTTTGATCATTCTCTGTAAGATTAAGGTCAGTGTATATTTTAAAGTAAAGGCTTTAAAACCAAGTTAGTACAAACGTCACTTATGTCACATAACTTTGCTGACTTGTGGCCACCAGTAATGTTTTAATGTTCTTCATTATTAAACATTTGTACATAAATAAGTGACATAATATTCAGTACTTGAAAGTTTACTCTTCGGGCGCCCCTCATCCGCCGTTTTTTTTTCCGGCAAAATTATCCACACCCACCGCCGCGCTATGCATTCTGGGATAGGTTGGGCCACGAAGTCTACACCGCCACGTCCTTCAAATTCAGGGAAATGAAGGACGCATTTGAGGGCCGCATTTTGAGCAGCCTTCGAATTAGGACAGCCTTCGTCACGTCGCTGTGACGTAATCGGCCTTAAAATGCGGCCTTTAACCCTTGTGTGGTGTTCATATTTTTGTTACTCAGCCAGTGTTCATGGGTCTGGTGGACCCGCCAGAGTTTTGGCTTTCCAAATTGACACTATCAAACAATTTTTTGTTAAATTATTCATCAGATGTTTACTTCATCCCAATTACAAGCCATATGAACAGCAAACATGGTTAATTTTTTCCCTTTACCTTTGTTAGATCACATTTATGAATTAATGTGCTTCTCGTTTTTTTTTTTTTTTTTATAAAATGTTATAAAAAACATAAATCAGTTATAATCAAGTGGAGTGAGTGGAAAGACACAACACATTTACACGTGAAGCAATATGTTTCACAACTAAATGGGATCAGCTGCTCATCAATGGTGACATTAGGCCCAGGGTTGTAAAACAGGGGAAGGTGGTGCACACACTTATCCCACACTGTCCTGATGGCAGCTAGCTTGTCTCTCTGCTGTCGAGCTGGTCTGTCGTCTCGGTTATCAAAACGGATAACCCTGGAAATTTTGTGGAAGTTTTCCAGAGACATTGATGCACGGAAAGGTTCTTGCCGGTTTCTGCATCCCACAGGGATTCTGTGGATTCCCCTTTGGACCTGAAAACTCCTGCAAGGATAAGAACCCCAAAGTAGGCCTTTGGGGTTCTTAGATGAATTTGGTCCATCTCCTTCCACCTCTCTCCTTCTAGATTACTGCAATCCAGAATAATTTTCTGGATGGAATCTGGGATGAAAAGCTCAAATGAAGACTTGATGTCCTGCACATGAGTAACTGCCAGCTGTGTTGGCCCTGGCTTATCACAGTAACAGCTCTGCAGGGTGGCTCATTTCTTGGGCAAGAAGACCATTCAATTTCACCAGTTATTGACATCCATATTTCTTCACTTGCTGTCTGGTGGGCTTGTTCTGGTCCTGGAGCTGGCTGCAGATGGAGTACTCGTCTTTGTTTTGTTACTAAATGGTGCTCAACCTCATCCTCTTCTTCAAAGTCACTGTCAGACTCTGAATTTTCAGAAATGTGAAATATTCTGAAACCTCTTTGTCAACATCATCATCCGAAGCCCCTCTTCCAAAATCAATTGGATGGCCCTCACAGCAGATAATCTTTTGCCATCTTGATCAGTTGTGATAAAGAACCACACTGGCAAAGTCTTATTTATAGTATTACGCCCCTAATTTGCAGGTGGGACAGGGTATGAGAAAATAAAATTTGGATCCCTCAAGAAAGAGGGTAAAATGTGTGGGAATGTAAGAGCAGACGGTGTTGGTAGTTGAATTTTCAACAATGTTGCAACTTTGTGCAGGAGCAGGAGGGGAAGAAAACACTTTCAGCAGCACCAGAAAGGAGGAAGATAGAGTGTGGGAACACAGGACCTACACTTTCAACACTTTTATTAGACCTGGGTCCAGTGGACCCGAACACCTTGTATATAATGTAAATGCGTGGGGGGAGGTATAGTATGAGGTCATTGAAAATTAGTTCAGATTTATGTTCTTCACAGAAAATAAGCCAAAGCCAATGAATTTCAGGTTGAAAAAATAATTAATTGTTTCATTTTTCTTTTGAAAAAAACTGAAAACGGGTCTCACAGACCCCAACACCATACAAGGGTTAAGGCTGCAGACCCTGAATTGGGATACAGCCAATGTGTGTCAGCTGTGTCCTCATATGTCTCCACTTCCTCTGATCACCTCATGTGTGTATTCAGTCTCCCCTACCCCTTGTCACAGTTTCCCAGCCATAGTAAGTCATAGTTTGTATGTTGTTTAGTTATAGTCTAAATCTCAGAGTCATAGTTTCCCAGTCTATGTTCAGGTTTTCCCTCAGTTACTTTGTTGGTTTTTTTTCCGTGAGTTTTCGGCCCTAAATAAAGGGTCGCTTTTTGTTAAGTCCAGTTTTGTGTCCTCGCCTCTGTCTGCTCTTGGGTCCTCTACTCACTGCACAAGGTCTGCCCCGGCAGTCCGCGACACTATTTTGGATTGTCTCAGTTTACTCAGGGTTTAAAATTGTACATATCTCATATTTGACCTTGGGATGGACCTAGCTTTTAAAGCAGTCCAAAAAGGGCTGAAATCAGGGTTTTGGGAATAGCATTCAAGAAGCCTAATGTTTGTCTATTTTAACCATTCCAAAATCAGTTCTAATGTGTCTTGGAACACCTAGTTGGAACCACGTTTCAACCGTCTAATGGTTGACTTGAAATTAAATTAAAGAGCTTGGAGGTAGTCCTCTTTTGTTTTGTTTTGTTCCTTCCATTGTACAATTTATAACAATGACCAGCAGTAAAGCCCCAGAGTATGAAGCTACCACCACCATGCTTGACAGCTGATAAACAAAGAAAAGACATTTGTTTACTCTACAGCAAATGAGAAACTACTAACGTTTTAAAAGAAAATCCTTCCTATTTTGCATTTCTAGTTCTTTTTGTTTTACTTTTAGCAGCTATGATAACATCGTATAGGGGCTGAAACCAAACAATTAACTACCTCAAGAACCTTAAACTAAAAGCATTTAAACAAATTAATGTTAAATGAATAAAAACAAAGTAAAAAGAAGATTATATAACAGAGCTTCTAAAATTTCTAACACCCCTGACTCACTGTGCTGCCGTTTCACTTTCTAATGCTCTGACTTTTTAGAGCCTTTCAAATGATCAAGCATTTAAGTTTTTACCTTTCAGATTAAACACAAAACTCAGCACACTTCAAATAAATTACATGAGTCATATTAGCTGTTTACTCCATTAGTTGTTGCCTTGTTTAACCCCCCGTACTTATAGGAAGTATACAGGCATTTAAGACTTTTTGTTCTATGGATAAATATGTCCATGGAGCACATATGTATGTACATATATGTATCAAAAAACTAGTAAAAACTTGTTTGTACACTACCACATAACATGAAATAGTGTTAAAAATATTTAAGAAAAACAATGGACTTAACTGACTTCTTAAACAAAGAACGGTATCATATATGATATCTCAAGCACAAACCAGCTTCTCTGATTTCTTGCGAAGTAGTTTGAGTTTGTTTTTTCTTTTATGTGTGTGCAAAAAGACTGAAAATGACATTACATAATTTGTGGAGTATTAAAAGGAGTATTAATAAATGTTATTGTGATAAATTTGATAATGATAAACAATATAAACAATATAAAACTGTTTTTAGTTTATGTGCATGTGTGTGTGTGTGTGTTTGTAGAAGACAGCAGTTACCTTAACATACTGGTGGATGAGCTCACTTGGTAAGTATCCTTCAGGTAGTCAACATAAAATAAGAAACGGCTCCTAACTGAAGCATGTTACCCGCATGTATTTAGACTGGGTGTAGTCTTTGAGACCAACCCTAAACCCAAGTCAAACCATTCTTCTAAAATACATTTTTGTTATTATTTGATGTAGAATAAAAATACATTTAAATAATACAAAGACACTTGTCATATCTTGGTGGTATTATTAAGCTAAAAGTTTGTGTTAGAGAGATGCAATCCATGTAGCATACAACAGCTTCCACCCAGAGACTGTCCTAGGTAAAACAAAAAGAGATGAAACTTAACACATGGCCTGCTTGTGTTTCAGCTTAAATATCCACATTTTAACTGGGATGGGATTGGGAACTACAGTATTAATGTGATCAATATAACCACTATTCAACCATATAAAGAAATCCCCTTTCTCATGAAAAAGGCTTGTTTGTTCCTATTAGGTCTCTTCAAACAGGACACACATTTATTTTTAAAGCTCTAAAAATCGCAAATGTAAAAATTATATGTATTATGAATATACAGTATGTGTTTTATTCCATGGCACCAAGTTACCTTTCAACAAGTTCTTTCACAATAACTTAAACTGAATGTTGCCTAAAGAATCGAAATGAAACTACTCCGTGGAAGGTATTTTTATGCCTTCTCTTATCTGACTCCTTTCCCTTGATAAACATCTATCCTCACATTGTCCCTACAAGCAACAAAGTGCGAAATCTTTCACTTGTTCGAACATGCAAAGTCTTTATCCTTTCAAGGAACTTAAAGTTGATATTTTATAGTCTATTCTTGATTAAATAATTAATGATAACAGATCATTTGAAATTTCTAGTACACCCCTGCATTTATCTCAAGATGAACAGATAGATAGAAGTTTCAGGTTGAGCGCAAAGGAATAGAACTTGCTCAGCCAGTCACAGTTTGTCTCTGGATTTGTAGTCTGGAAAATGTCTGTCTATTCTGTTTGTCTGTCTTTCTTTCTTGGAAAACAGTCTGCCCTCAGTAAATTCAGAGTACTTGCTGCTAAAGGCAGACATATGCATTAGGCCAAAGAATAATATTGCCTCAATTGATATTTTTGCTAAATAAAATTCTGTGGTAATGGTAAATGGCCTGTATTTATATAGCGCTTTACTAGTCCCTAAGGACCCCAAAGCGCTTTACACATCCATTCATTCACACACTGGTGATGGCAAGCTACATTGTAGCCACAGCCACCCCGGGGCGCACTGACAGAGGCGAGGCTGCCGGACACTGGCGGCACCGGGCCCTCTGACCACCACCAGTAGGCAACGGGTGAAGTGTCTTGCCCAAGGACACAACAATCAAGACTGTCCAAGCCGGGGCTCGAACCGGCAATCTTCCGATTACAAGGCGAACTCCCAACTCTTGAGCCACGATGTCTCATTTAACTGTAGCCACTGTTTCAAAGAGGATGTTTATTTATTCAGAGTATGCGGAATATGTCCAAAACTAAATGTTGTATATGTATAATATGTTGTGAAAAAAATCACACACTCAAAGGATATATGCATATAATTATTCCTTCTTTTTTTTAGCAGGGAAACATGAGAAGTATAAATGCATTAAAGGGAAGCAAAGAAAAGTTTAAAAAGTTGAAAGCAACTGACCAAAGAAAGAAAAAAAACATCTGAGGAGTACAAGCTTGTGTTACAGACCGATCCTGAAGCAGCAATTTACTAATCAACAAAAGGAAGAAAAAAACCTCTCTTCTTCACATTCATGATTATAAGGATTAAGTCATGCTCTTGCACAACTGTAGACGTACTGTTGAATCACATTCTCTTTTACTTATTGTAGTGTTTCAGAAAATTTTAAATGAAAAGTAATTTGCCATATAGGTTGGTGCTCCTCAAAACGTAGGCTCCCCACTGTAAGTACTGCCTTTGCCTACTCAGTGTGGTGCAGTGTGACCCTGTTCATTGTGGGTGTTGTACTCTCAGTGTCACTCTGACTTGTGCTTGGAGGAGCAGAGCATCCTTTTGGAAGAGATTGTTAATTGAGGTGGAAAGATGCTTGAAGGAGGATTACATGTTCCATGTGCACGATGAAAAAGGTCCTTCAAATAAAAACATCACAGAGCTCAGTGAGCTCATTAATAGGTCCATTCATTTTAAATGCAGCCATACTTAACTGAGGAAGGGACACTTGTTAGAGTGAGTCTTTTTTGTGGGTAAGATATGTCAGTAAGGCATAAATAAGACAATGGAGAGAGGCTTTGTTAACATAGGAGGGGTGCACAAAATGCTTGAGTGCAACGTCAAAATCCTCAATCCTTTTTTTCTCAGGACATGTGTTGGCAGAATGGAGAGGGACGAGAAAGCACACGGTACGAATTCACAGTGCAGATGATAAAGTTGTGACCCACACACACATCCAAGTCTGACAAGAAGCGACTTCTTCTGTCTTCATCAACTGCTTTGGCAACAAAGAAGGAATTCTCTAAAAGGATTGCCGAAATACAACTTTGTTTAAATTTTCACCATTGAGGCATTCAGACAAGCGCAGATTTGTCTCTTTGGATCATTGCCTTTCTGACTGCTTCTAGTTCTGATATTCAAGTTCATTCTCCCTCTCTGGATTGCACGATGTATACTCGTGGGCCAACTCACTAGACATACCTATTCAACTGCTTTTTAACATACATATGGAATCACCCAATCACATGACAGCAACTCATTGCGATGGTGAATGTAAACCTGGAGAAGAAAGGTGATTGGCATCAACTCTTGACAGTTGACTTGTTTTACATGTTTCTTGTTTTTTCATAATTACTCTCATATATAAGATGCAAGTACAGGGTGGGCCATTTATATGGATACACTGTAATAACATGGGAATGGTTGGTGATATTAAAGTCCTGTTTGTGGCACATTAGTATATGTGAGGGGGCAAACTCCTCAAGATGGGTGGTGACCATGGTGGCCATTTAGAAGTCGTCCATCTTGGATACAACTTTTGTTTTTTCAATAGGAAGAGGGCCATGTGACACATCAAACTTATTGGTAATGTCACAAGGAAAACAATGGTGTGCTTGGTTTCAATGTAACTTTATTCTTTCATTAAGAATTCCCTTCATAAAGCAGTGAAAGGAGAGGCTGATAGGTATGCTCCAAGATTCCCAAGTAGCAGATATCTGCAAAATTATTACAGGGCTTTGTTGTTCAGTACCCAAAGTTTTAAGGTGTGATTAAAATGTGTTTGTCTTTAGGTTTCAAATATCACATTTGAATCTGACTTATTACATTTTTACTGAGAATTTATCATTTTAAAGAAACGATACATTTGTTGACTGCACATCACATGACTCTCCTATTACGTGACTTACCAAAGGTGCTATACTGGTTCGAGGACTGGGGACTGTACAGTTTGAGTACAGTGCTGCGTTGTTATGTTTAAGACGATCTGAGCTCAGCCATAAGAAGATGAGTACACTGTGGTTATGAAGAGATGGAAATAGTCAGCAACAAGTTAGACTTGTGTTTAAACCATGTTTATCTGGTATTGAGGGGCCCAAAGCAAGAAAATAGCCCCTATACCATTCCACCATCAGCAGCAGCCTGAGCTGCTAATACAATTTATGCATGCTTCTTTGTACCAAATTCTAACCTTAACACCTGAGCAGGAACAGAGACTCATCAGCGTCCTGTTCTTTGCTGAAAGGAGTGGCACCCAGTGTGGTGTTCTGCTGCTGTAGGCAATCTTCATGTTTTTTTACGCATTGTGGATTCAGACGTGTTTTTCTGCATACCTTGGTTGTAACAAATTTGAGTAACTGTTACCTCCCTTTTAGGTTGAAGCAGTCTGACCATTCTCCTGCGACCTCTGGCATCAACAATGCAATTTTTATCCACAGAGAACTGCTGGTCACTGAGTAACTTCTCCTTTTTGCACTATTCTCTATAAACACTAGAGATGTTTATGTTGGAAAATCCCAGAAGATAAACATGATCTACTCAAACCAGCCCATCTGGCAACAACAAACATGCCACATTCAGAGTCACTTAAATCACCTTTCTCCCAGTTCTGGTACTTGGTTTGAAATTTAGTCGGTGGTCTTGATCGTGTTGAAATCCACTGAGTTGTAACCATGTGATTAGAAATTAGTGTTAATAAACAGCTAAACAGGTGTTGCAAATTAAGTGGCCAGTGTATGCTTATATAAAAACACATGATAAATACAAATACATTATATTTTAATGCAAGAATGTATTTTTTGTTTGCTGTCAACTTAATCTGATGCTCTCAAAAGTGGATCTGTGCAGGAAAGAACATATTCAAAGCCACTTTACAACAAGATTCTTTATGCAAAGACATAGTCATGTAATCATCTTTTGGAGGAGAACCAAATCCATGTTTAAGTGTTTGGGTCCGGAAGTCCACTATCCAAATTATTGAAAATTTTTAAAAGCTACTTTCCACTTGTTTTATAAAATTTAAAAAGATAACAACACTTTGGAAGAGCTCCATTACATGTCATCTTACATTATTTGCTCCTTTTCTTCCTCACTTCCATGTCATCTCCTCTTCCTGCCCTGTCACCATCCTTGTGATCTCTATTTCCCTCTTCCTCTTTACTCTGAACAGCAACACAGTGAACATGGTGTTTCTTACCATGATCCCTAAGGATGGATTATTAGGTTTTTGTGAGTGGCAGTGACTATTATATCAAGACACACTGACTCATCTCTATACACTTCTACTATCTGACTGGCACTCATTTTCTTACTTCTATAGACTTAGTTTTCCTCTTTTCTGAGGCAGCCCAAAAACTGACCAATGTTACCATCAGCTTTTCTGTGACTCACTGTGAATGAAACACTAATAAAGCTTACTACCACAAGCAATTCATGTTGTACACTATACAAAAACACTGCTGAACAAAAGGCTCGAGTAAACCCTTATTTCTTTATATTTTTCTTTCAGAGAGACAGACTTTCTTGATTTCTTTAAAGTAGTTTTTCAGATTTTCTGGAGGTCTTTCCACTGTTTTTGTTTTGTTTTTTTGGACAAAGAGAAATTAGCTGAAACTTGACATGCCCTGCATGGTATGCCCTTAAAAATTTTGAGGAAACTGGACCTTAAAAAATATCTATCTGCAGTGGATGAATAGCATCTGAAAAATCATGTCCTTGTGAAATAGGACACAGGACCAGAGACACCTGGCTCTTCAGCTGATCCATCTATGTTTGTCAGAAGCCTTGCCGGACATCTTTGATATCAAAAATGTCAAAAATGGTCTCACTGGAAAGGTGGCTATCAAGAATCTATTATTAAGGAAAGAAAACAGGGAAATATTACACAGGAACTGAACTGAACAGGTCTTGTGGAATTATTAATCCAAATTTGAAATGCTTGGGGTTACGTTTTAGCCAGTGGTATTGGAAACATTGGAAACATAACATCAGGTTTTTGATCCACCACACAATACCATGCAATATTATTTGGAAGGTATCTGAGTGGCAATGAAATCACATTTCAGCATGGCAATCATCCCAAAAATAATACAAAATTACACAATATCAGTCATAAATTGGCCCTCCTTAAGAGAGCAAAACAAAAAAGGCAGCCAACATCCAAGGAAGAGCACCAGATGTCCTTCAGGAAGACTGATAAAGTGTTCCTAAAGACTAAAGAAAGCTTGCCTATGACAGTTCAGGCTGTGTTGAAGAATAAAGGTGGTCATACCAAATTATTGGCTTTAAGACTTGTTGTAAAAGAAACAGGATGCACATTATCTAACCAAAACTGCAGCAGCTTTTTTGTTGTTGTTTGTTATAAATGTCCTATAAAAAACTAAATTTACCATATTTCAACATTGCCAGGGTATATTTATATTTATGGATACAATTAAAATTTATTTTTAACACAAAAAGCTTACAATTAACCTGTTTGGGGTTAGGGGTAGGGTTATATTTATGTGGCTATATTATTTGAATTTTGTCATTTTGGTACATCAAAAGGGGATTAATAGTTTACATAATTAATGCACTGTTGTTTGTAAAATGTACAACATTTAAGGTCTTCTTCCCAGAACAACTATGCATTATGAGTTTTATGGAATTAACAAAGAAGATAAACTTCATGTTAGTCTGGCAATACTCAGCCTGTATGTTCTAAGCAATGGAAACGAATTCAGAAGAGCTGATGGTAAAATGACACTGCAACAGTGACACCTGCAGGAGGCCTGAGTATCTTTCAACTGCTCAAAAAAATAAAGGGAACACTTAAATAACACAATGCAACTACAAGTCAATCACACTTCTGTGAAATCTGACTGTCCACTAAGGAAGCAACACTGATTGACAATCAATTTCACATTCTGTTGTGCAAATGGGAATTATAGGCAATTAGCAAGATATCACCAATAAAGGAGTGGTTCTGCAGGTGGTGACCACAGACCGCTTCTCAATACCTATGCTTCCTGGCTGATGTTTTGGTCACTTTTGTATGCTGGCGGTGATTTCACCCTAGTGGTAGTGAGATGGAGTCTACAACCCACACAAGTGGCTCAGGTAGTGCAACTCATCCAGGATAGCACATCAATGCGAGCTGGGGTAAGAAGGTTTGCTGTCTCTGTCAGCGTAGTGTCCAGAGCATGGAGGTACTACCAGGAGACAGGCCAGTACATCAGGAGACATGGAGGAGGCCGTAGGCGGGCAACAAACCAGCAGCAGGACCACTACCTCTGCCTTTGTGCAAGAAGGAGCACTGTCAGAGCCCTGCAAAATGACCTCCAGCAGGCCACAAATGTGCATGTGCAGGACGTTTGGCATTTGCCAGAGAACACCAAGATTGGCAACTTCACCACTGCCCTGTGCTCTTCACAGATGAATGCAGGTTCACTCTGAGCACATGCGAAAGACGTGACAGAGTCTGGAGATGCTGTGGAAAAAGTTCTGTTGCCTGCAACATTCTCCAGCATGACCGGTTTTGCCAGTGGGTCAGTAATCGTGTGGGGTGGCATTTCTTAGGGGACCCGCACACCCCTCTGTGTGCTCACCAGAGGTAGCCTGACTGCCATTAGGTACCAAGATGAGTTCCTCAGACCCCTTGTGAGACCATATGCTGGTGCGGTTGGCCCTGGGTTCCTCCTAATGCAAGACGAAGCTAGACCTCATGTGGCTAGAGTATGCCAGCAATTCCTGCAAGATGATGGACTGGCCCGCCTGTTCCCCAGACCTGAATCCAATTGAGTACATTTGGGACATCATGTCTTTCTCCATCCACCAACGCCACGTTGCACCACAAAATGTCCAGGAGTTGGCGGATGCTTTAGTCCAGGTCTGGGAGGAGATCCCGCAGGAGACCATCCACCACCTCATCAGAAGCATGACCAGGCATTGTAGGGAGGTCATACAGACACGTGGAGGCCACACACACTACTGAGCCTCATTTTGACTTATTTTAAGGACAGTACATCAAAGTTGGATCAGACAATTTTTGTGTGATTCTGTTGTAAGCACATTCAACAATGTAAAGAACAAAGTATTTAAAAAGGAAATTTCATTCATTCAGTTCTGGGATGTCTTATTTTTGTGTTCCCTTTATGATTCTGTCTACACTGAGTCATCATCCAAGGCTGCAGGTCCATGCAGCTGCAAAATCAATCAAAAAATATTTTTGATTTTTAAATTATTAAAATAATTTTAAAATTATTTAATTATTTCATCGCTAAAATAATAAACCAGGCTAAGATTTCACTTTTCATACACATATCTAATGTACATATTTTTACAAAATTACATTGTTTGCATTTTACAGTAATGAAACAGGGACAGCAAAGTTGATGACATGGGTTATATATAACCCACTTGTCCCTGCTCCTGCTCCTGCTCAAGCGCATGCTTTCACAGATGCATGACAGCACTTGAACCAATCACCCACTGAACTGCAGTACACTGGAAGAACTGAGAGGACAATGTCTCAGTGCTTTATTCACTTCTGTTACATCACCTGCTGATATTTCAGCACAAGTGAATCTGTTTGCATTATTTCTTGTCATTGCTTTTGTGTTTATTTTTAATCACTTTTCAGTCAGATTATGTCTAAGAGAATTATTTTTCCCCATCCGTTAAAGGTAATAATTTAACTGAAAAAACAATCAAAACAGAAATACATCAAGCTTTTGTCTAAATTTAAAAAAAAAAATAAAAAAAAATGGAGCATCAAGAAGCACACATCACAGGGAGATAATAGTTTGCCAAGTGTCCGTTTCATTATTGGCCACTAGATGGCGTCTACTAGGAAAAGTCAGACTCCCACTGAAGTCACTGTGGTCTTAGTAAATTTAAGACTATCTAGGACACAGAAAGACTTTATTTTAACACACATAGTCAGACATAATAATAAATTACTGTCCAGAACTGCACGGACAAAAGAGGATAAATGTGACCGATTTGTATAATATTGCTTAAAGATAGGCAGACTGTAATGTCTGCTGTGAAATCACATCTGAGTTAAATAAAAACAAAAATCAAACTGGAGAGAAAGGAATAAAACAGTGGCTATGATAGTAGCTGAAGATCAGATGACAGCAATGCAACTTTTTGGTTTGTTTCTCTGTTTTGACTGCCACACAGGTGCTACCATGTGCCGCTAGACTTGGGAACATGAAGTCAGTCAAGTCTGCTAATGTAATATAAACTTTTCGGCTATACAGAATTAAAATATCTTGTATCAACTGCCAAGAACACTAAGCTAAAAAAAAAAAAAAAAAAAAAGGTAGTTAACAAATTCAAAGAGAGCTTTTTTCTTTTCGTTTTTTGTCATTTAAAACAGAACTGTCGTGTAAATATTCAAACCATATCTCTGTTGTTAAATTCATTCCAAGCATGTCAAACTGACCTGATTAGGCTTCAGCTTTATTCAGATTGCTGTCTGTTTCCAATACACTAGTGCAGTGCAACTTTGCATTTTGTTCCCAGTGAAACCGCAATGTTCAAATCAAGACTGAGCACAGTGAAAAATCAAACTGGACTTGAGTCGCCCTCATCAGATCGCTAACTCTGAGCCAATCCCCAATCATCTGATGTCTACTGTCACGATTGCATTAATTTTTCCTTATGCATTTATTTATGCCTTACTGGTTCGGTGGCTGCATGTTGCAAGACCAGGCATTACAAAACAGATGTAGTCAGCAAAAAACTGACTCAGTGCGGGAAGGGAAAAACATCTGGGAAAATAAGTGCGTATCTGATTAAAATGAAAAAGCTCTGAAGCTAACTATGGAAAGATGAACCTGGAATGATGTGGCAGTAAACCACATGAACTCAAGAGTGGGCACAGCAGCCTTCTGAGATCTGGATGTGAGCATGTTTGAACCCATGTGCTTTGCACAAGTCGAAGAGCATGAGTTCCAATATGATACTTTTTAGGTTACTTTTTTTTTCTTTTCTTTTCTTTTCTTTTCCTTTTTTTTTTGTCCATCCACTTGAAGGACTGAATTTTGTTCCAGCAAAAGAGCAAGAACTATGAAGGCCGTGAATTAATGCCAGCTCAAAATGTCCTCGATTAAAAAAAAACACAGACAGCAACATTTAACACCTGCAAGTCGTAGTTTTTTCCCCCTTGTCCAAGAGCAGCCTTGCTTGAGTCACCTAGCAGAAATTATAATTTGAGAGATATTTCACATCTTGTGCTCAATTAAACTGACTTACCCATATTGTTACACTGATATTTTATTGTTACCTGACGTGTTTGCCCTGGCTTCACAATTGCTGGCTTTGGAGTGAGAAAATTGAGAGCCAATTTCTTTCTTACATCTTTTTTTTTTTTTTCAGCTTAAACATTTGGAAAGAACTGTCAAAGTCAAATTACTATTATTATTTTTCTACCGCCAGCAATGTATTAATGCTAATATTACCATCAGTGTGGGGCTTAAAGAGGGTGAGGATAAAGGCACGAATGTGTGGGAGAGCCGAGAAAGCAAGGTTTCTAGGAAGCAAAATGCCAAGGCTGAGATATTAGACCTTCTTCTCTTGAAAAACTGAGAAATCTGGGAAAGTGGAATATTCAAGGTCACAAACAAACAGCATGTGAGTTCCTGGATTAAAAAAAGAAAGAAAGAAAACACCCTTCTAAAAGATCTTTAGCAAGGTGTTAAAGAGGTTGTTCCTGGTATTACTTGTAGAATAGCAGTAACACTTTAATCTTTTAACTCCTTTCAAGCCAAGACGTGAATTCCTTTTTTTGTAAGGATTTTTTTGTATTCAAAATGAGCAATGACTGGCTGTGGGTGGCAGAGGGGAGATGTGTTGTCAGCATGGTGGTAACTGCTGATGGGAGCACATGTATGGCCTTATACACAAAGACAAGGTAAGGCTAGACACCTGCCTGTGTCTGCAGTGATACACCTCTATGCACATATATGTAAGTATTTTATTCATTATACCACAATCACTCTCAGCTAATAAAGAAATAACTAAATAAATAAATTAACTTTTACATATTGCTATTTCAGCTCTGATGTAAGTAACAGGCTCATGTGGGAGTCCCAGCATTTTATCTCTCAGGCTGCACTGTAGACGTAGTTCTCCCAGACAACATCAAGGTAAACACGGATCAAAAAAAGAGAGCCTTGGCAGACATGCTCTGTTAGTAGCAAGCCAAGGCTTAGTCCCAAGGCCGAGGGCTTTTAATACTGTATACTTAAACACTTAGTCGGCCTAATTTGTTTTCCATATAATATAACCTGAAAAATAAACTTTAGTCATTCATTCGTACAATATTGTGTCATGATGTGTTCTCAGTTGGTGATTTTTTTCCATCTTGGTTCTTATTCATTGGCTTAGAACTACAATGTGCACTGCTCAAACTCCAGTTTCTGTGTGGGTCTAAGAGCAGGTCTTAGGGGCGGTTTGTTGGACAGTAGAAAGCTCAGCACAGCAGGAAACATAATGAGACAGTGAAAGCTGACTTGCAGGAACTGGAGTCTTTATCTGATTGAATGTGGGATAATCATTCCCTCTGATATTTTTTCCGTTTGATTACATGATTACACTCAACAGCTGACAATAGCTCTGGTTATTAGATAACACCGCTACATTTTACACATAATTTAAAACAATATTGCGACTGTTTGTTTGTTGGAAATCTTAAAAGATGCTCATGCAGCTATGTCACATTTTATCTTATCATCGCGGCTAAAACTAAAAGATAATGTTGACACTGAAGTTAAAAGAGCCGCAATTATGCTTAGCCAAAATGTTTGTTTTTTTTAGCCGATGCATTTGAACAAGTTACTGTTTATTTGTATGAAACAGCATTGTAACTCTTGGAACTTTCTTTCTACTCCCTTCACATTTGTTTCAGTTTTTTCCTTTTAATTTTGTACTTCATTGATTCATTGATTGATCATTCATATGATTTAACCATAATTATTTGCCCTGAACATGCCTAAAAGCTGTGATTCCTGTTGTGCTTTGTGCCAGAAAAGCCTTGAGATTGCTCTAAACCCATGACCTGCAAAATGACATTTGACAAAAGAAAAGAAAAGAAAAGATAAAAGTCCAAGAAATGTATACGGACACTCTCACACAGCATCTTTTCATGGCATGAGCTAATTTTATTATTCACTGGTTACTCTACCCAAATGTATCCTAATCAGACAAGAAGTCTGAATGTTGCAAATCATTTGAAGGGTTTCACTAGTGATGATGAGTAGCCTTGACATTTTAAGAAAGAACTAGGGGGTAAATGTCAGCATATTTCAAGAGACAAAAAGCACCAGCTAAAGTCCTGCTCTTCCAGAAACAGCTCAAAAAGAATGGCCACTGTGTCAGAATGACAGAAGGCTGCCTCCCACACTGAGTCTTCAAGCCGGCCATGGGGGAAGCGGTCAGATAAGGAAGATATTTATTTTTTTTAAATATTAGTGAAGGCCATCTTTTGCGAAAAGTTAAGATCAGTACTCAGCCTAAGAAAAAAACTGTAATGATCAGTGTCAAGACAAATTCACAGTGCTGAGGACACAGCTCAAGCAGAGAACATGTCTCCAATGGCTATGTAGAACTGATGCTTTTTTATGTAAAGAGTATAATGGGCTATGAAGGTGTCTCTGGATCTACTCTGCAGTAATACAGCCTAAGTCACAGATGAGCTATTTTACAGCATGCAGTAAAAAGAAAGGAAAAAAACAGCGGCTTTTGCTACAGCAACACCAGAAAAGACAGAAACAAGCTGTTTCCAATCAAAGCAATTATTATGTGAAATTGTAAAACTAACAGACACGGTGAAGTTTACATATCAAAACTGAAATGTTGTACACTAGGGGCACGGTAAATGTGACATAGATTTGTTCGTATATGTAAAGAGTAAGAACTGTGCTGTGTGGACTGTGATGGGTTGGGGCCAAAGGAGCACTGTGCACCATCAAGAGGTTGCTCTTGTAAAAGCACCACTAGCTGCTTTTCTGTTTTGATTTATGTGCAACAGAAGAATAGTCCTCAGTCATGAAAATGTCTGGCAGCACCACAATTTGGCATGTAATTTAGGGTGTAATTTCCCAACATTCACCATGTATTTCTTTTGAAATTAGGATGTTGTTTTACCTAAAAATATATACTAATTGCCTTATAGAGTTGCCTTACCTCCAATGAAGGTAGAACAAGGAAATGACATGTTTTTAAAAGAAAAGGCATTAGTAGGGGTGTGGCCCAATGTATTCTTATTACACTGTTATTACAAGTTACCATTGGGGTTGCATGCTTTACTATAAGGAATCCTAAATTCCAATTATTTCATCACAAGCAATAAGGCATCGATTTGCCCTCGTGATTGTGTGGAATGCAATATGTTTAGATGCCTTTTTTTTCAGGCAGCGATAGCGTCTAAAAGGAGGAGCTTAGGCTTGCTCATTCATTCAGGGCCAACCCTGAAGGCACATGCTTCAGCCCTGAAAGCGTTTGTGCACTCATGGCAACAAAAAGACTCAATGCAAGAAAAATAGTAAAGAATAGCTACTCTTACCAATTACATGCTGTTTCAGAAGTTACAGTAAAATTTTTCCCCCCATCTTTTAAGATTTAAGACATTGTCGCTATGCTTGAGCTTAGCTAAGCTTTAGTCAACATAAAAGTAAAACACTTGCTTATTTTTAAAGCTATTAGGCTATGCTATATTTTTGTTTACTATTAATGAAGTGACTTTTATTCTGATTTATTTGCACATACACAGGTAGGGATGAAGGTGGCTCTGCATAGGTTTATGGCTTTACTGTTTCAAAGTAGAACTAAATATGTTCGTTTTTTTACACTTCACTGTTGCTCTGTATTTCCGATGACAAAAGTAACAAAAACATAATCTTTTTTTGGTTATTTTAAGACTATAACTTCATGCATACAAAAAACAGGAAAAATGAAAATGCTAGGATTAAGTAACAAGTTATCATAACTAGCGCACTGCAGAGTAGCAACATATTGCATATTGTTGATTAGACCGAATTATATTTAAATACAAATATATTTAAAGTACATTTATACCTCCATTCCAAGGCTCAGATATATTTTTCAGCTTCACTCAGATTGTTTTGGTCAACAATTACTTAAAAATATCTGCTTTGATAATAAGGTCTGGACTGAGCTATATACAGTAGCCTCAGCAAAGTTTGACATGCTAAATGAAATGTTCCAAAATCTGTTAAAATAATATGAAACCGTAGACATGAAAAAAAAACTATTTCATTCATAAACAAAGAGCAGTTGAAAAGAGAATTCTATGGAGTTTTATATTTCCGGAAAAGTGAGGGATTTGCAGGAGATCGGTTTCGTAACAAGAATGCAAGGGGAAAGCAGAAAAATGCTGCATGAGTTTCTGTAATGCACTTCAAAGGTATCTTTTGTTTCTGGTTCAAACATCAGATTCCCCAGTTTGTATGGCAGCTTTTCTGTTACTGTCTGCCTTTAAAGGTATTTCAAAAATCACAATCACCCTTCTATTATCCTGGGAGTAGTAAATGAGCAAACAATGGGGAGATTTTAAAAACACAGTGAGATGAGGCAGAGACAACCTGAATCACATCACGTCTGGGTTATTTTCTGTGTCTGTGTGAAAAGAGTGGAAAATGTTCAGTCCCTCCAAGAAGCAAAGCAAACCTGCCTGTTAGCTCTGAGTGCATAATTGGCTTTAGTGTCAGTGATCTGGTTAGAGCCACGGATTTTCTGGAGGCGAAGACAGTTTTGCACTGAAACTACTAAAATAAATACGTGCCTTAGGGTCAGACAGCTCATACTGTTAATAGGAGTTCAATGCTGTTTAATGACTATAGCTAACATTTGTTGGCTCAGTGTTTGACACACATTTAGTGCTTTAGTTTGAGAATCACTGACAGCTGAAAGGCAAACACGTTGATGGCTTTGAGTGGAAAATGTATCCAACCGGTGTGCTTAGAATAATTATATGGAAAAAAGAAGCTGAGAGTGAGTTTTTCAGGAGTAAAGCTTCATCGCTGAAATCATATTTGATCTGACTTATTGCATTAAAAACACCCTGCGTATATCCATTGCTGGATATATCTGGAGAAAAGTGGACCATTTCCAGGCTTATGATTCAAAGATGTGAACTGTGCCATTGCTCTTAGCTGGTGCCACATACAATCAGTATTTTAAAAGTGATGCTTTTACAATTACTGTATAGATGTGAGGATTTTTACAAATTTCCAAAATATTTTAAAAAGCCAATTTTCTATTAAAATACTGAAAATATTTATATATATGCCACCTGGCCACTGTGCAATGGGTTTGTGTTTTTTTTCTTCAGCTGCCTGGGCATAAGGACTCCTTGAGTTCATGGAAATAATACTTGCCAGACTCAACTGGGCTTAGCTTGGCCATTCTTATAAGGGTCTTTGAGGTTTTAAGTTACATTTGGAGTTCCAAACTTTACAAATCATGTGGTGCTTAAATTGAGGATTTAAAATGCCTCAAAACAATGAGTTAAAAAGAAGAGAAATAAGCAACAATACCTTGGTTTACACTTGTTTTAGTGTACCATCAAACCGACAACATTCCTGTGTGCACTTCTGGCCAAAAGAGCTTACTTGTATTATTTTGACGTTGGGCTTACCTTCTTTGGTTACACATGGGATATAGCAGCAGTTCTTTCAAAAAGACAGTTATAAAGAAACAAATGAGACATAAATTGCTATTTATTTTGTTAAAAGTTAATGCCTGAATTATCTACCCAATGTATAGGTCTTAATGATTAGTTTGTTTGTTTGTTTTTTAAAAAAGGAACAAATAAATACGTTTTGATGACTATCATTATAAGTCACAAGACAAAAGACAGCATGATCCATGCTGATGAATCATACATAATAAGTGGTTTATGATTTTCAACCATTTTCTTCCTGAGTGGTTCCTGGTTACCTCAGAACAGTCCGGTACAGGAAAGAGTTCCTCATTTATTAATAAATACTAATTAGTTACTGTTTTCAGGCATCCCAAGCTGTCTTACAGGATTGCTATTACACAATTCATTACTTCATCGTCGTGATTACGTGACTTATATGTTCCCTCAAAGTGAAGAGGGGGATCATAATACTGAGCGCTCAATCGCAGCTTGTGCACTGTAGTATCTAGTAATCTTGTGCACCTCACTATGAAGTGTTACTGATGTCTATGTTAAACATGCAGAACTGCTGCTGTTGTCTTTTCCATCTTATTGTGATTAAGTGCTTTTCAGTTTTTGGAAAATGAGCTCACAAGCATGACACACAATCTATGAAGTAATGTGATTGCCCATTTTGGAGGAGCAGGTTTTGCACATGTGTCCATCATGTACTTTCTCATTTAACACTTTAGTTTGAGTCACAGTAAGACCATTGGGCTCTGAATCAGCTTTGCTCTGAATTTCACTGGATCCTCTGTCACCATGTTTCTACATTGTGGATTACACGCTGTAATTTTAAGGTAACAGGAGCTGCAGCTGTGTTCAGTTTTCTCAGCTTCATGTTTAGATGTGTGTGGCTCACAGACCACAGAACGCACACAGCCACAAGACTTTGTCTCAAATTCATGTCAAGAACCAGACATTTTCAAAGACACAAAAAATGTCAGGGCAAATTTTAAGGTTGTGGGGAATTATTCTTATTTTTTAAATGATATGATCTATAAGAAGAATACTAAATCTGAAGAAAGGTTAGGAGGGCAGTCATACTGCAATTGCACAAATCTTTTGGAGAACTTTGCCCGATATGATTTTACATATTGAACCTTGAAAGAATCAAGTACCAGAGAAGCTCCAGACTTACAGTGATAACTTAAAGACATACATAATTTGCTAAATAATGAGTATTTACTACACTACTACACTGAGGACATTTTGTGCATTCTATTTTGAATTTCTGGTGACTTTTGTCAATTTATGCTGGAAAAAACATAGGTTATTAGGATGGGTTGGGTTTGTTTGTCCTTCCTTCTGAAATCCAGCCCTGTGCAAAGCAAACGTCAAAGAAAGTTTAAAAAAAAAGGTGAAGAAGTAAAAGATAAATAGCACTTTGATAGTTTTTTTTTTTTTTTTTACTCTGTAAGCCACTAAAAAGACTAAAAGTCTGGATCTGAAGACAGGCCTCTGAGCGAGCTAAATAGTACCAGATCCAACTTGAAAATCATCTTAAACAATTTGAAGTGGTTTTACAAATCCATAAACTGGACTTATATCTGCACCTGATGTTTGGAGAGCGTTTATTGGAAAGATTAATCATGACGCAAACCTTACCTATCAAAAAGGCTGAGGCCTTTTTTTTAATCCGACAAGACTTAAAAAGAAAATAGGTTTGTACCCTGTGGAATTTTACTAAAAAAAAAGAAGAAGAAAAAAGAAAGAAAAAAGAAAAAGCTGTGGTGGGCCCATAAAAATGTGATGGGCTGCACACATGCAAGTCTGATGTAAAACAACCAGAGGCAGAAAGGCTAACATTACATTGTTTTGTGTGAAGTCTTCTTAACATGCCTTTTGGCGTGATGACAAATAGAACTTGATTATTAAAGTACACATATTAAATCATTTGGTGCCTTGGTTTTATTGTAACCCACTGGAGGGGAAAGTGCCATGTTTGACGGACACAGAGACCTTCCCTGAATTCCCTTTTAATCAACTACAAGTCGAGCGCCTGACTCTGAACATCTCAGTTTAGGAGGAGTTTGTGAGTCCTGCGGCTCACCTAGGACCTTTTACCAAAACGCTTTTCACAACGTGAGAGTTGGGCTGTTGTGCTGCTGAGAACTGCGAAGACTTTTTGACGTGCAAAGTCCAGCAAAGCAAACACTTTCTGGGACATGAGCCAAACGAGCAGACAGTTATTTTGTGCCAAAATCTGGCCAGAGGATAGGAAATCATACACAGGCAACGTCGTGACCGCTGCCAGTATGGCGCAAAAAACTGAAGAAAGTCGCGTCTATTTCACCAAAACCCCGACTGGAAGCAGTGCCGGGAGTTTGGCAGAATCCGAGAATGCAAACCTGTACGGATCCGGAAACATTATTCCGCTAGCCTGTGACATGGAGAAACGCTGCTGCCAGACAGCTGCTGCTCCTCAGGAGGAGTTAAGCGCTGAGTGCCGAGTGGGCGACATTCGCTCCTTTTCTGCCTGCGCCACAATCTCAGAAACAGCCAGGGAGCTCTGCAAAGCTGTGTCCGTGTCTCTGGGTCTGACCATGGAGTCCGGTGACACGAGCGAGGCGCACGTTTCTCTCCCCCCGTGTGCCGCAAATGACCAAATGAGCGCAGAGTATTTATTCGGGGTGGAAGCCGTGCCTGCGAACTGTCCCGGAGCCCCGGCTTCTCTCTCCGAGTACAGGTGTCCCGAGCGAGATGAGCGCCCGCCACACGACCACAAGCAACAGGTGAAAATGTTCAAAAGTTCAGAGCCCGCGGCGGCTTTTCATCACCTCACTTCCACGGCGACATCTGTGAACGCGCAAAACTTCACGCTGTGCCAGGCTGATGACATAACTCCGAAAGAGATAGATCATCTGGACATAGCGTGCGCTGCCTCTTGCTCTTACGCCCCAGCTGCGCCGGAGCCTTTGGCACAGTTCGGCCCCGCGGCTGCACAGAGGCCATGCGGAGCTTACAACTCCGTGGAGGAAGCCGGAGACGTCGTGGATGCCGTGGAGAATAGGTCCATGGGGTTTCAGGCAGAACGGTACGGCGTCAAAGTCAAATCTGAGGGAAGTGCATCTGCAGGGGCGTCGTGGCCTAATTACAGCTTCGGCGACAAGTACAACTCGCAGTTTTGGGGGTCGAGGCAGTGCATGAACGTGCAGAGCTCGGGAGCGAACTCCCCGTTTATATGCAATCCATATGACGGGGCCGTAATGCGCCGTGAACAGTGGTACCCTGGCGGGATGCTGAGGACGCCTTATCCCAACTCCAACTACATGAAGGGTGAAGTCGGCGAATGGCTGGATGTCACTTACAACGACACCAGGTGAGCTTTAGTCGGCTGGTAATAGTAATTTTACGTGATTACAATATAAATATGTATTTCATATTGCGGTATAACCAAAGGTTGAACAGTTCTAGGTGTAATTGCGAGCCAAAAGTTCTACTTTATATATATATATTCAAACTCAGGACCACAGGTTGACCCTTTGTCTCTTACGGGGCTTGAGGGTCTGTCTCTGACCAGGATTAGATCACCAATCCACAGACTGACAAACAGCAAAAGGCAACTGATACTACACCACATATCAATTTCTTTACTGTCTGTGTGTGTGTGTGTGTGTGTGCGCGCGTATTTCTTTTTTCTTTGTTGTTGTTGTTCTTTTATTGATGCAGGAAACATTTACCCCACACTTGTTTTTTCTGGTTCCAAACCATAGTGGCAAACTGAACAGACTGTTTAAAAAAAATTCCCTGCTGAGAAAATGTGTAGGCAGAAGTTTCAGGCTCCAATCTAGAAATACACCTGCTTCACATATTTGGCAATTTTACAGTAACCCAGAGCTGCTGATTTTATACACTGTGTGAAAGTCTAATTATTTTAAAAAGACAATAATTGAAGTATGCCAAACTGATTATAGCTACAGCAACAAAAGGAGATCAAAGCGATACATGGAAACATTTTAACAACCCTTTTCCTCCAAACATTTGTAATGAATAAAGTTTGATTCTATTTTTAATAATTTTTTTCTGAATAAAGTGAATGAGAGGAAAAACCAATGAGATGTGTTGTATGTATTCAGATGATAGTGGATGTATTCATTTCATAAAGTCAGATGATGACAGAGAATTAACTTGGAGAAAAAGGGGGAAAAACCACTGCTTGACTTTTTCTTCAAGTTTGTTTGTTCCTTGACTATTGTAAATGTTAGTCCCCATGATTTTGAATGCTGACAAAAAAGATGAGGCGGTTTATAGACAAACATTTGTATTACCCGACAGTGACCTTGGTGGCTGTACCTGAAAATAAGATTTAGTTTAACTTAATTTACCTGGGCCACTGGGTCATGGTTCACATCAGTTTGGCTCTAGCTAAGCATTAAAAGTTAGTGTGATAAAGAGATGCAGACAGTCTTGTTTTAGCGAGAAGATTTCGATGTTTCTGTGGCACAAAAGTGGGAATAATTAACAACACAAGTTAACAAAAAACCCCAAGCCACACGCACAGTTGGTGCTTTCGTAGTTTCAAATGTTTCTGAGTGTGTTATGTTCTTAAAATCTCTCAACACATTTTAGTTCAGACTATTAAGTGCCCCAATGAAAACAAAGCACCCAAAGTGGGCACGTTAACTGACAGCCATCGTGTGACGTGCATGCCACACAGAGGTGTTGTCTGCTGGTGTTGTGCAGAGCTTTCTCAAATTCACCTGGGTGAATGATTGTTAGTGCAGTCAGAAAAGGGACACTGTTTCCTTTGGCTGTTAGTGTTCAGTACCGCATAGCTGTCTACGTGGTGTAAAGTGAATTTCTGTACAAAGCTGCTGAGAGGAGGTGTAGCAGTGTGGTCTGCCTAATCTACTGAGCAGTCAACCCAAGAAGGTCATTTTTGAAACCATGTTATATCTACCTATATATTTTTTAATCTATAAAAACATTTCCCAGAATTAACTTGTCAGTCTACTTCTTTAACTTTTCATACTTTCACCCAGGAACTGATCCCTGTGTGTAGAGAAGGGTAATGGAAAGTTTTATGGATTTTTTTCACTTAGACATTACTGGGTTTTAATTTTGTTCCACTTTTTCACTTCTAATGATTACATCGTGTTGTATTATTGTGAAACATGGCTAACAAACCTAGAGTAGCAAGACTGACTGCCGAAGAAGCCTTGGGGCAGATATTTAATGCACAGTGAAAACAGCTCAGTTGATGTTGATGGGTTAGCTAAGGTTTAAAACAATAATTTACGGTACTAGAACATGTGTCGTAGATGGGAGTGTTCCTTGTGGGGAAATGATTGTGTTGTATTTTTGATAAACACATTAAAAAAGGAATTCCTGTATAAAATGGAATAAAATGGGGTCATAGATGACCTCACTCGCTCTTTCTAGGCACTAAAACAGCTTGATTGCTCAAGGTTTAAACTGAAAAGACTCCCAGCCCTTGCATGCTTTACCTTCTGGCAGAAGATATGTATTATTTTAGTTTTATGGTAATTTGCCTTGACTGAATGTTTACCTGTAGCGGAGGCAGCGTGGAGTGGTGGGAAGGTTATTCTCTGAATGTAATTGGTTACAGATTATTACTTACCATTTAAAAATGTAGCAAGGGTTTGCTTCATGAAAGCAGTGCCATCATTTGCTTTTTGATGACTTTTTACATAAATGATTTAGACTGAAACATCTTCTACAGGGTTTCCTCAGCTTTGATAGCCAGCATTTCACTGTTCATTGTATTTCACTGCTGGTAAACCGGCCTTATTCTGTACAGGGATGTTAGAGCCTTTATGATTTCAGAAAGGAAATATTGTTGAATTCTAGCACTGAAAGGCATTCTTGGCCACTGGCCTTGTTGAGGTCAGCTCGTTGCAGGCATGGCAGACTCAGGATGTTTAAAGCAATGCACATTGTTTGATTGACAGGCCTGAAATTGTGTAAATTCAAGCAGCAGAGTGAATCAAAACAACAAAAAGAAAGCACATGGCTGTTAGGACATGAATGTCAGATCTGGAAATTGCAGATCAGCTGGTGGAGATGCCTAAGGATTGTGTAGAGGTCTACGAAAAGAATTGGCTATACCTTCTCTTTTGATTTATCACCATAGTCAGTATTGTCTTTATATCACTGTGGTCTTAATTGTCAGTTTCTACTTTAGGTTGTGACTACCACACATGCGCGCACTCACACACACATATGCGCACACACACACGTGCACACACACATACACACACACATCCAGTACACCGTGGTAACCTTCACCTAGTCTCCCTTATGTACAATATTGGCAAGTGCAATTTTTCTTATGCAACATAGTATTTTATTCTATTTTGTACAGTATGTTATTCTATTTTTTCTTATTCTATTCTATTGTTTTTTCTTAATTTTTGATGGTCTTAACTTTGTACTGTCCGCTGTCTGCTGTAACCAAACAAATTTCCCACGTGTGAGACTAATAAAGGTTTATCTTATCTTAACATGACAAATCACTAACAGATGAGTGCAGTGTTCTCAGGGCCACAGTGAGATTTGGCACTTATGTTTGGTGTAAGAAAAAAACAAGATGGCAGCAGTAAAAATGTTCAGCATGAGGCTTTAGAAATGGACATCTACAAACCAATTTATGTTTCCTAATCCTATTTTTATATATAATCTATGGCACTTTCAAACGAATGGAGCTTGTCTAGATGTAAAGAGAGAGCTCTAAGGTGCAAACTTTCTTACACTTGATGCCACTGACCTCTAAGGGTATTGACTGGCGTTTTATGGGGAAGATTCCAAAAGTAGGCATTCCTGCATGGTGGCAAGATGCAAAGCACGAATCTGATCACAATGTAGATAGCAAGTTAGAGTAACACAAAACAGAAAATTAGAAAGAGAAAGCAGCTGATCTGTGACAGATCAGCTGTCACTCGGTTCAGAGAGGTTATGTGGTTTATAGTTTAGACCATGAGGACACTGAGTGAGCGAGACATTGCTTAATGTCTGAAGCCCTTTCAAAACCCTGCTTATACAGTTTTCCAAGTCAAGCTTGTCTTGTCTTTTTTATCTATCTATACACAACATAAACACGATTCAAGACTTAAGGTGCAGGATGTTTTGTACAATTGCACCACTACAAAAACTGGGAGATGTTTGAGGAGCAATGAATGGAACACTTTTGGATATTAAAAAAAATACAAAAGTAGGAAAGAAAAGTTGAAATAAATAAATAACATAGCCAGTTGTAAACACATTCAGCCTTTGTTTAGCAACCAAAGCAATGATCTGCTGTTCATTTGCAAAAAGCTGATCTCTGCTGAACTCTTTTTCCTGTCACCACATTGCTAAAATCTCTCTTATGCCATGAGTGAGAGCCTGCTTTTTTTTACCTTTTGTTGCTGCTTCTTAGATTTGGTTTTAACAGAAAGATTTTTTGCCTTGCTATCGTTTAGTTTGGAAAAAATGCATTGCAATAGTTATGTGTATATTTTGCAGTTACACCTGCTGTGAGCATGAGGAACATCTGTGTGGTTTTACTGCAAAGCAGAGCTGAGAAAACTCAGGCATGCTTTTACCCATTTGGACCTCGTGGCAGTGAGCTGCACAGCTGGATGGAGTTATTTAGCCAGGCAATTATGTAAAGTTGTAGTTTTGATTAAATTCTGGGACTACACCTGATGGAAAGTCAAGACATTTTACCTACTATGAGAAAAAAAATAATTTTAACAAAATGCTTTAATTTTTCAATTTGTAATTTAATAGCAGTTAAATACAGTTTAGTATTACCATGTGATATTTCTTGTTTACTGCACTTTGTTGTTAAACCTTCCAGAGTTCCAGTTTTAGACAAAGAGATTATCTATTGAAACTTTCACAGCATTAAAACTGCATTTTCAGCGCTGTGAATGCTGCAGACCTCAATGATTCGCAGCAGTTACGTTTTTTGAAACAAACCCCCGGGGACATATATGGGATCAGAAGTGTGATGACGGCGGCAGTCTGGTAGATATGTGAAGGATTCTGGTTAAAATCTTAATAGGAGTTGTTTTGAGCAGCAATTTTCTAGAAAAATAACTTGTGATTGGTTGGTTACCCTTTGACATTAATTGGTAGTGCAGAAAAATAGCAACCAGCCAAGCTTTGAAGAATTTTACAAGACTGGTAACAAAGAGCAGAAAATGGACGCAGAATGTTTCTGTTTTGTCTGCGTGTGGAGTCAACCAAGTATGCAGAGTGGCAGCACAAATGGCAGCGAGAGCCTTGCATAGTACAGTAACTCAGTAAAGAAACCTACTCGGTGATTATTATTATTATACAGTACTTAAAGTAAATGTGATCTCTGTCAAATCAGGCCATAATACTTCATGCTCGACTAGCGTGTCTTGCATGTGAAGGATGAGTCATGACCACATAAATGAATGAAAACAGATGTTTACCAATTTATTTAGTTCCATCCCGCAACACTATATACAAAAACAAGCTGAACTGACTATGACCAAATAGCAACCATCTTAAACATTTTACTCGATTGTGTCTGATCAAGCATGGAGGTGGCTGTTGCAGGACAATTTTTGCTAATTATTGCAACAGAAAAAGTCTCATTTAACCTGTGAAAGTTATCTATTTGTACTTTTACATTGTAGCAAAATACTACCTTGAGGTATATGCTTCAAGGTAAAGAGTAAACCTGAATAATATCTGTTCATTTTGGAAATATTTAAATGGTCACTATACCAATTATATTCAAATGTAATTATTCAGAAGATGACATCAGAGTGTTTAAAACGTCAAATGCTGAAGGCTAAGTGTGTATATTGTTAAACTCTGATGTTTGTTTTTTGTATTTTAAAATTGCAATAAAGGTCAAATAAAACCATATAGCATGCAGTCAGACACACATAAATGCCACACTCCGCTGTGGTGTGTGAGTGAGCATACGAGTGACAACAACAATAATGTAAAAGTTTATATCAGGCATATTTACATGTATCTATTTTTCATCCTTTTACTGAATTTTGCTCTGTCTGAAGTAATTATTTTAATGGGACTGCCTGATTAGGTGGAAATGTCTAATAAGTGTTTATAACAATTTCTCTTTGGACTACATCATCTGGCCTGGATGTTAGCACGATCCAGGTGATTGGCACCATAGCTTAGGAATTTTTCAAACATGAATCTTTTGTCATTAACTGTGCCCTAAAGCACCCGGCGTCCTAAAACTGTATGTAAACACATAAGTTAAAACAAGTGAGCACCACACAGGTCAGCACATTTTCAAGGATTCACACAAATCCACAGAGTAAGTAACTAGAGTAACTTTATACTAGATAAAAAGCGTGTTCCCCATCAGGCTTTATTCAAGAAAAAATAAAGCCAGTCTCCCTGTTAAAAAAAAAAAGAAGAAACATGCGTATTGCACTTGTTCTACCAGTGAACCAATCTTGCTAGCTTCCTGTTTTCAATAAAAGAGTTAAATGTGGTTAGCCCAGATAATTTGCCTATTACAGTGTCTTTAAGTACAGCAAAAAGCTGCATCAGTAAGTTATTTTCAAAAAAGGAAAGTACCACATGCCTTAGGATATACACAATTATGCATAATAGGACACCACATTTTGGCTGGCTGGGTTAAGAGAAAATTGTCACCTTCTCTGTTAACACATTATGTGCAAATCTGATCAGTTCAAGCTCTCATCTGTCAGTTGGGATTATTAGCAGCCTCTTTTGTTCTGTGCGCCGAGCATTGGCATATTGACATGCATATTTTTCACATTTATCATCAGCAGATCCTGGGCTACAAAAGAATACTAGGTTGCTCTGTATAATCTCAACTCTCGTTGCTCAAACTGTCATCTTTTAATCACAACCAAGCCGGACCTACGCGTTGAAGAAATCTAATTAGACTTTGTGTGTTAGTGTTAAGCATTAAATAAATGTGAAGCTTTGAACAAAAGGGCCCTTCTTTAAAACACTTAAGTCTACTGTAACAGAGCTCATATAAAAATGAATTCAAATTAGATTTGCTGCTTATTATTATAAAGTTGTCAAAGCCCAGATGCATACGTGTCATGCTCGAGTTTTCCCATTCTGATAGAATATTTTATTTATTCTTAAAATCAGTCAGGACACAGTGAGGCTCTTCACTTCATGCTTGTCTCTTTTACACCGAACCTTGATATCTGAGTAGCACGTCACCGAGGCAGCATTGTGTCTGAGTTGTCTCCAATCTCTCTGTGTCCAAGGTTGCAGCTCACTCAACTCACCCCAGCCCCCCTCCGTACCATAGCCACGGTGCTTCAGTCTTTCCCACACTTTCATCATCGGCCTGTCCTCTTTTTTATAACTACCTAACTACCTAATTACTAGAGTTTACCATAGGTCTTGGGTATGAGTGGTATAGTATGAGTTTAATTTCGTGTGGGATAAAAATGGTTTATGATAATGGCTTGTTTTGGGGGGGGGGTGGTTTGTGTTTGACTGCAGGTTTGAGTCCAGTAGAGAACACATGTTTCCCATGGAGTTCTTCTTTCCCCCACAGAGGACATGCCTCATCTGCTCGGACGAGGCATCTGGCTGCCATTACGGCGCACTCACCTGTGGCAGCTGCAAGGTTTTCTTCAAAAGGGCTGCTGAAGGTAAAGCTTAAAGAATCCAACTGGGCTGTGAGTTTTATGCCAGTCCACTTGAGATTCTAGCTCTTTATTCTACACATTAACAGTTCCTAAAGAGTTTTGTGTTTGCTCATGGTTGTCTTCAGTTTAAGTGATTTACATTTTTTTTACATTGTTTCACGGTTTCTCCTGTAGGCAAGCAGAAATACCTGTGTGCCAGCAAGAATGACTGCACTATTGATAAGCTAAGAAGAAAGAACTGCCCCTCCTGTCGCCTGAAGAAGTGCTTTGAAGCTGGGATGACTCTTGGAGGTGGGATGGATTTTTGCAAAGAAGCAGCTAATACTTGTTGACTTGATGCTATGGTTTATAATGGTATATATATATATTTTAAAAAAAGAGAGAGAGAGAGAGAGGAAAAAAAAGATGAACAAAGCACTACAAAAAAAGTGAAGCCCTGAAAGTGACACTATTAATGGTTTCCTCAGACCAAGTATTTTATTCTTTCTACACTGCACATCTTATCTGGCTCTCTTCAATTGCAGCATCATCACAATAGGGGATGTTACTGATAATCAAGCCCCTGACTGAGCTGCCATGCAATTTAGACCTCTTCCATTCACTTCTCCTTACTGTCACCAAGACCTGCTCGTCATATTAGGCTGTAAAGATTGACATGTAGTGCACTAATTTTAGTCTTGTGTTCAATTTTCACTCTCTTCCATTTTCTCATTCTGTTAACGGTGAAAATTGTACTAGAAGCACAAAGCTGACATGAGACATGTGAATTAAAGCAGCAGACATGCTGGTAATTTTGCCACCAGTCACTGACAAACGCATGGAGGGAAAATGTGATCTAATGCTGTGATTGTTAGTAAAAAGGGACACCTTTTCTGGTTGTGGCTAAAAAGTTCCTTTCACTTATCTTCTCATCACAGACATGTAATTCATTCTTGGCATCTAACGGGGAAATATATGGCGATAATTTTGTGGAAGTGGAAGCAGAGAAATTATATGTTTGGTCCTATTATCCCAGAGGGTGTTTTACTGGAAATACTTTAAAGTCCTAAAATGCTTAGAGAATATGATGATTAATGTATTACCAAATGTCAAATCCACTGGCATCTATATGCCTTAAATAATAACCCTACTACTAGATTTGATCTATTTGTTTCACTTCTTGTAGTTTAGAAGGTCTGTCTGTCTAGCATTTATTTTAATCGTAATTCTTATGAGTTATTCTTATAATTTAAATTCCATATTATTTCTGGAATGTTAATTACACCTGCAAACAGATAACAAACAGCTACTTTCACCAAAGCATGATGGGAGTTTTATTTTGAGCAGTCACAGGAAAGCTCACTGCACATCTGCTGTCCCAGTGGAAATACATTTCATGGAGAACATTAAACTGCCTAACATTCTTTAAAAACTTTGCAGTTTCAGAACCCAACCCCTGACTTCTTTTGACAAGAGTATAAGAGATGTGTATCACAATCTGCAAGTCAGAGTTAAACCTTTATAAAATAATGATGCACATAAGCCACTGTTTTTCTCCAGCATTTGTTGAAAAAATAAGGCAGCTCAGTGAATTGGGGCCATTCTGTCAAAGTTCCACTGCTTGATTTTGTAATATTACTTTAGTTAAAAAAAAATCACAGTCATGAAGTCAGTTTATTACAGTGGTAAAAGTTATTCAGTTGTACTATCCAGGATTATGTGCAGGTTTTATCCCAAAACAGGTAATGCAAGTTATCTGAATTATAGAGCAGGGCTACCGCAGTGCTTCAGTAAATATAATAGCGCTTTGAGTGCTTAGTGAGAGTAGAAAAGCGCTATATAAGAACCAGTCAATTTACCATTTACCATGGTGTTTCATAGTTCCCTATCTGCCTCAAGGTAAGTCAATCGCTTTCTTATCAATTTGTTTTGATTACTGATGCTAGTCTTTCCAAGTCAAATAAAGGCTTCAAAGTACCTGAAGACCTGAATATAAGAGATGGATGTTAAAATTCACACTGGCTAGTGCTTCACAGTCAACAAACGAGAGTTAAATCTACTTCTTCGTTTTTTTTGTTTTTTTTTTAAGTTGAACAATAACAGATTGTTGAAACAAGTGAACATAATTCATTGAAGTACACATTCTCAGAAATAAACTATATTGCTGGTAAACTCCAAAGAAGGTAGAGCATGGCAGATCGTAGAACCTACAATGGTAGGGCAAAACAGTCTTGGAGTCTAGATGCTGCTGATGGTGGAGATGAAGAACTAATATAGTGACTTAGATGGGGTGGAGATGAGTTGGAGCCGGGTTGCAACAAAGAGTCTGAAAGGCAGAGTGACAGAAGAACACAGAGATTTGAAGGATGGACATCCGAAGACTGATTAGCTTGCAAATAGTGAGCAAGAAAATGAATGGTCAGAGTAATGAAGATAGAATTGACATTGAGAAGGAAACAAGAAGAATAGGCAAGCAGCTCAAATGACCAAGAATTCAATCAGGCAATAAAATACAGATTTCACGTCAGAGTTTTGCTTTGCAGCTGTACCATCCATTGGGTCGTATTCCTTTGTTTTGAACACCTAGAATTGGGCTTTGTCCAAAAGCAAGCAGTTCTCGTTATTGTAATTCTAGCACAACACTTCCAGAGTTCAAACTATAACATTAGTATTTCACATCTCTCCGTTTGCCTCAAGGTAGAACGACCTTTTCCCCAGCAATTTACCCTAATTCCTCCTGTCAGATTCCAAAGTCTTCCCAAGCCAGGCAGAGGCTCAGATCCCTTAAGAACTGTCATCCAAAATGGTTGAATTCAAGGTTACGTATATCTGCTATCTGGGCAACTTGGATTAGACAAAGACTTGAGGTTAGAGCAGTCAAGTAGTAACCTGTGAGGTGCTGGTTTGTGTCCCTGTTTGCATGCTCTCTCTGATTGATATAAATAAGATAAATTCCAAAGATGTAGGATGTAAATCAAAGCAGAATGCAATTATTTGCAAATCTCATAAATCCATATTTTATTTTAAAGAAAACCTATCAGATATTTAAACAGATATTTTACTTTTTCATGAAAAATAATAACTCAATTTAATCTCAGCAGCACATCTCAATAAACTTTGGATGGGGGCAATAAAAAGCTGTAACCCCATGTTGCAACTAATTGGGTTAATAGAGAACATGTTAGTAACATAAGCATTTATAAAAATAATATCTTCCAGAGTTTCTTTGGAGTAAAGATGGGCAGAGATTCACCAATCTGCAAAAAAAATTGCATCTACAAATTGTGGAACAATTTCAGTAAAATGTTCCTCAACATAAAATTGACGCCTTTGAACATCAAGCACTGATTATACTTATACTATAATATCATTGAAAGAGTCCCACAATCTGGAGAAATATCTGCTTGCAAGGGACAATGTTGAAAATCAATATTAGGTGCCGTGATCTGAGTAATGTCCTCAGTAATGTCCAACCCCCAAAAGACCTCAGCCTGCCCAACAGATGAAGCTGACTTTGGCCCCTGTTGCAAAAGTTTGAGTGTTACGTGACCAGTCCAGTTTAGTGTTATAAGGTGAACTCCCAGCACTTTGCTCCTGACCCTGATGTTCAACAGTGTGATGGGAGTTCACCTTATAACACTAAACTGGACTGGTCACGTAACACTCAAACTTTTGGACTTCTGGAAGTCAACCACCATCTGCTTCATATAACTGGTGTTTGAGTTCACACTAGATGACAAAGTCAGTGATGACCTTCCTGTTCTCCAGATCATTCTCCTCAGATACACAACCACTGATGACTTTATCATAAGAGAACTTCTGGAGGTGACATTTAGTGATGAAGTCCGATATAAAGAGTTAAAAGGAAGGGAGAGAGCACTCTTTCTGCTCGGTGACAGCTCGTACTCTCCTTTTTCTCCCTCCCTCGCTCACAGACACATAACGGGTATAGCAGTCTATTCTCCCTGCAGCACTACATTGCCCATGAGGCTACATTCTTTAGGGCGATGCCTGTAACACTCTCTTATTGCCTTCATATTAAATAAATTTTTTTTATATTTCTTCACGTCATTATGAGACGCAAGATTGAGACACAGGCATTTGAGCCTCTTAATGCATGTTTTGTTTGAGTTTCCACCGGCGTGGAATTGTCAAAAATAGCGAGGGCATAGCCTAACATATGAAAGAGGAAAATACCGCCGTGTAATCCCTTTGTTTCAGCAAAGTAACTGTATTCTGAATACCCCCTTTTTAAACGGTAACTGTAAGGGAATACGGTTACTCATATTTTGTATTTTAAATACGTAACGGAGGTGCATGTATTCCGTTACTCTCCAACACTGCCTGTGGACTAAATATTACATCCCAGTCTGTGGTTTTGAAGCAGTCACTCAGCCTCTCACTGGTCTCCTCTGACAAGATCTTCACAGATCAGGTAAGATTTTGTCACGGAAATTATCTAAAAAAAAAAACCCAAAAAACTTTTTGGAAAACATGGAAACCTCTGAGCTAAAGAGGAGAGGGACACGCTGCATCTCTGACAGTATGGGCATGTTTGAGTGCCTTTGGACTTCTTACACATCTGGACAGGCACCAATGCTGAAAAGTATATACAGGTTTTAGAGCAACATATACTCCTATCCAGACAACTTTTTCAGGTGAGGCTTGGCATATTTCAGCAAGATAATACTAAATCACTTGCTGCAGCTATTAAAATAGCGTCATGAAACAAAAATGTGACAGTGAATACCCAGGACTGTTGCCCAGCTAGACTCTTATATCGCACAAAGATGGGATAATGTTCCTCTCCAAAGTCCAGGATCTGGTCTCCAGGCAAATACAGACTGTTGTTGAAACAAGAAGGAATACTACACTGTGGTAAAAACACAGCCATTAACGTGGTACACTTAGTTGGTTTAAAAATGTGATAATTTTCAAGTTCTCATGTGATTAAAATATGGGTTTTCAGGGATTCTGTTTTCATTTAGATTTTATACATCGTCCCAAACTTTTTTGGTGTTATCTAATAATTAACAAAGATCTTGATTTCACAAATATTAAAAACACCAATTTGTTCCAATTCATATAGCACCTGTACTGTTAAAGAACTGGAGTCATTTAGTCTCTCTAAAACCTCAGAACAACCTTTGTGTGACTGCCAAGATGCTTTTGACAAATACTGATTTAACTAATCCCTTTATACTGGCAGCAATAGCAAGACAAAAATCATAAATAACTAAAGTTCATTTACTTATTTAATTAGATTTAATTTACTAAAATGCTATATAACATCTCACCATTTTCTCTTCAAAGAAAAAATCCAAGTGCTCATTAGATATAGAACTAATTTTTATGTTGTTATTCTGTTTATTTAGTGCAGTCTTTTCAGAAAAACACACAAAAAACCCCATTTTAAAACAGTAATTAAAACACTTAATGACAGTTGTAAGCAGTTTCTCTCTTGGTGCTTAACAGCCAATCAGAAAACTCTCAAAATGATTTAACTGAAATAACAGACTTACCAACCAAAACTGGTTAGTAAATAACATGAAAGGAGGGCATTACAACATGTCTTACCAGGACGAAGGGACAAAAACAGGCAAAATAAACTGAATAATAATTTTTCTTCGTTAACCTCTGAGCTTTCTCTGCTATTTCTTTATTTAGTTTTAATGTTTTCTGTGCAGTCAAATAGTTTTTTTTTTCAAATCAGCTGCATCACACACGATATCGTGTGTACAAATGCATAAAATACTATACAAAAAACAGAACAGTAGTAATTAAGAGGAGATAATGAACACTTCTTTTCAGAAGGATTTACATTTCATGCACTTACTTGACATTTTGACAGGGACACTAAATCTGTGTTTCCAAGTAAACACGCTGCGGTGTGAAGTCCAGAATGATCACTGAACAGAAAGTTTTACATTGTCCCAGCGTTGATTCATTGTTTTAACGCTTCAAAGCTAAGCATATCAAACCTGATACATGTGTTTTTGTGAGTCTTTGAGAATTCTACATTCCATTGTGATTTTTTCTCTCTGAAAAAACAAAATAAATTGCATGAAAGATTAATTAGATTATTTCATGGTTCAGAGTTAACTTCATATCTATTTACGGTTTGCTGGTATTTAAAGTAATACAAAGATAAAATAGGAAGAACTAAAGGTTTAATAAGTTTTTATTCTTACAGAAACAATTAAAAAATATATTTATCTCCAAAACGCTGACTAAGAAATCTTTTTAAATGTTTTATTACATTCGTTATTAAATGTTTTTTTAATCTAGATTCGTCACATCACAGCAATGTAAAATTTCAAGGTATTTACACACTTACGAGCTAAAAATAACTTAACCTGATTGTAATGCGTACATTTATCCTGAGCGTATTTCCCTCACTGTTTTTTGAATAAATTATTTGAATGAATTATGTTATTCCATTCAACTGAGTTTAAGCTGCATTTTTCCCAAAACAGAACTCAAATGCCGTGTGGATGGATGGACAATATATATGATTCTGATCAAAATATTATATTGTTGTCCTGGTGATTTCATTACCATATATTATTATGGTATACAATGTAAAGAACTTGCATGTTGCATTTACAGTTCTTATGTTTATATAGAAATGTGAGCATTTCTCTGGCACGTGACGCTTTGTGACTTTGTTTAATGTTCAGTTTTGCCATCCTATCACACTTTCATAATTTCAGAAACAAAATTTACAACTAATGACAAAACTTAGAATGCAAGACATTACACATGAGATGAAGTTATCCAAAAATAGAATTCTATAAATATTGTGATTGTGATGCAGATACTATCAAAAGCAACTAATCGACCTGGCAAAAAAAGAGTGGCAAAGTTCGCCTGTGGAATTTGATATGAGAGAAAATGGGTTTGTTCTGGATAAGGGAGCAGCTTATTTACTGCCACTTTGAGCTGGAAATATTGACACGGATGCCAAAGCGTATGCAACGTATGCAAGTTAATGCAGGTGGTTGTCACTGATTTAACATATTTATTGTTCCTAGACCAAGTCTTTGAGCGTAACAAAGCCTGAATCCACCCATTGGGTGTCTCTGTCTCTTTATATTGGCTTCAACTCAAGTATGGAGAGTGTCACGTTGGCTCGACCCAACCATTTACATTGTTCTCTGCAAAGATCAGATGCCTGCCTGTGTCACCAGTTGAGAATCCAAAGGAAAAAATTTTAATAAACCATTTTTACTTGAAATATTTGTTATTGGATCAGGAGTGGAAATGTGAGACTTACAAATTATCCATCTTATATAATGTGCAATTTTCTTTCAGCTCTGCCACTCCTGAGAGAGACTTAAGTCGTGTCTATAACTGGCAGCTCAATATTTATCAAACTGAAGAGCCAGGCTGCAGTTTTAATTAGACATTCTCTACACACAGAAGCTGCAAGAGGCAATTGCACGACAATTAACAGTTACTCTTTTACTGTCACTCAGCTTTGATAAAACAGATTAAAAATTTAATATGTTCCTCATAGTCTGATTCTCCATCTTCTTGTCTTTTTTGTTTCCCCCAGACACTACAACAGATTAATTGTCAGAGAAATACATTGTAAAATTACGCCTGTACAAAAGATCGTGTTGCACTTCAAAAATCGCCAGAGCACACAAGTGTGTGTTCTTCAGTACACTCATCACATTGTTGCCATTTGTATTTTCCTGTCACTTGCTCTTCAGCAGGGCTGACATTCCCAAATGACAGGCTGAGCCGAAGCTTAACCGTTCATATAACTGTTCTAGGAAAAAAATTATAGGTGATCTTAAATCTGACTGCTAAAAAGCTAAATGTATTTGGCAGCTTCTCCTGCTCTAATTTGGTTTGTAAGTGCAGGTTGCCATATGGAGCAGCTGCTGCAGGATTTTAGGGATTTGTGGAGGAAGAAATTACAGCTTTGTTAAGCTCAAGATGGGAAACCAGTATGTTTACTTTAACATACAGTATTTGTTGGTTTTGCTTTTGCTGTCTTTGAATTCTTAAGATACATACATTGCACAAAGAAACACAATTGTAAGGTAGAAATGCACAATTTACTGAACTGTATAGTTAAAGGAAATATTTTAGGACTCTGCAAAGGCAAAAAGAAAAAGAATATTTTCATGTCCGCATTACCAGTAAGGACTCGCACATGATGACAGTAGGCTTTCTATCAGACGAGGCTCATCTGTTCAGTGAGTCCTCTTTCAAATCAAATATGATTCAATATTCTAGTCTATTAGTAGCACAGTATTGAGTATTATTGAGACAAATTTAATATTTCTTTTAAAATAGTTCACAGTCCACAGTTGCAGTATGGGGCATTTCTGACATATTATTTGGAAAGAGGAATGCAGTATTTCAGCAGTACTTGTATGGTCTGTTAATGCTTTTTTTCTGGTTTCCTATAATATTACATATAAAAAAGCGCCATATGGCGTGTGGGGATGTAATCGATTGATTTGATTAATTTTCATTGAAATCAAGCTATCAGAATGATAACTGAAATTTTTTATGGCATCAGCCAGCTGCTGTTAATAATAACATAATTTTATTCTGCAGATATCATTTAGGCAGAATGGCTGCTACAGGATAAGAAGAAACCTTCTCCTTGTATTGGTCCAGATGTAGATTTGGATTGATAACTTAAAAAAATCTGTCAAACCTGAACTTGATGAGAACTGTTACCTTTACAGACATGAAATCATTTTTTTGTTTATAGCACGTAAGCTGAAGAAGATTGGACAACAGAAAAGCCCAGAAGAAGAGCATGGTGCTCAGGATCCAATGGATCCACATGTCTCTCCTAAATCTGGTGTGCAACTGAACTCCCACCTGGTCTTCCTCAACATCCTGGAGTCCATTGAGCCAGAGGTTGTGAATGCAGGCCATGACTATGGCCAGCCGGACTCCGCTGCCACCCTGCTCACCAGCCTCAACGAACTGGGAGAGAGACAACTTGTCAAAGTGGTCAAATGGGCAAAAGGATTGCCAGGTAGGACAGTGGTTGCAGCAGAGGTGATAAGATGATCTTTTTTTGCTTTTGAGTTATCATTAGCAGATGGATCCAGTTTGATCTTTAAGAAATTAGTACACCGGATAGCCTGTCTTTTTGTCTTTGCCCAGTCTCGAACAGAGGCTGCCACTTTTAAATTAAAAGTTAAAACTGTTACTCGTTTAAGCAATCGGCAGGCACAGAGCAGCATTAGTAATTGTGTTTAAGAAATACATGTACATCTGCTCTCAGCTTTGTTATGGCCTCTACAAACTCCTGACAAAACTGTCTAGCCACTCTCTTTCACTGTGCTCATCCAACTGTATGTCACAGAAACAGCTCCATAATGTAAATTGAACTTTTGTGCTTACGCAAACTTAACTATCCAAAAAGTTATTGCCCAAACACAAAACCTGGACTTCGCACCTTTGCGTAATTGGCTGGTGATTTTGTTTCACTATCATTAACCAGCATGAAACTGGCTCGTCACTGTCTGTATGTGATTTGGTGCTGGCAATGTAAGGTTCTGTGGGTTTATGAGAGCTTTTTCACTAAAAAACAGCTGCCTGCTGATGAGAGCAAAGAGAGTGAATGAAACCAATACAATGAGCGAAAGAATGCCAAAATGCTCCAAAGAGCTCAGAGGAACTGAAGAGTGAGGTGAAGATTACTATGGCTTTGTAACTACAAGCCTCTCATCACATACAAGTATTATTTGATCAGTTGTTAAGATGAGAGAAAAAAAACGCACGAAGATAAATTATTCTTTTTTCTTCAAATTCTAAATATGATTCGGTCTCGTAAGAACCGTCCAACCTGTAAGACAATGAAGCGGAACAGCTCTAGTGATAGATTTTTGAGCTGTAACCTGTGGCCTTTTTTCTTTTGTCTGATAGGAAAAATGTAACAGGAGAAAAGAGGTGTCACTGTGCTCATACACCTGGACACAAAACCCAGACGGACTGTGGTGGTAGAGCTTGATGATTCATCCCACCAAAAAAAAAAACCTAAATGGAAAAAGAAATCAGTTATTTTCCAGTCACAGAAAACTATTCTTCTCCTCCTACCCATAATAAAATGTTTGAAAAAGGTTGTTTTAATAATTTGCCCCATATTAAAACACAACAATGAGGAAATTCAAACATGTGTATCAGACATTGTTTAATGACTGAGATTTTGCAGCTATGTGAAGATTTAGTAGTTTTGCCTGTAGGTTGTTAGATAGATGCTCTTGTGTGTGCACCATTCTGCAGTAGATACCATATGACCTCTCATTCAGGTACTGATGACATTCAAAATGTTATACAGAAGACTAACAAACTGATAATGAGATCTCAAAACCAGTATGTGAAAAAAGATTTTAAAAGAATAATTAAGAAACTAGACATTCTAATAAAAAAGCTGGATTGATTGGAATGAAAAGAATTGGAATATGCATTTGATGATTTCAGACCTCATGGGCAGGCTGTCCCACTGGTGTGAAGCATAAAATCTAAAAGCTGCCTCACTAAAGGTTTTTGACCTGCTCTTTGGAACATCAGGCCATGTTCCAGATGACCCGAGAGGCAGTTCTGGTGCAGGTATGGCAAGCGAATCACGCAAATAGTCTGGTGACGTTCAGAACAAGCATGAGCATTTTGCAATCTATACAAACACAATTATTTGCACAGACAAATAACATTCAAGTTCAAAACAGGCACAATTTGTTCCTCACTCTCTGGTTCTATAGTCTACACTCACAGAGTTTTCAAACAGATGTCACTTGACCAAGCGGAAATGTTTTAGTTTCTGATCGCTGAATTAAAGTTGTGTACTCCAGCCTTTGTGTACAGCTCAGAAAGAGAAACAGCCACACAGCCAAGTGTTTTTATTTTTTATTTTTTATTTTTTTGCATCAGATTAAAAATAGATTTGGTGACACGTTATACTTAATTATGAATCAAAGACCACACAAAAGTTTGTTGTTTGGTGTTTGGGGGGAATTTTGATAGACTTTAAGATTTGTTGCTGGGGAAGTCCCTAGCCACAGCCTATTCATTCTTTCACCCATTCATTCATTCATGTTTTTTATTTCCCCCATTGTGTCCTTGGAGAGGGCTGGATGGCTTCCATTCTGAGCAGCTGGAGAGACAAGAGGGAGGGTATTCACTAACGGTTCACTAATTTCTTTTCTCCTCTTTCTCCCATTTCTCCACCTTTTCTATTACTGTTTTAAGCCCAAACTGTCTGCATTTGTCCTGGACAACAAGAGAAGCAAAATCCTTCACAGCATTTCAGCTTCTGCAAAACTTACTGGTTGAAGTAGAAATATCTGCGTTTAAATGATTAAAGATTAAATAAAGTGGTAAAATGGTAAATGGCCTGTATTTGTATAGCGCTTTACTTAGTCCCTATGGACCCCAAAGCGCTTTACACTACATTCAGTCATCCACCCATTCACACACACATTCACACACTGGTGATGGCAAGCACTGACAATTAATACCTTAATTTTTCTACTGTAACTCTGCATTCATATTAGTTTTTACTACAAGACTCATTCCCCCAGTCACACACACATTCAAGTGTTTTTTTTCTCTATCTAAGCACCTTGTTAGCATTCACACACACACACACTGATTGATACATCGCTTAGTTTCAGTTAGTTTCCAGAGTGGATTTTCTTGTCTCTATTGAATGGAGAACGTGTCAGAAGCAAGATTTAGGAAAATCAGTAAATAATATTCCAGGTTCACTAAATCATTTAAATGGTAAATGGCCTGCATTTGTATAGTGCTTTACTCAGTCCCTAAGGACCCCAAAGCGCTTTACACTACATTCAGTCATTCACCCATTCACACACACATTCACACACTGGCGATGGCAAGCTACTTTGTAGCCACAGCTGCGTTTAAGTTCAAAAGCCTAGTTTTTATTGTTGTTAACAAAAAGTTTTTTCACATCTAATTTGAGTTAGTAGTAGTTTAGTTTACTATAATAACCTTGGTTGTGGGCATCGATCTACTGACCTTCTTTTCTCTCCCATTCTAATTCCCAGCCACACGCGTATCCAGTATTTTAAAAGATTATAAAGAATCAGCATGTCCTGTGTCATTATCAATGACTTAGTATAAAAGACAGATGTAGCAATCATGACATCACCTACTGCTTTCTGAATTCTGAAGCCTCCCCGTTTGGACAAGAGGGAGGGGTCTTGCTAGCCAAAACTGATATGAAAAATTTATGGAGGTCAGAGTTAATTTTGAGAGCAAATTTTTATTTAGTTATTTAAGCAGATAAATGCTTTTAGTTTTAGTCGACTAAATATCATAAGATCATAGAACCTTCAACCTAAAGTTGGTTCGGAGTTGCTCCACACGAAATACAAAGCATCTTCTTTTACCTGACATCAAATGTCAAATGTGTCCATATGTCTACTCTTTCCTTCTTCATTGATGTCATGAACTGCTGGTCTGTACTATAAATCATCATTACTGGGGTTGTCAGAACTTTATGCGCAGTAGCATTAATGACGGATGCGCTCAGAGGCGTGCCCTGTAACCTGTATAGAGCAGTCGGTCGTGCACAGCAATAAGCTATATAAAGTCTACCTTAGACATGTGTGTCACTCAAGCTAGCAGCACCCCATGAGAAACGGGCCAACTGTTTAAGTGTTCACAGGAGTTTGCACCCTTGGCAAGAGGACTGAGTTTTCACGGTGCTCAATGATGTCCAGAGAATGAGCCGTGTGTGCTGAGGAAATAAATGGCTGTACCCGTTAGAGAGTCTTCTGTCGTTCTTGATCCCAAGGGCTGCTACAATTGATATATTTTGTCACATTTTGACAGGAAACAAATAGGAAGTATGGGAGCTACATGAGCGATTACTTCTGAATGGATCTCGTCTCCTTCCAGAATATTTTCACCTCGTTTTTACGTATTGACACGTATTTACATTGCATCATAGTTTTTGTCCTCGCGGATTATTTTTTATTATTTTTTATTTAGTTATTGTCTTATTTTCTGAAGAAAAGGTAGTTGACAAAAACTAACAAAACTTATTGGTCAACGGGTCTGTACGTCATAGCAAAGTCATATAATTTGCCAGATAAAAATGGCAACACTGACATACTCTCGAAGTCCAGCTCATTTAGTCAGTTTAGCAGCGGTGAAGATTACCAAACAGCAATGGACTAAACTCTGTTTTCTGGGACGTGTGTCAGTCAGATTGCTTACTCCTCTAACTTTAAACCATAACAATATCAAAATTGGATGTGATTTTACCTAATTAAGATGTACAAGTCCTATATGGTAGGAAATTACTTGTACAGAATCATTTCTTTTGCTCGTTTCATTGTTCATCCTCTTTTAAGTCTTGTTTTTCAACCCAAGGCGGTCACTAGAACAGTCACATAAAGCTGTGGCTATGGCAACTCTATAGCTCAATTGGTCGAACAAGTGAAAGGCTGCCGGTTTCTGCCCATTTGAACAGTTCCCTTCATGTCACTCCCTTTGCTCTTTCTCTGCTCTTCAGTTTGTTCTCTACTACCTGATGAAATAAAGTCTGAAAGTTTCCCTAAAAAATAATTTAAAAAAGTGTATATAAAAATGCTGAGCCCTGGCACAATCTTCAAACTCACATAATCATACAATAAGTGCTTTGATAGAGTTTAGATTATTTCATTTTTGATTGTGATTGTGTGTGTGTGTGTCCCCAGGTTTCAGAAATCTTCATGTGGATGACCAGATGACTATCATTCAGCAGTCATGGATGGGGGTGATGGTGTGTGCCTTGGGATGGAGGTCCTATAAGAATGCCAGTGGCAGGATGCTATACTTTGCCCCAGACCTTGTGTTCAATGAGTATGTCCAGCTCTGAATTCTAGAATTCAATAATCCTCTGAAAGGATTCCATTAGTGGGTCACTGACATGCTGTGCTCCTCATTATATTTAGAGATCACCACCAGCGAGCAAGCAGCTGCTCTCATTTGCCTTCATCACTTTATCTTCCCTTCTTTCTTTCATTTTCTTTCCCGTTCACAGACAAACAGAAAAACATATCCAGAGTTAAAAATGTAAAGCAGAAATAGTTTCAGGCTTTTTAAAAGAGTGTGTTCATCCAATTTTCTCCTTAGGTGTTCTTTTGTTGCTGTGAAATTAAAGTAAGGAAAATTTTTTAGCATTCAGACTCTCGTAACCCCGCAGAGTGCAGATGAATCCGATCTGAATATTTCAGACGTCAACAACAATGGTGATGTCTGTGTGAGAGTTAGTGGGGAATACTAATGTTTACAAGAAATGAATTCTTATTTAGCTCCATCAAATGTTGACTGACACAGTCTGCTGGGAGTAGATAACACATATCAGTTGTTGTCTGGTTCAAACAGTGTAAGCAGGTGATGTACAGGATCCTTTTACACAGTAGTTTTAAACATATGTGCAGCACCAGTGCAAATTTGTTACAGCCTGAAAGAAATGTGCAATGTGCATACACCAGCCACTTTATTATGCACAGTATACCTGTTCAGTTTCAACAACTCATTACGTTTATGTGTTACAATTACAGTTAAGACAATCTGCCAGATTTTGAGCTTTAGAAAGGGGAAGAAAGATGATTTAAGTAACTTTAAATTGGCGTGTTTTTGAAGTGTTTCAGAAACTGCTGATCTACTGAGATTTTCCTGCACAGCCATCTCTACAATAGGATTTACTGAGTTCAGAAAACGTGAAATATCCAGTGAGTGGCTATTCTGGGTGAATGTTGATGTCAGAGGTCAGAATGTAAAATGACTCAGACTGCTTTAAGCTTATAAGAAGAGAAAATCACTCATAACCACTTGTTAGAACCAAGGTATACAGAAGAGTATTTCTAAACACACAATACATCTGTCTAGCCCAAGTTGGACATATTGTGTGTTCAGATGAGCAGTAACAGTGAAAGAAGGCACTGGATACCTGAGTGCCACTCCTTTCAGCTAAGTACAAGAAACTGAGGCTGAAATTTGCATGGACTCACCAAAATTGGACAACAGATAACTGGAATAATGCTGTGTGGTCTGATGAGTCTCGATATCTGCTGTAACATTTGGATGGTAGGATCAGAATTTGGTGTAAACAGCATGAAAGCATGGATCAATCCTGCCTCAAACATTGCAGCCTAGTGTTGGTGATGGCTGATGGCTGCTTTTTATCGCACCATGTCACAAACCTCTGATCATCTCACGCTGATTTCTTGAACATGATAAAACGTTTGCTGTGCTCAAATGGCCACCACAATCACCAGATCTCAATCCAGTAGAACTAATATGAGATATGGTGAAACAGGAGATTTGTATGAGATTTGTATCATGGGTGTGCAACCGAAGTATCTGCAGCAGCTGCATGATGCTACCAGGTTAATGTGGACCAAAATATCCAAGGAATGTTTCCAGCACCTTACCATGAAGAATTAATAGTTCTGAAGGCAAAAGGGCCCTAACCTGACACCAGTGAGGTGCACCTAATAAAGTAGCCAGTGGGTGTAAATTTGAAAAATGTTAACTTAATGTGATGCAAGAATACAATACCAAAACCAGGCTTTTATGCTCATAAATAATGAGGATATTTTACTGTATCAAGTTTCCATAGTGACTGAAAATGCTTGGGAGTATGAACAGTTTTTAAAAGGCTAAATGACTTGCATTTTCATTTAGTAGGTTCATATTTAAAATTGTTAAAATTGTAGGTAAAGGCAGCATCTTGTTGAACACAACCTCTTTTTTTTAAAGTATGAATGTTGAAAAGATAGTACTTTAGGTAAGTTCTATTAAAGGGTTACTCCAAAGATGGCAATTTGATAGAGTTGGAAGAGGATGAGATCATGACCCTTAAAAAAGAAATGTTTTAATTGTAATAACCTCAAATAAGTTTAGCTCTTTCCTAAAATAAAAAAAAAGACATATGTACTTTTAAGTATAAAAGAGTGCACGGATTAAAGAATGGAAAAGCATTGCCAAAAACTGGATCAAATGACTGGATTAAATGAGCTGAATGCCTGTGAAGTAGCTACACAGACAGGTATTATTTGGGGGTAATAAAATATAAATCAAAGCAACATTCAACAGCATGCAGAACTAATGTGACTTTTCAAAAAGTACAGCCATCTACGTCCAAAATTCAAATCCTGCTAAGTCACGGAAACGTGATTGTGACCACTTTGTCAGTTGTTTTTCAAGGTGTGGTGAACCAGGAGCTCAACTTTTAAGGACAGATTTGGGGCTGGTGGAAACCATAAAAGTCAGAAATGTGGATAATTTAAACTAAGTGAAAGAAATGTGAGCAGCAGTGTTACTGCACTCAAGTACTCCTTGTCACCTTTGAAATTAGCCGCTTACCACTCCTACTCCTGCCGAGCTGGCTGTCCTTTAGAGAGGGTAAAAACCCTATTACAGTCAACATAATTGGAGAATTAAGACACCACAGTCACATCAGATGTACATTTATCAGGCTTAATTTCATGGATATAATAAAACAGCATTACCACTTCAACATGAGACAGCCTATCAACTGCGATGCTATCGAGATAGAATTAAAGAGCAGTCATTTTCTTTTCAGTATCCAGACTATCATCATGAATCGGGGAAAAAAACTTGCTCTAACCTACAATTTATTTTTACCTTGGCTCATAACTCATCGTTAGCTTTTCCAGAAAGTCCAATATAATTGGATTATACGCTTCCTGGTGACTATTATTCATATATACCGACACATATTGGAAACTCTGCATTTATTTCTTGTGAGAAGGTGAAAATTCAGCTCCATTTCATTTCTCTATTTCATGCCATTTTTTTTTCAATTTGAGTTTTTTTTCCCCTTGACATCTGTATTCTAATTCCCAAAATTTGCTTCATTCTACCTTTATTTTCTCAGAATAAAAAATGTGAATATGTTCCAAACTGTCTTTTGCCGGCTTCATAATAAGTGACAAATTGATTTCGTGTTAGAAGAGATGGCAAAGTTTGATAACAAATGTCTTCTTTGCCCATCATTCAGGCACGAACATTAAATTCCCAATCAGCTCTCATCATGAACTTTGAGCTTAGGCTGGATGACTGGATTTTGGTGTAAAAGAGTTTTGTGTGTTTTTAACGTCCTCAGCACTAATGTCAAAGATGACACAGCACAAATCTGTATTGTTATAATGTGATTCAAAGACAGTGTGCTGGATGGAAATGGATTTAACCTCTGACATTCTTTCCTCTTCAGTAGTTACTGATTACTGGAGAAATGTCCAAGGTGTAAAGCAATTTCTCCTTCACCTCTTGCGATTTGAACATTCCCGTTAGGTTACATCCCCTCATCCTGACCTTTTTTTTTCTCTAACGTTTGCAGACACAGAATGCACGTTTCCACCATGTACGAGCACTGCATACGGATGAGGCATCTCTCTCAGGAGTTTGAGATGTTGCAGATCACCCAGGAAGAGTTTCTCTGCATGAAGGCCTTGCTCCTCTTTAGCATTAGTAAGTACTCTTCTGCGTGCCAAAAATGAAAACATAAAGAAGTGGACATACAGAGGAGTGAGTACAGTCAGAACTGAACATGATTTTTTTCTTTCTATTTTCACCAGTTCCCGTTGAGGGTCTGAAGAGTCAGAAGTACTTTGACGAATTGCGTCTCACCTACATCAACGAACTCGACCGCCTCATCAACTTTCAAACAACTACGAACACATCTCAGAGGTTCTACCAGCTCACACGACTCATGGACTCTCTCCAGATGGTGAGTTGGTGAGATGTTTCTTCAGGCTAAAAACAAAAATCCTTATTCCAAAAAGATACATTCATACTTTTGTAAACGTTTCTAAAAAGCCTCACTTGTCTGGGAACATGGATGCACTTTTACAAATTTGAGAGAAAAAAAATGGAAAAACAGTGTAAAGCAGGAGCTGTAATTATATTACACTAAAACATTTGTTGGAAACACATCCAGTTAAATCACATAGGACGGAGTACTTTAATAGCCCATAACAAAAAACATCCTTCATGCTAGTATTGGTAAAGAATCTGATTACTCAGAAGTCAAAATCTCAGAAGTGGTCTTCGAGGCAGGAAAAGGCCTAATGGATGAGTTTACTATGATTCATATCCTCACATTTTTATGCCAGAGCATTAACTGTGTGTATATGTGACTCATGTGCCCCTAGCTGTTGTCCAAATACTATGTGTAGTAAATTTCATCCACATTATGTAATTTTCTTTTCTCCTCTGTTTCAGACCGTAAAGAAGCTCCATCAGTTTACCTTTGACCTTTTTGTCCAGGCTCAGTCATTTCACACCAAGGTCAGCTTTCCAGAGATGATTGGAGAAATAATCTCAGTACATGTACCAAAGATTTTGGCAGGTTTGGCTAAACCAATCTTGTTTCATAAGTAGAAGGAGATTTTTTTTAAAAAATCAGAAAATGACTCATCTTGCAGCCTCCGTAAACTTTAACTAAGGCTTTAAACTGTTTCCCACATCTTCAATCTGACTGCTTTTATCCCTGCCTAGTAATCACATTTTTATTGCTCAAGGCGTTTTACGTTTGGGGTTGGGGGGTTTTTGCCTTTTTAGCCATAATTGAGATTGTTTCTTCAAAACTATTAAAGCTTTTACCTGAAGAGCTGTCTTTTTATGACAGCTTTGTGATTCATGAGATCATAAGAGGATTGTTTGTGTTTTCTGATGGAGGAGAGATTCAGCTTTACATTTGCAGTTAAGTCTGTAAAACATGATCACCTAAACCTTTGTGACATCGTTATGTATAATGGACAAAGAAATTACAAATCGTAAATAATATTCGGATTACCAAAGTATTTTAGCTGCTGCCTTGCAGTTCACCTATTCATTTCATGTTTGTGAAAGTGAGATTTACGTATGGCTCAGTCACAAAAAAACCCACATCCTTCATGCCACAGTAGTAAAATTAGGACGTCAACCTCTTTGCTACTTAATACTTGTCCAATGATTATATATTTTTTTTCACATTCAGCAGTTGATTGCAAGTAGTTGTGACAACCAACTATCCAGAGGTTAAGGGTGTCAACCTCTGGACAACCACTTTTGCGATCACAAAACAGCTGCACACCTAGTGAGAGGCAACCAGTCTCTAAACAGTTGCAGTCTGACTTTTACTGACTTCATTCTCTATCAGACTGGTGAATGTTTCCAAATAACTGCGGTCTGGTTTATAAATGCAGACCGACTGCCTGCGTGTCGCCATTTGTCAGTTTATGCTTGCTATTTGTGGAGGAATTTTGAATTTCTGTTTCAAATCTATCAATGAGGTTCTAGTGGAAGTCTGAATGTAAGTAGATAATGTGAATTTCTGTTTAATGTGAATTCTCTTGAATGATTTCCAACACCCGGTAACATATTGATGTGATATTAGGGCTGTGCGATATGACCAAAATCTCATATATAAGAATTCTGTCGATATAAATCACAAAAATGTAACATTTTCTGTAAATTCTGTGAATCTCGGGCAGCTCGACTTGCGGGAAGCTGGAGTCGAGTGTTTTAACCGATGCATGAAACGATACATTTTTAGACATAAGTTGTAACAGCCGCCGTTTTCTTTGTGAGTATTTATTACACGGCGTGCTGCGGGGAAAAGCCTGTTCTAACGTTTGAGTCTAAGGTTTATTTTTTAGCACCTGGCGGTTCTTTTCTACTTCTCATCCGTAAATAATCTGCTCTTTCACGTGATTCAGTTTATTTTGAAAAGTCTCAACAGGATCTTGAGCTTTATTGTGAAAGGTTTATGTGGAACATAAACAAGCGGACACGCAATGGTATTACCGTCGTTGTTGCTCACCACAACGCATAAAAACAGGCGCTTGTCCGTCTGTAGTGTGGTTATATAAAATATAAGCGAAAGAGAGAACTTTAAGAAATTAATATAGCCACTGCAGTGACCATCAAAACGGTGAAAAAATATTGCCGTAAACAGTTTATTTTGCGACACCACGAAACAAACGATAGCGTAAAATGAAACATAGACATTTTTATATCGTCATCCGATATATATCGTTATATCGAACAGCCCTATGTGGTATGCCGCAGTTAATTGCCGTAGCACAAACAGATTGATGCCGTTTTATTGCAGTCACACCAAAGGTACTTTAAAGAGAGCGACCGACTGCGAACGGTTGCAGATTTGGTCACTGTATTTGAAGGGACCATTTCAAAGGCAACCAGATCACAATTTCATTGAACATAGCTGCAAAAATCTTTGTCCGTGCTGCAGTCTCCAGCAACTGTTTTCGTTAGAGTGACTGTAGCATAAAGGACCATAGTGCCATACAGTAAACGATTTGAAAGACATATATTGTCTAAATCGTTAATGGCTCAGGAAATCTAAAACATGTAAAAGTCTTTTCTGGGCAAAACGGCCGACCAGTGAACTTGCAGACTTCCGAACTGCCGGAAATTCAAATTCCATATCAATTACCTCGATTCATTGATGTTTTCTTTGGTGCCTAATTTCCAGTCCAGTGAACAGTCATAGGCCTAAACTTCTACAAGAACTGACAAAAATCTCACTTTTTGTGCACTGATTAGTGTAAATCTTATATATAAGTGTCCATATTCTAGTTATGCCTCAATAAGTATAAAGAAACAAATTACAAAAATTATAAATCCAGTACAGTAGTGATTTATTTGAAGCCTCTGACACCACAATACAATCCCTCATAGCTGTATATTCTGCTCATTTGACCCATTGTTAAAGTGTTTCTGACGTGTGATGTATGTTTTTAGAAGGAGACAAGAACATGTTAAAGACCAGGTGAAAGATTCACATTCATTTCAAGCCTTCTGTGAATTTTATTGTCCAGCACTCGAACATGATCAGTACTGTGATTGTTGTGAAGCATAGCGTAGTGTGAAATTTCAGCAAAGTCATGAAAAAAACGTTTTAAATGAAACATCATCTGCTCACTTTGTACTTTAATATTTAGACATCTTAAGCAGCACATTGACCTTGTTTGGCTTGCAGACCACCACGCAGAACCCACCGCTCTTTACAACAGCAAATATGCAGACTGGATATCTTTGTTTTGTTTTTTGTTTTTTTGTAAGTTAAAAAAGACCGTCTGTTAAGATGTTTCCTTACCCACAGTCAGCGTAAAATGAGCCTCTTTTCTTTAGTGACTTTTCTATCAAATGGAACAATATGATTTGGTTATTGGTGAATGTCTCATGAAAATATTAATTCATTATGCAACTAATGTTACAACAGATACATTGTCTCGTTTTGTGCATGCAGAACTGTGTAAATATAGTGCCTTTAAAAAGTACCGATGTTTGGCATTGCCATGTACATTATTTTAAAAGTTGAATCTGGCTACAAGCGCTCTTATTTTTAAAGCTAAAACAAAGATGTGACCAATTAGAAGCCTCTCGGGAGTGAGTCATGAGAAGAAAGCTAACATAATGTCATCAGCTGTAACAGACAGGGCTGCATGTAGAATGCACAGCTCTTACTTCGTCTGCACGACAACACTGTGCTGACTGCTTCGCGCTGTGGCTGTCAGTTTCTAGAGCAAGGACTGAACGTCTTGTAGGGATGCAAGCAAAAAAGGATGGCACCAAATACAGGCAAATACTGAATGAGATTCGGGTGCCAGAGATCTTAGATTGCAGCAGTAATGTTTTACAGAGCAACAAATTTCAAATGACAGAAAAAAAATTCAATTTTTTTCAAGACAAAAACTGGAAGGCCCTCGGATATGGAATGTAAGAATCCTTGACAGGCACTGCCAAACCTCAGAGATTAAAATTAAGGAAAAAAATCTGTGGAATGCCTTGAAGATAACCGATCGCAGTCAATCAACAGCCGAAAAGCATTCATTTGCAGAAATGGATGCAATTATACACATCTACATTTCATTAAAGACATGTGTTCAAGTGTTCAAACGCAAGGCATTCTGTGCCTACAACATGGCTTATATGATGCAACTGATTGATGTAATTGAGACTCAACTGTAGCACATCCTGCCTTCTCACAATCAAGCTGCTCTGTGCTTACAGCAAAAGTAACTTCTGTGGTCTTTTCTGCACCTTTTGACAATTCATTCATTTGATAACGTTTTATAACTCAGCACTTAACGAGTCCACATTCCATTAGAAGATTGTAGATGCATGTATTATGTGTTTGTGTAGTTGTATGGATAACTTTTTGCTTTACAGAAAGTGACGCACAGACATCCGTGTATTACCTGTTTATCGTATATTGGTTGGTGGTGTAATTGTTGTTCAGTACACAGTGATCGACTGTCTGTCACAGTCAGTTTCACAGCTCCTTTGTAGCCTATTCATTCCTAAGCTATAGTGAAACCCTGTAGAGCATCCAACTTCATCTGCACAAATAAACATATTCATGCTTTTTTAACTTGTCTTCTTGTACACTACTTGCTATGCGGAGTGACTAGGGGAGGAAAGAGAATACAGTGGACAGCTATGGGTTTAGACTAAAGGTGATTTGGCCCTTTGGAAGTTGCAGAGAAACCAATTTCCGTCATGATGCAAACAAGACACCTTTCAGAAAACTGAATTTTCAGTAAGCATGTTGTCTACAGAAAAATATATTACATATGTAAGACTGCTGCAGCAGTTAAGAACTCATTAAATTAACTGTGGTTCTAAATATTGTTGTTTTATGCTGGTTTAGCTTTTCTACACATTTCACAGCGGGCACAGCCAACCCAACACAACAGTGCATTAATAAGACATAGATGCGTCTGTAAAATTTTGATACTGATTTACTCAAAGAAGGTCATGGCGTTTGTATTTTGCTGAAATAGCTGATATGTGCCCAGTGTACTGCATATTAACAGGGTTCTTTGTACATGCGACAGTAACTGTATATATTGATCAGTTTGATGTCTGTTTTTGTGTCCAAACACTTGACTTTCAAAGTTGTTTATTGTATGATTTATATCTTTTGTGATCTCTGTTTTTTCAAAATGTGTGTTTTTCAAAGGTGTCATCTTTTAAAAGGCAATTAAAATATTTCTGACTCTGAAAGTGGTATATGTTTTCTTGGAATTTAAACTCTTCAGTCTTTTTACTATGCTCTATTGGAGCCTCGAAACTCAAAAACAGATTTGTCTTTAACTAAAAAAAAAAAAAAATTTAATAAAAGTGCTTGTGATGACTATTTGGGTAAGAAAGGTTCACGTTTTAGTCTTTTTTTTTATTCTATTTTAAACTTACAAAAACCTGCATTAAAGAAAGACAATGGGGCAAAATAAATTGAAAAAGACAATTATATAAACTTTTAGGCCAAAATCCAACTTTTTTCAAGTAGTCCTTTAATTTATGCTGGAGTGACATCACAACACAGTTCACAATTCAAAATAATATCCAGAAGATATCATTTTGAAATCAGTTAATTGGATTTGGTGCAGTTCTTTGGTTTACCCTCCTTTTGAGCCACCTTTAGCCAATATTAAGACATCCCTTCTTGTTGGCGTCTGACTGAGACAAGAGTAGAAAAAAAACTGAAGCAGGGTGTTTAAAGGAGTCAAGATTACTTGCACAAAACCCAAGATTATTATTTATTATTTGAAATAATTTTTTTTAATAATAAATGTTATTTTTAATATAAACATCTGTCATTATGACTGCATATATATGAGACAGAAAATAATTAAAAGCATAAGACTCCTTTAAATGTACTTTATATGCAATTCCATTATATCAGTGAGCAGATCTAGTGATGCATCGCTGAAGGACAGTGAGCAAGCGCTTCATTAAAACGCAGGAAAAAAAAAATTCCAAATGCAAGAGTGGAAAATGTTAGCGCTGATTTTTCAGTCACAACACACATTCTTTTGTTCTTGTGTGCACTCCTCCGTTTGAGTCATGCGCTTGGCTGCAATTAACCGAAGCTCAAGGCTAAATAAATTGGCATGAAATCAGAATGGGAATTTCCATTGATGCTTGATGCAGTTCAACCATCCAATCCACTGCAGAGGGATCAAGGTATGGGGTAGGGAGGGATGGCTGGCAGTGTACACTGGAATGCGGAGGGAGGAGTGGACGGCAACATAAATACAACGCAAAAGTGCCTTTGACAGATAACCGCATAGTGCATAATGGTAAGACCCACTGTGCTCTTTCATTCCCAGAATTTGTTAGTTCCACAGGAAGAAGAGCCACATGACCAGTTATGCTCTTCAGAGGATGGTTGAGGGTTTACAAAAAAAGATAATGGTAGTAGTCAGATAGCGCTGTGTGGTCACTTTAGGAATTCAGCGCCACAAGGGGAGATGCTTCATCACCATTTTATATGGGCTGAGGATTGGGGCCCACTTTATTGCTACTGAATATGTATTTTAATTGAGCATTTAAAGAACTTTTCACTTCTTTAAAAAGAAAATTTAGCTTTTGAGCGTGTGTGTGTGTGTGTATGGGTGGGTTGGTGGGGGTTCTAACCATACACAGAGATAGCTTCTGATGGTTGAACAAGTTGCTAATATTCATTCTATTCACCTTTCATTTTATTTTCCGTCTGTGATTTGCTCTGAATGTTAGTGTTGTTGGTGTAAAGGCACAAATTTCGAACATTTTATTCTATCAAAGTCTAGACAAACAATTATATGACTTTATTAAGTCTCTCTTAAAAGACTAAGAACCTATTTTGCTTGTTGCTGTGTTTTTGTACATATACTACATACTGTACTACATATATACATACTGTTATAATAGTGGATGCTCATATTAAACATGGTTTTAAGTTATAAGCAAGTACATTTACACTTCCAGTGAAGTCAAAAGCCCAGGCTTCAAACACATCTAAACATTCAAGCTACACAACAACAGTTCTGTTGTGTTGACTTTGGTTAAACGCCACACAAGTGATTAGATGTCATATGAAGGTAAAAGGGGGGAAAAAAATCAGTAATGAATGGAAAAGAAATGCATCTTCCTCATGAGTCTGGTTTAGAAGTCCTTCAGTTTATTTTTCCTTTTTTTAAAACCAGAAATCAACCTGAATTTTAAAAGCTGGATTAAAAACTGTAAAATTAAAACAACGATATCAACAAACACATAACACACAAGTGTAAAATTCACATAACAATTTTAAGAACACAGAAATGGAAGCAAAAACACTGGAGTGTTATTTTCACATACTCTAACAGTCAAGTTTGTTTTATGTTTGAGCTGCGTTAACGCTACCACTACATTCAGTGTGAATTCAAACTACACTGACAAGATCGGAGGTGACAGCATAAGTACTTTTCTGTAATGCCTCATAAAAGTGACTTTGAATAGGTTAACCAAAGTATTTGCTTACCCTTTGTCCAGATTGACAAAAAAATAGTATTTTTCTGATCAGTGTCAATGTTTTAGCTGGCTCGTCAGCAAAAGAACTTACATGACACACTGTAGTTTTTCTTGTTGCAAGTATAATACGCGGGCCACTTCATAATCCTATTCAAAATCTAGCGAGAGTAAAAATTCACATTTACTAATGTACAATGATTAAACTAATTTAGGCAGTTGTAAATGAATTAGTTTTCTTTGGGAGATTTGTGTTAGCAACAAGTTATAACCAGCACTGCAGTTTACCCCGACAAACACAGTTGGTGTCATGACCAAATCAAACTATTAAACACTGTAAAAGGACTAGAGAGATTTTATTTAACAAAATAAACAAAGGTAAATTATTTTTACTCCAGCCTAACTTTGGAATGCTAACTGAACAAAGAACCAGGAACTTTGCGAACTCCTTAAAAAGTCAGTCTGCTACGGCTTCGCTTCACAACAAGATCCTTACACCAAGTAATTCAATTAAGAGCTATTTCCTCAGTCTATTTTTACACAAACTGGATTGATTTAAGTTCATTAGTGGTGACTCCCTCCAGCTCGATGTGCTCCCAAAGGTCACATGATGTCAGCCACATCTTCATCACTTAAATTCCTAGAAAAAGGAACACAGACAGCCTCTTTCAAATATGGAAAGAATGTAAGAACATTTTAGTCACCTGATGTACCTGATGCAGTACACCAGTTGTTTGGTGTTGCTGTTTGAAATCTTAAATGTAAACTTCAGCCACTGCACAGCATACTACACAAACGTCATACTACACCAGGAAGTGGTGTACAGAAGCTGTACGTACTTTTTTTGCATATTTGCCACAGTTACACGTTTCAGATCGTCAACTAAATTTTAATATTATTATTGCATTTATTGAGGGAATGTGTCCTCATAAACAGTGAATGAATCCATTAAAAATATACAGTATAAGGCTGGGACAGACCATAGGATAGATCATAACTAGCTCAAGCTATAATGTTAACATTTGTACATATGCTAAATGATCATACGGTCATGTATAATGTATATGTTTGTGTAATGGGGATATATTTTCATTATCATTTTATAATCATTTCTTTCTCCTCAAACACCACTGCTCTTGCTCCTCGCCTCAAGCCTCTTCTCCTGAACTGCAGTCAGGGCTCTAACGTACAAAAACAGTGCATAAATATGTTTATTCATTCCTGAAATTGTCAGCAGATTAGACATGCAACCGTCCCATCTCCAGACAGCTGAGCCGGCTAAACAACAACAACTGGTTATGCCAGCTAATGTTAGGCTCAAGTGGTTTTTATAAAAAAAAAAAAAAATAAAAAAAAACGTGTTAGATATACTTCAAACGCTGGCTAACAGTGGCAAAAACAGCAATGCTTACTGAGAGAAAAGTTCATGATATCCTTAGCAACAACTGTCAGTGGACAGTTTTCACTCATCAACTCATACTTTTGGGAATTTTCTCCTCCAAAATAAACAGAAATGGACACATGTTGACATCTGAGATAAACAGTAGGCTGACAACCTGCACTCACCGAAGATGAACGGTGGCCAGTTTTTATATTTGATCCAGGGTAAAAATTAAAACTCTGAAGTACATAAAGTGTTGACATTATTTAAATATTTCATATTATACTTCATATTATTCAAATATGTTCAAATTGAGTGTGTGCAAAAAAGTTTTTTATACAGAAATAGTAGTAGAAACATGTTGGTGGTCTGGAGCAGTTACAGAGTACAGTCTTAAATTCTGATAAAGGTGTTTGTCCTACAGCAGCCTCCGTAGCTAAGGTTATGTGCTTGTATTGGGAGACTTAAGATGGAAATACTTTTTCACAGCACTGTACATCCATCAACTGAGAGCATCATGATTTGCTGCCAATCTGTAATGGGTGAGAGTGTAAGTGAGCATGTGGACAATCACAACTAACACACCATAAATTCAAAATACACATTATAATACACTTAGCTTTAACATACTAACGCCTGGTCAGGAACTGTTTCTAATTATATTTTAACACAAGGAGTTGAAGAAACTGGGAAAAAGCAGGAAAAAAGTAATAATATTTCGCATTTAAATGTACATTAAATGACACTGAACACACATTAAAACGTATTCAATATGAAAGCTTCTCTTCTTCTCCGGAGCTGACAGACTACACCTTACTACATAGAAACTTAAAATGTTAACATAGCATTAAAGTGGTACCCAGTGTGTTACAATGTGAAGGCAGGTGAATCCCCCACAAGCATCAGTATGTCAGTTTACTACTTTGAGAAAGACTGAAGAGCATTACAAATACTGAATACATCTATTTAATGTTACCTCTTTTTTTACCGTCGTTACTGCCGATGTTGATGATGAACCCGCTGGACTAAGATAGAAGAGAAAAAAAAACACCAAAAACAACAACATTACAAACACATAGATGGTTTAAAACACTATTTCACCAGCTTTTCACAACTTGTTGTGAATGTAATTCTATTAAACAATAATCTGTAACAGAATGTTTACTGTTTTTACAAAACATTTCTTACACTAGGTGCTAAGACATTAGTAGCACATATCCAAGTTCTGCAAGTTGTGTGCTTTTTTCTTTCCCCAGCACATTCCACAGATATTAGATCTGACTGAAATCTGGGCAGTTCAGAAGCCAAATAACAATTTGAGCTCTTGATGTTTTTCAAACCATTCTCGCTTCATCATGCTCATAGAGATGTCTGCAATCAGGGCATACCTCTGCCATGAACAGGTGTCTGCTGTCCCCAACAATTTTAGGAAGGTGTGAAAAAGTGAAGTGTTAAATTTAACTTCAGCATACATGTCAGGATCCAAGGCTTCCTGGCATGAGAAAAAAACAGTTTCTCCTCTGGTTTGAATTCTTCCTATACTGCCTCCCACTGACACCTGCTAATCGGGTAAATGACCGGGAACATTCATCCATGTCATATGGTAAACATTATCCACCTCCTCCATTATCCACCTTATCCTCCATTGCACCACAGTCTAGCTCAGTTAATCAGGTCCTTTCATTATTTCAAAATTGCTCTAACTACTCTACACAGCCACATATACAGGAAACGCTATGTTTATGCTCCAGTACTTTCTGTGGGATCAGACAGCCAGCACCAACTGGGTACTAGCCACTGCATAGCTGGAACACCCCAAAAGATGTCCTGACAAAGCCAAGACATCATCTTCAAAAACTGAATGTTTACGAGCTGCTTAGCCTCCCTTTTTGTCGTGTTTATATAAACTGGACATCAATTTCAAAGAGAACACTCTAAAGAACAATGAGGATATAATCTTTCTTTGATAACACTCCCACTAGTTCTTCCCATTTGGACACTGTTTATTTATAGCAGCTACAGGGTGAACGGCAAGGACCTTAACTTGCAAATCAAAGCGCATGTGTGTCTTTTTCCACCTCACAAAAGGGACTATGAAAGGGGGCAGCCTAAGAGCCCATAGGAACAGGTTTTCCATCTCTCCACGAGTGTGTGTGAGGCCGTTTTATTTCTCACACACTCTCTCTCACACACTCGTAACACACAGTCTGCAAGCTCCAAATGAGAGCAAACCAAGTAAACTTAAATTTATAAATAATTATCCAAAAAGTAGAACACCTGACACACAAAGTGACAGATTTACCAAGTTGGAAAAATCAGAGTGATACCGCAACCAGGAAAAAAAAGGAGGAGTGGAAAGTTTATCCGACTAATAATGCAGCCACTTACGAACACACATGCATAAATTTGACATATTCAAAGTGTCCTTTATTAAATGTTGCGGTTGTTTACAAGTACACAAAACATAGCCAAGCATCAGATCCCAACTGATCCACATAGTAATGCTTCACCAAATTACCTCTGTATGTTGCATGATGCTTTAGGTATTTATAAAAGTCAAAGAAAAGACTCTCACACAGAGCCAGCTTTGGGCAACAGTAATCCCAAATTACATTCAGTGACACCTGAATAGGAGGAACACTATTCTAGCACATTTTCAATGTCAACATTTTAATGTATTAATTAATTACATTTTATTTATATAGCACCAAGGTACAACAACTGTCGCCTCAAGGTACTTTATACTGTAAGGTAAAGACCCTACAATAGTAGAGAGAAAGCCCCAACAATCAGCACTATAAAGCAAGCCCTTGGTGACAGCAGGAATGAAAAACTCCCTTTTAACAGGAAGGAACCTCTAGGAGAACCAGGCTCAGGGAGTGGCAGCCATTGTGTGTGGGTCAGGGTAAAGAGATGAGAGCAAGGACACAGAATAGATGCTGGATGCCCTTCCTGATTTGTGTTTCCAGCTGAAATTGAAGCCAGTGACCTTTCGCTTACCAAGCCAACATGTTAACCACTACGCTACCAACATATCTGTTTGTATCAAAACAAAAGATCTTCAAGTTAAGGATTCATAGAAAAAAAGAATAATGAAACTGGTTTTTTGCACATTAATGTAAAAAATTAAAACTTTGAACCTTCGGCTGCTTTTCACGTGTTACCTTGCCTATTGCAAACAATAGTAAATCATGTTGTGTTTATTTTGTATATTAATAGGGAAACCATTACAGAGACATATGCAATTACTTAGATCAGCCCTCAAAATAACTGTGTCCAAACCTTTCCAACTCAAAACTTACCAATATCTATATCATGATTTTGTAACTGTCAAATCGAGGTTTTACTATATGCAAGCTATTCATATTTTTAAACCCTAGCTCTTCTTCTGCATTTGCAAACAACACCTAAAAGCACATAATTTATTTTTAATAAAGGGCAATCCATTTCAATTAACATTGCTTAAATGTGTCACATTTAACACTACAGGGTACTATTCTTCTACAGCTTGCAGTACAAAATTTAATCTCATTTCAAAGTTTAGGAAATCATATTTAGTATTTATTCAAAAATGTAATTAAGATTTTGCAATGCTGAGTGGGTTTTTGAGAGCCTTCTAGAGTATTGATTGTATTTAGCTGCAAGCTGTCTGTGTCCAGCTGTCCAACAGTAGTTCAGAAAATCATGGCATTGTCTTAGGAGTAAGATTGCTATTTATGATCTGACTGACTGTCTTTAATTTTACAGGGGAAAAAACAACATGTACACAGCTTTACTGACAATGAGTTGTACACATGAATTTGTTAAATCAGTCTCACCTTCTGCTAAGCTTTTTTAAATGAACATCAGCTGTCATGTAAAAATATATACATGCATGCATACCTGATAAGAAAGCATTTACATACCTGCCGACTTGCCTGGAGGCATTTTCAAAAAACTTTGTTTTAGATGCAACGCTGGGGAAAAAATAGTAGAGATGTTGACACTGTACACAGACAATATGATGCATTTAAGATTTAAAACTGCCATCAGTCATTGCTGTTGCAGCTGTGGTCATTTATTTTAAGCAGAGCCAACATGCTCTGTGTTATTATACTCTAACAAGAAAAACAACTTAAATCTGACAAATCTTATTTTGGAGGCAGCAACAGATACTTCGATACTATCTTTATTTAGTAATGTGGCAATTTTTTTGAAGCAAACAGTTGCTTATTTAGAAACATTGGTGAGCTGCAGTCACGTTCCTTTCACCTGATGAATGGAGCCTAGTTCATAACAATCCTTTTATTTCTGTCTTTGTTCTCTTCCACCTCCAGAGGTGGAGGGAAAAAAAATAAAAAAATAAAAAAAAAAATAAAAAATCACAATACGCTTCATTACAGTTCCTAAAGTTAATTCAATCAGCTGTATAGCTCTATGGCATTAACTGAAGACTTATGTGCTGTGCAATGCATCTTAAAAAGACATCATGAAGACATCACTATCAGTAGTCTGCAGCGATGACAGAATAGATTTGTGGTTTCATCGTTTTTATTCCAACTTGTGGCCTGTCTCTCAGCATTAGTGTCATAATAACTATTACTTTGTGGTTTAATTAACGTGGCATTGTGCACTGCTGAGTTACTGGAATTTTCATGTCAACCACAATTTAAGCTCAATAATTTTGCACACACTGCAGTTAAATATAAAAGCATGTGTTGTAAGACTTTTGCATGTATGAAGAGTACTTACTAGGATGTGGTTGTGCCCTCACTGCTGGCTGCAGTTGGAAGCTTTTGTGGAGCGGGGAACCTGGAGGGTGGCTCAGGAGGCCTAACTGGGGGTCTACAAATCTGCTGTTTCTCCGTGGACCTTGTTCTGGTCAGACCATCAGAATCTCCTGAAAAAAATAACCCTTTTTTCAGGAGATTTCAGGAGATTGTGGGTTGGACTAGTTCACATAAAGTGCATTTGTGCAGTTATTTATCTGAGATAAACTCCTGATATATTCAGTAAAGACAATACACTTGACATTACAAGTCAAAGCATGAAATGATGTCATGTAATACTGATATTTTAAACACCACAAGCTGTAGAAAAATAGTGTAATCAACATTTTCTTAAATAGATGTTTTTTTTCATCAAATAAGGCTTTTATGAGTGCATAAATACTATAAATGGGCCATCTTAGGCCACTGGTAACTAAAATCAACACTTCTTCAATTCATATGATGGACAGTTAACACATGAGAAAAAGAAAAAGAAAAGAAAAAGCTTAAAATCTAGAACCAAGCGACTGCCATGCTTCATTCACTCTAAATGCTTGCGTAACACTCTGCTTCATAAATTAACTCTGGAGATCTTCTAATATGATTGCTTCTTGCCATAGAGTTCTTTTTAAACAAACAAAAAGCTCAGTTTAAACTTGTTTACTTCCCAAGGTTATAGCAGTGTATAATTAACCCTTCGCTGGCCCTTATAAATGCATCCTTTTAAGGCCCTAGGGACCAAAAATGGTCCCAGGGCCTCAGAAGGGTTAAATAATAAATTGACAGACACAGCGGCATCAAAGTTACAGCCGTTGTACATGCTGAAACACGCAAAGTCGTAAACCAACACAATAGGCATGATTGTTACTATTAGTATAAAAGTAAAAGAAACGTGTTAATGATAAAAGTCAATGGGAAAGATTAATGATTTTTAAATGCTACATGTAGCCACATGCATTGCCTGAGAATGTTGAACATTTTCTTCCAGACTCGACTACCCAGATCTTGGCCATAATAAACTACCACTTTGCTTTTCATACTCGGTGTATCCTTCTGTCCTCTAAGAGGCCTTTTTTCATTGCTGATGAGCATATATGAGATAGGGAATTTTCCATTAAATCACCTTCTTTGGTGGTTGCTCCTTTTGCAGGTGTTTTTTTGCCCTGAAAGGATGGCACCCTGCTCACGTAGATCCCAGGCTCCCCATTCCCTGCTGAAGAAGCATCAGATTCTGGTTGCCTGTCTTGACGGATAGCTGCTCTGGGTACTAATACTTGTCTCCTTTGACGCTGTATGGGAGTGGGGCTCACTGGGTTTTCATCATCCACGTTGGAATTGTCACTCTGACCATCTGTTACAAAGAAGCAACATTAACAGTTTGGTTGCTGTAAATTAAAAGCATGAAGTTATATGGAAATATTTTACTCTATGACGTTAATCTGGTAAACTTGTATTATTATTAGAATAATTACAATGCACAGAAACTGATCATTCGAGCTCTGGATTAACCATATAACCGTGTTATTTGGCCACATAACACACACAATGCAAACATAGCAAGCTGCATGCACCCAAACTTTCTCTCGCACTGTCTATGAAAAGACAAGAGTTACAGCCACTTAGCAACAGATTCAATAAAGCAGTAAATTGAATGATTTAGCCTGAGGCATTGACAAAAAAAAAAAAAAAAAAAAAGATTAACGTGAGATCAAATTGTAGATACATTTATTTGTGCTCGAAATTAATTTTTTTTTAAAAAGGAAGCACCAAATTATTTTCTAACAACATTTGAAGATGATACAGATAGAGAATTATAATAGAAGAGAAACAGAATAGAATTTAATTTAACAAACAAATTCCAAGTTTTGAAGTATGTAATAACTGCTTTGCCTGACACACACACACACACACACACAAAAAAAACAATAAATCCTATTTCGAAAATGTCAAGAAATGACCCTGTAGGTACGCTGTGGTACGAGTCTTTTTAAAGAATAAAATGAATTAATTAATATATTTAAAAACAACATTTTTTAAAAATCTACTGTATGCTCAGCAAAGACAGCATGGGATAATGATGAGGATGATGGTGACAATCAGGCCAAGAGAGGCTGATAATTACTCTCAGTGTGCTGGTAAAGCTCGTGACTAAGAGCTTGATAAACACGAGCCGGTCGCTTGGAGATTGTGATGGGTTGCCGTTTTCTCGGGTTGATCCGCGGGGGAGGGACAGGTGGGGCAGTGCTGTCCTCTGGCATATGACTGAAGATCTGCAACCATATTGAAAAAAGAAAAAGAAAAAAGTCACAGTAACACTTTAGTTCACTGGCTACTTTTTCAGCTCCACAGAGTCTCAGCTGAAAGAAGTAAAAAATCTTTACATGATAAAGAAAAAAAGAAACTAGAAAAGTATTTTTTTTCTTAAGAATGACATTAACATAGAACAACAAAGAGAGAAAAAAAAAAGCACAAATACCAAAGTAGTAACTTAATGACTAGAGCGGTGACAAACACAAAGCTGCTTGTTCTGCGCAAAGTCGCTTTAAAAGCATAGATGTAGAGCAGCCAGCAGGACAGTCAGATAGCCTGGTTCAGTCCTGAGGACTTTTTTAGTTAACTCATATAAAACCCAAACCATAAAAACAGCAATTTGCTGTTTTACTGGCAGTTATGTACAGGAAACTCCAAAGCCTTCAGCAGCCTTGCCAAGACAAAAAAAAAAGAAGAGCTTGGAAAGAAATCCTCAGCTGTGTTTTACACTCCAAAACAAAGGAGGCAACATGTTGATTAGTTGGCTTTAAAAGTGCTGGTAGGTAGATTTTATTACCTTTGGACTGAGCCACGTTTTCAGTTTTCCCCCTTTTTCTTACTTTACGTTAAGCAAACCACCAACAGTAATAGCTTAACATACCTATGAATTTTAATGGTCTCACAACTCTCTGGGTGAACGACATCACTTCAGCCGTACCTTTTTGCAGTGCTCTATCAGAATCTCAACCACGATATTTTGGAACTTGATATCCAACATGGCCGCCACAGTTTCCTCCTTTGCTCTCATTAGCGTGGGCCCAAAGATAACCGCCATATTTGAAGAAGTCATCAGGTTTTCGTCGCTGTGGCTGCACACGCTGTCAACAAATGGAAGGCTGGGTTGAGTAAAACACTAACTCAAAACAGCCAGTGGCATACGAACAGAGCTCCTTCTAGAACGACAGGAAGAGCTGCAGTGCAAGTCGCATTCGAGTAAGCTCGCACTTACTTCACCAAGTGCTTTATAAGCATCTCCAGCATTTCCCGATTCTTCTCTGGCAGCTTGTAGGTAAGTGAATGGATTTCACTCAGTCGAATGTCCAGATTATCTGACTCTGTCACACAGACAAGAAGTTATAGAAATCATGATCATTTCATTTTCCTTTTATGTCATCTCAATAAAATCAATCGTTCTGTGTTAATCACAACCAAAAACAGCATCACTTTCTGAGAGAGCATGGACTGGGCAACAGCCTTTCTGCACCGTCGTGAAACTAATAAAAGAGTGTCTCCAGAATGTCAGGCCATATAACGAGAAGCCCCCTGTTTCCCATAATGAATAGCATTTCCAGGAACCTGAGGCCACCAGCTGCCTTAATGCAACATCCTGACAGAATGAGGCTGATGCTATTAAAGTCATTGTCTTCTTGGTTTTTACAGTATTGCTGTGTGACAGATAAAAACAAATAGGAGTCTCAGATTTCCTTTAGTGTCCAGAGTTATATAGTGTTGCACTTGTACTTAAAGAAGTACAAGTGCAAAAAGCACATGTCACTCTTTAACCTTCCATTTCCCTGGCATAGCTAAACAGAAAACCAATTGTATTGGACCATGTTAATATACATAACACAAGCCTTTGGTAAGTCTAGATTCAAGGAAAGATTTTAGAGAGGAGGCACACATTAGAACATAACCTAATGTGTTAGAACATAACCTCCCCGGTCTTAGCAATGGATCACTTCCAAAACACGTCTTACTTGCAGCACACATGAGGTCTCTGTGCAGACTGTAGGTCATTAGAGGTTCAGACAAACTCCTGCAAATAAATAAGGACACACAAGTAAACACAAGTGCAATATAACTCACCACATTAAAAACACGACAAAGCCAAAAAGCAGCATTCCCTCAGTATAGAGTTACACCAGAAAGTAATGAGACAGAGAGTGAGAGAAAGCGAGTGCATCTTCTGTCAAGCCCACATTTGTTAATGTGGTAATAAAAATGTGTTTCAGATGTGCAGATCCACATCTGTACATATTATACAATCAATGCTGGAAAAATACTTTGGGGATTTTACAACCCTGTGATTATATATTTTGCAAAAGTGCATGTAAGAATATAAACAAATCTGACCCTGGACCAATTAAAAGGCATTTAATAATAATAATAATAATAATAATAATAATAATAATAATAATAATAATAATAATAATAATAATGAAATAATATAATATAATGTCATATGTAAACACACACACATACCTGAGATAAAACTTCAAAGCACTTGTGACTGTTTTAACATCCCAGTCGCTGCTGTGGAGATCCACATCTCCTGGGTTTGCAGGGTCTATGAAAGAGCAGGAAAAAAGGCTCATGCTACCTTAATTACTCAAAGACACTAACTAGATGTGACATGTGTGGGCCACATTGTATAACAGATAAGCATCATGAGGACATCTGACAAAAAAAGAGCAACAGCAGCATTCCTTCACAGTTATGTTTACACACATCTCCCCACACAGCTGGGGGAGAACGCCAGCTCTACAGCAACCTCAAAGGACCCACTGTCATCAGGAGCAGAGGGGTTTACTACAAGCAACATTAATGTGTTAGTGAGGTCTGGTGAGCTCAAAGTCAGAGTTTTAAGCATCACGAAGGTGGCTCTCTCTTTACCTGGTTAGTTACTATAGCAACTTGTCCTGACCTGATCCAGGGCAGGTTATGGTTTCAAATTGGCTGGAAAAGACGCTTTCTTTTTTCTTTTTTTCACCAAATTGTCAACTACAGTTGCGGCAGTGCAAAATTTGCCGACTTTGTTTAGCATTCAGCTACTAATGCAGAAAATATATAAATGTTTTCATACGTGATCCTAACCTGCTGCCAAGTCTATTCTGCACTGCTCGATTGCAACTAAAAGAACAGATTTGAAAATTATTCAGTGGCAGCAGATGGCCACCCCTCCCTGAGCTCGGTTCTGCCGGCAGTTTCTTCCTGTTAAAAAGGGAGTTCTTCCTTCTTCCTACCGTTGCCAAGCACTTGCTTGCAGGGGATTGTCACATTGCTGGAGTCTTGTAGGGTTTTTACCTTAAAATATAAAGCACCTGTATTTATAATAATTCAATTCAATTTTTTATGTGAATTATTTGTAGGTTGTTTATCACCAAGAATATTAAATCCCTAAAGTTAATTTCACTTTAATCTGACCAAAAAAATCGAAAGTAATTTCCACATCTCTGTCATTTGGCTGCGGGAATCCATCAGATCTGAATGCACTGATGTTTAAATGAAGTCTGGTTTGATCTATTTTCCGTTTGAGCACACACAGGAAAATGGAGCAGAAAGCCTAGAGTAAACAGAGAAAGTTCACACTACTACTATGAAACACATTATTGGTATTGAACCTGAAATGTTCTACCCTAATGAAGGCATAGTTTCTGAGTCTGAAAAGAAAGCCCTGGCCAAGGTGCCTTAAACTAGCGTGGTTGCCCCCAGCTTGAATGGATGTAGCCACTGTGATTTCACCAACTGGTTTGTGGCATCCTGTAGTGAAGCCTGGAGCTGAACATTTTCATTGTCACCATCTTGCTGAAAGAGAGACAGCCCGCGACTTGTGATTGACAAGTCGTTACTCATTGAGCACATCCTGTTTTATCTTTATGTCTGACTCTAAAAGGCATCATAATTTACAAAATTAACTTTACGTTCTATCTGAAATCTTCTGAGAACCAGCTTATTCTTTATGTCCTCTATAATAGCCATTTCTTTTTTTGTTTTTATTTGAGCTACCTTACCAAGTCCCGGTGTACTAAACAGAGGACATCCTTGGCTTTCCATTGATATCTCATGTGTTTTTTGGGGCAGGAAATCACAAAAAAGTTACATTTGAAGATTCTTTTTTTCCTCAGTTGTCAGGAGGATATGGCCTAGACCAATAGATATGGTCTATTGCAGAACCGCAAGCACTTTAGCAACCACATTGGTCGCCCCCTGCTGGACATTTTTAAAAAAGGAAACAAATCCATCTTTTATGTACAGCCTGTGGCTGCAAAAACATATCCCAGTGGCAGACATACTAGTATATGACCCCTTAAGATCCCTTGCTCTCTCACTTCAAAACACTGAGTTTATGGCTTCAGTGGCTAGTTTGAAGTTAATTCTGTAAATTATGGTCCATTTAAGTGATGCTAACTGTCACAGTCAGCATTACAAATATGGAATGGATCTGTTTTAAATAAAACTAACATGGCTAAAATGCTCAGCTACTGGCTACCATGGATATAGCTTAAAGCAATTTTAAGGTTGAGCCTTAGCAGGACAGTGAGTCAGCAGATGTTTCCCTGTCATGCCCGATCGAAACTTGCAGAACCTGTTGTGCCGTGTTAATAAGTCTAACAGCGTGAAACATTTTAAAAGGACAGATGTAGCAAATTTTCACAAGCTTACCGAAGAAGGCGTTTAAAAGCTTCTGCACTTGGATGTTGCTGCCAACCGTCCTGTACACTCCTTCCTGTGTGGCTCCTAGGAAGAAGACATGGGGAAGGTTAAAAAAAAAAAGTGTGTGGAGAAATAGAGAGCTGTGGAAATGCCCACATGATTCCCTTGAATGTTCCTGATGTTCCCTGATTTTGATTACAGATACACAAAAAAAAAAAAAAATTCTTTCTTTCACTAGTGTATTCGGTTTAAAACATAGACGTGTTAATGTTTTTAGAGCTTAGCTTCATTCCAGTAAGATGAATCATGACACTGGAGAAAAATACTGTGACTGTAGGTTTTAATCATTAGGGTGTGAGTTTTAGCAACAATGAGCATGAAGGGAAGATGTGAAGAAAAGGTAAAAACCTCTGAATTTAATAGACCCTCACATAACAAGCAAGAGAGAGAGAGCAACGTGATGATTAAAATCCTTTATAATGTGAAAAATACTACATTTCAGACAACTCTTATTATTATTATTATTATTTTTATTTTTTTTTTACTTTACCAAATTGACCATCCCAGCTTTGCCGTAATGGTCCATTTGATTCACCTTTTATTGTTCATTTTATTATTTAGACAACTCTTATTATAAAGAAGGGCATGTCTCACAGAGAGCAGCCAGCGGAGTAGTGTCAATGTGTCACACGTGACTCAACTACGCCCCCTTAAGGGAAAGAAGAAAAATTAAAAAGGCAAAAAAAGCAAGAACGATCCTTTAACAGAACCGTTTACCTTTTGTTTCAATGTAATTGATGCACTTTCGCACAAACTTGAATCCAGTTTCATTCAGTTCCACTGTGGAAACAAAAAATAATAATTTACATTTACGAAAAAGCCACGATTATCAAGCACATACTTGTCACTGCTAAATGGATGCATTCAATGGCATGAGATGGAAAGCAGGACAGTATAGCATCTGTCCACATAAAATAATATTACAGCTTTAGACATTGAAGAAACTGATGAGTGACTTACTTTCAGCTTGCTTGTGAATTGGTGAATGATAAATCTGAAATTAAAAACAAGATGCAGGAAAAAAAAAAGTGAGGATTGTGCAGGAAAAAAAAAAATCGAACACACAGTGGAACTAATGAAAAAAAAAAATCCTTAAAAATGAGAGGAAACAAACACTTGAAAGGCACAGTGAAGGATTTCAGAGGAGTTGACAAGAAAATTAGCATGATTTTTGAGTTCTGGTTTGAGTTTACCTCATGAGCAGATTGAAAGTGCATGATAACTACAGTAATGACAAAAAGAAAAAAAAAAAAAAAGAAAAAGGACGCACTTCTACTTTGAGCACTTTTTTTGTGTGTGATCCTTGCCATGAAATAGCTCACTGCCCTCCCCTTTAATGAAAGTCAGAGGTCCTGGCCAGCTCCAAACCAGCAGAGACACAGTACAGCTTTGTTCAGAGACACTTATGCAGGGCGAGCATTTGTAGCCACAGACAGCTGAAGTGTAAAATATAACAGTCACACCTAGAGTTCATCTATGACTCTTTATCCATACAAGTTTATGCAAGGCTTTTTTTTGTTCATTACTTACAAATTCTAGATGTGATAGAAAACCTAATGCTAGAGAAGAACATTAGCCAACAATTAAAATGGACTTTCTCCTACAATGTTTAGATGCTTACTTTAATTTCAGTGGCAAGCATGAAACTTGCCAACATTTCTAGTTGCTTAGGAAACTTTGGAGAAGTGCATGCAGACATTTTTCTCTTATTCCTCTGCCAAAGTGAAAGCTGGGTCAGAGGTAGGTTTGCAGTGCTGTTTGTCTAACTGTCAGAAAGATGGCAAAAGCTACCAAGCCAAATTTCAGGAATCTTAGTGGACAGATGGTGTGGACAAAAAAAACCCAAAACAACAAAACTCTGTTGCTTTCTTTAAAAATTGGACGCCTCATGAATGATGGCATCTTAGAGCTCTTTTGTTTGATTTCATGGAAATCACACAAAACAAGGGCTTCAAGGGATCTAAGTGTCATATTATATTGTGATATATGGGCTCAATCGTGTCAACTTCTTCTGCAACTCCAACTTCCACCCGTGGAAGTTAATCAAAGTAAAGAAGTGCACTAAGAAGAGTAGAGAAAGTACAGAAAGATCTACACTCACTGGCCACTTTATTAGGTACATATTGCTAGTACCAGGATAAACCGGTTTTTGCCATCAGAGCTGCCTTAATTCTTCATAGCAAAGATTCAACACAATGCTGGAAGCTGGAATGCTTCCTAAGAAGTTTTGGTCCATATTACCATTACAGCATCAACCCAACCACGACACACCATGACAGTGCCTGTCCCAAGCCCAGTCACGTGGGGAGGTTGGTGTCAGTGAGGGCATTCGGCATAAAATCTTGGATGCAGATGATCCAACCCCTAAAGGGAGCAGCTGAAAAAGGAAGATTGCATGGTAGCAGTCACATCCATGATGGAAAACTCCACCCCAACTCATCTATTGGATTGAGATCTGGTGACTGGGGAGGACAGGGAACTCACTGTCGCGGTGAAGAAACCAGTGCGAGATAATCTGAGCTGTGTCACATGGATTTTTATCCTGCTGGAAGCAGTAATCAGAAGATGGGTACAATGTGGTCAAAGATGAATGGACATGATCAGCAATGCTCAGCTGGTAAAACAGGGCTCAAAGTATGCCAAGAAGATATCCTCCGTATCATTACACCACCAGCAGCCTAAACTGTTGATACAAGGAAGGACAGATACATGCTTACATGTCATTTACACTAAAGACTTATACTGTCCATTTGTATTGTAGCCTCAGTATCCTGTTCTTAGCTGACAGAGGTCACACCTGGTGTGGTCTTCAGCTGCTGTACCCCAGATGCTTCAAAGTTTGATTTGTTTTGCCTTCAGAGATGTTCTTCTGTGTAGCTTGACATAATGATTGGTTCTCTTAGTTGCTTTTGGCCTTCTATGGTACCAACAATCAGCAATATTTAGTCACTCAAATCACTGATTCTTCCTCATTCTGATGTTACGTTTGAACATTAGCAGATTGACTATGTCTTCACAGTCCTAAAGAGATATTTTCAATAGTAAGGAGTTGAACAGGCATACCCAAAAAGTGACCAGTGAGTGCACATGTGAAAACAAAGCAAATGCATTCTGCACTGTGTGGATTGCATAAAGTGAAAGAAAAAAAATAATGGAAAAAAGCAGTGCTACAACTCGGACAATTTCATGTATTCAGAAGTCTAAAGGCCAGATAGTCTGCAGTCCACTGGAAATTCACAGTTCCAGCTTATTTTGGGCAGAAAAGCTCTTGTGCAACTTTCATAATATATAAAGAAGAAAAGGGGGAACTCTGCAGAAAAAAAGGGTACTAAAAAGCATGTTCTGTTATTTTCATATCCCCTGGCAATGACTGTTGCATTGTGTCTCACACAACACCAATGCATTAAAACATGCGGGCAAGAGATGTGATGTGAGAACTGCAGAGAGCGGGCAATACTGAAAGCAAAAAATGATAACATCTACAAACATAAAGAGGAATTAACACTGGAATTTTGCTAGTAAAGGCACTTTTGTTACTTTGAACAAAAGAGTGAAGAGAGATGGTGGAGCAACAAGCTTTTTTTTTTTTTTGGGGGGGGGGGGGGGGGGGGGGGGGGTGTCTTTTGTTTGTTTGTTTTGTTTTAGAGGCGGGGCTTCATTAACACCCAAATGTGATTTTAAGAATCAGAAAGCAAGAAAAACAATTCAGCACAAATTCAGCAAAAGGCTCTTAACTAACCAGGTGCCATCATTTAGCTGTATGTAGGTGTGTGTGTTCATGTGAAAGTCAAGCTTCACACCATAGCTCTCACATATGTAATAGAAAAATTATAATGAGCTACCCGCTGCCTTTTTTCCTGCACTGCTTAACAAATGTCAAATTTGAGCAGCCATGCAAGTTAAATTGGAAAAAACACGCAAAAAACAACAACAATTATGAAAGGGCAGCTTTTTTTTTTTTTTTCACATAAAGCATTTAAAATAACACACAGTTCCAGATTGTTTTCTCTGTTTGATGATGCAAAGATAAAACTTTTTTTTTTTGTTTTCCGTGCAATCCAAATCCAAACATGCAGTTAACATCAGGCAATGTGTGTTTAGCAACCATCCAAGAAGATTAATTTAACACAAAAAAAAAAAAAAACAAGCCCTGTGTTAGACTGCACATGGAGGGAAACGGCTCCAGCGCAGTAGCCTCGCTGAAGGGACAAAATTGCTCTGCTAATCTTTTTGGCCGTTAAGCTGTTTTCACAGAATAATCCTAAATGAAATGAGAAACAAACTCACAGGCTCTTTTCCATCCATGGCCTCCATCCACAACTTCCTGTCTCCCTCCGAAAGAGCTTGGAAAGTGACTGGCGTGTTTCTATGGAAACAGAAACAAATGACATTAAAAAGGCAAAGGTTGCAATTTAATCCTTCAGTTAAAAGGGTGTACTGTTTCAATATCCAGCTCTTGTTTTGGGGGGGGGTTTGAAACACTCGTACAAATCATACACATTCTCTTAGCAATTGAGGAGAGACAAAGTGTCTTTAAAGTAGCTGATTAAATCGCATGTGGCAGCGATGGGAACAAATTGAGATAAATAAGACAAGCATAAAGAAATGATGAAAACCCACTGCTGCAATTTGTCCTCTGCAGAAGTAACAAAATCCAGTGCCAGAATTTACAGCTTGTAGGCTACTGAATCAATTGTTAACCAAAACAACTGTGCAATGAGTTTAAAAGCTTGTTCTGCCAATTATGCTAATCAAGCAAACCCAAAAAACTCTTCCAAAATTCAAAATCCATTTTAATGATCATTATTCAACACGAGGCTGTGCAAGGCAGTTTTGAAACAATCCCTTTATTACCTACTACTTAGAATTGAAAATTTAAAATTAATGCAGTAACAATAATAATAATAATAATAATAATAATAATAATAATAATAATAATGATGATGATGATCGTTAGCATGTAAACATGACAGTATAACTTCTTATATATTTTCACAGCTGAGTGGATAAAAAGGAAATTTAACTTTTAGAAGCAAAGACTCATTGTTGATTTTGACCAGTTTTCCAATTTTTTCCTCGTAGGTCAGTAATCTGTATTCAGGTTAGCATTAATAAGGTACTTTTTAGTCTTATTGACCACTCAAAGCACTTTTAAACTACAAGCCACATTCACCCATTGACACTGCAGTTTATTCCACTGCTGGAATTTATAATGGACCATAATTTCATGCAAAGTGTGAATTTTTAAACAGTGCTAACCCGGGTGCACAGGCAGCACACTCACTCTGTTACTGAGTGCTATTACTTGAGGCTAGGAGCACTGTGAAGAGTTACTCGTGGGTCTAATTATATGATGCAAAGATTAATATAAGACAGCAATTAATAACCTACAACCAACTCTCCTGAGTAGGTTAAACATCACGGCACACAATATTTTGCTCCTGTGCTGGACTTTTGAGTGCAGGTGGGGGGTTCTGGCGGCTCCTCTGACAGGAACCAATTGAGCCAAAGGTGAGGCGTTAGATGAGGCTTGCAGGTGTTTTCCCGATGACAGAATAATTTGTGTTAGAAAGTTTGGAAGAATACGTCTAAACTGAGATCAAAGCTCTGCTCTTCCGTAGAAACATCAACACGAGTGAGCCAAATGCTGACTTTTCTAAAAAAAAAAAAAACAAATGTAACAGAAATCAGAAGTGCATGAAACCAAAAGCATAACAGGCACACGGCTGTGCCAAATATTTGAATTTTTCTCACCAGTGCGTAAAGGGGAGATGATTTATTGCCTTGGTGTTGTGGTTTTACTTTACAGTGAATCCAGAATGTTAACAAAATGCTATGATTTAAATAAGGCTGCAGAGAACTAGTTTAGTCTACGCATAAAATTTTCTCTCACACACACACACACAGTTTGTGCATCAGGGTCTATTTCGGATTCAGCATCTTGCCCATGTATACTTTGTAATGCACCTCATAGGACCAGCATCAAACCAGGAATCTTGTGGATAACCTCTAATACCTGAAACAGAGCCGTCCCTAAATCTAGACCAGCTAATCAAACGGCAATTTGTAATTTTAACAAATAAACAACCAGGTACTAAATTGTCAGAGGATATGCGAGACCTGTAACAATCTTCACTTTTAATTCACTTCCACTAAGGTCAAAGGTTAGAGCCGGTTGCCTTTCAGGCTCATTTGTGCAGGCTTTTCTTTGCCTGAACTCGCAGCATTAGCTCCTACATTAGACAGCACTGCCACCTTGAGTTGCTCAAACAGCCGACTCCTGGTTATATTCAGTTAACAATCAGGATTCAGAGCGATGTATAATTCAAGCTGCTTTTAAACCTTTTTTTAAAAAAAGAAAACCCAAATATTTTTTACCGATTTCACGACACAAACCTGTTGTGTGACAGAAATCCCTGTGGCTTATGAGGCTATTAAAATGCATGTTGTCCTGACTGGCCTGCTTATATAAATATGAGCCTGTTGTGTTCTGTCCTCGGAAAGTTTGCCATCTGTTTCCAGCTCTTTGCTTAGGGATTGTTTGGGCTACACTCCATTAAGCCTTCACACCATGTCCTTGTAAACCACCTGTTCACCTCGCTGCCTGAATCTGTTTATCCCATAAGGCTTTTGTCTCACAGTTTCTCAGCTTGTTTGCACTAACCTCTCGATGGTTTCCACGTCAAAGCAAAAGCGCTTATCTATGGATTCTGTCTTCCGGCGGATGCAGGATTTCAGTGTGAGCTGTATGGGGCCCTTCAGGTGAGGACAGAGAGTTGGAAAGTAATCAGTAAACATAATGGAGACAACAATATAAGAGAAAGTCTTCTGAGGAAATTTGGTGTTTGCTGAAGGTGGGTCAGCACCTGTTTAGTCGTAGTCTTCTGTTCACAAGGTACCATGACTAGCACTCTCCCCTCTTTCTGATACTTACAATAATATTTGACCCATGTCATACCCAGAGCCCCTGGAGGAATAGAAAGCAGTTTTGTTTATTTTTTAAAAAAAAAGAGCCTACAGAAACAACTAGATTCCACATAAACATATAGCAAACCACTTACGCTTCTCCTGACAATACAAATAACCCTTCATTGGAAAATTGTGCATTTTATAGATCTGGGAAGGCCGTTTCATCCTTTTCATTAGCTCCTCCAACTCCTCACAAGTGCTTTCATAGTGGTTTCTTGTCTGCAGGCAAAACCGGAAAGTACTTAAAACAATGTATATGATTTAAGGAAAGTGAATTTTGCTGATGGCATTGTCGGTAACAGTGCTTACATTCTGCAAGCTTAGCTGCAGTTCCTGCTTGTAAGGCATGAAGTCCTGAGTCATTTCCACTGTCAGGTTGTTAAGTGTTAAAATGCTGTGAAGAAACGCCAGCACCTGTCCAACGAGTGTGTGCATTACATACAACAAGAGTCAAAGCAAACAATGCATGAATGACACCAGGAATATTTCCTCAATGTTTTGTTATGTGCGTGGAAGCACAAAAACCGCACTCACCGGCTCCACCACGTCAAACTTCTTTCTGTCCTGAACCTGGTGTATCTGGTATACGTACTCGACTGAAGATTCATAGAAGTTTGCACGCTCTTTATCTAGGAGTTCATCAGCCTATTGAAAATTCAACAAAAATATCATCTTTTTTTTAAATGGTTCTCACTTATATATTTCCCTACCCAAGTGATGCAAAGTATTTGTTGTACTTCAACTAACCTCTTGAAGCTGAGTCTCTCTCTTCTTGGCAGAGAGATTCAAGTGTTTGTCTAATTGGGAGTAATATTTTTCACTCTCTTTATCAAACTTCTTTTTCTTTTCCTGCAAAACAGATTGTAGAAAAAGACTATTTATTATTAGAGACCACCAAACTCCAGTGTGCAGTTCAGTACTGCCTTTTGCATTGCATTCACAGTTCCAAAGTCACCTCTGCAAGTCACATTATGTAACAGAGAACTTTTACAAATCACCTGTTTGCATGTTTCTTTCTTTTTGTTGTAGAATTGTGGCTTATAAATTTGAAAATGCATATAGCTGATAACACACTATCTTGAATCTGCTGCTAATAGCTATCTGCTATCAGTCAGGTTCAGGCTAATGCTAAAACCTATAGATTATATCTCAATATTAAAATGCCAGTACTTGTCAACTGTAACATCTAAAAATAAATGTGTTTTCACTGTATTTACATGAAAAGTTAGCAAGCGAGCTGAGAATATTAAAAAGATAGCTAAAGGTAGCAAAATACAAAAAACACTAGCTAAACTGATAATATACAAATGATAAAATAAACATTATGCAACGGTTTTGGTACAGTAGTAGGAATAAATCCTTAAAAGTTCAAGTTCATGAAGCTCAAAAAATATAACTTAACCAACATTTGCTAAAGTAGCGAGCTAAAAGTAATCAAAAATGGTAAAGCTTACAGTTTTCTTGTAAGTGCTCACTAAATGATAAATGACTAGACAATAAAAAAGTACAATGAGTACAAATACAGACAGAAACGTGAAAACTTGAAAATGTAAACCCTGTAAAATATCAAAGACCAGATTCAATAGCTATATTGTAACGTTCGTAGATGCAAATTTGTATGACTGTGAAGGTTCTCAGTCATCCAGGTCATCGTAGTCAAAGGAGCTTGCAAAGAAAAGCGTCTGGACTTCTTTAAGTTACTTGAAGACGTTTCACCTCTCATCCGAGAAGCTTCTTCAGTTCTAAAGGTCAAATGGTGGAGAGTCCCAGATATAAACCTAGTGGGAGTTTCCCCCCACAGAGGGACAAAAGGACCCCCTGATGATCCTCTAATCGCCTGAGCCAAGGTGTGAAACTGGGCGTGGGTCCCAATCAGCCAGAGTTTCGGGTGAGCTCATTGTGAAACCTGGCCCCACCTTATCATGCGAATTCCTGAGGTCAGATGGCCCAGGATGTGAGTGGGCGTTAAGGTGTCTGGGAAGGGATCTCAAAACTGGATTATAGATGGCAGAGAGTTGGTGTCGTAAACCCCCGCCTCTGTTCAAAGATGGTCGCTCACAGTGGACATAGATGGCTTCTTTCACTCCTCTTTCAAACCATCTGTCCTCTCTGTCCAAAATGTGAACATTGGCATCCTCGAAAGAGTGTAAATTTGTATGACATACCCTGTGATAGAGTCGCTTTAACATTAATAGCTATAACTAATTGTTCCCTGTATTGTTTTATCCGTCTCTCATGTCATAGTGGAGGAATTTTGGCCCACCCTTTTTTACAACATTGCTTCGGTTCACTGAGGCATGTAGGCATTTATTTACGTATAGCTCTCAGCCGCTGCTACACCTCGATTCTTTTCTTTGTGGATTTGCTGCTGTGCTCTAGCCCTTTCTCTTGTTGTATGTTACAATTTGGCCTAAGTTTTAGCTACTGGGTTGACGGCTGACAATTTGACTCTAGAATACTTTGATATATAGAGAAGTTCATAGTTGAGTCAATAAGTGAAAAGTTCCCAGGTCCAGTGGCTACACAACAAGCTCAAATCTCCACCCTTACAAAGTGAAGATACACCCCTTTGGTCTTGTCTGTCCAAAGGACATTGCTATGGAAGTCTTTTGGTTTCTCCAGATGCAACTTTTCAAACCTACGCTGTGCTACCATGTTCTTTTTAGAAAGAAGAGACTTTCTCCTGACAAGCCTTCCAAACAAGAAATATTTATTCAGTATTTTTGCAATTGTGCTGCCAAGAACTTTAACATTTAACATGCTAACTGAGACATGTAGAGACTAACATGTAGTTCCTAATTTATTTATTTATTTTTTTAGTTTTTCCATGTTTTCTGTAGAGCAGCAAAGTGCCAAACCGATGCTCAGTTTGATTAGCAGCACCTGGATGTTACTCATTCATAATTCTTATGGAAACTGTAAAGGTGGGCTTAGTTTTTCTCAGTACTGACTGTGGATAAATTGATATAATTTTTGACCGTTTTGTCTGTTTGTATACCTTAAGAATATGTACCCTGATTTTATTAAGCGGTACATCAATTAGGGCAGGGCTTTGCTACATTTAATAATCAGAATCAACAGATGCTTGATGAGAATATTTTAAATATGAGACTTCCAAACGTCATTTTGAATAATCACAATATAAAATTCTAACTTTAATGATATCACCTTAGAACGAAATAAAGAAATTTGTTGAGCTGCTCTCAACTACAGAGTGCACGCACTAAAAACACCTGCAATATCCTGTTTTTAAGAAAGAAGATCAGGTTATTGTGCTTCAAAAATAGTTTATACACAAATACGGGGAAGTACCTTATAACATCCTGTCTGGTCTTTGTGGGAAGGAGAGGGGGGTTATATATACTTTAATGACCTGACTGTCCATGCAGAGAAGCACATTTTGAAGCTACTGAAGTAGATCGAGTGCTTCCAGTGCCATTTACAGGAATGAGCCGTGATGTCACTTACAGGGCAAGGTAAACAAAGAACTTACTTTTGTTACTCCTATTTGCTCCTTTCTGAACTTCTCCAAGGGCTTGATGAGTAGATCTGATGCATTCTGAACCTGGACAGGAAAAAAACAAACCGTTACTGACGGCTCCTAAACATACCGTGTTTGTAGATTCACTTTCTAAGATAATGTAAAGAGTTTTGAATTTTTTTAAAAATCTATGCACTTTTTTTAAAAAAAACAAACAAAAAAACATCACAGTTCTGAGCACCTGCTGCAAGTTCAATTAGCAAGATGACCTCCGGTTTTAGATTTACATCTCTATCTGGAGAATCCAGTCAAACACGAACTGCTTCTCCCATTGTAATAACCTGCCTGCCTTAATTACTTGGAGAATAATAAAGTGTGTGAATCAGCAAAAACTGAGGTGACAAAACTTGCATCAAAATTTCTACCAACAGCAGGCCAATATGTAACCATAAACAAAAAGAGAAGAGGAAACCCAAGAGGGGAACTGATACCAAAATGATTACCAGCATTACACTTCACAGTGCTTGCATGCAGCCACACCTTTACACAACTGACATGTCTTGTGTGACAAAATGAACACATTAAAGATGGCATCACAGCAAAAAAAAGAAACAGAATGCATTAGTGGTTTCCTTTAAAGCAGTATCACTTTTCGCGCAGGATAAATTAATGCGGTGTCCGATATCCAGCAAGACTTCAAGCAGCATGCACAGTCAGCATGGAGGAAGTTGATAACCCACCAGCATCATCCTGTCGTGCTCCACTTCCTGCAGAAGTCCAGCAAACTCCTGGAATGACTGCGCTGGGGAGGAAAGCACCAAAAGAGGATAACTTTGCATGGTGTTATCGAAACTGGCTGAGTCAGAGGACATATTAGGAAAGCAGCAGATGACACTTGCTCAGAACTTTACAAAACTCACTTTATGATTTATGCTCATAGAATTTCCACCTATCTTTATGCACGTTTTCCATCGAGCTCCGAGGCAGGATATAGTGGAGCACACAAAGCCTTATGTTTCCTCTTATCTAAATTCTGAGGCATTATCAGCCGACAGCCAAAAGTGCTGTGCTTTCCACCGCGTTCAAGCGGAGAAACTCAAATGTAGAAAAACTACAATAAATTGGAATATTTCTGGCCACGTATTTACTCTGACTGCTTAAAACCTCAAGCACAATCCAAGGCAGTGCGCCTTTATCACTCTTACCAATGTTAATCTCATCATCCGTCAGTGAGTCGCCGATGAAGTCGAACTGGAACACACTGAGAGTCTGGGAAAACTTCTGCACTGCCAAAGAGTATCCTGAAAAAGAGAGAAAATAAAAACACGAAGCGTGATCTGTAATTAATGACAAGTTACATACACTGCTTTTAAATTCAGTCCAGTTCTCATGAATCTAAGCACAGGCCAGGATTATTAGAAGTTGGTGTTTCATGTTTCCCCTGATAGGAAACCGTAAAGTATGAAAGACATCCTTGGCAGGATTCAGCAGCGGTGTAGCAGCCAGTATGTGGTTGATAATGCAATACATTATCCCCGTCATGCCTGGCTTTTACTATCAAAACAAAACAGAGCCCTTCACATCACTGCTGTAGACTATTTAGTCCAGAGAACTTGGCTAGTTGTATCTAGCCTCATACTTTTTTCAGTGGAACAATCGTTTAATGTTCTTTCCATCAGCCAATTGTGCACCCAACCCCCTTTCTTCTTGTGCTTCAGCTCTAAAGAAATCATATTTGATGACAATCAGTGCTGAGGCTGAAAAAGCATTAAAGGACATGAGCATTCTGATGAGCAGGATGACATGAACATTGAAAAATGTTTGGGGGGGGGGGGGGGGTTGTGTTGCTTTCCATGGACTTTGTCCCAGCAACTCGTGACCTCTGACTATTATCTGGATTTACTATTGGACCCTCGCCGCCCCCCAGCACCACTACAGTACCTACAATGACAGTTTCTATTTTCGAGGTGAACAGCTTTGCCATTCAGGATTTCCACAGCAGTATCTTGGTGAGTCAAACAAAATAAACAATGTCACCCCCAGTGGGTGCCACGCTGACCCAAATATACGCATGTACAGTTCTGCGTCTGCGTGGCGTCCGTGGCTCTGACCTATTCTATCAGTGGGAATGGTCCCACCTAAACATGAGCGCACAGAGAAGTGGAGAGGCGACGCACGGACTGATGCAAGCCCTCCAAAAAGGAGACAGCTGTCCGGGAACAATAGTGCTGGTCATCCTGCACATCTGCAGCTCTGTGGCCTCTCAGTTCAAAGCTCTTTCTCCTTTTTTATGGCTTTTCCCTGGAGAGCAATAACAACTCCCTGAATACTCCTCTCCCACATAAATACACACTTTATCCTGCAGGCCTACGTAAAATAACGGAGGGGATGCTGATCCATTGGCATCAGAGCCCTAAATCTACATGCAAATCGCAAAAAAGAGCAATCTAACTAAGCATGCTCACCCTTGATTGCAGTGATCACACTATTCCCGTCTTTGATCACTTCTTTGAGGAATTTGTTTGTCCTCTCCAGCTCCAGCTCGTAGCACTTGAGAGTCTCTCTGAAATCCGGACTGTCCAGATAGCAGTCGCTGAACTCCAGCGGAGGATGAACCATCTTGTGCACCGCTCGACTTTATAACACAATAGAAACACTGAGTCCGCTTTCCACAGAGGCGCTGCCTACGCTCGTCCGTGGCTCATTTCTGTTCACTTGAAGCTACTCCACACATTCCGCTCCGAGGTTCGGAAACCATCGTGTCCGTGGGAGCCTGCGGCAACGGATGGTTACAAATAAACTGATCGAAACAGTGAATTCCCACAGCCTAGGCTCACTTCCCTCTTTTACTCGTCCGCGCTGCTAATGCTTCGGTTTAATTGTATCCTGGTGCCCTGACCACTTTTTTGCTCCTTACCGTGTCGTAATTAAAAGAGCAGCTACGATCCCTCTGACCGCGTCCCATTCCAAAATCCACACTTAAATGACGCCTCACTGTTCTTTCTTAAATAAGCTTTCCATCGCTAAAATTAAAACCCGCTCTTACCAACCCCTCAATGTAGTGAGTATATGTTCTTAGTGAGTATATTTTCTACTTCAAGCGATATTATAAACATATCTGAGTCCAATATCCTTACTAAAAGTCAACGACAAAGCGCAATGGAGCGTACCCAGCTGGCAACAGAAACACAAAAAACTCCCCTTTTCCACACCCAGAAGGTTCTTAAAGGGCTCGCCGGACACTTTGAGTAATTTGTTTGCCATGGATGCTGCGTTTAGGTGCAGTCGGAAAACACAATCACACTTCCAGACAGGCGGATAGGGTGTGCTCCTGCAGTGAGGGTTAAGTACAAGAATTTTGCTTGTGGAAGCAGATTCACGGCACTTAGCTTACACTGAGGTGTTACCGTGACAGCAGTCAGAGAACTTCTTTAAATCCCACGCTGGAAAAAAATGTACATGCTGCCCTTTCTGTTTATGGCATACAGAAAGCAACATAAGTCAAATTCCTTGTTTGTGTGCACAAACTTGGTTAAATAAAGACGATTCTGATTCTGTAGTAAAGAAAGTGCCTAAATATGCCAGTCTCAGCATTTCCTTGGTTACTTGTTACTGCAACTCCTCTGAATCACTATAATCACTTTTGTTATATGTGCAGACATGTTTCTGTCAGAAGATGCCTGAGCTGAGGAGTTAGAGGCTGGAGCGAGATTGCTTCAAGGGCACTCTCGCAATCTAGAGTGTAACAGGACTGAGCTAATGTACAAATCTAGGGAACTTCTACTTTATATTTCCCCCTGCAACTGTATTCTTTTACTCCGGCACACTTCAGAGGAAAACACTGAAAATTTCATCTCCCTGCTTTTACCTAACAGCCTTCGTTTTTGGAACAAATCCATTATTTGTGTATGTATGTATGTATTATTGTAGAGTAAAAATCGAAGAATATTTTTAAATTTGATTGGAATTTGATTTTATCTTTGACTGCCTGAGGATAAGAATAAAGGAATCAGATGATGATTCTGATGATGATCAGAATCGTCACGATTAAATATAAAGAAATCATCGGCAGCTTTCAATGGCAAAATTACAAAATTGTCTGGTTCCCGTTATTCAAACATTTTTTGTAATAATTTTGAAACAAAAAACACTCTGCGAGGCTGTCACGTTAGACACAGTATATTGTTTATGTCTCCAGATCAAACGAATTTTCCTGGCGGTTAAAAAAACAAATACTCAGCAGATGAATGAGCCGTATACAGTACACAGTACAATGCTCTGCTTTTTATGTTTACTTTTTTACATTAACGTTTAAGATAAAAATCCCTGAAAGAGTAGTTGTCAAACAGCTAACAGATCATCTGCAGAGGAATGGTTTATTTGAAGAGTTTCAGTCAGGTTTCAGAGCTCATCACAGCACAGAAACAGCTTTAGTGAAGGTTACAAATGATCTTCTTATGGCCTCTGACAGTGGACTCATCTCTGTGCTTGTCCTGCTAGACCTTAGTGCAGCATTCGATACTGTTGACCATAATATCCTATTAGAGCGATTAGAACATGCTGTAGGTATTACAGGTACTGCACTGCAGTGGTTTGTATCATACAGTGGGGCAAAAAAGTATTTAGTCAGCCACCGATTGTGCAAGTTCCCCCACTTAAAATGATGACAGAGGTCAGTAATTTGCACCAGAGGTACACTTCAACTGTGAGAGACAGAATGTGAAAAAAAAATCCATGAATTCACATGGTAGGATTTGTAAAGAATTTATTCGTAAATTAGGGTGGAAAATAAGTATTTGGTCACCTCAAACAAGGAAAATCTCTCTCAGGCTCTCACAGACCTGTAACGTCTTCTGTAAGAAGCTTTTCTGTCCCCCACTCGTTACCTGTATGAATGGCACCTGTTTGAACTCATCATCTGTATAAAAGACACCTGTCCACAGCCTCAAACAGTCAGACTCCAAACTCCGCCATGGCCAAGACCAAAGAGCTTTCGAAGGACACCAGGAAAAGTATTGTAGACCTGCACCAGACTGGGAAGAGTGAATCTACAATAGGCAAGCAGCTTGGTGTGAAAAAATCAACTGTGGGAGCAATCATCAGAAAATGGAAGACATACAAGACCACTGATAATCTCCCTCGATCTGGGGCTCCACGCAAGATCTCATCCCGTGGGGTCAAAATGATCATGAGAACGGTGAGCAAAGATCCCAGAACCACACGGGGGGACCTGGTGAATGACCTGCAGAGAGCTGGGACCAAAGTAACAAAGGTCACCATCAGTAACACACTACAACGGCAGGGAATCAAATCCCGCAGTGCCAGACGTGTTCCGCTGCTGAAGCCAGTGCATGTCCAGGCCCGTCTGAAGTTTGCCAGAGAGCACATGGATGATACAGCAGAGGATTGGGAGAATGTCATGTGGTCAGATGAAACCAAAGTAGAACTTTTTGGTATAAACTCAACTCGTCATGTTTGGAGGAAGAAGAATACTGAGTTGCATCCCAAGAACACCATACCTACTGTGAAGCATGGGGGTGGAAACATCATGCTATGGGGCTGTTTTTCTGCCAAGGGGACAGGACGACTGATCCGTGTTAAGGACAGAATGAATGGGGCCATGTATCGTGAGATTTTGAGCCAAAACCTCCTTCCATCAGTGAGAACTTTGAAGATGAAACGAGGCTGGGTCTTCCAACATGACAATGATCCAAAACACACCGCCCGGGCAACAAAGGAGTGGCTCCGTAAGAAGCATTTGAAAGTCCTGGAGTGGCCTAGCCAGTCTCCAGACCTCAACCCCATAGAAAATCTGTGGCGGGAGTTGAAAGTCCGTGTTGCTCAGCGACAGCCCCAAAACATCACTGCTCTCGAGAAAATCTGCATGTAGGAATGGGCCAAAATACCAGCTACTGTGTGTGCAAACCTGGTAAAGACCTATAGTAAACGTTTGACCTCTGTTATTGCCAACAAAGGTTATGTTAGAAAGTATTGAGTTGTATTTTTGTTATTGACCAAATACTTATTTTCCACCCTGATTTACGAATAAATTCTTTACAAATCCTACCATGTGGATTCATGGATTTTTTTTATTTATTTTTTTTCACATTCTGTCTCTCACAGTTGAAGTGTACCTCTGGTGCAAATTACTGACCTCTGTCATCATTTTAGGTGGGGGAACTTGCACAATCGGTGGCTGACTAAATACTTTTTTGCCCCACTGTATCTATCTAATAGACTCCAATTTGTGCATGTAAATGGAGAGTCCTCTTCACACACTGAGGTTAATTATGGAGTTCCACAGGGTTCAGTGCTAGGACTAATTCTGTTTACATTATACATGCTTCCCTTAGGCAGCATCATTAGAAGACATAGCATACATTTTCACTGCTATGCAGATGACACCCAGCTCTATCTGTCCATGAAGCCAGATAACACACACCAATTAGTTAAACTGCAGGAATGTCTTAAAGACATAAAGACCTGGATGGCCGCTAACTTTTTGCTTCTTAATTCAGATAAAACTGAGGTTATTGTACTCGGCCCTGAAAAGCTTAGAAATATGGTATCTAACCAGATTCTTACTCTGGATGGCATTACCTTGGCCTCCAGTAACGCTGTGAGGAACCTTGGAGTCATTTTTGACCAGGACATGTCCTTCAACGCACATATTAAATATGTAAGACTGCGTTCTTCCATTTGCGCAACATCTCTAAAATTAGAAATATCCTGTCTCAGAGTGATGCTGAAAAACTAGTTCATGCATTTATTACTTCCAGGCTGGACTACTGTAATTCGTTATTATCAGGATGTCCAAAAAACTCACTGAAAAGCCTTCAGTTAATCCAAAATGCTGCAGCAAGAGTCCTGACAGGGACTAGAAAGAGACAGCATATTTCTCCTGTTTTGGCTTCTCTTTATTGGCTTCCTGTTAAATCCAGAATTGAATTCAAAATGCTGCTCCTCACATACAAGGTCTTAAATAATCAGGCCCCATCATATCTTAATGACCTTGTAGTACCATATCACCCTATTAGAGCACTTCGCTCTCGCTCTGCAGGCCTACTTGTTGTTCCTAGAGTATTTAAAAGTAGAATGGGAGGGAGAGCCTTCAGTTTTCAGGCCCCTCTTCTGTGGAACCAGCTTCCAGTTTGGATTCAGGAGACAGACACTATCTCTACTTTTAAGATTAGGCTTAAAACTTTCCTTTTTGCTAAAGCATATAGTTAGGGCTGGACCAGGTGACCCTGAATCCTCCCTTAGTTATGCTGCAATAGACGTAGGCTGCCGGGGGATTCCCATGATGCATTGAGTTTTTCCTTTCCAGTCACCTTTCTCACTCACTATGTATTAATAGACCTCTCTGCATTGAATCATACCTGTTATTAACCTCTGTCTCTCTTCCACAGCATGTCTTTTATCCTGTCTTCCTTCTCTCACTCCAACCGGTCGTAGCAGATGGCCGCCCCTCCCTGAGCCTGGTTCTGCCGGAGGTTTCTTCCTGTTAAAAGGGAGTTTTTCCTTCCCACTGTCGCCAAAGTGCTTGCTCATAGGTGGTCGTATGATTGTTGGGTTTTTCTCTGTATCTATGAAGCGCCTTGAGGCGACTTTTGTTGTGATTTGGCGCTATATAAATAAAATTGAATTGAATTGAAATAAATTGAATATAACAATCTAATGTTATAATGTTTAACAATGCAAGGGCCCAATTGCCTAAAATTAATTTTCAATTTTTGAAATGTTGAGGCATTATTTTTCATTTACTAAACTAAATGATCCTGCGTCATTGCTTACGTGTTAATTATTAATCCTGCTGCACTAACGCTTAAAGACCTGTAGATGTCAGCCTCCAGATTCAACTGAAGCAAGCTTGCTAATGCACACATGCACAATTTCAGTGCTTTGTTACATTAAACCCTACAGTTGCATTACAAGTACACAGAATTTAGTGTCTGCGTCTTTGGGGCTTGATCGGTTTTGCTTGACGTGCAGTTCAGCTGAGTCACAGCCTGTGTTTCTAATGTCAACACCGGGAGTCTTTGTAGAGGTTACAAGACAGCATCGTGAAATCTCTCTGCAGCTGCGTGGAAATGAAAAACCACTTAAATCAACAGTACAGCAAAACCGAGTTATTTATAATATGTGCAAAGGATCAGTTCATGATGACTGTCTCCTGCTTTGTGACATGAACACAGAACATGCAACATCTGGTTGGAATCAAGGTCCAGGAAATTAATAGTAGCGTATTGATCCTTTGAGTGTGGTCCGAACGCCAGATATAGCTAACTAAAATGAAAACAACAGCTAGACTTTTGAAGGAAATTTCTGAAAGCATTTTGCGAATATATATATATATGGTGTCTGCAAAACAGCGAGACAGCTGCTTTCAAAAAGTTGTGTTTTTAATGTAATACTTCTGCTGATTTTCCTAATTGTGCATGCCCTTCATACAATGATAATTAAAAAGAACATTTTCAAACAAGAAAAACCAAACTGAAACATGAACCCCCTGGAAATGAACTGAATCTGAAGTGACTTAAAAACAAAAAGTCAAAAGGCTGTATATATTTCAAGTTTTGCGAGTTTTAGGATTCACAGTACTTTTAACAGTATATTGTAAAGGGGGAAAACTACTACTTATGGGATATATTAATATGCCTAAAAAATATGTGTCAGAAATTGCACCTTTATAGATTTCCTGACACTAAAAAAGGTCAAATGAAAGTTCAGAGTAAAGGTTAGAAGGTAAAGGAGATTTAATGTGATAAAGAAAACATGTTACATTTGGTGCAGTTTTAATTGGATGCATGGCACAGGTAGACTGGCCATTGGAAAATTGAAAACTACATCCATTCGGGTGACTTTTACTAGAATTCAAGGGTTAAAGTTTATTTTTGCCAGTTTAAGCATCATTTCAACATTCCCAGAGTCTTTCCCTTGGTGCCAAGGTTTTTAAAGATGTCACTCACCCACAGTTTCTCTCATACTATGACACAGAAATGCAGATACATGACAATACATTTCTCTTTGTTTGTTTTAGTTATCATAGCCAACTAAATGGTCCTAACACTGACAAATGATGACAAGTGATGTCATGAAATATAACAGCTGTCTCACTAATGATTAAAAATAACTATAAATTAGTAAAAATGACTGAATATAATAATGAATAGTTTGTCATATTCAAATCAGCTCTTTTGGATTTTAACTGAGACAAGAAGTGAGCTCAAAAAGTTACTCAGTTTGAAAAGTTGCCAGTTTTTGCCCCATCTGTGAAAACGCCTCAAACTGGATTCAGTTTCCCTTGAGTACACAGTAAATGCAGTCACTGGCTGGTTCAATCAGTGGTTTAGCATTAGGATGTAAAGGTCGAGAAGAAACACTAGATGAGGGTCTGATTCTCAGGATAACAAACCCTTGTCCTCTTATCTTTAGATTTTGAGTCTCATTCTTTGTTGAAGACCTTTATGTTACACTCAATATTACGTCAAAACCACCCCCCACTTCCTCTGCTCAGCAGCATACTGAGGACAACATGACAGACCACAGTCCCCACACAGATTCTTCAGCTGGGCAGAAATTAAAACGTTTGATCTGAATTCTGAAGCTGTTTGTTTGCGCTGCCTAAATGGGGCTATTGTATGCAAATTCTTTGCACAGAGGCATATGACCTCCCCAGTGCAGGGCAGTGGCTAGTGTGAGGGAAATCATTAGCAATGCAAAGTCATGGTGCTCTGATACTCTTGTTCACAGTCAAAGACTGGAAAAAAAAACATCTGATCTGGTGATGCTAACTTAAATGTTTCTGGATGCACTTTATTTGAAAGCAGAGCTAAGGTAAGTTCATTTTATTGATGACTTTGTTCCTACATCATGTGGCTGCGCGGATGGACAGTTTAAATAGTTTCTTTTCAGCGTGTTCATTTATTCTGTGCTCATTGGCAGATCATGCTTAGCTGTTAATGTCACTTCACACTATATTCACAAGATATGATTAGGATAAAAAAGAAAATGAGACTCTTTTCCAAACATGTTCTTTTTGAGAGTTCGTCCGAGAAGTGATGATCAGACAACATTATTTATTTGCAGTCCTTGTTAGTTATTTCTATCTGCCTGATCAGTGAATTGTGTGAAAACCTTCTAAGCTAAGAAGCAGAAGAGTCCTTCTATGTAACTTATCAACGTCCTTTAGGAGCACAAAAGATTTTCCTGCCGGTGAGTGGCGACTATCCAAGAGTCTGTTAATCCAGCTACAGTTGCTCATTTTGCATGCAACACCATGGCTACTGGTGAAAGCATGTCACATGACACATGGTGCCAGACCTCAGTATTGCACTCTTAAGTGGGCTGCCAGCTGCAGAGGGGGGCAGAGAGGCTTTTTTCCTTCTCTGGACTCACATCCATGCCAAACCAGCGGGTCAACATTGTCCTCCACGCTGCCTCCTATGCCTCTTACACCTCCAGCTGAGCCCGGTAACAACTCCAACATTTACTCTAGACTCAGACATAACAGAGCAATCAGTAATGATCAACACCAAGGGGATCAAACATGCTACAATTTAAGACTAACAAGAATCATAGGCGTAAAAAAAAAAAGCTGTGATGTACTCATTACTATTAATTTACCAAGTCCAGCCAAAGTGTGGCTGCACCATGTGTTCTGATTTAAGTCAAGTGTCCAGGTTGCTATTATTTAAAGTGAATAAGTAAGACAGTGTTGTGTTTATTAAGTTTTAAGTTTGCTATTGAAAAGTGAAACTGGAGTTCTCCTTTGTGTCTGACTTTGACATTCAGGAGAGCTTTTAGAGAATTTTTAGAGAGTTATATTTCCTGCATTTTTAATCCAAAGTATTTTTTTCTTGTTCTAAGTTTGATGCATAGATCATTTTCATGCGCATAATCTTTTACATAATATTTCCTGATCATTTTCAAGCAATAGTTTTAACTTAAGTGTCACTCTAACACCTTCAGAAAGAGCTGATGCATGATGATGTGTGCAAATTGTTTTCTCATAATCCATATATATTCAGTTTTATGTCACAGAAGGCAATAAGTACAAACAATCCTCACAACAGAAACTGGGGGGAGATTTTCTGCTTTTAGAAAAAAAAAAGCCTAAAGCGCTTTTTCACTCAGAAAATTAACCGAATGATGGATCAACAAATCATTTATTCCGTGAAGCTGCTGTTGTGAAGTTTACTTGTACTGAAGGGCCAGTAATTTTGTGCCTGTTATGTCACAAGATGGGATTTGTTAGTGATTTTTTATAAAGAAAATTTTTAAGTATTTTTAGGAACTTCAAGGGAATTTTGGTAGTCCTACTTGTCCTGAGGAGTTAATGTGATGAAGTAATTTATACATCAGGGCAAAGGGAGGATATACTGGACAGAAACACAGGGGGACTGATCCCGGGTAAATTTGCATCGGTCAACTCTCCAGAGTATAGCCTTACACACGGGATTTACTGTACATCATTTGCATTGCTTCACTTGCTGATTTTTGGTTCTACTTTTTTGGAAACAAATTGTCCAAGTGAGAGCTTGGCAGGCCTTTTTTTAAGATTTAAGAAGCCTTCATTTTTGCCGAATGGCTACATGCGAAGAAGACAGTCTTATTTGAATGTCTAATCTCAAACAGTAAGAATTATCATAAGATCAGATCAGAGAAACTCTTGTCATAGCAGCATACATATAATAGACAACAAAGCAATCACATAAAAAAGCAGAGAAATATAAAAATGAATATAAAAAAGAGATTATTTTAATCATTTTTTTTTTATCATTTTATGGTTTGTTTTACATTATTGTGTTGATTTGCAGCAAAATTATTTTACAATAAAAAAATTTAATTACAAAAAAATGATATCATATGATTTTTGTGTTTGTTTGTTTCAGACCCGGAACCAAAGATGAACTGGGCATCATTTTATGCTGTCATTAGCGGTGTGAACCGCCACTCCACCGGCATCGGTCGAATCTGGCTCTCCGTGCTCTTCATTTTCCGCATCCTGGTCCTCGTGGTTGCAGCCGAGAGCGTGTGGGGCGACGAGAAGTCTGGCTTCACCTGCAACACGCAGCAGCCGGGTTGCAACAGTGTCTGCTACGACCACTTCTTCCCCATCTCCCACATTCGACTCTGGGCACTCCAGCTCATCCTGGTCTCCACTCCTGCCCTGCTGGTAGCCATGCACGTTGCCCATCGGCGTCATGTTGACAAGAGGCTCTACAAACTGTCGGGCCGGTCCAACCCGAAAGACCTGGAGCAGATAAAAACACAGAAGATGAAAATCACTGGGGCCCTGTGGTGGACATACGTCATCAGCCTTTTATTCCGTATCATCTTTGAGGTCACTTTTATGTATGTGTTTTATATGATCTACCCTGGTTACAAGATGATCCGGCTGGTGAAGTGCGACTCCTACCCTTGTCCCAACACGGTGGACTGCTTTGTGTCGAGACCCACAGAGAAGACTGTCTTCACCGTGTTCATGTTGGCTGTGTCAGGTGTTTGTATTCTACTCAACATTGCCGAGGTGGTCTTCTTGGTGGGGAAGGCTTGCAGCAAGCATTTGCACAATGCTGGAGACTCGACTATGGGGGCTTGGATCCAACAAAAGCTTTGCTCATTCTAACAAAATGCACAGCAGCACAAAGGAGACATATAAGTGACCGTTCAGGTAACAACTACTGATTAAACTTGTGAGGTTTATATCATGGCGATGCTTCACCGGTTCAAATGCAGAAAGCCAGCAGTTCATGTTTCGACAAACATTTCTAGTTATAATGGATAGCTTGGTGTTTGTCTGACTGCAGATCAGTTAAAAACACTTAATAAACCAATATTCCCACTGACCACATTACAGCCTTCAGCTATCATGGATTTGTTTTAATCTTTATCTTGAAATGAAACTATAAAAGCTGCCCAAAGTCATAGCAAAACTTCCAGTTGGTTGAGAAAAGTGTATTGTGGGCATGGTCATTAATAATATTTTGTTATTTATGTGACACATAATCACAAACACTGATGTGAGTGAAATTATACTAATACATGCATGTAGTAAATATGTTGCATTTCATATGTATTGAATGGGGCAGTCACATTATTTGAATTGGCGGTTCAATACTTTCACTTGGAAAGACAGTAATAGAAAAAAAACTTGAATTGCATTTTTTTGTGTGAAGCTTTCTTAACATGGTGATATTTCTATTTAAATGTATTTATTTTGAAAGTGGAATGTTTCTATGTTGTCCATACACAACAGAATAAAATCAACCAGACTTTAAACTAACTGTGCTGTTTTTACCTACTCGGTTAAAGGGGATTTGTTCTGACACATAACAGATTGAAAGCTGTTTAAGCGTACTCTGGCAGGACTTCCCGGCTCTGTGGAAAGGTGATAGAATAAACGACCAGCGGACGGTGGTTAACGATAGGTACAAATAAAGCTGAGGCCACAGAGGTGCCGGTGTCAGAAGTGTGACTGAGGGAAACAAAATATGTGAATGAAACATCCTCACGCATTTCACCCCATCAACCCCACCGTGTGAGATCTTCAAAGTCACCTGCGAAGAACTGTCTCAGGTGTTATTGGTGTTGGTGTTATCAGTGGACCCACCATATAGGAGTTTCAGTGTGTGGATACCCCCATAGACAGCTGAACCTGCTGTCCCAGAGAAATGAGGTTGTTTCTCTTTTTATGGAAACCATCACCACACGTTATTCAGGAAGGCAAATTAATTTACAGTAAAATGGCTTTAAGTGTGCTTATTTTGCAGATGGCCTTCCGCAAAACACCCCAAGTGAAAGTGATTTTAATCCAGTATGTCTTTTTTCACAGTGTTATTTTGTGATGAGTAATTGTACTTGTGTACAGGTAAATAAACTTCTGTTGTCTTTTCTGATGCTTTAATAGAGGGACCTTAACCCTTGTGTTGTCCTTGGGTCATTTTTGTCCTCTAAAGAAATCTTTTGCTATCAAAAATGTGTTTTTTATTCATCAAATGGAACAGAAGTTATTCATTACTATGCTATGCATGATTGGAATAAGTTTTAAGTAATTTGATTTATTTATGGGGTTTTTATTGGATTTTATAACACCTGTGGTCCTCGTGGACAAAAATGACCCCAAAGTACAAAGTGTTGCAAAGAGCCGTATTTTCACACCATACTGCTTTCAAACATCTTTGATCTTGGATCACTGATGTGTGGGGTCAAGCACTGGTCATAACAACCACAACAACAACAACAACAGGCAGCACAATGAGGAGGCAGGTGCTCTATATTCAATGAAATCTTATTTATACAGCGCCAAATCACAACAACAGCCGCATCAAGGTGCTTCGTATTGTAAGGTAGACCCTACAATAATACATACACAGAAAGTATGCTCACAAGCCTCCATTGCACTGGAGATTTGCATGCTTTGATGAGCATACTTTTTTTTTACCATGTTGTGCAAAGCAATGACCAGTAGAACAAAGCACATATTGTCCTCTAGTATAATGAGGAGGAAGAATCAATGTTCAGGAAGATCCAGGGTTAGAAGATAAAGAAAATATTGTCAATATTTAGAGCACATGCTACCCTTTCTCTGAAAAAGCACATCACCCACCCGCAGAAGTGGAAGAAGGCTATGAAGTGAAGGAAAGTGATGAAGAATCTGAACTACAGGGAGTGCAGAATTATTAGGCAAATGAGTATTTTGTCCACTTCATCCTCTTCATGCATGTTGTCTTACTCCAAGCTGTATAGGCTCAAAACCCTACTACCAATTAAGCATATTAGGTGATGTGAATCTCTGTAATGAGAAGGGGTGTGGTCTAATGACATCAACACCCTATATCAGGTGTGCATAATTATTAGGCAACATCCTTTCCTTTGGCAAAATGGGTCAAAAGAAGGACTTGACAGGCTCAGAAAAGTCACAAATAGTGAGATATCTTGCAGAGGGATGCAGCAGTCTCAAAATTGCAAAGCTTCTGAAGCGTGATCATCGAACAATCAAGCGTTTCATTCAAAATAGTCAACAGGGTCGCAAGAAGCGTGTGGAAAAACCAAGGCGCAAAATAACTGCCCATGAACTGAGAAAAGTCAAGCGTGCAGCTGCCAAGATGCCACTTGCCACCAGTTTGGCCATATTTCAGAGCTGCAACATCACTGGAGTGCCCAAAAGCACAAGGTGTGCAATACTCAGAGTGTAGCGGCAACCTTCGGTCCTTCTTTGCCGCTTCTGCAGAACGTAAAGTTTCTGACTCGTGCTCTTGTTAAGTCTCTTGGATGCCTTCCGGTAGCAAAAAACGAGGCGAAGGAAAAAAGGGGCAAAACATTTATTTTCCTTACAAATCAAAAGGTACAAAACAAATGCCTCTGGTGGGAGCTCCGTTTATATTCCCTTTGTGTTACAACAAAAAATGACATTAAAACGGCGACGGTCAGAAAACTGTTGCTCCACGTCCTGCTTGCTTACCTAACCTTTTACCCACACCCCTCCGCATGCGGGTCAAATACACACCCCCTTTACGACATCCACCAACACTTTACAACAACAACAGACTAACAAAGCAGGATTAATTTATGGAGCACAGCATATTACATTATAACCTAAAATGATCAAGATTATAATAAAAACTTAAAGATCATGACAAATACTTAAATATGGCATGATGTAACTGAGTAAAATGTTGGCCTGGACTTGGCTCCAACATCCTGGCCCCTAATTGTTCTTGTGAGCCACAAAACAATTACTCTTACACATACATTTATATATTGATCAGAACAACAAATCAAACCTTCCAGATAACGAACAGGCAAATATACAAAGTACTCGAACTGCTCATATGGCACATTAATGTCCTTATTCCAACAGAAACTTCGTTTGTCTTGTTACAGCAGGAACTCTTCTTAAGCTGGAACATGTCTTCGCGGATGCGTGTATGTGTGTATGTTGGGGAGATTAGGGAATGGAGTCAGAGGTTCAAGCACATGACTCACCGTAGGAGACCAGCCTTTACCGCTGTCTCTTGAGTAATATGTAGAAGGGGCGCTACATATCACACTCTAGCAGCACACAAAGCTTCGCCACAGGTCGTAGGAGAATGTTTTTGCTGGTTTTCACCTTGGCTTGACGAACCCGACCTTTGGCATCCTCAAACGTCTGAATCACTCGACCCATTAGCCATGAATTGAGCGGAATCATCCACGATGAGGACAATATCACCTTGACTGATATTTCTTTGTGGCTGGGCCCACTTTTGTCACCTTTGCAAGTCTGGCAGATACTCCTTGATCCACCGTGTCCAAAACAAATCCGCCAAGTACTGGACTTGACGCCATCTACGCCTCGAGTACAAGTCGCTCCTGCTGAATACTCCAGGAGGTAGCGGAGTTTTGGCTTTCATCAAAAGCAAATGGTTTGGCGTCAAGGCCTCCAGGTCGTTCGGATCGGTAGAGACTCTTGAGATAGGGCGGCTATTGATAATCGCCTCTACCTCACACAGCAGTGTGTGCAGACCCTCCTCATCAAGGATCTGCTGCTCCACAACGGAGCTGAGCACTTTGCGTATGGACCGTATCTGCCGCTCCCAAACTCCTCCAAAATGCGAGGCAGCTGGGGGGTTGAATATCCATGTGATGCCTTTAACCAACAAGGCTTCTTGAATCTTTGCATTATCCAAAGCACGCACTGCTTCCCGCAGCTCCCTCTCTGCACTTACAAAGTTTGTTCCATTGTCAGAACGCATCAACTGAACCTGTCCCCTCCTAGCAATGAACCTCCGCAAGGCATGAATACAAGAGTCCGTGTCCAACGAATTTGCCAGCTCAATATGCACAGCCCTCACTGTCAAGCAGGTAAAAACTACGCCATACCTTTTGATCATGGTCCTACCCCTTTTGATTTCGAAGGGACCAAAGTAGTCCACACCGACACTTGTGAACGGTGGCTCATCGGGCGTGAGCCTTTCAGTAGGAAGATCTGCCATGATCTGACTTGCCGCTTTCCCATGATGCCGTCTGCAGGCGACGCACCGGGACAAAATCTTCCAGACAGCAGCATGAGATCTTAGTATCCAGTACTTCTGCCGTACCTTTGATAGGACATGATTCCTGCCACAATGCCCAAGATTCTCGTGAGTAGATCTGAGAATGAGAGTGGCTATATGCTGATCCTTAGCCAAGATTGCAGGGTGTTTTAACTCCTCTTGCATGCTAGATCTGCTCAATCTGCCACCCACTCTCAGAATGCCATCCTGTACAACTGGCGACAACTGACAAAGAGGGCTATCCTTTGACACGGTCTTTCCTTGTTGCAGCTTGGCAATCTCTTCGCCAAACCGCTGCCCTTGACTGAAGCGCACGATCTCCACTTCTGCCTCAGTCATGTCACTCACAGAAAGTGGCAAGATGGGAAGGTTAGCCTTGAAGTGTGTCATTTGCTTCTCCTGCTCCAACCTTCCATCATAGAGATTCGCTTTTCAAATCAAATCAAATCAAATCACTTTTATTGTCACATCACATGTGCAGGCACATTGGCACAGCACATGCGAGTGAAATTCTTGTGTGCGAGCCCCACAAGCAACAGAGATGTGCAAACACAACAACACAAACGAGCAAAATACAAGAATGGCCGACCTGAAACTAATAAATATATGTACAATATATAATAGTGTATGCATTTCTGGATGTGTATACTAAATATTTTCCTACGTGTGTGTGTCTGTGTGTGTGTGTGTGTGTGTGTGTATACACATTTTTACAAATTAAATAGTAAAAATAAATAAATAAATAAATAAATAAATAATAATAATAATAATAAAATATATAAAATATACAGAGTTGAATATGTGCAAAACAAGTGGCATTTATATACAGTGTGGAGTGCATAATGTTGAAGTTCCAGTAGTGAAGCTGAGGTGTCTATGACGTGTTCAGCAGTCTGATGGCCTGATGGAAAAAGCTGTCTCTCAGTCTGCTGGTACGGGACCGGATGCTGCAGAACCTCCTTCCTGATGGAAGTAGTCTGAACAGTTTATGGCTGGGGTGACTGGAGTCCTTGATGATCCTCCCGCTTTCCTCAGGCAGCGCTTCCTGTAGATGTCTTGGAGGGAGGGAAGCTCACCTCCAATTATCCGTTCAGAGCACCGCACTACTCGCTGGAGAGCTTTGCAGTTGTAGGCGGTGCTGTTGCCATACCAGGTGGTGATGCATCCAGTGAGGATGCTCTCAATGGCACAGTGATAGAAGGTCCTAAAGATGCGGGGGCTCATGCGGAATCTTTTCAGTCTCCTGAGAAAGAAGAGGCGCTGCTGCGCCTTCTTCACTGTTTTGTTTGTGTGTACTGACCACGTAAGATCCTCAGCCAGATGTACACCAAGGAACCGGAAGCTGCTCACTCTCTCCACAGCAGCGCCGTTGATGGTGATGGGGGTGTGTACTTCTCTGCACCTCCGGAAGTCCACTATCAACTCCTTTGTCTTTGCGACGTTGAGGGTGAGATGGTTGTCTTGACAGTAGTGGGTCAGGGCGCTGACCTCCTCCCTGTAAGCCGTCTCATCACCGTTGGTGATAAGACCTACCACTGTAGTGTCGTCTGCAAACTTCACAATGATGTTGGAGCTGTTAGTGGCTGTGCAGTCGTAGGTGTAGAGTGAGTACAGGAGAGGGCTCAGTACACACCCCTGTGGAGCACCAGTGTTCAGTGTGATGGGGGATGAGGTGATGCTGCCCAGTCTGACCACCTGGCGTCTGTCAGACAGGAAGCTAAGGATCCAGCTGCAGAGGGAGCTGCTCAGTCCTAGATCCTGCAGTTTCCTGTCCAGCTTCGAGGGAACGATGGTATTGAATGCTGAGCTGTAATCTACAAACAGCATCCTCACATACGTGTCTCTCTTCTCCAGGTGTGACAGGGCAGTGTGTAGTGTCAGGGCTATGGCATCATCAGTGGACCTGTTGTGGCGGTATGCAAACTGTAGAGGGTCCAGTGAGTCGGGTAGTGCAGAGCAGATGAAGTCCCTGACCAGCTTCTCGAAGCATTTGCTTACGATGGGGGTCAGGGCTACAGGTCGCCAGTCGTTCAATGAGGAGATGGTGGAGGATTTGGGTACAGGGACGATGGTGGCCATTTTGAAGCAGGCTGGGACTACAGACAGAGAGAGGGAAAGGTTGAAGATGTGCGTGAACACTCCAGCCAGCTGAGCCGCGCATGACTTGAGGACGCGGCCGGGAATCCCGTCCGGACCAGTAGCTTTGCGTGCGTTCACCTTCCTGAAGCACTTCCGCACATCCTCCTCAGACACAGTGTGCGCACTGACGTCATCCGCGGTGCGCACACTGTCCGGTCTCATGGTGTTCGCTGCGTCGAATCTAGCGTAGAATACGTTTAGATCCTCACACAGAGAGGCCGTGGTCTGCGGTGTGCTGGTTTTCCCTCTAAAGTCTGTGATCGTGTTTAGTCCCTGCCACATACTCCGAGGGTTGTCAAACTGTTGCTCCACCCTGTCCCTGTACTCACGTTTGGCTGCTTTGATCGTCTTCCGGAGTTGGTAATGTGCGTGTTTGTAGTCCGATGTGTTCGCGGAGGCAAAGGCGGTGTTCCGTGCCGCCAGTGCCGCGCGAAATTAAATCCTTCCTCTTTTGAGCAAGAAGCTTCAGCACACCTTTTAATCTCAAGACCCATGCAACGGCTCTTTTAACCCGACGCCAGCTTGAGTAATGATGAATGAGTTGAGAGGTGGCGTCTGCAGCTTCTTCAACCACAAGAGCATATACTGATGCTTCTTTGACTTCTGGGCCGTTACAGATTGGCTGGCATACACTGTCTGGCATTTCTGGCCACTCCATTTCTGGTTTCAAAATGAAATCTGGACCCGTGATCCATGTCTTTGCCTTGAGAAAGGCACCAACACTGAGCCCTCTGGAAGCAAAGTCTGCAGGATTGGCCGAGGTGTTCACATATCTCCACTGAGAGACAGCTGATCTATCCTTGATGGCAGCAACTCGATTGGCAACAAACGTACGAAACCTCGCTGTTTCATTCTTGAGGTACTTAATCACCGACGTGCTGTCCGTCCAAAAGACAGACTCCTCCAACTCCAACTCCAGTTCGGCTCTTACCATCCTGTCCATCTTTGCTGCCACCACTGCAGCAGTAAGCTCGAGTCGTGGTATGGTCACTGGCTTCAATGGTGTAACCCTGGCTTTACCAATAATGAAAGCACTATGGGGCTGGTTCAGATTGTTTTTTGAAACCAGGTATGTGGCTATGCCATACCCCCTTTCACTTGCGTCGGCAAAGTGATGAAGTCGAGCTGAAGAGATCTTGCCAAGGTTGACTGGTCTCACACATCTGTCTACCTCAAACCTAGCTAAGTGATGCAAACTGCCGACCCTTTGTTGCCACTGCATAGACAGAGCTTCTGGCATGAAATCATCCCATGCATGCTTTGTTCTGCTCAGCTCTTGCAGGATGTGCTTCACTGGCAAGATAAGAGGGGATAAAATTCCAAGTGGGTCACATATAGTGCTTACCATCGAAAGCAGTCCTCTCCTTGTGAGTGGTTTGCTCTCAACCAGAACTCTGAATCTCAGCGTGTCAGACTCCACGCACCACTGAACCCCTAAAGCTCTTTCAATAGGGAGGCAGTCCCTTTCAAGATCAAGCTCCTTGACTTCTTTAGCCCTGTCATCCTCAGGTATAGATGCAAGCACCGCTCTGCTGTTGGAAATCCACTTCGTGAGCTTGAAACCTCCTGCAGCGCACAAAGTCCTGAGGTCCCGAATCAGTGAGATTGCCTGCTCTTTAGTGCTGACAGACTTCAGGCAATCATCCACATAAAAGTTCCTTAGAACAGTGTTCGTCGCAATATGGTTGAACCTCGCCTGATTGTCCTCAGCACACCTTTGCAGCGCGTAGCATGCACAGCTTGGTGAAGAAGTTGCACCGAACAAGTGAACTACCATTCTGTATTCCTTGAGGCCTTTATCAAGATCTCCCTGTGGCCACCACAAGAATCTCAACAGATCAGCATCTTCAGCGGGAACCCTGACTTGATGAAACATGCCTTCAATATCAGACATGAAGGCAACTGGTTCCTGCCTGAACCTCATCAAAACACCTATGAGGGAATTGGTTAAGTCTGGCCCCTGCAACAGCTGTGAGTTCAGTGACATGCCTTGATACGTGGATGAACAGTCAAATACCACTCTCAACTTGTGCTTGGTTGGGTGGTAGACCCCATGATGTGGGAGATACCATATTCTGCTACCACTTTTACAAGTTTCTGCCACAGGAACTTCTTCGGCATAGCCCCTTTCCAGTGTCTCTGTCATAAACTTTGTGTACTCTTGATGAAACTCACTGTCTCTTAACAGGCTCCGTTTCAGGCCTTCTGCTCTTTGTACCGCCACAACACGGTTGTTTGGAAATGCAGCCCCCTTGTTCTTTAAAGGAAGGCCAATGGTGTAGTGACCATGAACCTGCTTCACTGACAGTGACACAGACTCCATAAATTGTCTGTCTCTGGCCGACATTTCCATTTTCTCAGATAACTCATGCTCAGGGAAATCATACCTCATTTGCTGCTGTGAGAGCTCCTCTAGCTTTGTCACCGATATCCTGTTCACCATCACCGGTAGCCACTCAACAGCTCCTTGAGCAATACCCTCTTCTCTTAGCAGAGGTCCATTAATCGTCCAGCCTAGTGCAGTTTTTACAGCATATGGGCCGTTGCCCTCACTATTGATAACCTTCCAGGGCTCAAGCGCCTTTGGTACATTCGTGCCTATTAACATACCAATTTTTCCATCAATCTGCTTGAGCTGAACCTCCTTCAAATAAGGCCATCTGTCCACATCGCTTTGTTGTGGAATGTTCTCCTTTGTTACTGGAATCTCTGCCTGTGTGAAAACCTGGGGAATCTTCAAAAAGTTGTCCTCATCCAAACCACTGACCTCGAGACCCTTAACGACATGAGTACTGATTGTCGCTTCCTTTCCCATGGTGCGGAGCAGAATGTTGGACTTTTTTCCTGTGACCTGTAAATCCCTCATCAGCTCATCTGTACAAAAGGTTCCAGTGCTTCCTGGGTCTAAGAACGCGTATGATTCAACTGTTGTGTTGCTCCTTGAACATCTGACCTTCACAGGCACAATTGAAAGTGCACAGACTGTTTCGCCAGCCCCGTACAACCGCATGTTTCACTGCCTGCTGCTGGAGAAAAACTTGCTGCTGGTTCTCTGATACTTTTACTGTCACTATCAGGAGAAGAGTACTGCTCCTTATGCAGAATCGTGGGATGTTTCTGAGAACAAGTCTCACATGTGTGTCTTTGCTGACAGCCTTTGCTCAGATGCCCCTGTGACAGGCAACCAAAACACAAGCTCTTTGATTTGAGGAAATCAAGCCTTTCTCTGTGAGGCTTTTGCTTAAGGAGTCTGCAGGTACTGAGGTTGTGTCCTCCCTTATGACAGAAAAGACACTGTCTTCCACCTGTAGAGCCTACATTTTCCCTTTCCCTCTTTGTCTGCTCTGCACTGTTTGATACAGTGCTGTATTAGTAGCAAAGATGCTTTCCCTCTCCTTGAATTTCAGAGCATTCTCTTTGCACACCTTTGCTTTGCCCTTGTCTCTAGACAAAGTGGTGTCCTGAATGTTACCAAACAATGGGTGAGAAGCGATCTTTGCCTGCTTCTCTACAAAACTGACCAGATCAGCGAATCTAGCTCTCATTGCTGTACGTTCTTGAATGTCACAGGCGAAACCCCTCCACCTTTCCCTTAATTTAAAAGGAAGCTTGGAGATGACTGTTCTCATATTAGTAGGGCTATCCATCTCCTCAATGTACTCCATGCTGTCTACTGTGTTACAGCAACTAGTGAGGAACATAGCAAACTCCATCAGTGCATCACCATCCTCTGGCTTAATTACAGGCCATTTTAGAGCTCTTTCAATGTAGGCTGAGGCAATAGTATATTCATCCCCAAAATGCTTGTGCAGAAGCCTCTTAGCTTCAGCATAGCCCCTGTCAGGATACATGTGCGAACAGCTACGAACAAGAACCTTGGGTCTCCCTTGGGTGAACTGCTCCAGGAAGCGCAACCTATCTCTATTGCTGTCTGTCCTTTCCTCAATCCCATGCTCGAACGCCTTCATAAAAAACCCAAACTCCAGTGGATCCCCACTGAATACTGGAACATCCAAAGGAGGGAGAGTGGATGCTTTCTGTTGTTTTACTAGGAGCTCTGTAATCTCGTTTTGTCGCTTCATGACATTCAACAAGTCTTTAACATCAGCCATCCTGCCTTGACTAGTAATAGACTGGCTATTAACCTTCTTATTCAATGGATGAGGAAGCCTGCTACTCCTTTCTGAGCCCTGCATTACCTCTGACTCACATCCTCGACCGACATCTTCATGTTCTGGCTGAACCAAACCAAAACTGGCCCCAATGCTTTGGCCCGGAGATCTTTGGCAGGTAGCCATTTTGTTGACCAAGTCAGCAGAAGTGTTATGGGCTGGCTCCTTCACAGTCAGCACCTCAAGCTTTGCGTTAGCTGCAGCAATAGCTGTTTGCAACTCCCATTCCTCCCTTTTTGCCTTAAGAACAGCTTCTTGTCTGTCAATCTCCATCTTTTGCTTTAATGCCTCAGCACGCGCTACCAGAGCAGCCCTATCTGCCTCAATCTTTAGCCTGGCAGAATATGTGGTCGAAGACACAACAGAAGAGGTTCGACTGCTCCGATGTGCTTTACTGCGTCTGGACGATATTGCTGAAGCACTGTCTGCAGGCTCAACTTCAGCATCAACCATTCTTGCTTCAACTGCTTGCATTTCCACTCCTTTTAACCATCTCTCGACTTTCTCCACAAAACTTCTCAAATAGCTAGCCTTTGGCTCATACCACTGTGCCTGATCATGAAGAAGTTCCGACTCAGTCAAGTGATTTTTAACTGCATCGTTGTTTTCACAAAACTCAATATATATTTTTGAGAAGTCAGTGGCTAATTTAACAGACACTTCCTCAAAATTGCCGTCATCTTCCATAAGCTCCTCGATCTCTTTTATCTTTCTAGTAAGATAACCCAACTTGGTTTTCCTTGTCACTAAGATGCTGAAGCTTTTCCTCTTGTGCTTTAAAGGTTGGCTTGGAAACTCTTTTTTCCTGCTGCTCCATATTAATTGCGCTGCCATAAACCTTTCAATGCAATTAATCCTTTACACAGGCCATGTACCACTTAACCGTACAGGAATTTTCACAAACCGTAAAGCAGGCACAGCCTCTTACTTTTCAGATGCGGGGTTTTCTTACTGCCGAAAGGATCCGGAAACACGGGAAGACTGAAGCGCATCCTCTTTCACGTCCCGTTTTCCAGTTTTCCCTTGCCGCGCCGCGGTCCGATTAACTCTGTGCGCCGGTGACGTCTGCGTAATCCTCTCACTTTCGGAGCAGTTTTCTGACTAATGTAGCGACAACCTTCGGTCCTTCTTTGTCGCTTCTGCAGAACGTAAAGTTTCTGACTCGTGCTCTTGTTAAGTCTCTTGGATGCCTTCCGGTAGCAAAAAACGAGGCGAAGGAAAAAAGGGGCAAAACATTTATTTTCCTTACAAATCAAAAGGTACAAAACAAATGCCTCTGGTGGGAGCTCCGTTTATATTCCCTTTGTGTTACAACAAAAAATGACATTAAAACGGCGACGGTCAGAAAACTGTTGCTCCACGTCCTGCTTGCTTACCTAACCTTTTACCCACACCCCTCTGCATGCGGGTCAAATACACACCCCCTTTACGACATCCACCAACACTTTACAACAACAACAGACTAACAAAGCAGGATTAATTTATGGAGCACAGCATATTACATTATAACCTAAAATGATCAAGATTATAATAAAAACTTAAAGATCATGACAAATACTTAAATATGGCATGATGTAACTGAGTAAAATATTGGCCTGGACTTGGCTCCAACACAGAGACATGGCCAAGGTAAGAAAGGCTGAAAGACGACCACCACTGAACAAGACACACAAGCTGAAACGTCAAGACTGGGCCAAGAAATATCTCAAGACTGGTTTTTCTAAGGTTTTATGGACTGATGAAATGAGAGTGAGTCTTGATGGGCCAGATGGATGGGCCCGTGGCTGGATTGGTAAAGGGCAGAGAGCTCCAGTCCGACTCAGACGCCAGCAAGGTGGAGGTGGAGTACTGGTTTGGGCTGGTATCATCAAAGATGAGCTTGTGGGGCCTTTTCGGGTTGAGGATGGAGTCAAGCTCAACTCCCAGTCCTACTGCCAGTTTCTGGAAGACACCTTCTTCAAGCAGTGGTACAGGAAGAAGTCTGCATCCTTCAAGAAAAACATGATTTTCATGCAGGACAATGCTCCATCACACGCGTCCAAGTACTCCACAGCGTGGCTGGCAAGAAAGGGTATAAAAGAAGAAAAACTAATGACATGGCCTCCTTGTTCACCTGATCTGAACCCCATTGAGAACCTGTGGTCCATCATCAAATGTGAGATTTACAAGGAGGGAAAACAGTACACCTCTCTGAACAGTGTCTGGGAGGCTGTGGTTGCTGCTGCACGCAATGTTGATGGTGAACAGATCAAAACACTGACAGAATCCATGGATGGCAGGCTTTTGAGTGTCCTTGCAAAGAAAGGTGGCTATATTGGTCGCTGATTTGTTTTTTGTTTTTGAATGTCAGAAATGTATATTTGTGAATGTGGAGATGTTATATTGGTTTCACTGGTAAAAATAAATAATTGAAATGGGTATATATTTGTTTTTTGTTAAGTTGCCTAATAATTATGCACAGTAATAGTCACCTGCACACACAGATATCCCCCTAAAATAGCTAAAACTAAAAACAAACTAAAAACTACTTCCAAAAACATTCAGCTTTGATATTAATGAGTTTTTTGGGTTCATTGAGAACATGGTTGTTATTCAATAATAAAATTATTCCTCAAAAATACAACTTGCCTAATAATTCTGCACTCCCTGTATGTTCAAGTAGGTTCTCAGGCATCCAGGACATGGTAGTCTGAGGAGCTTGGAAAGAAAGTGACTGGGCTTCTTGAAGTTTCTTGAATTTTCAGAATGTGAAACTGAAATAGAAGATGTGTCAGAGGACTACACATCTTCCATTTCAATTATGATGAAGACAAAGAATCAAGCAAGAAAGAGGAGTCAGCTGAGACAGAGGAATATTTGCAGTAATGTGAGGAAACATTGATCTGGTCTTCTATCCTTCCCAGTGACAGATGATGCATCACTCTCTCATGTGCCACAGAGAAAGATAATCTATCACGGTCCAATCACATAGGCCAGGTCCCATACTCCTTCAGTTGCTTTTCTACTCGAGTACTGAAAGCATTATACACCATGTATTCTGCTTGTTTTATGCTTTTTAACATTCACATGCCAATGAATGCATCAGAGACCAATTTGGGGTTCAGTAACTTGTCCAAGGACACCTTGGTAAGAACTCCAGACTAGATCACACAGAGATTGAACCAACAACCATCCAATTAGCAGATGACCTGGTCTACAGCCAACTCAACGACAAAAAAGGAGGGACAACAAGAGAGGAAGAAAAATGGATCGAATGCAGCTGTAGGCATATGTGGGTGTTTTGATTCTTACTGCTGTGCATCCAGTAGAGTCGCTACAGCCAGTTTATGACATCCTGAGTCTGGTAGAGAAGTTTTAAAGGTGACACAAGATTAATCATAGAAGCACAAAAAGGATATAATTTCTTGATAAAGACACAATAGATGATCATCGTTCATGACACAAGCGTGCTCCCATTTGAGGTGTATGGAACAAGTGGATGTTTCTCCTGCTGTTGATGTAAGATCCTGGTACTGATGTGACTGTATGAGCACAAAGTCCCTTTCAGAGGACTCTGTCCATTCCAGCAGAACATCCAAGTAAACCAGGGAACTGTGAGATAAAAACATGGGCAGTATGTGATGCCAGGTCCAGCTGTACATGGAACATGCTAGTGTACGATGGCAAACCGTCTGTCCTGCAGTCAGGACACGCGAGTTGTCCCTAACATTGCAGAAGGTTTCCAAAAGAAAACAATCACCTGTAACAACTTGTTTACTGTATATGACCCTTGGGTTGCAACTGCAGAAAGAAAGCTGTCCATGATGGGACCAGTGCAGAGGAATAAACCTGAGCTTCCTCCTGCACTTGTGTCAAATATGGACATACCTTTGTTCTCATGAAAGTTTGCCTTCACTCAGACCCATGCCCTGGTGTTCCTACCATGCCAAAATATAGAAAAATGTCAGGTAATGAGTTGGAATAAAGATGAATAAAAACCTTGAAACACAGAGATGGATGATATTTTATACTTATTGCTTTATAAACAGTCAAAGCAAACGGGGTCATTTTTCAACCCAAAGGACAACAGATATGATTATTTGCTGCCAGTAAAAAACTAGTTTAAAAAGTAGTTTAAAAACAGCTTTCTAAATTAACTTTGACATAAACCCGTCTGTGATAATCTGCTAAAGCAACCGACTCTGGTTGTGAAACGATAATCACAATAACTGATGATTTAATTTATTTTTTACCCGAAAACAAAGAAAAAATTCATTTTTATGAGGTTTTTAATCAGACTTAAATTTGAAATGGAATAAAAAAAATTGTGTCAAAATGTTTGAATTAAGTTTTAATTAAAAGTGGGGGGGGGGAATCCACACAATCATATTAATTAAGTATCAATCAAACCACATTTTTGACCCCTGAGGACCACAGGTGTGATTATGTGCTGCCATTTAAAATTTATAAATGGTTCAAAAAAAACCATTCTCACTAAAGTTCAACACACAGCATTCTGTAGTTAGTCAGATAGTCAAAATTATCTAAACATTTAAATATTTTATTTTCTCAATTTGTTTTTGCTCAAAAACACAGTGTACTTTATGTAAACAAGGTCTGGTGGCCCTAAAATGTATAATGTTGGGTAAATTTTGTGTTAGTGTGTTGGTCTTAAGTAAAACTAAGGTGTAACACTGAATTGATTGACAATTTATACTTTATACTTTAAAAAACACTCAAATGAAGTGGGGACATTTTTGACCCCTGAGGACCACAGGTGTATGGAAATCGGGAGGACATTATGAGGGTTAAGTCTAAATAGCATAATTAGGTTAGTACACCATCCTCTGTATGCAGGCATCATTTTTTCAGGTATTACTCCATGCAGTCTTCCTCCGTGTAGCACTGAAGGATGGCTCTGTGCCATCTAAAGCTCGTCCACGCAGTCATGGGTCAGATCACCATAAAAGTGGCAACAAAACCACTCCCTTCACCATGAATTATATTTAGAGCACAGTGGTATGTAGGCTTAACCTGCATCCTCACTGGACTCCTCAGCTGCCACTCAGTTCAACAGAAACACCTCTTGACAGCGAGGATTTTAGACTTTTCTTCTCACAGGAATGTTTTCATCTGTGCTGAGACAAGACAAGGGGTTTAGCTGTGGTGGCTTGTTGAGGACTGGGCATTGATAAGGTCAGAGTAGGAGGGAGGGCACCAAGCAGAATCCCAGAGAAAACTGCCTGAGAGAAGTTTATCTTTGGTGCTGCAGTTTCCTCAGTAGCTCAGGAGAACATGGCCTCGCTGTGAAGTGAAGAGGTCAAGTGACTGAAAGAAATGAACTTTATCAGGTAGGTCTTTCTTAATCTTTCTGGGATGTTACTATTGCTTCGCTAGCAGAATTATTATGAAGAAAAAATATGAAAGGAATTTTGAACAGAGTGAAAGAACTCCACAGTCAGCTGTGGTAAAAGAAGTTGATCCATGTGACCATATGGATTTAAATTTTTTGATTTGTTTTTTGATTTTTTAAAATAATCACTCAGGACATTTTTAAGTATTTTTTTCAAGTTTATTTCTTTTCTAAACCGTAACAAATATGATATGAGATCTAAACTAGACACCTAATTCTGGAGTCGGAGTACTGTGTCACAAGATCAGCGTCGATCCTGAGAGTCTCACCCAGGCCGCTCCGGGGCTATCTCTCAAACACAGCCATCTGTGTCCCTGCACTTCTTATCAGATTGTTCTGACAACATTTATGAGTACAAATGGGTGAATTCATGATCAGCATTCTCTGGGAAAGTTGAACGTGGGATTTCTCAAGACCAATACTAAATGGATTCATCATACTATATAAATTAACTACATATCTAAACAGTAAAGCAATCAAACAGTTTACACTGAATGTGTGTTTTGTTTTGTTTTAAAATTAAATGTGTTTAAAATGTAAAAACCTTGAGATGAATCAGTGACATTAAAACTGCACTTGACTGATTTTATGTCGTGTTCTCACATTTAAATGTGTGGCACACTCCTCGTCATAATTTTTAAAACGGTTCATTAAAAAAAGTCTGAACTGCACTAATGGCAATGTTATCAGTTAGTTATCCAACATGGTATTGTATACTGCAAAGTACAAGTATGACAACATAGGGGAATTTTAGATTTACATACAAATTAGACTCATGTACCCTTGACCCTGTGCTATGGTGAATTATTGTGCTATACACAATAACATGAAAAGGAAAGTTCTGATAGGACTCTATGTAGTCCTGCAAAAAACTAAATGCACCTTCACTATTTCCACAGGAACTGAGAAGGTAAATAGCAGCTAGATACTACTAATAATACATCTTTAAATGAATAATTAATTAAATAATCATCAGCAAGTGGGACCACCTCTATAAAAGTAGAGGTTTTGGGAGTTTTAACACAGTGCCACACTTCCCTGCATGCCCAGGTGTCAAATGTGAAATTTTATGATATTTCATTTAGAAAAGGACCAAACGTGCTTGAAAGGAAAAAGCCTTTCTGCAAAGAACCTGGCAGCATGCCTTAGGTTTGCAAAGTTGCATCTTTGCAAACCTAAGCAAAAACCCCTTATACCAGTTGTCAAGCAGTGGTGGAGGGGTGATGATTTGTGCTTGTTTAGCAGCCACAGCCTCTGAGATCCTTGTAGGCACTGAGATGACCATGAACTCCTCTGTATACCAAAATATTCTAGTGTCAAATGCGAGGTCATCTGCCTGACAGCTAAAGCTTAGCTGAAATTGGCTCATGTAACAGGACGATGGCAGTCATTCATATATGTGCATGGAAACGTTCTTACCCTGAGCAAAAAACAAGTGTGCACTCAAAATCTCTATCAGAGTTATGAAACGTTGGCAATGGAATATTTTGTTCTTACCCCCATGGATATGTTCTGAACCAACAGGGCTTATGCAGTCTCCATATTATCTGCATACTGCCATGCTCCCATTTCTCTACACAGAAAAATATGTTTACCTGAAGGTAAATTAAAGAAAGTGGAGACAATACATATTTCCTCATATAGAGATTTAGAATTCTGATTAACATATAAACTATTGTATGAACAAAACAAGCTGGTGGGAACGTTTCCTGAGCCTGATTCTAATTTTGCATGTGCAAATATGAGAGCTAACAATCACCTTATAAAAGTCCAGTCAGTCAATCAACTAATTTGTAAATATCATCATCATTTCATTTACTAAAGCTTATCACGTTGTTTTTATGGTAATAAGTTACTTGACAGGTTAAGTCTGCCATATTACTTAGTTTATTCAAATAAAACATTTCCCCCTCTCTTTACAGGCCTTTCTCCTGGTTTTGCCAATAAAGCTGAGGGGACAGTTGTAAGACGGTATGGCTGACTGGAACTTGTTAGGGAAGCTGCTGGAAAGTGCTCAAGAGCACTCCACTGTAGTGGGCAAAGTCTGGCTGACAGTGCTGTTCATCTTCCGCATCCTGGTGCTGGGGGCTGCTGCTGAGAAGGTGTGGGGCGACGAGCAGTCCAGCTTCACGTGCGACACCAAGCAGCCGGGTTGTCAGAACGTCTGCTATGACACAACCTTCCCCATTTCTCACATCCGCTTCTGGGTGATGCAGATCATCTTTGTCTCCACGCCCACTCTCATTTATCTTGGTCATATCCTTCATTTGGTCCGCATGGAGGAGAAGGAGAAGCAGAAACAAAAGGAGCTTGAAGACCAGCAGCAAGTATTCTGCCATAAGGACAAAAAGCCCTCAGTTAAAGACAAACAGGGCCACGCACGTTTACAAGGTGCGCTACTGCGGACCTATGTCTTCAACATTATTTTTAAGACCCTGTTTGAGGTTGCGTTTATTGTAGCTCAGTATTTTCTATATGGGTTTGAGCTCAAGGCCATGTACACCTGCGACCGCTGGCCTTGCCCAAACATGGTGAACTGCTACATCTCCCGCCCCACTGAGAAGACAATCTTCATCCTTTTCATGCTGGCTGTGGCCTGCGTCTCACTGCTGCTCAACCTGGTGGAAATGTACCATCTAGGTTTTACAAAGTGCCACCAGGGTCTTCGTTACAGGAGTTCAAAAGCCGCACGTGAAGGTTCCAAAGCCCTGAGTGAGCCGGTCATGCCCTTTGTCCCAAACTATAACTACTTTGGAGGTCATTCTGCTGTGCCTGAACTTTTCCCTACAGACTCAAAGTACAGCATGCCAGAGCCAAACTCTGCTTACAGCCCCTACAACAGCAAGGTGGCCTACAAGCAGAACAGAGATAATATGGCTGTGGAGAGGAAAGGCAAAGCGGAAGAAATTGATACAAAGGGGAGAAAAATCTCCAGTCCTGTCCTTGAGATGTCCATCGAAAATCAGCGCAGAAACAGTCAGTCAAGCAAGCACAGCAACTTCAAGAGTAGGATGGATGACCTGAAGATCTAAGAATCTACTGAATATTAATGCAAGAAGACTCAGGAAAAACTGGAGACACCAACATGTAATAATATGTAAAATATGAGCGTGAAAGACATTAGAAGAAAAATGAGGTAAACACAAAGCAGATAAAAGGCTGGAAGCCAAGATTTAAGAGCACTCAGGGAGACACGCTGGAGGCAGAGCATGTGTTAAGTATTGTGATTATAATGTGAAAAATAATAACAGCAGGCTTCAGTGAAAACATCTTACTTCTTCTTAACTTCAACTGGAGGTTGATCTGATATCCTCGTGTTGGTGTTGTTCCCAGATCATCATACTAAATGTTGTTCCAGGATCAACATTGCAAGTGACCAATCAGAATGTTGTGACATCATACTTTTGCGACTTCGGGAAAAACCGGCGTAAAACAAAAAACTGTACTTAAGCTGCGTGAAACCGCCTCTGTCCGCCGATCAACGGACCCTGACCCTGACCCTAACCGTAACCCTTTAATAAACAGTAAGCAGAATTGATATTGTCCTTGCAACATTGGAATTTCATAAATGCACGAATGGCTTGGCGCGCAAAGGAATAACGTCACAACAATGTGATTGGTCACTTGCAACGTTGAACCTGGAACAACATTTTCATGATGGTCTGGGAACAACACCAACACGAGGATATCAGATCATCCTCAACGGGAGCCATTTCTTAGATCAGATAATCTCCTTATGTTAGTAACAAGGAAGCTCATAAGAAAAGAGCAAGTGTTTAGAAAGCTGGTTTAACCTCATGACACTATTTTACTTTGTTTCCACTCTGAGTCTGACAGATACATGACCAGGTAACTCAAAACGTTTTTGTTTACAGCTGTATTACTTAAATGAGTACTGTGAGATGAGAATAGAAGATAAAATAAGCTATACTGGACTAATAAAAATGTTTTACTGAAACAAACTGTGTTTTTCCCATGTTATTGATTGTTGCTTTTATTGCTTAAATTACTGCAAGAATATTTGCTTATTGATGAGGATTTAATACAGAAAGTACTTATGCTGGGATACAGGCTTCCTTGTATTGTATTTGTGATGTACTTTGATTAAAAGCCCCAAAACAAACAAGTGTTTTTTCAAAATCCCTGTTTCAGAATATCAGATGTACTCAAGGATCAAAGTGGAATTTCTGGGTTAATTAGTGCTCATTTTGTCTGGAAATGTATTTGTACTCTACTATCGTAATTAACTTTACTTGGGTGGCTGTATCTCAGGAGGTAGAGCAGGTCACCTACTGATTGGAAGGTTGGTGGTTTGATCCTTGGCTCCTCCAGTCTGCATGTCAAGTATCCTTGGGCAAGATACTAACCCCAACTTGCTCTCCGATGCATCCATCGGAGTGTGAATGTGTGTGAATGTAGTTAGATAGCACTAAGTATAGATAAAGTGCTTGTGAGAATGGGTGTGATTGGGTGAATGTGGCATATTGTATAGAGCGCTTTGAGTACTATACTTTGAGAGTAGAAAAGCACTATATAAGAATCAGTCCACTTACCATTTATTTCATATTTTACTATTGAGAAGCACTATGGTGTACCTCTGGTCTTTAAATGTGCTATACAAATAAAGTATTGATTGATTGATTATTTGATTTGACAGGTTGCAGAATTTTAAGACTGAATTAAATTTTTCTTTCTTCTTTGTACAGTTTGTGATCAGGTAATACTATACTCACTGCTCTTTGTGAATTTTCACAAGATAGTGGGAAAAATGTTTCATCACTCATCCAAATGACTTCTTCATTCTCAGAATTGAAGTGACAAATATTTCTCCCACTGAAAACGCTACGTCCAGATGAACAGAATCAACCTTTTGGGATTTACTTACCTGGATGATTGAGCATAAATCAAAATATATTTCAATTTGTTTAGCAAGACATCAAGACATTTCGTAATTTGAAAAAATAAGTATATAAAAACAAAAACCTATATTGATGTCACATACACACTTTTGCAGCTTTTATAGAATGCAGTCAATGATTGTGTGATGCAAATTAAAGTTTTAGCCATACAAAATGTATTAATAATCTCACAGCACAGCAAATGTCACAGCTCCAGAGCCAAACAACAGCAACTTGACATTCATGCAGGCCTCATATGAGATGAGTAATACTACAGGGATTATGAAACCGTTCATTCACTTAATTTGTAATTAATATGTGCATTATGTTTAGATTTCAAGTATCTGGAAAGTGTGATCGGCAAAGTTTGGTTTGGATAGTCGTGGCATTGTGAAGGTTTTAGTCTTTCAGTGGATGAAGCCTGAGAAATGGTTTGCATACATCCAAGGCAAATCCTTACAGGATATGGTCAGTGGGGCAGTTTGCTGGTGTACTTAAAGTCTTACTTAGTTTAATCGCTGAATACTATGCTGCTCTGAGTGTTCGAAGTTAGCCTATGATGCAACATTTCAACATTTGAATACTGATGGGACCGGGGGGTTTTCTGTCCAAGAGCTGTGTTGCAATGTTAACTCAATCTGCAGTATATCAGTGCAGCCCTGCTATTTTCTTTTACAAGAGGCTGTCACATTAGCTGCTCGGTTTCCACCAGCTGCACCAAGACATACAGATTGAGGACAGTGTGGATGGACCCATTTCCAAAACACATGCCATCATACTGGTGAGAGCTATGCTTCAAAGGCTTCCTGTCTCCAAGCCCAAAATAACTCACTTGCACACTTGGGGGAGGATTGTGGGTGAAACTGTGGGTAGGGAACCAAAATAGCAGTCTGTTGCAAACTAAAATAAATACAGAATAGACAGTTCATCAAATTATGAAGCTGCACGTATGCTTGGTAAATCATGATTCATTTAGCCAAACACTGATTGGACTTGAAGGGCAGTCTGTTCATTCATTCATTCATTCATGTATTTGTTAAGAACTGTAAATATTCAGTAGCTGTAAATGAAAAAGTTTTGTAGTTTATTTGATTTGAACTTTTTATCATATGTATTTTATGATCACAAGTCATACTGAGAATGATCATATTTTAAACATCAGCAGCATCATGCTGGTTTAGCCATGACAAGGGCATGATCTAAGGCTAAGGCAAATGTTATAAACCAAAATAAAATCTCTCAGATTTCCAAAGCAGGAAAATCTTCCTTGACAGACCCAATGGGAAACTGAACAGGTGACAGGGGTCATTAGGTTATGAACTTTGGACTAACAACCATATGCAACCAAATCTCTGAGCCAGAATAGTATGCAGAGACCATTCATTACAGAGTGCCACTGTTCCTCATAAATCAGGCTGACAGTTCACGCTCTTGGACAAGTCAAGGATGGGACCTTTTACTGTAAAACTGATGACTTATTGTGGGCCTTGTCATATGACCCTATGTTTTTATGAATTCATGCTGTGTTACAGACCAGGCTTTTACACTAATGCAAAAGACTCATATTATGCTTCTTTTTCTGAAAGTCACTAAAAGGTGACCTTCAACACCCCAACATACTGTACATATCATGTAGGAGGCCAGAAAGTAGGCAACTGTTTTGAGCATACTCTACTGTCTAACAGCATTGTATTCCCACCACACACCAACGCTTTTAAAGCACTCATTTACTGTTCAAGAAACTGTGTGCATTATAGTATTATATTCTTGTAAAATAGTTTCCCAGACACCATACAAGAGGGGAAAACCTTTAGCTTTTTGTGACCTGATGTCGAAAGGAAAATGCCAGTAAGGTAAATATTTCTGTTGTTTGTTGGTGTTGAGGAAGAATACTAACTAACTAGAATATTGCTGGGCAATAATTGGACATATGTAAATGTTTTTGCGCATGCTGTGATGGTTTCAGCTGTTTTTTATTTGCGTAATGAGAAAGTTCCATCTACATCTACAGACCTCAGGAGAAAATCTTTCTACTTGCCAGAAAGTGTTTTATTCACAATTACATCAACACATCTCCACGAAGTGTTATTGTATGGAAATCTTTAACCCCCTATTGTCTAGCGTACGATAATTGATACATGCAGGGTTTTTTTTTTTAGACTTCTGTCATCATCACCCCCCCCCCTCCCCAAAAATATAAATAAATAAATAAATAAATGCACAATTAATTTTGGAAGTAATTTTTTTAATGCTAGATGTACCAAATACAATAAAAATTAATTAACTTGAATGGACTCGCTGGTTATATTAAAATATGGAATATTTTAATTTTTATGGAATATGGAAATTAAAATGTCACTAATTTCTTTTAAAAAAAAAAAATTAAAAAATGAAGATTACATTTTTAATAATTTTTAATTTTAACAAATATATTTGTTAAATATTCAAATAAAGTATTTATTCAAGATGTTTATTTATTTGCTGTGACATTTACAGTGTTGTTTATCTGTCCCTCCTCAAACTAACTGAAATCACTGGTGCATTGACATCAGCAGCAGTGACTGATGATTGTCAAAACCATGTTGTGTTTTGTAGCTTATAAAAATGCTGACCCTTTTTGCTTATGGAGATTCTTAATCAGTTATGATAAAAGACCGTCTTCTATGCCCTTTTGCAAAAATAAACAGAACTATCCCCATATGGTATCACACAGACTAAAATAACCCGCACAAGCTGAAGCTCAAGTGTCATGAATATGAATTAAATGCGTGTAAGTCACGTGTGACTGTGTGTGTGTGTGTGTGTGTGTGTGTGTGTGTGTGTGTGTGTGTGTGTGTGTGTGTGTGCGCGCGCGCGTGCGTCACATTGTGAGCAAGAATTAACTGTGGTCACTGATGATCATTCATAGAATCTTTACTCTTTATTCTAGTTCATCTGTATGAGAATAAAAAATATAATCAAGCAAGTAAACAGAAATATCTCAGCATCAGATATTGTGCAAATCAAACATTCAGTCAAAAGCCATAAACAACAAAAGCTGTAGACGATGAGGATATGGTTAACCATACTTATTCAGCAGTAGCAGCTGGAGTATTATCCATGCCAACTGTATACACTCTCATGCTTAATGGGAGAACTGCCAGCATGCCAGAGAAAGACTTCCAACCCTCTGAATTCTTCCTTCCTCCCAATTCGTGTACTTTCTATCATTTTCCCATGAAAAAGTATTACTGCCACCATCATTTTTCAGAAGTGACACCTGAATAATTATGGTTAGGAAACAGTGCACATCAAAAAGTTTCTCTTAATCACTGGTCTAGCAAAAAGAACGATAAATCAATCCTTGAAAGCATACTTTTTTTCTTCACTTATCTTTAACAACCTATCAAGTAATCAAAAATTGGCAAAGCATGCAATAACTCATAATCCATGTAAATCCTTTTACATTAAATTGCAGGCAAACAGTCAGATTGAAGCGTCACGCCAGGTCAGAGGTGATGTGACCGCTATAAATAATGAACTGAGTGGCTGATTTGAAACATTGCACTATGATCAGTTATTGATTTCTCTTGCTGAGACTGTCAGTACTGTTTCAACTCTCTGGTCAGCGCCGAGGTCACTCATCAAGCTTTGGATTTAAGATCAATGTAGCGTATTATGATAGCTTCATTGCACTAATCATGTAAATCATTTTAAGATTAACTCCAATTAGAAACGCTTATTATCAGTTAGAACAACTTATGCTATGAATATAAAGCATGTCTAAATAATGCAGTTATTACACAAAAAGCACTTATGATTGGTCCCTAAGTCCTAAGTTTAAAAAAAAAAAAAAAAGCACTTAAACAGGAAAATAAATCTTTCCCCTCATATGACAAAAACTGAAATATAGGATATAGGAAACAGAGGACTGCAGCTGCACTTAAGAAGCATCTAAAGCCCTGTTTTTAAAAACACAGGCAGAAAAAAAGCTAAAAGTGTGTGAATTTGGCCCCTGGAGATGACAAGCTGTAGCTGAAGCAGTTACAACCTCTCTGAACTCACGCTTTGCAAACCTGGCCAAAACACAGCCATGTGTAAAGCTTGTACATCTCAAACAAGTGCAAATTATTCACAGGCTGAAAGTATAAGAAGAAGCAGCAGAAAATTGAAAATTATAGTGATTATACTGTCTCTCTGTAGCAAGCAGTAATGGCTGTTTGTCAAAGGCTGGCATAATGTGGCAACTCCAGTAACTATGCTACACATGCTTTATGTTTTAGTGTTACAGAGAAGATGCAATCTGTGTATCACATATATTTTGTAATGTCCCAGATTGAAAAAAATATCCCTTTCCTCCCGTTCATTTTACACAAATGTCACCCTGAGAGTTGATAACACAAAATGTCCTTCAAACGGTTTAAGGTGTCTGCAACACCCTCCCAGCTTCTATATATTAGATTCTCATTCAAACCTTATATATACATAATAATCAAACAACTACTGAACCGACCTTTATGTGTACAATGCCGCACTAACAGGAGCGTAAAATCCTACATTTACGGACGTAAGCAAACGACACATTAACCAATCACGCTGTGAATATCAGACACAGTTTTAGAGGAGGCAGATTACTCACCTGCAGCTGCAAGGTGGACATTTTTTTCCCTTTACATGTTTTCAAGTATGACTCACATGAAATCCCCCTAATCCTGACATGTTTACCATTTTTGTGTGCCGTTTTTGGAGGCGAGACAGATGTGGCAGTACAGCATCCTCCTTTGTACATTATTGCAAATGCACCTACAACTGCAGTGTAACTTTTCACGTTGTGACGTCTTCACTCCGATAACGAGTGAGATCATTTCCTGGCTACCAACGACAACACTGCAACTCGTCTTCAAACAGCCATATTACTGTTCGCTTCATGCCAGCGTTAACTAAAAAGCTGTACTCTCATAATTTATGTTTAGAGCAAAACGCACACTATGAGACACTGACGTCAGAGGACACACTACCATTTACAGTAAATTTCACTTTACAGCAGTGATAGCTAATTTGAAAGAGAACATACATGGAGATCTCCAACCAGAGAATCCTCTTGCAGACTCCATCATGCGGTTTACGTCATTTATTATGTAGGTGGACTGGAGAGAGAAGGAGAGGGACAATCCTTTCTCTCGTGTTAGTGGAAATTAGCATCTTATAAAGCACATCACTAAACTATTTTGTTTTTTTCTTAACAGAAAATCTGAAGAAACTGTGGCCGAGTGAGAGAGTGCATTTGAACATTAAAATATACTGCACATTAATGACCTATTACAGAATAGTGTTTGCACGTGTTTTATCAGTCTCTGATGTTCTTCATCATCTGCGTGACAAACAGGTCTCTGATGATTCCTCCTCATGTGTGATCGGTAGATAGTATCAGTAGATAGTAATTCAACTCTGTGTCCCACTAAATCCACCACCCTGTTCAAGTGGAGAAAGGAAATTCATGGAAACTTGTAGGTTTGAATCACAAGCAAAGTGTTAGTTCACTTATTGGTCTTTGACTTCAGCTGGGCGACCTTAGCTTGTCCCAGCTTCATCTGAATATCAACAGGCCTCTCAAAGAAGCTGACTATGGCCGGTTCATTGAGCAGAGATGCTAGGACCTGCTCGAAGGAAAACGACCACTCGGTCTCTGAGAGGTCTTGACTGTTGTGGGAGCTGGAAGTGTCAGAGCTCTCTGGGGTTGTGGAGGACTCTTCAGTTGAAGACTCCTCGCCAGCAGTGGTATTGGCAGGCTTTTTGGACTCGGGTGGGCTGCTCGGCTCCTGCAGCCTCCGCCCCACCTCTTCCATCCTCAGGAGGAGGCTGGTCACATGAGCCACGGCTCGGTACAGTGACTCCTCCTCGGGATCACCATGAAAAATGTTGTACAGGGTCTTGGAGAACTGGATGAACTGAGTCTGCGATGGAAATGTGGGGGGGAAAAAAAAAAAAAAGTTAAATGAGTCAATTTATTGTGAAAAAGATGAAGTCACACGGACACAACAAAGCATGGTTTGAATTACCTGATTAATTCTGGGCAGGTCTTTGATGGTTTCCTCTTTCTTTAATATTTCATTCTGCCATTGTTTCAGATAGGCCTGCAGGTCAACCTTCCCTCTTCCTGTCAGTTTAATTGACAAACTTAACTGTGTTACAAGAAATTATAATCCTTGCACAAATCCTTGTTGGAGCCATTAATCATTTGTCATAAATTTGGGTGTAATATTACCTCTTTCAGGGCTTTTCCTTATCACACCATCTTCTGGAAGATCAAAGGCTGAAACAGGGAAGCAGCATATAAACAAACTGTAGAGAAAAATGCTTCCACGCAAATGTTAAGACAGAATTGTTGCAATATTTAGTTAGAAAAGAGGAAATTCAATTGGAGTTTTGAGGAAGGACAAGAGGTAGCTAACCAGTGAGTCTACTCAAGTGAGAAGAATCTTCAGTCACTGGAATAAAGTGCTGGATTCTTTGTTCCTTTAAGTGTAAAGGACTACCTGTGAAGGCTAAAAGATATTGTCTGTAAGTGCACTGAAAGGAAAGAAAAGACAAAGGAGAAAGAATTCACAAGAGCAAAGCAGAGTTTAGGGCTAGATTTACTAAGCCAGTTTGTTTCAATGAAAACATTAATTACCAAGAGCAGCACAAGGGAGTCAACAACGCATGCAGATCTGATGAGGATCTACTACCAATCAAAATAATGGTATAAAAGCAGTTTTTAATGCATATGGTTGTCTCTTATGAGAAAAAGAGAAGCAATTCAGATCTATGGAAGACAGCTGAGGGAGAATCAATAAGAATCTGATTTAAGGGTGAACTCTGGTACAAACTGATGGAGACCATTGAGTGATCATGAAGGTCGAAACAGCATTCTTTTTGTCAGCTCAGGTTTATAACCACATTAAGTTGAAATTTGTGTACAACAGCTGACCTAAGGCTGTAAACAAACAAAGCATTTACATTCAGATTCTGGATGAGCCATGTGTTAAAGTTATTATGCCACCTCCATAAAGACACAAATTTCTCTGAGGTTTTGAGCATTATTTTTGTATGCCACATGAGACTGGGGCAATTTATTAATTGCCACTTTAAGCTCTGCTCCGTTATAGCAAAACAGTAGAGCTGAGGTCCAGAAATATAGATCTAAACATGCTTTTTTCGGTGATGAATACATTTTATCCTTTGTATGATTTCCTTCTACATTGTTAGTAAATCTGGCCAATAAATAAAGAACGCAGATGTTAAATCCACACAGAGGTATCCGATTTTTAGATTTAAAAATAGCTGTGTATAGAATTGTTAATATTAAACATGCTACAGTATTATTCCATCCATCAAAAAAAAAAGAAACACTCGAATTTTTCCTTTTTTTGCTCCAACCTGAGCCACGTCTACATATGTGTGCATGTGTGCGTGTTGGTTTAAATGCGTAGATTAAACAACTCCCATCACAAGCCAGAAATGTAATATTATTTTCCTGATAGCTTTGTGGTGCATAAGCCTAAATATTGCCACATAAGTTACACATTGCACTCCTCTCAGCAAGAAGACCAATACCAACCTCTGAATGCAAACTAATTAAGAATAAGTGGAGAAAACATTTCCACCGAATTTCCAACAATGAAAGTGTCCTGAAGTATAAAATACTACAGAGCATAAAGAACAATGCAGACTTCCACAGGGCTCTAAGTTAAAAAGGTACAACAAGACATGCTGCGGTCACTACAACCAATCACAACAGAGCTAACGTAACCGAGTGGTCACTGCTTTCCGCCTGAAACTGATAAGCGACTAAAGCTGCTCCACAGCTCTTCTGGACTGAAAAACCTGCAGCGTCTCAGCTCTGAAGAGGATATGACTCCAATCATTTCAATGTAGCGTTTGGCCCAGTTCCAGTCCCTCTTATTCATACAGAGGAAGCAAACAAAACAGCGATCAGTGCACAGGTGGCAAATTTGAAGTGCGTCTCCACCATCTTGTTTAGACTGTGGCACCAGGATGTGACCTGTCCTTGGTGCTGAAGCAATGTCCACTTTCCATGAGACACAAAATAAGCTTTGCTGCTTGATGTTCACAGGCCTGGCACATCACAAGCGGTGACTCAGTGCTCATCTGCTGCTAAGCTGTCAGTTGTAATTTGAGCAGCACAGTCTCTCTTTCTGAAGAAACTAGCCTACTGCTAAATGCCCTCACAGCTCCTTAGACCTGTTGTTGCCATGACAAACTCTTTCACCCAGCATACGCTATTCTTACGTATGCCTTCAACAAGCATCACGCACACAAGAGTCACACATTCAAGGACACTTTCTTCCCCGAGGCAATGTGCTCACTCATCAAATGCTGGGTTATGGGCTGAATTATTGAAATGACAACCTGTGTGCATTTCAGCCCTGCAGACCTCAGACTGATGTAACTATGTGACCTTTTATTTCACTTTGGGCTGCTTCTGTCAGTCTGCTGCTGCAGCGTGCATCAACTATATAGATTCCAGTCTGAAAACATTTGCTGCATTTGAACCTAAAGCAGTTTGTCATCACCATAGACACTGTGTGAAAGAAAGAGGTCAGAGGTTAAAGACAGTGTTGTGTAGTTTATGAGAGGCAGATGAAAATCAGATAGCAAAATAAAGGGCACAGGGCCATGAGAGAGAAGTTAACGATCTAGTCTTAAACTGAGATTGGTTTTATTAGTTGTTCATTACTTACCTGGTGGCAGGTGGAGCTTGAAGAGAAATTTCAACTTATTTGTGAAAGATCCGGTGTATAAAGTATCTATGGGAGACGCAAAAGTTATAGTTTCAGCAGTGGGGACACTGAGGTTAAAAGTTTTACTAGAACAGAGCAGAGAACCAACAAATGTACCAAGGGCACAGCAGAATTCTTTAAAGTTAATGAGACCATCCTGGTTCTCATCTATCAGGCGGAAAACCCAGAGGGAGAGGGTGCTCTTGATGCTGCAGAAAGCCCAGGGCTCCAGCAGGGAGAAGAGCATGCTGAACTGTTGGAAACCCAGCTGGTACTGCTCCAGATAGGCCAGACTGGGGTCATGATGGAGCAGAGCTGGGCTGTTCATTGTCCAGTAGCAGCTGAGGAAATGCTGCCTCTGAAAGTAGATAAACAGAGAAGGAAGCATGACCTGTCCATCTTTCTTATTCTAACAAACAGTTAAGCATGGTGACAATAAAGATACAACATTGAAGTTCATGACTCACTTTGAATAAATTATAAAGCTCGTCCAGTTGTGAGGCACTGAATCTGACATCTTGGGACACCACACGGATCTGAAAACACATTTGACCTCGTTATTAAGGCCACAGTAATATTACAATTAAATCTATAAATTACTTTCACTCATATTTTTCACACATATTGAGAAGCCTGTTCTAACTCGGCAGATGTGTTCCTGGTGACCAGAGTAAATGCATAGGCAGGTCTGACATCATTTGTAAGAGCAATTCTCATATTTTGCTCTAAAGACCTTTTATAAGTTATCTGTTTCCCCTAAAATGACCGCTGCCTGCTCCATTCTGTATGCTGGGCAAACATTGATGGCCATGTTTGTTTGGATTTTGTTGTAAGAACAAAATTGATATCAATGCATTCTCAAGCCTCCCATCCCTATTTTTACTTGTCACAACTAGGCACCCTAATCCAGGTCCTGCAAACAGGACTCTGAAGGGGTGAGGGGGAAATAAAATGCAAGGCAGCCAATAAGTTTTCACTCATCTAAAACTGCCACAAAAACCTGAATAGATATAAAATATATAACTTGTGTAATACTGTGTCCGAACAGGCCCCTGTACTAGTTACTCTAAGCTTACTTACCACGTTTTGCTTGGTTGTGTCCTCCAGTGTTTGAATCACATATAGTTTGTTTCTTTTCCGTGAACTCTCAACTTCCTCTGAACGGATATTTCCATATTTCTGCAAAGACCAACACAACTTAGTTTTATTGAGAGAAAAAAAAAAACGGTGGGGAGGTTTGCTCTAATCGGTCACAGACTGAAAGAGCAAAGTTATACCTCATAGGCCTCTCGGATCAGCTCACTGATATCTACGCTGATGTGAGATGCTTTATCATTATTGCCTACTGAAGCTTGCTGCACTGTCGGGGGCAATGGGCTGTCTTTGTTTGTCACACTGTCAAAAAACCTGGAACAACACCAACAGACAAAGAGGGAGAGTGTTATTTACAGTGTAATAATATTTAAAAGTCTCGGACATGCATAATTTTTGCATTCACAGACTTGTTGAGGATGGTGACAGCTTCTGCATCATCGTGGCAGCTGATCAGAGCCTCCATGTTGTAGTCCAGCACGGCCAGGCCAAGCTGCAGGATGGCTTTGATTCCATCATAAAAAAAACAATCCACCACGTTCACGGCGCTCTCTATGGGCAGCACACTGATGAAAAGCGTGAGAAACCAGGACAGAGACACGGAGGAGAAGAAGCTCAGGTCTGTCATGTGTTCCACCAGCTGGGGGAGGTTTTCTCTAATCAGATCTTCGAACACAGCCTGGTCAACCAAAGCACCTGACAAAATATTTTCATAGTGAGACTTTGCTCCTGGCATAATTAAAATGCCACGCTGCCAGGTATCCAGCAGAAGCCAATCTTTCCACTCTTACCAATAATTCGGCGGTTGAAGTAATCTGGCAGCATCCTCTCACAGACGGCTACCAGCAGCCAGAAAGCCTCCTCTTCTTTTGCATACAGCAGGAGAACCGAGGTGAGAATGTTCATAGCCTGAACAGGAGAGAAATAAACAGTATGGTTTAATAGGCTTCTCCCTCCTCCTAAGTACACAATGGCATAATATATCATCACAAGAAGCAAGGGAAGGACATATTTCAAAAGTTATTTTGAGTACCTGGCAGTATCCAATTTTAGGGTTCCTGTAGGCATAGGCAGTAAGGACTCTGCGAAGAGCTGAGATTCCTGTGTCGCTCTGAAAGGCCGGGTGCTCGGGGAGAGAGCGGTGCAGGTCTCTTTCAATCTCATCTGTAGCCAGAGTGCTTGTGCCCAGAGACTGTTCAACCAGCTCAGTGTAATAGCCGGGGTGAGTGGCCATGTCGTTTACAGCCCCTACAGAGTGTACAAAAAAAAAAAAAGCCCCCACTCGGTTTAAAGTAAAAAAGCACTTCAGTAGATGAAACTTTGATCACACAAGGCTTCATTAACCACTGACTGATGCTGCTCGTCACTATACGGGACACGGCAACTTTGATGTACAACCTGAGAAAAGCATCCACAGCTCTCCCCTCAAGGCCTCAGGAACGCCGCGCACAATCAAGTCTCGCGTCTTCCTGGTAAAGAACATACTCGTACCACGTCCATACTCAGAGAAATGGATGTTCCAAGACTGCTCCTTCATCTTCTCCTTAAGCTATTAACCCAGAAGTATCAGAAGAAAGTTTTTCAGTTTGAGACATGATTGTATACATGCACTTTCTATGTACCACTGACCAGTTGTTTTCTTACATTCTTTCAAAATAAGCATCTGGAGGCATTACAAGATGGCTACTGAGGGAAAGGCTGTGCTTCTAAAAGGCAGCACACACAACAGTGCTACTAACAAAACGTGTATTTTTTTTTAAATTCATGTATTCTTCATCTGATTTTATAACAACACCCAAGAACTAACCAGTCATCCACACTCACAGCAGACAGTTTCATGAGCCCATCTGAACCACAGAAACCCATCTGGATCTACATAAAGTCCCAGGTCTGTCTGACATTATTTGTAATACCTGAGCAGACTTGACCCTGATCAAACTGTACATAACAAATGTGCTGTGTTTACACTGTAAATAAAGCAGCAAACCAGTAGTCATTATTATACTTTAAAAGGACAAAGAGCAGAAGTTTCTCATTACTCATTTCCTCATCAGGGGATTAACCATGCTGTGTCAATCAGGAAGACATAAATAACATAAAGTCTGTATGTATTTTACCACATACTGAGAGGATAGATTACAGGAGTCACAGGTTAGATGCCTATGAACGTTACAGTTTCATTTTGACTTTGTAGATTAATTGAGCTTGTTAATAACATGTGCAAATTGGACACTGATGGAGTCTTGGTTATAGATTTCCAATAAATGGTAAATGGCCTGCATTTGTATAGCGCTTTACTCAGTCCCTAAGGACCCCAAAGCGCTTCACACTACATTCAGTCATTCACCCATTCACACACTGGCGATGGCAAGCTACATTGTAGCCACAGCTGCCCTGGGGCGCACTGACAGAGGCGAGGCTGCCGGACACTGGCGCCACCGGGCCCTCTGACCACCACCAGTAGGCAAACATGGGGTTAGTCTGGGTAGAACAGCTTTTTACTTTTTTGGGTATGGGCACAAATCCAAGCACATATGAAGATGTCTGCTGCACACTAGAACATGCAGATATATGCATGTGATCTGGTGATTTTATGCAAAAGGCCAGTAAAAACAAATCAATTTTTCATTCGGGCAGATGAACTCTGTTGTTTACCATTTTGGGATCAAGGTTTTCAACATCTTGGGGGTGGAAAACAGTCATGAGAGCCTCGGTGCTCACGGCCTTGCTGCTGTCTTTCTGCCCCACCATTAAAGTTACGTCCTCTGGATTGTCCTCAAAGTGGTTTATGAGAGACTGACATTCTCCCCGTATGGCCTTCATGACAAAGACATTAATCATTTTCAATGTCAGACACCTCTGCAAACTACAGGATGACGTTTAAAGAGAAGCAAAATGGCACAAATGAAACAATCACAGCACATTACCTCTGATGAAGCAGAGTGCTGTGGGCTGGCACTAATCCCACACCTACTACGGATTGTATTGGCAAGCCGCTGATAGTCCCGCACCTCAGAGAAACGCAGCGCCCTCTTGCCGCGCACGCACACCGTTAAAGCTCTGCTGCTGGAGTCTGGTTTCTCAACGTTAACAACCTAGAAGACAGAAATAAGGAGACAGACGGTCACATATGAGGTTTTCTGTTGTTCATCAGGTTGTTGTTTTTTTGTTTTTTAAAGACAAAACACTTTTTGTTTGACTTTACCTCTCGCATTGGAATAATGACATGGCATTGACTTCCATCCTGACTGGCAAAACACAGGTAGTTCTCCGACAGACAAATCTTGCCAAGCGTGTTAAAATGGCTGAAGGGAACCCACAAGAAGCTCTCGTGCACCTCTAACAGGTTTTCCTCTTTGGGAAGCCTGAAAAATGTCCTGAATTGCTCACTCTTTGCATTAGCTTCTAGCCCTCTGTGGAAACAGAAGAGCACAAACATCACATTTAGGTTTTCTCATCAGCCTCCAGCCTCTATTCACATCAGTCATCCAGTTACATGCATTTCAAAATGATCCACACTGCTTAAATATTATTATAACCATAAAATAACAGGACGTGACTCCCTTGTCGACTGGGATCAAATGAAAACAATGGGAAAAAGTAAACAAACACTGGAACTGTCTTTAAAGAACTGGCACTGGCAAGCTCAGGTGTGACTTGGTTGGCAATCCTGGCAGGTCACACCAAACATAAACCCTATCTGACTCAAGTCATACTTTGTTTTCTCGGGTTCTTTAACTTTGCATCTGGCACTAACAGGATCGTGTGAAGCTGCACTGCACAGCGTACAAAATATTACCTCTTTGTAATCTGCAGCGGGTCAGACAGCGCTGGCTCTCTCTGGAAGGACTCTTTATCAAAAAGACGTTTGATGGAGTAGTCAGCCAACTGTTCCATGATAACGAACGTTTCGTTCAAGTGCAGCAGCATGGAGAAGTAGTGATCCTCTCCATGAGCCAAAACATGGATGCTCTCAGTCAGAATGACATTAGAGGTTTTCTCCAGCCTCCAAAGCTCATCCCAGGAGATGACTAGTTTAACTGCACAGCATTAAAAAAAATATGAAGTAGTTAAATTAATTGCTGGAAACAAAGAAAAAAATAAATACAATTATTCTTAAAACCTAAAAAGCTGTCATTACCTGGAACAAAAGAACTACTAAAAGATTCTGAGGCCATAAAAACCCACTATGACAGCAATTAGCAGCTGTCACACCCTTTATTACCACCAATCAACTTTCTAAAGACAGGCAGCAGCACGTGCTATGAATGGCAGAGAAATTGCTTACCCTCAGCTCCCAGAAGGTATGAATAGAAGCACAGGAAGTTTGTGCTGAGGTAGAGCCAGCCCTGGCAGGGTACTTTTCCTTTCCAGTAGCTGCATGAGTAATAGGTGACCAGCTTTTCCTCTGGTGGCAGCTCAAACCACTTCTCAAACCTCAAGTGGGCTTCTCGAAACTTCTCGGGATCATCCTCCTGCACTAAGCATGTCTTCCCCTCTTCTGCAATAAGACCCTAAAATGTGACGTACACAGGGTTACTGCAGACTGTTTATATATTATGGATATAATAATAAAGCAAGTAATCAACATTTCTGGGGATTAAAAAAATAGGTCTTCCTAAAGTCTCACTCTAATCTTGCCCTGTACAAAGCTGGTGACGTCTTCGCTGGAGTCAAAAACAGAGAGCGTCCTCATAATGTTCTGCTGCAGCCAATCCCAGTGCTGAATAATCTCCTCTTTGGTGACACCTGACCAAATGTTAAGAGGAAAAAACATAATACTAAGGTCAGCTTAATCGAAGAAATGTTGCAACAACTAGAGAACAGACAGCAATATTGACATGAAAATGCAGAGGGGCGTACCGCATGCTATTGACCAGTACACTTGTGAGTCTGGCGTGTGGTGCAGAATGCGATAAGGGGCCACTTTGGAAGTGGAGTCCAACACAGTATCCAGGGTTCCTACAAGGAGGCCTGTAGCATAAAGTACAATAATGTATTAAAAAAAAGATAAATATCAGATTTACACATGAATCCTCATAGAAGCCTTCAATAATTTCTTGCCCTTCAAAAATGACATAAACAGCACTGTGTGCTGAATCATTTGCCTTTAGTTAGTCTGTGCAGGACTATCCAGTCATTGTTCATAGCTACATCTCAGACTGTGTTGAATGCATACTGACAGCAGAAATGCATGATCCCCCAGGTCCTCGTCAGGCCTAAAATTAGCTAAATCTGTTACCTCTACAACTTCTTTCTGACGTGCCCTCCATGAATAATTGACAAGGTCGAAGTGAAACCACTATCCTATGCATCGCGTCAGCATGAGACAGGCCACCCTGCTGAACACCCCCAAATATGCTCTAACGATGAGCTGCCAAGTAGTAAAGCATTCAGCAGATCAAACAAACACACTTTGCAGCGCAGAGCATGGTGATACTTCAGATGTAAAGTGCCGTTTGCTTTGGAGAAGGGGGGGGGGACCATACTATTTAACCTCTATTATCATTAACCCTGACAGTTAGGACATCAGTACATTTCTAGCCACTGACAACATTATTAACAATCTAGTAGATGGTAATAGATAATCTACAAAAGCTGGATGTATTAGAAGTATTCCTCTGAGTTCTAAGTTAGTAAAGAAGGTCCTGTGGGTTAAACTGGAAACTTACTTGGGACTTGGGAGAAATTTAAGGACTTGAGGGTAAACTTGATGTTGTATAGTTTGCAGGAAAAAGAAATTATTTATACACACTGTGTATATATAACGCCACATTGTGACTACTCAAGTGAGCATCAGGGTCTCTCCACAAAGTGGCTGATGCATTTGCTATCTGGGGAGCTGACACAGCAGTGACATTACAATTGCCCAGGTTTAATTTCTAGCCTGTGTGAGAAACAGGTGCACTTGTTCACAAACTGACCCAGCTCACCAGCAGAGTGGAAATGCCCTTTTTAAACCAGGAAAATCAACAAGCAGAATACTTCTGCTTTTATAAGTTGCTAAATTGTTGGGTGACACAACAATGCCTTAAAAAAGTGAATACAGCCTGTAATACAGGCCCCAAGGAAATGAAATCAGCGGTGTAGTGTACAGACCCCCCCGTCCACTCAGCTATAAGAAACATCAAACAAACCAAACGGGCCAATGAACTGACACGTACTACGTAAACCAGCTGTTCAGTACCTAAACTGACTCACGTAATTTGGACCCATAGCTCAAACCTGTTGCAAAGACGCTTTTCCTTTTTTCCCCCCTCTCGGTTGAGGAGTAGGCTGTGTAACAGCACCCGCCCTAACAGTGGCAGACATCTAGTTAGCTAGGGAAATTCTCCGCGAGTTAACCAGCTATTAACTTGCGTGTTTCCTTGTGGTTTGTGAAGCCGCAGCAGCTGTCCCGAAAATACGATATGACAACAAAACCGCGAACATTACCTGTCAAACCGCCACCACCTTCTCCGTACCCTCGTCTCCTCTGCAGCACGAAATACTCGTTATCCTTCTCGGTGACCCACAATTTAAAAGCATTTTTCAGCAGAATCTCTTCGGGTTTGAGCCACATGGTTCTAATGTCGCCAAGTTATCTGTCAAACCGACCTGACATTTCACGGTTATCTCTAACGTACCCCGACAGCAAACCCATGGACATTTGTTTGCGTCCGAATCCCTCCCTTCCCACGTCGACAAGAAATGCTGCCAAAAGTGCAAGGCATTGTGGGATTGTAGTTTCTGAGGAGAATGAGGGGCTGTAGGCGGGTGATACTGGAACAGTTTAAACATCATTTTGTATTGAATAACAGTTTTACCATTTAATGAAACACTATGTAGACTCTTTTCCTTAAGAAAGTCATAATCCTAATTTGTGCCAATTATTTAGGCAAAGGTTTTTAGCAACAAATATACTTAAAGTACCTAAATTAAAACCTTAAAGTGCTATCATTATGCAGAATGCTCCCACTCAGACTCACGATTATATTATGTAATTACAATTGTTGATTTATTAAAGTGTACTGTTTCCCTTTAATTTGTTATTTCACTTTAATGTTGCAGGATTGTCTGTGATTTGAATTATATGCTGCAGAGTAGCTTTATATGCAGTGAAAAAGCATCATATGCAACAGTTATTGGTAACTTTTTTTAATACGTGAAAAACAATAAGTAACTCACGTTTTAACATAAATAGGATGGAGCCAAAGTATATGCATACAACACTGAAGTAGAAGCAGAAAGTAGCATAACGTAAAAACAAATGAATATAGTAAATCTGTACTTGAGTAGTACATTGTACTATGTTAAATTCCAGCTGTGTTCCTATCCATAGATAGAACCTCTGGGCATGCCCTAATAAATATGCTAACAGTAGACTAAGCTTTCATTTTTCTTCCATTAACTTATTGGAGTATTTTTCTGCAATTACAAACTCTGTGTAAACAATCGTGGTATCAAAATAAAGCTAACACTTGTGACATTTCATCAGAGGTGTAAATATTACAGCAGTTGTTACTTTGTGAAAGTTACTGAGGCTGGAGAACAGAAAAAGTAAGTAGATCTTTTCCCTCGCCTAATTTATTTATTAATTTTTGTGGAACATGTGGAAGAACCTTACAAAGCCACAACAGCCTGGGTACTCCTCCTCATGCTGGTCACCAGCTTGGTCAGTCAGTGCAACTCAGCCAGTGTGTGACCGAGTTTGCGTTGGTCACTGTGTTGAGTGGAGTTGATATCAGCCATCAATATGTGTGTCCTTGTTTTGTTTGTTACATTTTTGGAAAAAACAAACTGCAGGTACAGAGTGTTTCACCAACAGCATGTCATTGATATCTATGATAGACTACGTATTCCAAGACCAAACCAAGCCCGAGGAATACTTTAAACTTTATGCACAATACTCATGGAGTAGTGTGAACGTAAACAAACAGCCAACAGGCGGTATCTACTACGTGAAAAATGGCGCCATCTTGTGGTCTCTTTCTGTCACTATAATTCATTCAAGGCTTTGTGGAAAATGCGTCACCTGTAAAAGTTTCAAAGTCACCGGTTAAAATCATTTTCAAGGACATTTTAAAAGTTTTAAACCAATCACCTAAAGTTTGACAGCTGTACCGACCAGTTTCCTCCAGTCTATTGTAGCAGACTGTTTTCAAAAAATGGATAGAGGAGACCACTCACAAAACCGTGATGGTGTTGCACAAAATGATGTTGGTGTAGGGCTAGCGGTCGATGAGCTGGGTTTGGCACTGCTGCAACGGGAAGATCTTGTAGAAATTCACATGATGCTCCCCTGGCTTCAAATCGATCCGTTGCACGGCCTAGTTGTTAATCAACTACCACAACATGAGGAGGCGGTTGATGTTCCGGTAGGAGGCATCGAAATAAATCCACCTCAAGAAATAGAAGGACCCTGGGACATAAATGGAGCAGAGATCGGAACAGGTGATAACTTAGAAAGAAACCCACCTCAGGAAATAGAACGACCCTGGTACAATAACGGAGCAGGAGACTTTGAATTAAACCCAGCTGAGCAAGCAGAAGATCCAATTATTGAGGAAATTAGGTGGTGGGAAGATGAGGGATCTGAGAGCGACACTGAAAGTGGTCCTGATAGTGAAACAGATGACAGTGATGATGATGGAGACAATGGCCAGGATGCTCCTGTGTTATTGCCTCCCAACCCAGTACCAGGAGGTTCAAGGAGGAGACCAAGGGAGGAGGAGGATAAAGAAGAAGAAGAAGAAGAAGATGGGAGAGCTAAAAAAATGTTTAAACACTGAATTTTGAGCTAGGCTGGACAGTCAGTGTTGCACCCATATTCCAAAGCTATGAGTGTCCTACATTGTGTTTCTTTCTACAGAAGAGCTTGCATCCAATAAAAGCAGCAGGAACAAACCCAGGAAACAAATAAGAAGAAAAAAGTGAAAAACTGCAAAGCAGAAAAGGAGGAAACAGAGACTCAAGGAAGGAAGATAAATAACAGAAAGAAAAAAAGAAAATGTCATGGCTGTGTGAAGGCAGGCAGGAATCCAGGAGCAGGATTCACAGAGACAAATGTGAAGTCAAACAACTGGCTTTATTGGGAGTTTGCAGATTGAACAGAAAACTAACTAAACTTGGAAAGCAACAGGCAGGAAAACGGGCAAACAGAGTAGAAAGAGGGATGATGCAACGACGAGCAGGGGAAGACACAGACACTAAATACAAGAGGTGAACAGGACTGAGAGGAAACAGCTGGGAGACACGGCTGACACTGATTACACAGACGAGACAGGGAGAGCACAAAACTGAACACACGGACATAAAACACAGACCTTCAAAATAAAACAGGTAACGCACAGACTGGACTCAGAGACACAGTAACAGACAGAGAACAGAAGGAACACATGGGCAGAAACTAAACAGAACCAAAACCCTTAAAACTAAAAAGTTTAAACCCGAACACATAATCAGAATGAACTAGAACACAAGATCATAACAATAATAATAATAATAATAATAATAATAATAATAACAATAATAAACACAAAAAGCTGGGTCAAATGACACAGGACCATGACAGAAAAATAAAAGATGAAAGAAGAAACTGATGACCAGATAGGCAGCAAACGAGTCAGGTCATGCAGCAAATTGTCAGACATCACCTCAGACAATGATGAAGATCCAGATGACCGTGTGTCAGCATCATCTACATCAGCATCAGCTGGACACTGGAAGCAAAAATAAAAGGAACATGAAGAACAAGATGGGAAAGACAGAAAACAATTCAAACAGGGAATTTTGCTGACGGACGATCAGCGTTACACCCCACCCCAGTGTACTACATGTAACATGCTCAGAGACTGAATCTCGGCTGGCCCCTTCTGACCCACTGACTTAGTTTCCTGCCACCAGTGACCTGTTTACCGGACTTCCCCTATACCACCTGTGGATATCTGTTCAACCTGTGACCCAGTATGATTGTGCATACAAGTGGAAAGTAATATCACTGGTACCTTGTTAGATGGTGATGATTGTGGGCTCACTAGTCGCAGACATGGAGGGAGTGGTCCTATTGGTTGGCTCCCACATTAGGAAGGCGAGGTTGGGGCCTTCCTATCACTACTGTGCTAACGTAATTAAACAATAAATAAAGTAAAAAAATTTACAACACCACCATCTTCAGATAGAAAAGTTTTTCTGTTTTTTTTTTTTTTTGAGTTTTTCCTTCCCACTGTCGCCAAAGTGCTTGCTCATAGCGGGTCATATAATTGTTGGGTTTTCCTCTGGATCCATTATTGTACGATCTACTGTACAATATAAAGCGCCGTGAGGCGACTGTTGTTGCGATTTGGCGCGATATAAATAAAATTGAATTGAATTGAATGTCCTTCAAGAAGCCTGGAGAACCTTTCCTGAAGATTACTTTCGCTATAATAAAAAAAAAGAAAAAATTAAAGCAAAGGTAATGACTAGTTTGGGGGTTGTAGTCCTTTAATAATCAAGGAAAAGTAGTACATCCACAATTTTAAAAAATGCTTTTATTATAAATAATCCTGTGTGGATTAGTTACTTACACATCAAAGAAATGTTTTACAGGCAGAGCATTGCTCATCTGAGTTTTTACAGACCCAGAGTGAAGTTCACACAAGTTCAGCTTTCATCACCTGATCAGTACACCACTGAAGCAGACCCACTCTGCTCTGTCTTTGAAGATTCACCATGAGAAATTGGCATTCCTTGCTCCAACTGTCCACAATATGAAAGTCACAGGAAAAACAGACAAGTCTTTTTGTTTGTTTGTTTGTTTGTTTTCTTTAGCCTACTGTGGTGCCACTTAAAATCCCCGTGTTTGAACAGTACACTTCAATTCTGCTTTAACAGCAATCCTTGATGTGCAGGAAAACATCACGGTTAGCAAGCTCACAGCGAGATTCTTCTTTCTCTGGTCCACATGTGTAATATTTATGTTTTTGTCCATCGAGCCACTCCATAGAGCTTCACCTCAAGTAATATTCAATTGCAGCAGAGAATGCAGCAAAGCCTCCACATCCCAGAACACCAGCCTTCAGACCAGCTGCAAAACAGAAAAATAAACACGTGGACAAAATGCATAAATTTGCTATAATGCAAACTATTAGTTAATAAAGTAAGTTACATACCGCGAAAGCCAATAGCTCCTCCAGTCACACAACCACTGTACACAGCATTCTTCCAGTCAGATTTGCCTCTGTGCTGTAAATGAAAAACAGGTACAAAAAAGACACTTATTACTACAGTGTACTGCAGGGTTAGAATAAAAGCAAGAAATGCAAAGCAAATATAATACTGGCATCTACATTTTAGAAAGAGGAGTGACTAATAAGAGATAACTGGCATCCACCTTTGCTGTACTATTTGCACATTTACAAACTTAGCTTAAGTTGCAACTACTTTGCTGAAAATGTTTTGCTGTCCACATATATAATATGTCTTCAGTGATTCTGATGGTGCTCTAGTAATCTGACCACATATTGAGCATTTTTCCTCTTTGAAGCCATGTTATGGATTCACATCACATCTCAAACCCTTGTTGACAAACTGTTATCATTATTTCATTCATTCCTTATTATTCTAAAGAGACTGATGGATACATTGAAAATGAATCGCCTTTGCTCATTTTTGCCTTTTGTTCTGAACTCCAGTCTGAGGTTATATGTCCACTATGAGTCTGTCAGAACCCACATGAGGATGTAAGATGCTGTGACCTACTGATTCTATGATGCACTCTGTACAGGAGAACATGGCGCCCACAATGGCAAAGTTCTTGGCATAGGACATCCCCCTCTGGCCCATGTCTTTTAGAACCTCTCGTGCTGTTGGAGTTCTCAAAGGGTCTTTGGGGTCGATGCCAACATTAGTATCAATTCCAGCTGTGAAAACGCCGAATGCTCCTCCAAGGACGAACCCTGTGGTGAGCAAAAACATCATCAGACTCTTAAAATTGTAATATATACAGATCTTTTCTGCTATTGAGCTGAATGGCTACATTTGGGCAACATCGTGGCTGTATTATAAACTGATTATTTTATACCTGTTTATTCAAAAAGCTCTAAAATGTTGCTTTTACGTTTCTTATGTCTGAACACAAATACATAATCTTAAAACAAGACAATATCGATGACCGATTGGTTTGATCAGATGACTGATTAATTTGCTGTTTGTTGGTATAATAGCATTACAGCTCCCATAGCCTCGTATATCTGAGGTGACCTAGCACACGAAATATTCTGCACGAGCAGCCAAACACGCACAAAAACACCAAACCCTTGTGATGTTTGTTACACTCTCAATGTCTCCGTTTACCTCCCACACAGGCCAGCAAAGACTTGAAGGCGCAGCTCTCCATTCCCCTCTCGATCATCTTCTGCTCGTCGCTTTTCGGAGGCACGGGCAGCCCCCCCATCACGGCGGGGTTCAGGCCCTTCACGGGCCTCTTGTCACCGATAAGATGCTCCAGAATCATACTGTACTGAAGAGTCGGGCTGTCCACGCTCGGGCCGACCGAAGCTGGACCTTGTGGGTTGGAAGCAGCAGCGTTTGCAGCTCTTGTGGAGGCCGCCATGTTTCTCAATGACAGAGCTTCAAGTAAATGTTGTCGAAAGACGAGCGCGCGCATATTCGTCCCATTTGTCCCATTTGTCTGCTGATAGAAATAACGGTAATTAAAGTGTTTAGCTTCACAAAAACACGAATAAACCACGATAGATTAAATAATATGTGTGTATTCTCATATATTTTTTATTAAAATGATTTTATTTTCTCACTAAAAGTTTACTTTGGTTAATTTTAGCACATTCGACACAAAGTCAACCTGTATTTAAAGTGTGGTTGAGGAGTTTATGCTTTTACGTAACACCGTAGGTCTACCTACATTCTTTCCACTGGATTATTGTATCAAATAATAATTTAATAACGTAACAGAATTTCGCAAGGCTATACTAGATCTTATTGATTACTTTACATTTAATTCGGTTTTATTATATTAATGTCTTCTAAATTACTTTTATTTTTGTGTTATTTTATCATTAATATATTTTTCATTATTGACGTCTATTTTCTTTATTCAATACTCCTGTCTTTATTGTATTGTTTTTTATTTATTACAGTTTATCTGTCTCGCCTGTCACTCATCTGTGAACCACTTTGAAGCACACTAAACTTCAAACAAAGGTACAGTACAAATTAAAATGACTAAATAAGTTTACACCTGAGGCGAAAACGCTGTTCCTTACATGCTGTCTTATCATTTTTCTGGCCTGTTAAAAAAAAAAAAAGACCACATTTCCCAGAAACCCCTTAAACACTGCGCCAAAGCATATGCGCCAAACTCGCTTCACGCGCTCCACCTATCGGCTCGAGCTCAGACCGCTGGTGGTTAGACCTTAATGCGTGCGCGAGGCGGCAGTGGCAGCATCCTGTCAACACAGCAGCTCCACCGCAGTACGGAACAGGTGAGATTAATTAACACTTGTTTATTTCTCATAGCATGTGGCCTTTCTGCTTTTTTCGTCCGTTGTTTGGGGTGAAATTTGTAAACTTCACTGTAAAGGCTCTACTGCTTCTCGGTGTCTAAATTAAAGAATGGGCTACAGAGAGTCGCTCGGGTTTCGCCGAGTTACACCAACGTAGAAGTGGCTGACGGTGACATGCTCATTGCCAGCATAGTCACTGTACACGTCTATGCTCCTTTAACGTAACGACTAGTCATTGTGAGAGCAGACGCGTTTTTCCTCAAACGATAATAACGGCTGTCATAAAATTATAGCTCGAGCCAAGGACGTGTTGTTTTCACGCTAATTGAGCGTGGCACTGTATGACTGCAGTGATGGCCAACAGTAAGTGGACTAACAGTACTAACGCTGCATTTCATGTCCCATTTTCCGTAGCTGCAAATGTCCATCCTGAATTTTTCAGTTTACTGGCTAAGGTTGCACCATCGCGAGTCCAACAGGATTCTGCTTGAGCAGTATTTATGCCTTCTTTATAAACATTAAAATAAAAGGTATTAACGCGGTGATAGTGTTGATGCCTGGTAATGTAACACTTTGTAAGTTTCCTCCGGAAGAACGGGTCAACTTCTTTAAACTGGTCTGAATATTACGCTTAAAATCTTTTCTTTGATCTGATTTATTTTGTTGGTGTACAATGTGTATGATATAAACATCTAGTACTGGAATAAGCTTATCCTCTTGTAAAGTGGAAAGTAACCCCGGGTTGGTCTTAAAACCTCTGCAAAGAGAGGTCAGTCAGGTCCTGGTTTCCTGTTAGATTTTAGTTTTGGTTTTTAGTGTTTGTCTAACACTTCTCCCTGACAGAAACATGAAAAATGCAGAGATAAAGTTACTAATGTTGCTCAGGCTTTAAGTAAATTTTGATGCTAATGGAAAATTACCTTCAAAACTGCCTCTGTGTGCTGCAAGCTGTTTTTCTACACGTCATCAGCCAGCCAGTTGTTCCCAATTAGTTCTGTGTGAAGCTGTCAAACATGTCTTTGTGTTTTCTTGCAGGTACTTGTAAAACGTTTGTTGGTTTTGACTTTAGTAGATCCTTAAATGTTTCATTATGACAAATTATCCTGACTAAGCTTCTGTGTGTAATTTTTCTCTCGCCAGGTAACCTTTAAATGTAGACTTAAAAGATGGGTTCCAGAAAACCAGCCGAGTATCTAACATAATCATGCCCGAATGATAAACTTCAGCAAAAGAGAACATTTCAGTAATGAAAAGAGAGGAAAAATTAAGAAGCCAAATACATATTTTAATTACACGGCTCACTTTGAAGTCCTGTGACAAGTGAACAAATGACGGTTTTCTCTTTTGAGTATGCAAACAGAAAAGCCAGTTCAAACATAAGCACTGCACCAGCTCTGATGAGGTTTGTTTTTAGGCAATATAAGGCTTTGCTTCTCATGGTTAACCATTTAAGAAGGGGAAATACTTCATTGGTCTGTGTTCAGGACACAAATAAACTCTATTGGATGTCGATCATATGTCAGCAGCACGATGGGCAGTCAGACAGTAGCGCATTCTAAAGTGGATACATCAGGTTGTTAATTTCTCAACATTAACTGATGAAATTGGTTCCTGCCTTTTCTCAATCTGCGATTCACACAGATTAGCCACAGCATTAAAACTGCAGGTGAAGTGGGTGTAATCCATCCCTGGGTAAACTCTGGTCCTGGGATTCACCTGGATATTACGCTCACTCATACACCCACTTCAACATGATAACAGATCAAGCACACGCCCTCCTCGTGGTTAACATTCCCTGTAACAGTCAAAAACTTGGTCAGGAATTAGGCATGAGGGCCATAACAAGGAGTCTGAAGCAGTGACCCTGTCTCCACTATCCACACTTTGCAATCCCATTGATCATCTGTGGGATGTGCTAGAAGAAGTCCAGTCCACAGAAGTGCCACCCGGCAACTCATAGGACACAGAGGATTTGCTGCCAACATCCCAGTGCCAAACACCACAGAGGTCATGTGCATATTGTAATGGGTCAGAGCTTGTGTGCTCTCACAATGAGGGCACATATTAGGGCTGGGGTTTTTTAATGTTGTCTGATCAGTGCAAGCCAGAAAAAAGACAGAACTAATAGGATTGCCATCTTTGCCGTAGAGGTACTTGGAACCCTTTAGAGCCTCCGGTGGTGATTCTTCGTCAGTTGATTTTTTTTTTTGTTTTGTTTTGTTTTTAACTTCCCTCACCCTTACAATGCTGTGATTGCAGCCATTCCCCAACTCTCTTTGAATGGTACTCATGGTCATTCTCTCCATTGATCAGTGGTTGTTGATCAATGGTCATGGGAATTTGCATAATTTTGATGACGCAACTGACCTCCCAGCCCACTGTGACTGCTGGTTTCAGTCATTATGCAAATGGTAAATGGCCTGTATTTGTGTAGCGCTTTACTAGTCCTCAAGGACCCCAATGCGCTTTACACATCCAATCATCCACCCATTCACACACTGGTGATGGCAAGCTACATTGTAGCCACAGCCACCCTGGGGCGCACAGACAGGGGCGAGGCTGCCGGACACTGGCGCCACCGGGTCCTCTGACCACCACCAGTAGGTAAGTGTTTTGCCCAAGGACACAACGACCGAGACTGTCCAAGCCGGGGCTCGAACCGGCAACCTTCCGATTACAAGGCGAACTCCCGACTCTTGAGCCACGATCGAAATGTACTGATTTGGGGAAACCTGCAGTCAGCTGAGACTGAAGAAGTCACTTGGATGAGTGACGAAACGTTTCTCCCACTGAAAACGCTACGTCCAGATGAACATGCTGTGTGAAATGAGTCTGCACTGGAGTAACCTTTTCCTGATTTAGTAATCAGAATCAGAATCCTTTATTAATCCCTAGGGTTTTCTGGTTCTGATGATTAAAAACAGTGAAAGGCAGTAATTACAGTGATCTTAGTCCGCTATGCTTAATCAGGTAAGCCCTCATCACAGATATTTTGCCAGGTTACTTCATTGGGAATGACATACCACGATAATTAAGAACTGCTGACTCAGTGTAAACCTTAAGACATCAGTAACTCATCTTAATTCATATGTACACTGTCCAAACCTCCAGCTCTCCTAAAAGGTAGCTTGGTGGCTGTCAATAGATACTATAATTTTAATTTCTAAATATATTGCAATGCTGTGGAAAAAGATTAAAGTTAAGATTTAGTTTTTCATATTTTGTTCTGTTTCAGAGTCATAAAAAAATTCTACTAATTTTTAGATTATCAGATGGACTGCAAAAAAGTTGAAACATTTCAAGGACCACTGATAGAAGCTTTCCAAATTCATTTTGTACCCTTTCCTTCTGCTGTTGAGTTGCAGCATATTTAGAAAAGCAATGTTGGGTAGAGGTTAAGGGGAATAACTGAATAGCCATCTGGCATTGTTTCAGAAGTCAAGTGTGGGTCATTGGTGAGTATTGCAGGTCCTTGGTGTAGTCTAAACCATATTGTCAATTCAATAGTGAGGAGGGACTATTCTGTAAAAGATGGAACCAGTTAGGAAGCTTTTCAAAATATGTGAATATCTGCCTCATCTATAACTCTGTGGACACATTGTAGCTTGAGGAAGAGAGAGTCTATGTCCATGTAAAATAGAAAGTATGTGTTGTTTTTAAAGCCTGTGCATGTCAATGTTTACACTGTGGGCTTGTTCATAAAGCGATCACCTTGGCAACACTTTCCTTTGCATACATTTTTGTGTAAAGTCACTGGGAATAAACAAATCAATGTGTTATGTGGCTTTAAATTAAATTGATTATATTAAGAAAGGTTTAAAGATTCAAATGAAAATGAAGCTCAGGGTCTGTATCAGTTCAAATTAAGTGTTAAATAAGAGCAGATCTGTCTGAGTATAGTTCACAGTTCCAGTTTGAGTCAGAACTGCAGGGTGTTGTGTTGTCATACAGCTAAAGTATAGCTTGAATAACTGTTTGTGCTTTTAAGGTCCATTTCCCAGAGCGCTCTCTCTTTGTAACCATTCATTTAAAATTTATTGCTATGCGTTTTGACCCTCTTGTCTATGTCAAGAATAGCTCTAAAACTCTAATATGGTGCCAATGCTAATATAAAATGGAAAGCCAGTTCTAAGCCTGGTGTGGTCAGTCAGCTCTTTTCTATCCCCGACACACTTGCACACACTCATCTGAGAACAAAATGGTTCTTATTCGTCCTCAAGAGGCAAGGTCTGGCCTGTATGTACAGTTGGAGTGGCATGTCCTTTACTGCAATAGAGGAGAATTTAATTGAGGAGATAGGGAAGAGATTGGATGATTGGAGCAGAAATGAGTACTACAGTGGGATTCAATCAGTTGAATAAACAGAAATACCTTTGTTTCTGGTAGTCCGCGTGCCTTCTGAGAAAGTTGTTATATTCTGGGATATTTTAACTTTTCCTTTGTAGAGGCACAGTTGGATTCCAGCCTTCACATTATTCCCAGGAGCAACTTTCTCTTTGCTTTTTTTTTTTTTTTTTTTTTTTTTTTTTTTCTCCTCCTCCTTAAGCTAATGCTCAATCTATCAAAACGCTAGTGACTAAAAGCCATTGCATTACGTTTGTCTGAGAGCATTCAATAAAGAAGGTAACTCTAAGAATACTTTTCTTTTTGGCTGTTTTTAGTTGATTACTGTCCAGGAAACTGATTGCATTCTTGACAAGCATCGCAGTCTAACTGAGTGCCTCAAAGGAATGCTTCTGTTTTTGTAAATGGGTCATTTGGACCAGATCTGAGGTGAAGCGCAGATATGGTCTTTACACAAATATCAGGCTTTTTTGCCTGCCCTCCCTCCTGACAAGAACAGCTGTGCTTTTCAAAAGTGTAATATCCAGAATGGACAAATAAAATAAGCTACTGAGCTATTTTGAGGAGAGGACAGGACAGGCCAGTTCACATGTGTGATGTTTATGCATACACTGGGAGTGTCATTATGATGTTTGCTTGGTATTTGAAAGATGTCTGAACCATTGTAATAGCTTTCAGTCTCCATACAAATTAAAATGGTCACACCCACTGTTCACATTAAATAGCTCTCATGCCACAAGTCTGTGTACTGTTGCAAAATCAAAAGGCGCAGAGAGGAAGCCTCCTCTTGGGTTGGACAGAATTTCTAGTCAGTGGTACTAATACTACGGTGTTCCATTGTGGAAAGCTACTGAGGTCTGTTTTTTTTTATTCTCTCACAGTCATCTTGGATGCTATGCTAGTGTTTCTATGGAATCCGCCCACTCATTGTACATGTAGCCAGCCAGGACAGACTGAAAAGTAGCTGAAGTTTTTTGCAACGTGGCTTTGACTGGCTGTTTATTAGAAAAGAACTTTGACACCATCAGAGCAGGAAGTTAGCCCCTCGAGGGAGCCTTCCTCTGAGAAAGATGAAACAGAGGATGGACCAGATGAAATATGCATGAAGACTGTATCTAGCTCAGCTCATGCTCCTGTATCACTGACGAATCGAGGACCGAGCAGGTTTTTGGGAAATAATGGGTGACTGTAACTGCTGTGATGTGGCACAGTGAATACCTCAGTTATTCACTGTGTATAGTGATTGTTCTGATATTGATACACTAGTTTTTGAAGGGATAACTTTATAAACCTATATTTCCTTAGAGGAAACATTAAGAATATAATTAATTTATGAACATGTATGTTCAGAGGGTGGCTAACTTAAGTTGCAGCATTAAGGGGATTTACCCTGATTGTTGACAACCGTAATATGGAAGTTTGACATCCTAAAACTGAGACAGAGTTCTTGCTTTGCAATACAGCATCTCTTCATTTCAAAGCGTACTCTTGAGCTCTTGCTAATAGTGCTGTGTTACCAACAGAGTGCTTGCCTAACATCTGGAGCTAATTTATAGGATATTAATTGTACTTTTTTAAAACTATGGTATGTAATGAAATATTGTTTAAGTGTGTTTCTAGGTTGAGAATCTATGATTAGGAAATTCTTGTGCAGCATACGTAATCTGAGCAAACATTTCCATGTTTAAAAACTGTCGGCTAACAATTTTTAGTGACACTTTAGTGACACAGTATTGAAAAGTTGTTGCAAAATTAAAGTTGTGCCGACATCAGAGACGCAACCTTAAGGTCTTCTGGATGTATTACTTCTACATTACCTAGATATCGTTGGTCAAAAATTTATCCAGAATTATGGCAGAAGTTTTTGTTGATTTCCCTCAGCATGTTGTGCCTCAACTGCGCTCCTGAGCTCTTGTCCTAAAAACCATACCAGACATCTTAAGATAATCATAGAACAAATAAGACAGAATATATATCTAGGTAAAAGTGTTTGTATTGAAAAAAAAAACAGGCTCTGTAATACTAGCGTGCTTATGTACAAAAAAATCTTGTGTGCTACCTTCTTACAAGTGTTTATTGATAGAATTAGCTGTCAAGCAAATGTGCTTGGGTTAAGAAAAACAAGAATATGTACATTTAATTTCTTCATGCATTAATATCACCGTTGTTTGTTGCTTTGTAAAAGATGGTCTCACTGGACCAGTGTTGGATGTTGAAATAAACATTTATCCATCAGTAACACAGTTTTTACCGTTATCATGACCAGTTTTCACTGAGGAGATAATGACTCTATGTTTGCTGGGATGATAAGTTAATTAAGCATGTGCTTGGTGTTTAGCATAAACACCAACCATGTGCTTGGTGTTTATGCTAAAAGGTTCGGTAGAGCTATGAAGAGAGTTAAATGGAAATCCATCAGATTAATGGAGTTTACTTCTCCCCCCCCTCCACCCCTTAAAATAACATGGTATGTACCAAACCATGGTTCAGATAGCTGAGCTGAATAGATTTGGAAAGTCAACAGTTTTCTAATGATTGCTTTGATGACTGTTGTAATTTTCTAATTAGTTGTTCTGATACCATAACTATTATGTAGTTGTATTTATTTATTTATGAAATGGGAACAAGCTTTATTTTTAGTTTTTAGTCTTTTTTTTTTTTTTTTTTGCTCTGCATGTTTACTGTTTCATGTAGTATCATATACATTTAAAGTCATGTCATTTTACTGTGGACTCTGATTATGAGAGAGATGACAATAAACAACATGTACTTGAAAAGTTAGTAAGTACACAAGTGAAGACCAAATATTGGAGCTTATCCTAATTTAAATACGGTGGCATATTTTCAGTGTGTGAATACTGTATCAGACATAAACATTGGGAACTGGGCTTCTCAATATGAGCATATATTCAAAAAGTGATTAGTTTGGGAGGCCATGTTGTAAACAGACCAGGCAAGCGTTATATTGATCTGGGTCCAGATCAAAGGAAATTGTCGACACAGCACTTTGCTGACTAGCTCTACTTTCTTCCCATCTTGTACTGAACTAAAAAAGTGATGATTCAACATCAGCTATAATCTTTAGTCTATTTAATATCCAGATGGTGAGAAGTAGTTTTTCTGGGTTTTAGTTGAGCATCGGTGCGGTATAATACTGTAAGGGTAGTGGAGTTTCTTGTTGTATATGAAACTATTCCAAGCTGTAGGTTAAGTCTCCTACATTCACTCCAGTATGGTTTTAGCTTTTACTCTGTTTATATTTGTACAGTTGTGCTAATTTTAGTGTTTTTTACATCATGATTTTGCTACATTCAGTTCTTACAAGTCGCTCACAGTACAAACATGTCACATTTACTCTAGTATGTTGTGTAAAACTTTGCCGGAAACCCTCTAATACAGCTTTTTGCATCCTAGTTTCACATCTCTTTCCTCTAAAGGGGGAACACAGGGGGAGAACAAAGACTATCTCACAGCGTGGGATACGAGCTAATCCCACTCACTTCCTGTTTCACTTTAGCCCATATAATGACTTTGCCCACATCGCTTTGCAACATCCAGGTGCCGCACAGATGCTTTGGATATGCTAGGGTGGTCAGACAAAATGAATCTATTTTTGCATGGGTGGGAGGTGAAAATTTCCTGGATGTGTATTGTCAACTCCACTAGCAACTTTGTATTACTTTCTATATCTTAAAGTAAAATAGCTTTTAATTTGGGAGTGTTGTATGCTTTTAAAAAAAAAAAAAAAAGCTATCTGTTTATTGGCTGTAATGCAGATGGCAATTTGTTCAGCTGCTGTTATGGTAATGAGATATCACTAATATCAGCAGCAGCAGCAGCAGTGACACACAGATAATCTCTGCTTTCATTTGTAAGAAGCTTAGTTACAGTGCTCTTTCTCTACTATGATTAGCATCCAAGTAGCTTCCAATGATAGACGTCATCATTTCTATATTAGGTTTCACCAGTTGCTACATCAGTAGTGACTAGCAACTGCTAATATAATCCATGAATCTTGGCGCTGGTGTGGTTTGGATCAGATTCTCAGATACAGTATTACCAAGAAGGTTAAACACAAAGGCTTTATCAAAAACAGTCTAATGTTATTTCCCCCAATAAAATGAAAAACCAGACTGCCTGCCCCTCAACAGTATAGTATTATATACATAATGAAATCACACCTCATTCTTCTTAGAAATGTCTATTTCAGAGATTTGACAACACTGATATTTGTAACTTTTTCATTGTGTTAAGCTACTTTGTTATTTTCTAAGCTAGCTTCCACATCTTGAAACTGGGATCTAGCCATAGTCAAGTTTGTTTGGACTGTTACTAATATTCCTTTTTCATGTTAGTCCAAGTTAATTTTATGTTGATTGTGTAATCCTGTAATTCTCCGACTATTTGCCTTAGGCTAATATTGTGAGCAGTTTCAATTTTCAAATGCCAAGTGATGATGGAAAATGCTGTATTTTTAGACATGCTCGACTGAATCATTGAACATCTTGTATTTGTTTTTACATCCCATGTGACAGTGTTGTGTCTTCGTGGAGATTCTGACTCAGTGCTTTTTCCTCTACACAGAAGGTGGAAAAGGAAGAGGACGACAAGCATTTGGTGTTTACTGTATTGTGTGCCTGCATTTAGTTTTGAGAGAACTGTGGTATTCAGAAGTCTGTCTGCCTGGCCTCTTGTATTATATGATGACAGGAATTCCCCTGACAGACGTGTCACCCACTGAGCAACCAGCCACATGGTTTTATGTACCATCATTATTTATTAATGTTTGACATGTTTCATACTCCAGGGGTCTGCAACTTCCTGCTTGCATATTTAACCTTTCTAATGTTTGGTTTTAATTTTATGCAGATGGCAAGGAAGCTTATTTTGGTCAGAAATTCATAGCAACGTCCTGATGTGCAAGGCAGCTGTTGTATGGCTGAAAAAATAGTCATCATAATTAGTCATAGGCCTCCTTATTTTCACCTTCACAGTTTATTTTCTTGTTTACTCCAAGTAAGCAGCACCGTCTTGGAAAATATTCTCAGTTGTAGATAAAAAGGAGAAGCTGATGACACAAGGTATGTATGGGAAGAAGAAAAAGACAGTAAACAATCTTCCCACTTTACCACTGCAGGAACTTTCCCCTGGGAGCATGAAAGCTTTGTTTCCACTGTGAAAACTAATGTTTAAATTAAGTCCTGGGTATTTTTCTACTTCTAAAAAGTCCCTGCTTGGAGGCTAGGGCTTTCAAAAGTCCAGGAAATTTAGTGGAGGGGCCAGATCCTTGTCATTGCTTGAGACACTAGAAAAGTTTCTTGTAGTTTGCATGAAACACACAAAGTTGTCTACGAACATTTGCTATCTACTCTCTGAGCTGTAGGGAAACTTAAGTAAGGCAATGCAAACTGGAAATGGAGAACATTTGCCTTTAAAGTAAAAGCAATCGCTCTTAGCAACTAAATTAAACTTGTCTACGACTTGCTGGATTTGGAATACATTGGGTTGCCTAATTACGTCTGTCCTTTGGGGATTCATTTTATTATAAAGTATTCTGCATTCCTGTGTAATTTGGAATAAAGAGAGATTGATTCATGACTTAGTGTACTGCAATGCTCAGTGTTACAGCAATCCATTAAGAATAGATGTTGATAGAAAACATGGTTACCATTGCCAATTAGAACCTTTACAGTCATCTGATGAATATTGAAGAAAAGAAGTTAACTCTGTTTGCAGCATCAAAATATAGGATTTAAAAAGACCGTTGTATGGTCATGGTTAGGTAGTTAGGTCCAATAATGACACAGGTCACCACTCATGGTGAATAATCATGGGAATAAAGTGGCGTTGTGACACTAGAAGGCTGTAATTTATGATGTAGTGAGTGACAATGGTAGTATCAGAATCCATGTCGTCGAAAGCATGTTTTTGTCAGATGTATATCAATCACACTTGGAATCTGAGTGTGAAACTGCGTGCCTTTTTAAAAAAATAAAATAAAATATGTTGAGCATCTAACTCAACTGTTACTACACTCTCTGAATCCCCCTTTTTAAAAGGCAGGTTTTGTGGTGGCATAAGGGTGTGGTCAGACCAAGTTCCTCAGTTTACCACTTGCCACAAACTGGAGCCTGTTCCAGCCCAGCCCAGAGTGCCGTACACTCTGCCCACATGCTCCACGGCCTTGGCATGCTGTACATTGTGGGATCCAAATTACATCAGTATGGGAGAGCATAAAATGTTGACCCCTCCACAAATCAGCCGCCCTCATATTTTGGTGTGTTTCTGAGACAAAGATTGGCTTTGTCAGTGTCAGTGGCCATTATTTATGTGTATAAAGCCTACAGATAACTTAGAAATAAACTGTGCACAACAGTGTCATAAATTTGTTTCCAGAATCTATTTCCAGTAGCATGTTATTTAAAAAACAAAAAACAAAAACAAAAAAAAAAACCTACTGATGTTCTCTTTCACAACATACAGTTTCAGGTTAAATAAATCTGAATGTTGTACATTTTCCAGCCTATCCCCGATTTTTTTTTTTTTTTTTTTTTTTTTTTTTTCCCCTTTCATGCTGTCTGGAAAAACTGAGAGGAGAACAACTTGCCCATGGCTGAGACAGTTCCTTTCTTTGCTTTTGTATGAGAGAGTGAAAGAGGCAACAGCACACATAGCACAGCAGTTGGCAACTTGCAGTACTTCCTCATCCTAACTGCTGTATGGAGGTGAAAGCCATTGCTCCTGGCCCTGCATTTCCCCCCGCAGCCTCTTTAGAGCATGACAACAGAGAAATATTTTGTTCATTTTTGCTGCAAGGAACTCAGGCACAAGGTAGACTATAGGACAGCGCCCAGCACCAAAAACGTAAGTGAACTGCTGTGTCTTTTGTTTTGTCAGCAATCTGCCATTACTGTTTCATTACTCGCTTCGTTTAGAGCTTCCTATGCTTTTACTTTGAATTTAATATAAGATTGGTGACTATAGAATAGTTTAAACCCAGTAAATTCACCACCATGATCTGTTGGAAGGGAAGTTTTAAAAACAGTGGCTAACAGAGGATGCCATATGTTATCCTTATTGTATATTAAGATTTATTTAGCTCAAGCCTTTTTGCTAACCACAGAGCCAGACAGGAAAGAAGTCAAGAGGATGTGATGATTCAGAGTGACATTTAACCTAGTAACTTATTTTCTGTTTCTTATGTGTCCATTGCGGTTTGAAGCATTATATTTGATCATTTCTTGAATCATTCATGCTGCTGCTTCTGCTGGTCTGTGAAGCAGTCTTGTCAGTGCCCATGGTCTGGAGGTAAAGACATACGTTAGCTTAATTCGGCAAAAAGAACTTTGTATCAGTGGCATCCAGTCACACCAGACTTTACTCTGTGCAACAGAGTCTTATCACAAGAAGGCAACAAGTTTTGCAGCCACTCCTTTGTAGGACCTGCAGTTTCAACCTATGTTTTCATTTTTTCATTAAGGTTTGCTTAAAATGAATAGACAGGATCTTCATTCTTATGCACTGAGAGTTATTGATGCAGTAGTTCATTTATATTCTACATGCACTAAATATTTGAAGTGGAGAGCAGTTTGCTTGTCCTGTACTTTTTCAGAGTCTGTATTTAGGGGCAGAGAATGAGCAAAGATCCATTAGCGTGGATTTTTCTCTATGATTGGAGACTATTTGTAGTCATGGCAAGCTGAGCAGGCAAAGTTACATATTTGTAAAATGAATTCCTTTCATTTGGGATTGTATTTAATAATGTAGCTAACAAAAGTAAGATTATTGAATTTTGTATGCAGTAGATTGATTAAGATTAAATTATTAGATTAAGTGAAATGGAAGCATGCAGGAAGTTAGTTGTCAAACCTCAAATTAAGATGTGTGGTTGAATTTGTTGACTTTTCATATAATTCAGCTTGGTCTGATTTCAGTGCTTCTCTTGGTTTTGTAATGGTAGCACATTGTCCTCTTTCCTGAAGTTCTATCAGATCAGATGATGTGTATGTGATTGTTTTATCCAGGCCCAGACTGATGACTGCTGTCAGTTGCTTTCCTCTTATCTCCTTCTAGCAGCACAGTCCAGAAGCAACTGTCAGAAATTTGGAGAAACTCCTCCTCCTCTCCGTCCCATATTCAGCCTTTATATCATCTTGCCAAGTTTGGAAGCAATATAATTAAGGCAGATGACAACCCATTACTTACTGCTGTGGTGACTGCAAATTATATTTGCCTTTCAAAAATGGCTGTTTTTTAGAGCAGATTCCATATTTAGTTTTTTACCAATCATGAAGAAGTCATAATGTCATCATCCAGCATATGTGTCTCATTAGACTCAGCAAGCTGCAGTGTAATAAAACCACTAAATGACTGTCATCTTTCTTGGCTAATGTGCTGTTTACAGGGAGATACTCACTGTCTTAGTTTTTAGTTCAAGTTTAAAGTTACTTCTGGCTGTCTCTCAAAGACTTTTAGTTTTCACAACTGGGTCGTTGTAAGATAAGTGGGACAGGGCTCTGGCCCCTGAGAATCCTGTCTCTGCAGAGGAAATATGGAAAGGTCATACTGTATATGCAGACTTCTGCAGTGGTCGAGGAAAGTGGAAACAAAATGTATCAGTGTTAAAGTTTAGACACTTATCCTTTCATATTTATTATCTTTTCAAAATGCTTGCCTAGAGCTTTTACTTCCCTTATAGTAACCCCCCCCCCCCCCCCCCCCCCCCAAAAAAAAAAAACAAAAAACAAAACAGCAACACGATTATACATCCTGGATTGAAACATCCTCAAATGTATCTCACTTCCTCATTTAGCCTACAAAGTGTTCAGGGCAGGTTGAGAAACAGGCACAGCTTGTGCTCTGTAGAGAATGGTGCCATAGCTATGTAATCTGTGTCTGAGGGGAGGTGAGACAGCACGGCTGAAGTGTTAGACTGCTAGGCTAGGCAGGAGCTAGTCATGGGATATTGCCTAGAGAGGCCCGAAGTATCATATGATGGGCCAGCAGGAAAACACATGCTCTGATACAGTCAATAAAGCAACTGAATATATTGTGCTGTTAACCAGTACCTAAGCACCTAAAAGTGTACTTACAGTGTGAAATTATCTTAAGTATGTGCCAACTACTCGTTACTGCAGCATCGTTTGTCCTGCTCTAAATTGCTACACATGCAGCAGTTCAGTCACTGCAGTACAAAATGTATAAATAGTTGAGACTGGAGGGGGGAAAAAAGGTGGCCTTCCTGTTGGGAAGTCATGGTTGTACAGGCTTAAGTGACTAGAGAGTACTATTCTCATCAAGAGTCCTCTGCTTCTCAGAGAATCAAGTTACCACACAACCACAATCAATAAGTCAGCCAACCCTTTGGGAGCTACCGAACCTTTTTACCAGTATGCTCTGTCTTTGCACTCTGACCTCCATTTCCTTCAGCTGCTCAGATGAGCGCATTACCCACATCAAATGCAAACCTTTAACAGTCACCCTGACCACATCATATTATATTATTGTGCTGCTTTTAAAGGGAGCCTGTTGTGTGTGTCTTTTCCAGCTTCATATTTTTATCCCAGGACTTTACTCAAGTAGCTTTGCATGAGTTTATTAACTTGTACCGAGCCTTGGTGCAGTTGATCATTTCATGGTTTTGAGTAGCTATGTGTCTTCTCAGGTTGTATAAGAGTTATTCCCTCTTTTTGATAATGTAATGATCAAAGAGTGGGAAAACAAAAAGTGTCTTAGACATGATGCTTAGAGATGTCTGATGCCTGTAGTTTGTTTCTTTGTTGGCTCACAGGTATTTCATGTGTTTCATTACTTCAAACACTGGCCATGTTTATCATGAACATCCAAAATCAATACACCGTATCTCAGTATATCCTGTATATGAGAGAAAATAAGAAAAATTGCAAAAGGCCTATTTTTACCATATTCCTTATACAGCCACTTCTGCCATTTTCACACTGCATATGTAACTTCTACTGGTGTGGAGATGAAGTGGAGTCTTGGTCAGTGCTGCTGGTATGAACAAATCAGATAAGAGACTGTGTTCTTTCTCCTCCCTCCTACAGGAAGTGGCTCAATAGTGTTTCTGCTAAAATAACTTAAGCTCGCTGCAGAGGCACCTCCTGGCTAGTATTTTTTGGAACAGTAATAAATACCACATGTCAGTGCTAATCCATTATAGTCATCTTATAACCTGAGGAAAATGTGCTGCCTATTTTTCAGGGTTTCCTTTTGTATGTACTGGAGGGAAACATTATCCAGGGTCTTTCCTGGCTCACAATGATGGGGGGGGGGGCATCAGTAGGCATGATCTATCCACATACAGTAAAGCCAGTGAGTATGTGTTAGCGTATTTAGCAGAACTCTACGAATATTCTTTTAAAGTTTAGTGTTTGATAAACATAATTGTAAATTAAGATCAGTTAAATAAAGCATAATAAAGAAACAAACGGAGGAAAGATGGAAACATGAACATGAAAAATAAAGATGAACACAGTATGATGATAACAAAAATATATGAACTATATAAATAAAAATAATAATCACAATAACAATGACTGTAAAGATTTCTACAAGCCTAAGCGGCTTCAGGCGGTGTCATATCATGCTCTCAGAGTTGTGTTTGTTGTTCAGTTGCTTTTTCTATTAAAGGGCAAGTCGTGTTCATATTTCACTGCTGCCTCTGGGAGATGGAGTAGAGCTCAGCGGTTAAAACAAAGCAGCCTTGACCAAGTCTGTCCTGACCATCTGTTGGGAAAATCTGCCCACCTACTGCAGATCCTACATACTTAGACTAATGCTATTATCTATTATTCATTATCGTTTTACCATAATGAATAACTTCCACTTTTATCTGGACTTTTTTCAGGTGTAGTCCGCTGACACCTAGCCATGATGAAAGCGGGCGCCACCAAAGTGGGGCTGCCCAAGCCTGGACTCCAGGAACGAGTAAGGCAGGCCCCCTCAACGTCCTCTGCCTCCACCACCTCCTCAGCCATGAAGACCTCCAGATCCTCCAACACGTTGGCCTCAGATCAGCGCCTTAGCAAGGTAAGTCACAGGTGCAGTGATACACAGATTAACCTTGCTAATGTTGGTTTAAATAAAAGCATGTCAAAACATTAAGAAGAACTTTATTAGACTTGCATGACTTTTACTAAGCGCAGATGTGTTTTTAGCTGAAAAGAGCCAGCAGTGATGATGCCTTGACAAAGCCTCCACCAGGAGCTACTGCCTCCGGTTCCCGGATGAAGAAGACTGTGACTACAGGAGCCATTTCAGATCTCGCTGAGGCCCGCCCTCGCAGCTTGTCAGGTGGGACACTTTCAACAACTAGTTTTAGAAACTTTCCTTAGGAGGAAAAAAAGACCCAGTATAAAATATGAAAGGAAAAGGATGCATGTCTTCATAAATTATTATAATTAAGAGTACATATTAATTAAATATGCACTCTATAAATAAGAGTACATATTTTGTGTCAGAGTTGAAGAGCTAACTATTTGCAGCCACTAGAGGGCCACATTTCATCACTAAAGTTGTCTGTTATGGGTTCCCAGTTACTGGTGGGAACTGGCAGCTTCACAAATGCTTCTTTTTATTTCTTACCCTTTTTATTCATTTATTTTCTGTATCTATATTTTTTTTCACAATTTGTTGGTACTAGTGAGGTGCAGGTGGCTAAGTACTGAGACTCTCAAGCTTTTGGTCCAAAAATTAGATACTGGACAGATTCATGACCTGTCTCTTCTCACATCTGCTCAGCAAATTGAACAGCAGGATATGTTTTGGATGAAATTGGGTTTGAGGAGAGGTCAAGGTTGAGTGCTGGGGGGATACTAATATAACTATGTGGATTGATAATACCAAATCTGAACTGGGACTGGAATAAACAGTATATTTAGCTGTTTATATGTTAATGTCCTTGTATTTATTTTTAATCTCTTTGGGCAAATGATAAAAAATAGTGAAACTTTAAAAATGCAAAAGTGTAATTAACATTAACTTCAACATGGTGTTTGTTAGTTGTGGAGTTTTCTGTTTGTTTGTTTTTCTGTTTGTTTGCATTTTCATTAGCAAAAGATGACTTAAGTTCCTTGAGCTAATATCCACTGTTCTTGTGGCAGACCTCATTTCCCCAAATCTGAAGACCAGAGTCAGAGGAGAGCTGATACAACCAGCAGATTGACAGAAACTGTAAATCCAAGAAGCAATTACCATAATGAATGCATGACATTTCCTATGAAATGTCTTCATTTTACACAGTTAGAGTGAGGATTAAGATCTCTTTGTTGTTCACAAAATTTCATTTATTTATCTGTTTTTAATAAGTATCCAAATTTTTTTATGGATCAAAGCAAACATTTCTACAGTTGGCAAAATTATGTTACCGGTAGATTACATCAAGTGTCATTTAGCTTTCTGTCTACGGCTATCACATGTTTAGACGCACTTGGACAAAGGCTATTATAGTTAACAAAATGAAACTTAAAACTAAGACTGTAAACTGTGATATGAAAAACATTTTAGTAAAAAAAATAGATGTTTGAGAAAAATTTAAACTAACTGAAACAATTTGTGAAATTTGAAAACAAACTTGCATTACAAAAAAGAATAAACAGAGCAATTCCAATTGGGCCTTTGCACATTTTGTGCGCTGGCCCTCGGTAGAGAAAATATATCCTTAGTTTAAGTTTTTGTTAGTCTGGTAAAAACAAAATTTATTACATCTTGCCTGATGAGACATTGGTGGATATGCTTCTTAAGATTTTGGATGTCTACAAAACTGTGGGTTACTGCATACAATAATTAAAAAGACTAAAACTGACACTGGAACTAATAAAAGCTAAAATAAAATTAAACATTTTCAAACAATAAAAACTAAACTGAAACAAGAAAATCCACTCTGTAAACTAACGGAAACTGAACTGAAAAAGGAAAAGTCAAAATGAAATAAAAATACAAACTAATTAGAAAATACAAAACTATAATAAGTCTGTTTGAGACAAATACTCAGTCAGACGTGTTGCTAGGATGTACTATTTTAGGATGTCTTATTTTTCCAGCTACAAACCGGATTCCAAAAAAGTTGGGACACTAAACAAATTGTGAATAAAAACTGAATGCAACGATGTGGAGATGGCAAATGTCAATATTTTATTCAGAATAGAACATAAATCACGGAACAAAAGTTGAAACTGAGAAAATTTATCATTTTAAGGGGAAAATATGGTGATTCAAAATATCATGGTGTCAACAAATCCCAAAAAAGTTGGGACAAGGCCATTTTCACCACTGTGTGGCATCTCCCCTTCTTCTTACAACACTCAACAGACGTCTGGGGACCGAGGAGACCAGTTTCTCAAGTTTAGAAATAGGAATGCTCTCCCATTCTTGTCTAATACAAGCCTCTAACTGTTCAATCGTCTTGGGTCTTCTTTGTTGCACCTTCCTCTTTATGATGCGCCAAATGTTCTCTATAGGTGAAAGATCTGGACTGCAGACTGGCCATTTCAGTACCCGGATCCTTCTCCTACGCAGCCATGATGTTGTGATTGATGCAGAATGTGGCCTCTCATTATCTTGTTGAAAAATGCAGGGTCTTCCCTGAAAGAGATGACATCTGGATGGGAGCATATGTTGTTCCAGAACCTGAATATATTTTTCTGCATTGATGGTGCCTTTCCAGACATGCAAGCTGCCCATGCCACACGCACTCATGCAAACCCATACCATCAGAGATGCAGGCTTCTGAACTGAGCGTTGATAACAACTTGGGTTGTCCTTGTCTTCTTTGGTCCGGATGACATGGCGTCCCACATTTCCAAAAAGAACTTCGAATCGTGACTCGTCTGACCACAGAGCAGTCTTCCATTTTGCCACACTCCATTTTAAATGATCCCTGGCCCAGTGAAAACGCCTGAGCTTGTGGATCTTGCTTAGAAATTGCTTCTTCTTTGCACTGTAGAGTTTCAGCTGGCAACGGCGGATGGCACGGTGGATTGTGTTCACTGACAATAGTTTCTGGAAGTATTCCTGAGCCCATTCTGTGATTTCCTTTACAGTAGCATTCCTGTTTGTGGTGCAGTGTCGTTTAAGGGCCCGAAGATCACGGGCATCCAGTATGGGTTTACGCCCTTGACCCTTACGCACAGAGATTGTTCCAGATTCTCTGAATCTTCGGATGATGTTATGCACAGTTGATGATGATAACTGCAAAGTCTTTGCAGTTATCATCATCAACTGTGCATAACATCATCCGAAGATTCAGAGAATCTGGAACAAAGTCTTTGCAATTTTTCGCTGGGTAACACCTTTCTGATATTGCTCCACTATCTTTCTGCGCAACATTGTGGGAATTGGTGATCCTCTACCCATCTTGGCTTCTGAGAGACACTGCCACTCTTAGAAGCTCTTTTTATACTCAACCATGTTGCCAATTAACCTAATTAGTGTTAATTGGTCTTCCAGCTCTTCGTTATGCTCAAATTTACTTTTTCTAGCCTCTTATTGCTACTTGTCCCAACTTTTTTGGGATTTGTTGACACCGTGTAATTTTGAATCAACATATTTTTCCTTTGAAATGATACATTTTCTCGGATTAAACTTTTGATCTGTCATCTACGTTCTATTCTGAATAAAATATTGACATTTGCTATCTCCACATCATTGCATTCAGTTTTTATTCACAATTTGTTTAGTGTCCCAACTTTTATGCAATCCGGTTTGTACAACAACACTGCTTTTAATAAATATGGTGTGTAAACAAGAGCATAATTGTAAGAGCTGCTGAAAAGTGTTAGGGGTTCGTGAGACATTTCACTACATAAAATTTAGATTTTATTGATAAGTATTTGGATGAAATGGAGAGGAAAAATTAAAAATTTGTAAATTTGTGATTTAAATTTTGGCTATTCAATAACAGAATGCACAGGGTCAGCAGTAGCTATATAATGAACATTTGAATGTTTGAAATAGGACATTCTGCCCAGACTGAAAGATGTCTAGGTTGAATGTTAGGTTTAGTTTTAGCGCTAAGATGGTGTTGACTAAATGATCAATGCTAATTGGGGAGCATATGGTGGCTCAGTGTAGTACTTTTTACCTTTAGTAAATTCAAATGCAAGTATCTTGTTATCCATGACCTTGTGTGGTGATATTAAACTTTGCATTGGCTATTAAACAGAACAGCTACATGATGGCAAAATGCATATTACATGTAGAACAAATATGATGGGTGATAATGACAGGGATTTGTTTGCAGTAATTAATGTTGTGCATACCCTTAGTGTGGGAGAAAGCTGTGTTTGTTTATGGCAGCCCATCCACACAGTGTGTGGATGCTGTGCTCTGGTGAATTTCTTCTTCAAAGGGCTCTTGTGCAGAAGCGCAGATAATTGAATTCTATTTGACAAAAGACTCCAGAGGAGCTCAGAAACCACAGCCAAGTGAGGCTCTCAGTTCTTTCATACACAATTAGACCATGATCAGCTTTCACCGGATTGAGCTCTAATTAACCAAAGTTTGCTTTTTCAAAGCATTTTCACACCCAAGGACAAGAACAGATGCCCAATTTATGCTATTCATGATAAATTCATTACAAACTTGCTTTGACCTAGTTTTGCTTGGAAATTTCTAGTATCCAATTCCATTTGAATACAGAGATATACCGTAGAGGAAAACTTCTTTAAAATATGGTTGTGATGCTGTCATATTCAAATGAGAACCAAGGGGAAAAAAAGAATGTTCCCATTGAACTTTTTTGTGATTTCCTGCCTCTTTGGAGCTAAAGGAGGCCACCCAAAAAACAGATGAGATATCAGTGGAAAGCCCAGGATGTCCTCTATTTAGTAAACCAGGACTTGGTAGGGTAGTTCGAATAAGTCAAAAGATATAGAGCGAAAACAAGTGTCCATTACAAAGGACATAAATGAATTGGCTGGTTGTCAGGAGGGTAAGACTGTGTTTTATATCAGCGAAAATATAATCTTTTTGTGTAACACAAGATCACTTAGATTGTTTTTCAGCCAAGTTGCTGATCTTAACTGGTGTCTAGTTCATGTGCAGAAATAAAAACATCTGAAAGATTTTATCATCTTCATTTTTTTATGTGCCCAAATCCCCAAATATGTTCGTCTCTTCAAATAGATTTCATCAAAATATGAACTCTGCTTTCACTGAGTTGAGATTAACTTCTTAAAAGAACCCCAGGCTAACAGGCATATTCTGACCTTGTGTGTAGTTGTAGGACAAACGTGACAAGAGTGGATGTTTTTGCTGTATGATTCCCTTCAGGCCATCTGTGTTGTTCTGCACCTGCAGTGAGGCTGAGCACGTCAAGACATATGAAGATACACAAGTGGATGTGTCAAACGTGTCAAAAATGCAAAGCCATTGAGCATGCTGAGAATGAAATGTGACACATGAAATAGCAGCGATGGTCAGCCCTGAATACAGCTTTCGGCAATTATCATTTAGCTTGCTGCTTTCAATACTAAATCAGAATTCCAAAATAGTCACACAGTGGGGAATGACAGGCTTTGAATATAGATTGGGGTGATGCTTTGTGACCTTTCAAGCCATTTGTGATGTAATGCTCAGAAATGTCTTGGATGTTTGCATTTATTGATGTGGAAGGAGAGTAAATATCTGCTTGAAGAAGATTTACTTTTTGAGTGTGCAGAGAAGTGAAATATTCAACATTTGCATTGTGACATTTTGGGATAAAAATGTTGACTTTGATGCTGTAATATGTCATCAGGCTTGCCTTAGTGATACCGTCAGCTTTCATGTGGGTTATAAGCACATGAGCTGCTCCCTAGCGAATAAGTGACATTACGTACTGACATGAAGCCATCAAGCTATCAAGGCTTACTGGGCTCTAAGGCACATTGCAGCAGAACTGTCATCACATGCGTCAAACAGTAAATTGAGTCTTTTCTCACCTATATTTTGTGCCTGTGGTTTCAGGCAGGTTTCAGTTTCCTTTAAAAAAAAAAAAAAAAAAAAAAAAAAGGAAAACACGCACGTGGATTTTGGAAACGATTAAGCAGTGCACAGTCGTTTGTCCCATATGGTAACCTCATATTTTTTTTGCAAAAGTCAGTAAAGAATATTATTGTTGAATAAGAACTAATGCATATTTTATTATTTTTGGAGATTCATGAAAAGTGGGTCAGATGTGATATCGTGCACACTTTTGGAAGATAAACAACATAATTCTTGCGCTAATTAGGGAGCAAATTCACCTTCATGCAACAGTCTACAGTCTTTTTTAGAAACTGATCTGTGATATTTCTTTCCATAGAACTGAATAGATTTAAACTGTTTTATTATAATCTTTGAAAAAAATATCATCTGTGTAGTTATTATCTGCTTAGTTATTGGGTTTGTAATGCAAATTATGCATCACTCTGGAGCTGCTTGAAACACTGCATTACTTCATAAGATTAGAGAGAATGGAGTCATACTGAGTAGGGAAGATGTAATGGGGAAAAATATGGAGTCATGGGGCAGAGACACACTCACAGCAGTCTCTTAAAAAAAGCTCCTCTGACTGCCAGTCTTATCCCACCTTTGTCTGTCCCATGCAGGCTGTGGCCCACCCTCACAGCATGTCATAGTAATGAATCAAAACTGTTATTTTTGCTAATGGAGTCTATCCCCTTATCCCCTCTGGCACTTTACCAACTGTGCCATGCTGTTAGACAACGGGTTAAAACCCAGCCTCATCCTGATGACTTATTTAAAACTCCTAATCAATAATTCAGTAAAGCTTTCACTCAGAGGAGTCCCTGTGGAGTGAGCAAGAACAGGGGAGATGAAGCTGCCCTGCTCTATAAATAACAAGCATGTTTGGGACTGAAAATGCATAACTTTATAAATGGGAGCATCTAAGGATCACAGCTTTCTTTCACATCTGTGCAGCCGATGTGTTCACTCTGGTCACTGATGTGATCAGAGTTCTTGTTTAGTTAGGGTTTGTTTTTTGTTTTTTTGTTTTTTGTTTTTTAAATATCCGATTATCGTAATCTAATATTTATTATGATATTTCGTAATATTAATATTATTATTAGACAAAATTCACATTGCTTTACTCCTGGATTTATCCACCTTAATTGATCCTTTATTGATCACATGTTTTCATGTCACGTGATGTTTAGTGGTTATACCAGTGAGAGAGAGTGAGCAACACTGACTTTATAAGTAGCAATGACTGTCATAAGATGTTATCTCTTATTAATATAATAATGTAATGTAGGTTTGTTGTATAAATAGGTTTGAGATGTACTGTAGCTGTAGTCATAGTACATGCATATATGATGCTTTCTTATACATTTTTATCTAATATATCTAATTGTCATCATGTGTTACACCGGCGATAATGTGCCAGCCAATATCATAGGAGATTTCTTATATAAATTGATTTGAGCTGAATTGTATTGTAAAAGTGCAAGACTTTGTCATCATATTATTGCCGTATTTGATCTCATATCGGATCGTATATGATTCTTACTCCCTTTGTGTAGATTTTGTAGGCTGTGTCGCTTTTTACATCAAGGTTGACGACTCCAACCAACATGAGGAGTTTTTGAGAGCAGGACATTTTTAAGTACAGACACCTTAATGTGTTTTGTGTTTCTTCTGCAATTCTCCTAATGACATGTCAGTGCAGTGCTTTCCCAGTGTAACTCAGGAGACTATACTGACAAGCTTTCTCATAGAGGGAGGGTATTTTTATAGGTGGGCTATGCAAAGGTTATTGGTGTGATGATCAGCACTAGTCGAGGAATACTCTTTAGGTGGAGGCAGATGATTTACAAGAGACAAGTTTTCATTATTAGTGTGAATACTATAGTTATTCATTAACATCCAGTGTCTTCTTTGTGAACTTGCCTGTCATACAGTGATGGAGTTGAGGTTGGCTGGCTAAACCTGATAGAGTTTGACTTTGTTTTCTATTAATGAGTTTATAGCTTGTGTCAGTTTTCTAATAGTGCCTGAATTCACTGTCTGAAGAAAAAGAAGATGTTAAGGGTCAATGATCTGCAGAGCCAGGAGACAGAGGTGTGCTTCAGGTACTATGGACCCCATACTGTCTGTAAATTTTACTATGCACAACCCAGACACCACACTCAGCCATAGCACATGGTCCCAGCAGGGCCCTGTCTGCTTGCGTCAGGCAGGAGGAAAACTGGTATGGTCCTAGAACTCCTCATACAGTATATGTCAGATAAATTAATCAAACGTGTTACAGTCCACTGAGACACCTCATTCAGCATAAGCAGTCAGCCATAGCAAACAGACACACAATGAAAAGCCGTGAGACATAGAGTGCAGTGAAGAAGTATTTGCACTCTTCCTGATTCCTTAGTGGGTTTTTTATTTTTATATTTGTCACACTTACATGTTTCGGATCATCAAACCGTAATTAATAATACACAAAGATAACCTGAAATACAAAAGGCAAGATATGATATGAATATGGCAATAATATGATATGATGACACAGTTTTGCACCTTTACAATATAATTCAGTGTTTACATGGCTCAAATCAATTTATTTATATAAGAAATCTCCTATGATGATTTCATTCAATAAAGGAAAAAGCTATCTAAATCTGCCTGCCCCTATGTGAAAAAGTAATTTGCTCCTATACCTAAAAACTGGTTGTGCTACTCTTATCAGCAAGACCTGCAAATCAAGTATTTGTGATAACTTCCAGTGAGTCATTCATGTCAATGTGGAGGAATTTTGTTCCACCCTTCTTGTTGTGCAGCGGGTTTTTTGTTTGTTTGTTTGTTTGTTTTTTTGTTTGTTTGTTTTTTTGTTTTTTTGTTTTAACATGAATGCCCTGTGCAAACTCATGCAGAAGCAACATTTGACAAAGTCGTTCCAAAAAATCGTAATTTTCCGGGGGGGGTTAGCCATGCAGAGGTGGACGTGCTGATGTGTTTCAGATTGTCCTGCCACATAACCCAAGCTTCAGGGCACAAACTGATGACTGGACACTCTCCATCAGGGTTATAGAGAGAATTATAACCCTGCAATTATAATTATATACAGAATTATAGATTCCATCTATTATAACAAGTCATCCATGTCCTGAAGCAGTGAGGCATCCCCAGACCATCACACTACCACCACCATGTTTGACTGTTGGTATGATGTTCTTTTTATAATATTTAGTGTTAGTTTTACATGAATTGCTGTTTTTTTTTTTTTTCAAGGCAATATGTATGACATGTGCCCTTGATGTAATTTTGGTAGTGCAGTCACTCCAAGGAAAGTTCATCACTGTTCCACGGTTTCTCCATTTGTGGATGGATGTAGATGGATCTCACTGTGGTTCACTTCATTTCCATATTGATACATGTCAGTGACTTTGTTTCCTTTTCTTTAGTTTGTAGCAAGATGTGTTGCTTTTTGAGATCTTTTACCCTGCTTCACTTTGTCAGACAGGTTCTATTTAGGGGATTCTTTGATTAAATGAGTTTTCAGTAATCAGGTGTGAATTTAACTTTTATAAATAAAAGTGTGTTTATTTATAATTAATTTGTGATTCAAGAAATGCAGTAAATACTTTTTTCACACAGGACTGGGTAGCTTTGAATAGTTTTTGTCCCCTAATAAATGAAATTATTATCCAAAAATCAAATTTGGTATTTACACAGGTTAACCTTGTCTAATATCTGAACATGATCTGTGTGAGAAATATGCATAAAACATAAGACATGAGGCTGATACTTTTTCACAGGACTGTATATGCTTACCGTATCTACAGAGAGTATAAAAAAAGTAGCATTACTGTTTATCTCTTCCTTTTGTCTCCCATAATGATCTTAAAACAGTATGATTGTGTTCTCTATTTATTTTGCATACAGTGGAAAAGAAGCTTACCTTAAGCAGTTATAGCTTTGCTCTTGTATCTGGGATCAACTCAGGCTAAATGCATTTTGCGCTTTTTAGGTTTGCTGGCCAGAGTTTTGGCTCAAAGTTTGAAATTCCTCTGTGTAGAAGCCCGTGACCCCAGCGAGTCACTGAAAGACACTAGACAAAGAGCAGTGGTCTTGCCAAATTTTGAAAGGGGTCTCTTGGACCCGCAGAGATGAACATCCTGCAGTGAGGAGAACATTCTTAGTTGGATTAGAGGCATGTTTGTTTACCAAGGTGGATGTGCTGCTCCAAGAGGAGGAGAGAAGAAAATATTAGGAAAGGAAGAGGAAGCTGTATAAGCAGTTTATGCAACAATCATATGATATGAAAAGACCCGTACAGTGTTGTATCAAAGGGCTGAATATTCAGGCTGACGTGGGCAGAATCGTGTAGCAAACTAGATCTTCCTTGCAGCTACTAGAGAATTTTTTTTAAATGGCTTCTCTGTTAATAATATTTTCTAATTCAAAACTATATTCAACTAAAAATGCACAACTATAAATTACCTTTGCATTATTATTCTGCTTATCAGTACATTTCTACAGTTCTTTTGAGCAGAAAGAAAATAATCCAGCAGCTCCCAGCTTATGCAACAGAGACTCTCATACTCCTAAAAATATCAGTGCTTATCTGTGTCACGTGTAGCTTAAAAAAAAATATAGTGCAGCAAAAATGAATGTTAATTTTGAAGAAATACATCCATGTGCATTTGATGTTTTGGGGTCTCAGAGTCAGACCTTACATATTAGAGTACAGGCTATTTTGACACACAGGTATATTCTAATCTATTCAACATTTAGGAGCCTAAAGAAGAGGCTGCTATAGTTGATCATACTTTATTCTCCTTTACAGTTTTGTACTTATGTTGTGAATGAGAGAAGACAGAACAAACCCCAAAGCTAGACCATCACCCCCTCCCAGCTTTTTACACATGTAGGTGAACCCACATGCATGCACATGCTATTGTTCCTTGCTGGGTGCACTGTAGGGAAAATGCTAGTGAAAGCTTGTGGCTAGTGAAAGCCCCTGACACACACTCCTCACACCCGCATCTCCTTTTCCCATTTTTGAAGACTTTTCTCTTCTTTATATTTTTATAAATCTGTATGTGGGAGCAGGCATGGAAGAAAGTTTGAAAAGAAAAGACAAGCTGCCACCATCTGCCAAAAATTACAAATGTTGCCTTTCCTTTGCTCCTGCTTCTCTTTCCTTCCTACTTCCCTCCACCCTCTTCTTTGGCTCATACTTGTCCTTTTTTGTTCCACTGAGGGACAGATCATCTCTCCATTGTTCAGCTGGTACTAGTGAGAGTAAACTGACTGGCAGCAGAGAGAGGAGGTGTGTTAAAGTGTGTGTTTCTGCGGGGTTTTTTTGTGTCTGGCTGAGGAAGCCACGCCTCCTCTGAGCTGATTCCAGTCATCAGTGCTATAATGAGGTGCACACGACGCTCCCTGCCTGCCTGCCCGCCTGCCAGTGTGACAAACTGTCACCATCCTGGAGGACAAACTCACACGCTTTCACGTACACTCACTCATTGATGGGACAGCAGCCCGTCTCCTCACACATGCTCATGCAGACACACACACTCGTATAGTCCTGGCAAAGAGAGGAGAAAAGAAGGAAGAATAAGAAGGATTTTACATCTCTTATTGCGTCCTCTCTATGTGGTGCTGATTTTGGGTGCTGAACAGAAGAAACAAGCCCACCACTCGTGCGCGCGCACACACCTCTACCCCCGCAGCCACGGACTCTTGGATTAGTCTGCCCTGGTGTGGAGTGTGGGAGCGGCGGAGCGGACCAACATGGGGAACCAAGCAGGGAGGCAGGAGGAAACGGAGTCAGGTCTGCTTCTTGTATCGTGGTTTGCCTCAGCATCACATCTTTGTGTTTCGTTTGTCTTCTCAGTTAAAAAAAAAACAAACAAACCAAGAAAGATGGACATTTTCTAAATACTATTTGCAATATGTAAGTACATTTAACAGACAAGTCCTGATTAATGAGTGCTGACTGTAGCGCTGGCTGAATGTGGCCTGGAGCTACAGAAGCTGTTTAAGCGTGTTACAAGTTTGTTGCTGCTTTCTTCTTCTACGTTATGTCTGTGTGGTTTTGGATCTGGTGTGTTTCTGCATTTAGTCAGACAGCACAGATCTGTGTTTGTATATATGCGAAGGGCAAGTACCGAGTTAGGTTTGCCTGACAGTAAGCATGAGGGAACCTGCCAGAGGAGATCATTACGCTCACATCCCCGAGTTCATTGTGCCACTGTAAGATTCCTATTTCAGTCCCTCTGAACTGCTCTCAGCAGCACTTTGTGCTGATCTTCAGACAACCAGGACATTTCACATCTTAAGCTTTCAACATTTCTGTAACAAAATTAGCATAGCATCTTATGTGCAGAGCCTCTTAATATAAAATATTAAACAAAGACATTAATCACATCTTTATTCGCTTATGTGATTATATTTGCAAGTTTAGACATGGCTCTGCAAAGACCCAAGTCATTGACACGCACTCTCTCACACACACACACACATGCAGTATTTTATCAGTCGTGGGCGTAAGCTGCATCATTTCATAGCAGTGGCATGTGTTGTTGGATGATAAAGCACAGAAGGCTCAGATTGGAAGGCAGTGGTTGCAGGCTGCAGCTTGCTTGACAAGATTAGGTCTTTCCAGTGTACATACCGCATGGAGCACACAGTTAATGCATTATACACAAAAGATTGCTGATACTGAATTTAAAAGCAGAACTAAGAAAGTTGATGTTACCTTTGCACCCACATGTTGCTTAGTAAACAGGTAAAAAGTACAGTTTTACAGGTAGTGTAGAAGTATGCGTGGTGGAAATGAATTAGAGTGAACTGGTAATATGGAGTAATAATCAATTATTCTCTTTTAGTTAAGAGAAGTGCTTAAACGATGCAGTTACTAAATGCAGTATGTACTCGATGATGATTGGTCCAGCGTCCCACATGAACCTACATTATGAAATTAAACATTCCTTCAGCTATATTAGCTATTGAAGGGCCTATTTTTATTAACTACCCACACTGAGCTATTATAACAAATAAAAATTGATCATCAAATGGCTTGAAATATTTTTATTATGCCTTTTCTTGACATCAAGATATGCCAAGAGCTATAAGGCAAATGATGCACAGAAAAAAAAGATACTTAGGCCTTAATAAAGTCACCAGTCACCATCTGCTAAACAACAATATGTTGATGGACAAAAACAGTGAAGTTTGTAATTCCTCCATTAGCTTTCTGATACACCCTGACAGTTAGGCCAGATGAGGTTTGTCAGACTGGGATTTTAAAAAGAGAATAACCGCTCTGGTGCCTGAAGAATGGAAAGAAATGTGGGAACAGGAGGAACTTGTTCTGATTTGATTGATGGTGTTATCTCTCAAGTGGAAGTCTAAGGAGTGAGCTGTCTGCTGCAGTGATAAGCGGGTCGTTATCACGAGCAAACCACACTGATGGCTACTACTGCAACAAGGCTTCCTCTCTCCTGACCAGGAGAGCAGCCAAACCTGTGGTCAGCGAGCTGTCGGCTGTTGATGAATCATCTGTGAAATATGGTCCAATAACAGTGGGTCTATTTTCGGGCCTACAACTCAATAAATTATACATGTTTGGGGCTCACTCAGGAATTGTTTAAAAAAAGGTTAAAACATGTTTGTGTAATGAGGTCAAATAGATTGTTGTGATTTTCGAATGGTCAAAAATGGGAATTTCACACATTTATGGTCTCTGCAGAATTTTGATTGGAATGCTTGGAGGTAGCTGTAATGTGTGAGGACATGGCCAAAAATGTAGAGGAGCCTAATATTTATGTGGCAGTTGGCATGTTGTCATTACAATAACATTGTTCTTTCTGTCCACACTCAGTGTATTAGTGGTACAGCAACATCAGGGCTCTTATGTTTAATTTGGAATGACTTAAAACACCAATCAAAATGTCGTTACCTTTAGCTGTCTACAGTGTATGTGTGGATAAATAGACTTGTTTCAGTATTGAAAATTTCTTTTCTTGTTTTCACACATTTTTTTTGTATGTTTGTGAGTCTTTGTGAACTGACACAGAAGATGTATTTTCGTATATTTCAGTAGAAGAACGCTCCATGGACTCAAATTTTTAGGATTCACACAGCTTTACTCGGTTTCATTTCAGACTTTCGCTCCAAGTCAAAGAATGTGGAAGGGCACGGAATAACGTGCCATGTGAATGGCATATCAGAGTAAATTGACGCAGAGCAGGGATTTACGATGAGGAAGCACATTTGTCCAACTTCTGATAGTCAGGACACCATGAGGAAGTTACACCAGTCACATTTTCCGTGGCAGCTGGCAATTGGTACAGTAAATACACCGTCCATGCTGTAGTACTTTGTGTTTGCAACGGGACGTGTGTGCTGTCTAAATGTCCTGTTTGTGTAACAGAGGCTGTAGCCTGGACATCAAAGTTGATACTTTTTTGTTGTTGTTCTTTTTGCCTTCATCCCTGAGCTTATAAAACTCCAAAATTTATGATAGAGCAACTAACAATACATATATGACACGGACACCATTACAAGAATGCTGGATCTGACATGCAAGCTACTAAGCCTGTGATTGTGTGTTCAATGCATACCAAATCAAACTTGACTTGATGTGGTTTGTATATCTGTCAGCAGCTGGCTGTGGTTCATCCTCAGTCTGGGAATGATAATCCTGGCCTTTCTGTCAATGTTAGCCCGGTTTTTGTCTTGAGAACAACAGGCCAAAGAAAGCTCACACAACTGTCACTTTGTACTGGGTGTCATCTTGTTAATAATCGCTACCCTAGTGTCCGGTCATACTAGAAAATGGAACAACAAGGATCACTCACTCTGTACCCTCAGTGGTGCTGAGAACATGGTGAGTTTGTGAGTGATCGTACGTTGTGAGCCATGGCTAATATTGTTGTCCTTTCAGTCCCCTGGAAAATCAGCAGACTTGGTTAGAGCTAGCTCATATTTTGAATTTGCTTTAGTAGTTCATTAAAGCTGAACTGTGCATAGATGTGTATTGCATTATTATATAAAATTAGTTTCCTTTCTTTTGATTATCCATTTAATTCTGGCCAGCCGAAAATGCCAAAGTTCCTCTGTGTAATTTAAGATTAGAAGTTGTAAAGTTGCTAATTCAGTTTCTATTTTTTTTCCTTAATAATTCCAGGATATGTTGCTTTATTGCCTTGTTGTGATTACTCCAGGAGAGCAAATCACAGATGATTAATTCAGCCCAAGTCTTGTAGTAGTCATTCTAAAGGACTAACGCTCAGATGGAAATCATCAGAAGCTTAAATCAAGTAATACTCATGACAACCTATTATCCATCACACCGGCTGATCCCTTAAACTCATTAGCATGTAAAATGCCATATGATCCTTCTATGAGTCCAGTGTTAAACTATTTTCCATGTGGAGCATAGAGAAATCCTCCCTCTCACTTGGCCTGCTCATGGCTTGTGCTATTGGATTTCTTTGTAGGGTATTGGCTCTATAAGTAATGTAAAGCTGAATGGATCAGCATAAGGGCGCTGTGTTAAAAGTCTTCACATGCAGGCCAGTTGCAACGATTCAATCAAGATGATTAAAGGAGCCAAAGAACTCAGGCCAAGTGTCCCTCTTTGGCTTGCCAGCTCTCACGGTGCACCTCCCTGCTGAGTTGCAGAGGAAGCACAGAGCTGTACACTTTTTGGGCAGAAACGAGTATCTCAGCTCAGTCTGGCACACATTATGTCTTCTTCAAAGACTGGGTGGAAGGTTTGCCCGGTCAGTTGCTGGCAGAGTTGATTAACATGTCACCTGCTGGCAGGTTACACCAAGGGCGTTAGATTAATGGGGTATTTTTCTGCACTTCTGCTTACAGAGGAAACTAGGGAGGCTTGATGCTTTCCAGGAGGCTCTGTGTCTATGAGTAAATGAGCAGTTCATTGCCTTCATTTCAGCCTAGTAATAAAAGTTTGAATGGAGTCTACTTTTTACAATTGTACTGCCATAAACCTGATGGCAGAGCAGCTCGCCAACCACTTAGAAGCATTTTCTGATATTGGTAAAAAACTCTTAAAATCTGGTGTTACAAAGTAATAATTTTAAAAAATAGGTAAATATCTATTTATTGGTGTTCAAAGTAACAGTAAAAGTAACATGAACAAAGTGTTGTGTTTTGTTTTCTGGGGGGGGGGTATCCCAAATGCAGATAACAATTCAAATTGTCTTTGTACTTGAATGCTTTTTAAGACAGGTGTTAGACTGTAGTGAGACTTGCTTGAAGGAGCTTCAATTATTTGGATATTATCAATTGTCTTATTGCATTAAATATGCTCCTTGAATGAGAGCAAGTTTAAAAAAAGAGGAATTTTAAGGAATTGTTGTGAAACACATGTTTGTGCTATATTCCAAAGCATGTTTATGTTTTAAAAAAAGAATTTTAATAGTTTTTAGTGGTTGACTGGCTGTTGTAACACAGTTCAGCATCCACACTAATCTCTGCTCAGTCAGTGTGGCAGTCATGGAGCCTCAGTTTTGTCTATCTTCCTCTTTGGTAAGAAGAAAGGAATGCCTGAGTCCTGGTATCTGACTGAAGGGCGCCTGTTGACCTATTTCATGTCCTGTCAGTGGGACAACAGGAAGTCCAAACACACAGACTGTGTTTCCGTCTCTCCTTTCTTCTTCCACCTGACTGGAAAACTGCACATCACATTTCCTCAAAGCCAGAGGAGAAGACTGCTGGGTGGCAGTAAGAGATTCTCTTCCAAAGCTTGTTTATTATGGTGACGGTGCCAATGCGTCATTTCAGGTGCCAACTGTCTGACACTTGACCACCTGCAGTCATTATTTCACCATGACTCTTCACCCATGATCCTGCTGCTCTGTAAATTGAAGGCTTTGTGCATTCTGCTCACTGTGCACTCTGTCACCTCTTAGCTGGCTGGCTGTCAGGCGAGCTGCAGTTGACTGGTCAGTGCTGGACTGTGTCCATCCACACGGCTCCTACTGTGATTTGAAAGCTTATCTTCATTAGCAAAATTAAAAAAAAAAAAAAAAGCCTGCACTCTGCATTAATGTGATGACTGTTTTTTTTAAGTTTGCGCTACTGGAAGTCATTCTGTTTGAGTCAGTTAGATAATTAGTTAATGTAAACAACACATTTATTTCATGTGGGCAGTCTCCACAATAACATGGATGCTGTTTTTGTAGTTGCTGTATAAACAGTGGTGGTATAGCTTGTATATGAAAATTCCAGTGCAGCTATAATTAACACATTAATATTTGTGACAAGAAGGCTAAAACGGTTCCCGATACACTGAATATAACAGTGAAAGTGCTCTGGGAAAGATTCCCTCCTTTTTGTTCAAAGCTGGCTTTTCCCAGTAGTTTTATCTCCCTATTAATAAGAGTTGGTCTCATTGGCTGCATGCAGATTTATTCCTTTCTAGAGGAGGTACAGTCAGTATGTCATTTACCTGCCCATTCCACTCCTTTTCATCGATTTAGTAGTTCTTCTCAGATGTAGCTATAAAAGATTCTGGATCTGAGCCAACCTACATCAAAGACTGTAATAAATTAAGGGGAAGATAACCGCTAACTATCTCTGCTTTAACTTTGATTTGTGAAAGGTTTGCACTTGCACACCCACAGTGGAAATGTTATTCTTTGAAGACCCTAAAGTAAATGTAGTTCTTGCACATTAATAGATTAATTAGAAGTACAAGTTTTTAATGTGCCTTGAAAACTATAAAGTCTGTGCTGTGCTTTCTCTGCAGTTCATGCCCTCAGTTAATATTACCGCTTTGACTGAACAGTCAAATTGCTGTAATGTGGTGTGTGAATTTAGTGATGGGAGGGACACCTAATTAGTGATGTTAACACACCTACTTTCTTTCTTTCATTAGTCTGTAAACAAAGTGGTATGTTTTACTCTCAGAAAACGTGATGGTTAATTTTTTTTAATAGTTCTTTTGTTTACTTTCTTGGTTCTTCAACATTTGTGAAACCCCTGTTATTTATAAGGAAATAATATTATAAGTGCCTTTTCATGTCCATGTCAACTATATTGTCTCAGTAAAAACTCTTCAGCTATCATATTTTATATCATTGACCACATTCTAATTTAAACTCTTTCTTCTCAGGGAGTCCTTCCACATTTAGCCAATTAGGATGGTAGTTTGAGTATAAAATAATAAATATTCTCCAGCTAGTGTCATGGAAACAAACTAACTGTAGTAGTAAATGTTTAAAAAAAAAAATACTGTCACCTGTCAGCAGTAATACCAAATGCTCAGTAACCTTAAGGAAGTTCAACCTGTTCTGTACCTGCCATAAATTCCACACAATAAGCTGATCTCAATGCCAATCAGTAGTCTGCTACTCATCCAATTACCAAATCTCATATAGAGCATGCTATTAAAACTCTATCAGCATGTATTTCCAAGCCACTTTGTAACCACTGCCACCCCAGCTCTTACTTTCCTGAGGTCCTGGATCCTGGAGAGGTCCTGCTTTTGCTCTCCCTGCCTCTGAATTTCCATTTATCCACATAGCAGAATAGATAGCTTGTGGAACAAAACCATCACCACATATAAATTATTGCAGATGTAAATATCAGTCTTTTGTTGACTGTAATGTTTCTAACTGAAACATACTATAAGTGGTTTTAATTAATGGTAATTGGTAGAATTTGGATACATTGGAGTGCAAAGCACCTCTGATATGGAGCCTTGCATCGAAGGCTTGGTTCTGTAACTACCGGACTCTGTATACTAGTGGCTATTTAGTGTCTCTTTTTGCATGTGCTAACTGCTGGTATTGAGACTGGTGTCATTTCTCTGTGCACATGAAGCAGCTGTGGTGATGTCATGGTTAAAGAGGTGGGTGATCTAAAGATGAGTGAGTTCATGTGCTCCATCTGGGTTTTATTCACTAAGAGCAAGAAGAAAACAGAAGATGAAGGGACAGCAAATGGAAGGCTGGCCCACAGTCCCATTCTTGGCATCAGTCATTCTCAAGGAAATAGCCTGATCTTAATCACTCCAGACTCTCTCTCACATAGACCTATTTAGCCTCTCTTTATTAGCACCCATCATTAGAATATGAGTTGGTAGGTGTTTCTTTGCCTCCCACGTGTGGATGGTGCATCGAGAAGTGCATAGTAAAATGTAGTAAACATTCAGGGTTTATTTTATGTTAACATCTTTCATGGGACTTTAGGAGTGCTTTCTGTCCTCATTCTGTCAGTCATGGGTTCATCATCTGTGAAATGCAGACATGTAACTGTGAATGTTGATGCAGTTCTTTGGATCTTTGTGAAGATCTGGGTCTCAGTTTACCTGACAGGATAAGAAGTTCTGCATTTATAAACTGTAGCATCTAAGGAGCTTGGAAAGAAAACCGTAGCATCCCTTCATTTGAGGCACGTGGCAGATCTTTTAAGGAGTGACAACACACAGTGTCCAGAGCCCATGCTACTATTCTTCATTTGCATAGTCTACAATTGTCTTTCAAATCTGATTGTTTAAGGATTTTCACTGAAAACTTTGACACAGTTGATATGATTTTACCACTCTGCTTTCGAAGCAAAGCTTCTCACTGCAGGAATCTTAAACAGCTTTGTACCCCAGAAATTGTGCCAGTGTTGGCAGCTTCTGCCTACCTACCTAATTGAATGAGGGGGTAGTCTGTGTACAGAGCCTATCAATGGCACAGTATTAAAAAAAACCCACGGAGGTATAGGATTTCCATTCAAAACGAGTCCATTTGTTTTTTCCATTTTGTATGCGTCTTTGCTTGAAGTGTGTGCGCATGTTGCTCTGGGTGATGATCCGTCTCCTCTCACAGGATGCCTGTCTAGCCTTTGCTTTGGGGGCTTGATGATGAAGCTGCATGTATGAGAGAGAGAGAGACAGTGCTCTCTCTGTCTGTGCTCTGCTTAAACTGTTCTGTGCCTGATTGCTCCACGTGCACAGGGACCTTTGTCATCCTTTGAAACAAGCAGGCCCCTTGTGTCCGTTTCGCTGTTTGCTGATGATCTGAAAACAAACAATACAGCGTTTTCAGGCGGCACACAACTCATGCGAGGCATCAGTAAATACTCTTCATATTTGAGAGGGGTCTGGAAAGGCCTCGCGGCTGCGGCCCACATTGATGCAGTTAAGCTCTGCTGCAGTCATGAATGGTTACAGCGAGCAACAGACAGTGTCAGGCAAATGTACTGTTGTCCAAACAGAGAACAATATGTGAATAGGGTATAGTGACCATGTGCTGAATAATACAAGTATGAATGCGATGCACTGTCTGTTCAGTTAGTGTCATCACATGATGTTAACAAATTCCTGGTTCTAGCATGGGGGTATGTTGATTCTGTTAACCTCCACTTGTCAGTGTGAAGCCTGCTACATGATAATACTACAAAGAACAAGTTTATTGATGCATGAATCACAAATTATAAATCTGGACTCTGTATCATCACAGGATTTACATTTGTAGTCCAAGTGGACTCTTTTGTTTCTTTGTATTTTTCAGTTTCAAATTAAATGAGTATTTGATCCACTTTAGCTATTAAACACAATTAACAAGTTTGATCCTTGTAAATAATATTGTTTGTATTGGTTTTATGGAATTTTCAGTGGTTCTACTTATGTAGCCACTCAGTTTTGTTTGAAGGTTATAGTTATGATTTTAGCAGCTATTAGATGTAGAGGCTTAGATTTGTTTTGGCATGTAAGAAGTCTTTATAACAATTGGTCCCCAACACAGTCTGTTAAAGTGGCCTTTTAGCTGACAAAGCGAAGGGAAAAAATTGTTTACACTTATAAATCAGTTTTGCCACTGGATAATTAAACACAGTTTCATTATATACTACTTTGTGTGTTTTTCAGGTGCACAAACTGTCAAGAAGTCTGGAATCCCTGCTCCTAGAGAAATGCCCTCTGCCATAACAAGAGACCGCAGCTCTCTAAGGGACCAGCTGAAGAGCAATTCCACAAAGAGACTGGTTTCCAGTGCCAGCACTTCCAGCCTCTCGACCATGACAAGACAGACCCGTAATTCAGCCAAATCTCGTGCAGATGCAGAGGGCCAAGAAAAGAGTCTTCTGGAAAGCCAGGTGAAGGAGCTTCTTGCTGAGGCAAAGGCTAAAGACCTAGAGATCAGCAATCTCAGGATGGAGTTGCAACGCTGTAAGGGTAAAGCCTCTTCTGCTTCCTCCTCACCCTCATCCAATTCTGTTTCACCTCAAGAACCTGCAGCCGATCGCGAGCAAGGACAGGTGGGGGAGGCCCTTGTGCTGGTTGGAGAGCTGAGGGAGAAGAATGGGAAGTTTCAGAGGGAGCTGGCAGCCCTCAGAGAGGAGAATCAGGCACTGAAGGAGAAGCTGCTTAGCTTGGAGGCATCTTCTATCTGTAGTACAAACACAAGCACCTCCTCCAAGCCTCTGGTGAATGGCCTGTCCTCAGACTCTTCAGCTCCGCAACAGCATAGTCTCCCCTCTACTGCCAGCCCACTCAAAACCTCTGGATCTTCCAGTTCTGACATCACCAAGGGGTCACCGTCACCTGACTCCTCAGAGTTTGAGAAGATCCCATCACGCTCAGAATCAGCAAGCAGTGGTGTCAGTGGGAGCACTGATCAAGCAGGGGCAGTTAACAGTGCCAGAGGTCAGGACATCTCCTTGCAGAGCCTAACCGAACAGATTCACAAGATGGAGGAGAGCCACCACAGCACATCGGAGGAACTGCAGGCAACAATACAGGAGCTGGCTGACCAGCAGCAAGTGGTGCAGGAGCTGACAGCTGAGAACGAGCGTCTGGTTGAGGAGAAACGACTCCTGCAGACCTCACTTCAACAGCAGAGAGAGCGTCTGGAGGTATTGGCCCAAAAGAATGAAACGCTCTCTGTCCGGCTTCAGGAGCAGGCTCAGGCTCAGGCCCAGAGGGAGGAGGAGCTGGGTAGCCAGAGGCCTAGACTGGTCGAACTGGAGCAGAGGTATGCTGAGCTGGTAGAGAGTTCACGCTTTGAACGGGAGAAGCTAGTAGACATCCAGCAGCAACTAACGGGCAGCTTGCGGGCCCTGGAGGAGGAGCACCAGGAGGCCCAGAGCCAGGTGCACTGCCTCAGAGAGGAGTTAGACAGGTTGCAAGCCCAGTTGGACAGAGAGCTGGAAGCCGGAGGTCAGGCAGCTCAAGCTGCAGAAGACCAGAGGGCAACAGCTGAGGGTCTGAGACTGGAAAATAACAGGTTGAAGGCACAGGTGGACATTGAGAGGCAAAAAGTGACTGAGTTGAAGGCTATGCAAAGTGCCAGTGACAACACTGAGCTGCAGACTCTGCTGAAGACAGCCCACACTGAGAGAGACAAGCTGGGAGTGGAGCTGACAGAACTAAGACAGGAGCTGCTTCAGGCGCAGGCTGAGACTGAGCATGTGCAAGCCTCCGTGTCTAAGGTAAGAGACAGGCAAAATTGATAACATATTTTCCGTCTTGGCATTCATAATATATTTATTGCACCTTCACCAGGTCAGTTGATTAAACACATAAATGCACTATAAAGAAAATATGCTTGACATTTTGGAAACTATTCATATTCCTATCTTGGCTCTCTGTAGTTAGTACACTCAGTGGAAGCAACCGAGTGGCATGTGAGCAGTAAGAACTTCATTTATGATGTTTCCTTATGAACAAATTTGACTGAGAAATAGGTGTATGCTAATTCCTAAAACAAAAATAATAGTGTATAAAAACAAATTGGAAGAGTGTGTGTGTGTGTGTGTGTGTGTGTGTGTGTGTGTGTGTGTGTGAGAGAGAGTGTGTGTGTGTGTGAGAGTGTGAGAGAGTGTGTGTGAATGAATGAATACTCTGATCTGATGCATACATACATGTTTGTAGACTGGGGAAACTGCTTACATAGATGTAATAATGTAAATAAAATATGACAAACCACGTATACTGTCGAACATGCCATCCACCACAGGTGTAGCTGCTTATGTCGTGGTTGCTAGGTAACAGAAACCACACGTCGTAGGCTAGACCGTCCAATTTAACAGCCTTGCCCTTCCAACCTACGCGGCCTACATAGACCGGGAAGGCCAGGTCCTTCGAAGGATGTAGCCCCTGAATTTGGGCACAGTCTATGATCCAGTTCACAAATTTAATTTCACTTTATATAACATGTTACAGATGTTTAAAAAAAAAAAAAATACAAGTAATCAACCAAGTGCTTTTAATTATGTTTGATTTATTAAGCCGAAGAATTGCAGTTGTATAACAAGTTCTCCTTAATAAACGTATTAAAATTCAACGCTGATCATTTCAACCACCGTACAGTTTTAGTATGGATCCTGTGGACTGTTTTTAAAGTGGTCCTGTGATGTAAATTATATGACTTGCTGTGACCAAAACAGCAATTTGTTCATCCACTCTTACTGTAAGTTGTGTATAGAATTGCAAAACACAGCAGCCATAGTTGTCCGTAATATCTTATAATCTTGTGCATATACAGGGAGTGCAGAATTATTAGGCAAGTTGTATTTTTGAGGAATAATTTTATTATTGAACAACAACCATGTTCTCAATGAACCCAAAAAACTCATTAATATCAAAGCTGAATGTTTTTGGAAGTAGTTTTTAGTTTGTTTTTAGTTTTAGCTATTTTAGGGGGATATCTGTGTGTGCAGGTGACTATTACTGTGCATAATTATTAGGCAACTTAACAAAAAACAAATATATACCCATTTCAATTATTTATTTTTACCAGTGAAACCAATATAACATCTCCACATTCACAAATATACATTTCTGACATTCAAAAACAAAACAAAAACAAATCAGCGACCAATATAGCCACCTTTCTTTGCAAGGACACTCAAAAGCCTGCCATCCATGGATTCTGTCAGTGTTTTGATCTGTTCACCATCAACATTGCGTGCAGCAGCAACCACAGCCTCCCAGACACTGTTCAGAGAGGTGTACTGTTTTCCCTCCTTGTAAATCTCACATTTGATGATGGACCACAGGTTCTCAATGGGGTTCAGATCAGGTGAACAAGGAGGCCATGTCATTAGTTCTTCTTCTTCTTTTATACCCTTTCTTGCCAGCCACGCTGTGGAGTACTTGGACGCGTGTGATGGAGCATTGTCCTGCATGAAAATCATGTTTTTCTTGAAGGATGCAGACTTCTTCCTGTACCACTGCTTGAAGAAGGTGTCTTCCAGAAACTGGCAGTAGGACTTGGAGTTGAGCTTGACTCCATCCTCAACCCGAAAAGGCCCCACAAGCTCATCTTTGATGATACCAGCCCAAACCAGTACTCCACCTCCACCTTGCTGGCGTCTGAGTCGGACTGGAGCTCTCTGCCCTTTACCAATCCAGCCACGGGCCCATCCATCTGGCCCATCAAGACTCACTCTCATTTCATCAGTCCATAAAACCTTAGAAAAACCAGTCTTGAGATATTTCTTGGCCCAGTCTTGACGTTTCAGCTTGTGTGTCTTGTTCAGTGGTGGTCGTCTTTCAGCCTTTCTTACCTTGGCCATGTCTCTGAGTATTGCACACCTTGTGCTTTTGGGCACTCCAGTGATGTTGCAGCTCTGAAATATGGCCAAACTGGTGGCAAGTGGCATCTTGGCGGCTGCACGCTTGACTTTTCTCAGTTCATGGGCAGTTATTTTGCGCCTTGGTTTTTCCACACGCTTCTTGCGACCCTGTTGACTATTTAGAATGAAACGCTTGATTGTTCGATGATCACGCTTCAGAAGCTTTGCAATTTTGAGACTGCTGCATCCCTCTGCAAGATATCTCACTATTTTTGACTTTTCTGAGCCTGTCAAGTCCTTCTTTTGACCCATTTTGCCAAAGGAAAGGACGTTGCCTAATAATTATGCACACCTGATATAGGGTGTTGATGTCATTAGACCACACCCCTTCTCATTACAGAGATTCACATCACCTAATATGCTTAATTGGTAGTAGGCTTTCGAGCCTATACAGCTTGGAGTAAGACAACATGCATGAAGAGGATGATGTGGACAAAATACTCATTTGCCTAATAATTCTGCACTCCCTGTATTGTACTTGAGAAGTACAGAACTTCTTATTGCTATAAATTTGTTTTGCTTTCATAATTAAGAGTCTTGAATCTTAATGATTAAAAATTTGACTGAAAGGAAAAGCCATGTGATTTTTCTCTTGAGTGTGACTGAGGACAAACTTCTCTCACACTGGTGTGAACATGACTGTTAAATTGGTACTGAGTACCTCACCACTGCAATGCATGAACTCAATGCCACTTAAATGATTTTCATATGTTTCCTCAGTATTCATTTTGGTTTTCCCCTACAACACCACACATCCGAGAACCCGCTGAGGCAGTATGAGTTAGGGGTCATGTTGGCGGTTGTTGTTCCAAAGCGAAATGTGTCACCATCAGCTTAGTGATGTCGTCATTACTGGGTTGTGACTGTGGTGCCAACAGTAGGGTGGACCCTCAGAGTCACATAACTCTCCTCAGGCACGTGGGTGTCAGGGTGTGACCACTCCATAAGTTCACTTACAAACATCTTGATCTATTAGAGCCACATGGTGTCAGTTGGAGGGTGTCCTGCGTGACTACATCACTGTCTCGTTTTAGTATCTTGTTCTGTCAAAGACTGACTTTACAAAGTCATTTCTCAAAGCAGCAATCATAGTAGAACTTTGACTAAAGCTTTCAGTGGAGCAAAAAACACCATGATGTAGTCAGAACTAGTCAGAGTTGGTGCCATCTTTCATGTCACTCATTTCGCTGAATGCCAAATTATTGATGTCAGACACAACTTTGTTGTTTGTTTTATTAATCACAACGATTGAGGAGTTGTGGTAAAAAAATGAAGCAAGTACCTTTTATTTAATATCCTGAGATATATACAGTGAAATCCATTATTATTCTTTCTTTAACCAAAGGCAACTTAACCACATGTCTGTTTTGCACAATGATGTCTTAAAGTCACTGTAAGCTCTTGTATGTTTACATGTACACAGGTGGAGGCAAAATGTCAGCAGCTTCAGGAGCGGGCTGAAAAGAGAGAACTGGAGCTATGTAACCAAGTGGCTTCCCTGGAGGAAGCGGGAATCCAGGGTGAGAACCAGGTGAAGGAGATGAAGGAGACCATATTTGAGCTGGAGGACCAGGTGGAGCAGCAGAGGGCTGTTAACTGTCACACCAACCAGGCTGTCCTGGACATGGAAAGTAAGTTAATATAAATAGGGGTTCAGGTCCCTGCTATTCTCTAATGTTTTGTGGAGTCATAACTTGAAGTCCTCATAAATGCTCATAAAATATTAGAAACGTGTCCACAGTGGAGAAACATCACATCTCTAAACAGTTTTAACAAACACTGAGCTTTAGATTCATAAAGGTAAGATTTATTGAACGAGCGCTGGAATAGACTGCATTAATGAAAGCTCATAAACTAGCAACTGAGAGTGTATAAAAGCGCCATGCAATGTGAGTTCATGCTGTAACTCATCTGTCGTTGACTTTGCATTACTGCAGCTGGCTGATTCCATATAGCTGGACACACTGTGTTTTGACAGACTTCTACAAATTCTGGATTTAGTCTGATATTGCTATTGCTAGACACCACTACTTATATAATAGATGTTAAGCTGTAAGTTGGTTGTGCTCCACAATACTGAAAACTGTGCTGCTCATAGTGAATGCTTATTTATTAAACCTACGGTAAGCTAGACCTCAGCGATGGTAGTGTTTAGGCAGAAGTTCTCAAAGACCTTGAATTTACCATTGCAGATCTGGTCAAAAAGCTGGAGGAGCAGAAGGCTGAAGCAGAGCGGCAACTGAAAGTTATGAGTAGACAAATGAAGGTAAGAAGTGTGCAGACCTGATGTACTGAGTTTTAAAAGTTCACATCTTGGTAGGTCTCTAATTATGTGGCATGTAATGTGACACGCTCAGAGGACAGCCCTTTTGTTTAGTGTATACCATATAACATCTTTCGTTTACAGTATGTTGTTTCTCTTTCATTTGTAAGCCATGCAAGCATCCATATTATTGTGATAATTGTCACAGAGTTATGCACTTACAGCTTAGTTCACATAACCGTAGCCATTCTTTTACAGTTGTCCTTGAATTCCTACAAGGAAGAAATTTTTGGTGGAGTGACACATTAAGTTCATGGTGATGTTTTCAGTTTTTCCTTGTGTGTTTTTTTTTTTTTTTTTTTTTTTTTTTTGCCAAAGAGACCAATAAGTCTTCTTTCCACTAAACATTGTTCCAGTAGCATTTTAGAATATGCAGATGGGGTCCTGAGACAGGCAGCTTCTTCCATCAGTTTAGTTTTAATGAACTGGTTCTTATATAGTACAGCATTTCTACTGTAGTTGAGCACTCAGTGCACTTTCTACAACATGTCTCATTCACATGCTTTCACACAAATTCATGAAAACTTCCAATTAGCAGACCTGTACTGTCTCCTGAGCTACAGCCACCAACGCTTTAAAATGGACATTTATAGATTTAAAAAAGACATCAAGTATGGCAGTTTAAGACTTGGTGGATCTAATGGTGATAATCATTATCGTAATCTTCAGCTTGTGCTGTGTGGCTGCTGATTGTTGGTGGTCTTACAAAATACTAAAACTGTTGAAATTTTTATCAAATCCTGAGGAAAGTCAGTGTTCTAGTAGAAAACAAAATTTGGTGTAATGCAGAGACTACATAAACAAAAAAAACCAAAATCTATAAAGTACAAATTTGATTGATATTGATGATGATGATGATGATGATGATAATAACAATGATAATAATGGTGATGATAACAATGATAATGATAAGAAATAATAACAATAACAATACATTTTTCTATAAAAGCGCCTTTCAAGACACCCATGGACACTTAACAATAGAATAAAACGCATAGTAGAACAATGACAAAACGAAGAACAATTTAAAAAAACAAAACACATGATAAAATAAACAGTAAGTTCACAGTGAATATGCAGATTTGAAAAGATAGGTTTTGAGTTGGGATTTAAACTGGGGGAGAGAACCAGTGTTTCTTATATTTGGGGGTAGAGAGTTCCACAGCCTGGGAGCAGAGCAACTGAAAGCTCTGCTTCCCATGGTGCAGAGGCAGAAAGAAGGCACAGCAAGCTGGATAGAAGAAGATCGAAGTGAGCAGGCAGAAGAGGTAGTGCTTAACAGGTCAGAAAGGTTGGGAGCATCAAGGTTATGAAGGGCCTTGAAGGTAAGCAGAAGAAGATTGTATACTATTCGGAATTTCATAGGGAGCCAGTGAAGTTCCTGAAGGTTAAGGTTTGTGTGCTGGTCGGAGGGGGGTTCTGTGTTCTGGTCCGGAGTTTTGAACCAGTTGAAGCTTATGGAGGGATTTTTGGGGGAGACCATCCAAGAGAGAATTACAATAGTCAATGCCAGAGGTAACGAGATTGTGGACAAGACGCAGACTATGGACGCAGACTGGGTGGAAAGAGAAGGACGTAACCGGTTAATGTTGCGTAGACGGAAATGGGCAGAACGGGTGAGATCATTGATGTGAGATTTAGTGGATAGTGAGCTGTCTAAGATGACACCAAGGCTCTTAACCTGAAGTGAAGGGAAATCTGTGGAGTTATCAATAGTGAGAGTGAAATGATTTGCCTTTAGTAGGGTTGGATTTAGTACCGATAAGGATTTCAGTTTTATCCTCATTGAGCTCAAGAAAATTAGAGTGGAGCCAGGATTTTAACTCTGATGAGCATTCTGTAAGAGAAGAAGGTGGGAAGGAGGAATCAGGCCTGCAGGAGAGTTATAACTGGGTGTCATCAACTGGGTGCTTAGATGTTTTTGATTTCTACCTCAGTGGGTAAGGGAAGTCCTATTTTATTTTTTATTTTTTTATTTTTTCCCCAGTGTTTGTTCCCGGGAGGAAGCCAAAAAGTTGTCTACCTTTTGATTTTTGATGTTGAGATCAGAGATCAGATTTTTTTCCTTTTTTTATGTCTTGAAGTGAATTTTCATACTAAATTCTAGTTTGAAATAACTAAGCAAAATTTCACTGATGCGTTGTTAGTTTTTCCAGTAATTGGTGGATTGAATATTCACAAGAATATAAAAAATGCATGTAATATCTCGTTTCCTTTTATATAAGGACCAGTCATTCTTCCATTTCAACTAAATTCAAATGTCTTTGAGTCATTTTCTGTCAGAATGAATAACATGTATATGATTCTGCATGTTTGTGCCTTCAGGATGAAAAGGAGGAGTGGCGTCGTTTTCAGGCAGACCTCCAGACGGCTGTGGTCGTAGCGAATGATATCAAGGTGGAAGCTCAACAAGAGCTGCGCACACTCAGGAGGGAGCTGCAGGAGGAGCAGGATCGTAATGCAAAGCTTTCTGCAGACCTTGAGGCCCTGCAGGGAGTCAGGTACTATCTTCCCCATATTTTTCAGTTCCTCTCCCTCCACCAGTTTCCCCTTTTTTAGCATTGGGCTGCAGTTCTTTTCTCCCTGTACAAATGTAGTTATGATATACCTGCCAGAGTCCTGCCATATCTCTTATTACCTGTGTTTTATACATGCTTAATGAATAAGAATACCACCCAATAATCTATTTAGACATATCTACATTTAGTATAGATACAATTTAGTTTATGATGTTTCACAAGATCCAAACCTTGGTGCTTTTGAGTCTAGGTTCCCGGGATTTGGCAGACTCTGTTGGTAAATGAGCCGTCTCCTGTGGTATTTCCCTCTGTGTATTCTATTCCTTTTAAGCTGCTGCCCTCTCCGTCTCCCTCTTCCACACTTACCCTCTGGTAACGTTTATTCCTGACACTCAAAATGCAGCAAACTTCAGCAGTATTGATAGGACAATATGAATAATATAAAATTTTATTTTTTTAAATAAATGGTGGCAGATCTGCTTCATGGTCAGAGCAGAATCTGTGATTAGTTTTTTACAGCAAATATCCCACACCAATCTGTCACACTATTCAAGACTTCACATAGTGCGATCGGAATATGTCAGTGCAGCATTGTTGTTGATGAGCATTGCGTTGGATCGTGTGTTATTATATAAGTGTGTTTTAGTGTGCATATACCATAGTGTTTTTGACAGTCTTGTCTTCTTTCATTATCAAGCCAGGTCAAATACTTCTGTGGCAAAGTCTGCTTAGATTTGTGACTGTACAGCGCTCTCTTTATATTTGTGGCTGGCCATGGTATAATCCTTTCAGGTAGCGAAACAAATTTTTATTAATTTAATTAATTTATATTAAAAAAACTTTTTTATTACTATTAATTATTAAACTGCTCACCAGTAGTTTTACCACTTAAGAAACCGTAATATTTGGTTTAAAAACCAGATATGTCTTTTCTTCAGATTTCATGCAGTACTTGAGAATATAGTAGTGGCTTTAGACCACGGCTAAATCAGCAAACTCTCCCCAAGATTAGCTGTTACGCTGCGTCCGCTCCCCACCTCCAGCAGTTCCCTGTGATGACTCTATCAAAGAAGTCCCTCTGACAAGCCTCCCTGTGTAAAGCCCAGGTGAGTTTCCTGCCCTGCAGTGCTCTCTCAGCCAGCCTGCCTCTCTCTGCCCTGTGTGCTGCTGATGCTCACTGACCTTCCTATCTATGTTTGGCTTCGTGTTGCCGCTTCAGCCTGTCTGACTCTGTCTGTCTTTCTGTGTGCTGGCTGACTGCACCCTCAGGGGTATCATGCCCTTTTTGGTTTGCTTTGCCTGATTTCTTTTTTTCTTTTTTTCAACCTTTGGTTCGAGTAGATGTATCTGGTGCCACCTGCTGTCCTTTAAATGAATAACACTCTTAATTGTTTTTTGGTTGTATAGCAGGATGGTCTGCACGGCATGACTGGATTAAACTCATGCAATGCATCATCTGCTGCAGATACATTTCATCACAGGGTGATTTTATTGAAATTTGATTCTGAGTGACTGTATTAATCCTTTGAGGTATGCATGGAGCAGAGATTTTAGAAGTCTGCAAGCACCCACAGGTCTGGCTTTGAAAATAATAATGCTGAGAAGAAAACAAGGTCATTGTGTAAACATTAGCTGTTACACTGCAGTTCATGTCCTTTCTTCTTTTCTCTCCAGAATAAGTTCCGGGGCCACTTTTGAGACCAAGACGGCAGTAGAAGGGCACTAAAGAAGCGTCTCTCACCTCAGCACCACGTGAAGAGTGTTATTGTTGCACTTAATATGACATTAAACATGTAATGTGGTAAAATAGTTTAATTGTAAGCCACTGTGACCTCTGTAACCACAGACGAATTCTTGTGACACAGACCGGCTTCTATCTCTCTTCATGTCTTCATGACCTTTTAAAAATACTGTATTTTTGTTTCTCAATGAATGTACCCTTTATTTTTGTGATTCTCTTGTGTTTGAGATTCCAGGACTGAGAGACTTGTATTTTTTGTTTGTTTGTTTATAATAATGTGTGAAGCTGCTTTGTGCCTTTCAGAAAGTTGAACAGATGAAGTGTTACAGAAAGAACACTGAAAAAACTGGTAGCGGTATGAAAATATGGGTAAATGTTCAGAGAGTAGCAAAGCTCAGAGACTTGCGTTTCCCAAACACTGCCAGAACAAAGACAAACTCATAACATCAGAACATACACATCGCAAGGCCAAAGCAACAAAACAGAACAAAAGTCCAGTGATATTCATACAGTATATAGTTCTGGACCTAATATTATTCTGCTTACTAGCTCTATATTAGTCAGATTGTTGTCACTTGTTTACTTGACTCTTGATTCCTCTGATTGGTCTAAAATGCAGTTTCCTATTTAGCCATTTGATGGCACTGTAGAACACATAATAACTTTAAATCTCTGTTATCTCAGCACACAGGTATCCTCTGCACTGTTTCTATTTGCCTGTTTTTAATGATTGCGATATTTCTTCTAAATGTCTTCTTAATATTATACTGCCAACATTGGAACTGCCACAAACGCAAACAGCTGTTCCTCCAAGCCACTTTTTGCTCTACTGAAACATGCCATTTTAACCCTTAGACCAAGAAGACTGTGTTACATGTTCCTAAAATGATTGTTTTATTTCACACAAGAAACCACTTTTAAATTATGAGCTGAACTCATTTTCTTTAATTCAACTTTTTAGCTGCATAAGATGATGTAGAATTAAACACACACTTTTTATCTGAGCCTCTGAGGTTACTCTAAAAAAAAAAAAATCATGTTATAATGGGACTCTGAGATTTCTTTAACATCCTTCTTAATGTGTCACTCAAGTAATGTGATATAATTTTGAAAGGTTTATTTCATTGTTCAACAAAAACTTCAATAGAATATTGCATACTGTGGTAGTATACGGTCATACGGTTGCAGGATCTCAGGTTACAATTTTTAAAAGCCATATTTTAATCCCAAGGTAAAGGTACTGGTGCTCAAAATGTAAGCATTTGGATTCACTCAAGAAACCCGACCTTCTAAAGAAAGATGAGCTACTAACAATGTGATGGATCATTTTCTTTTGATGAACAATTCATGAATGTCCTGTTAATTTATTCTGCCTAGAAAGACTCATGACTGGTTTTATGCTTGTGAACTTAGACGTGTGTTATTATGTCTGACTGCTGTTTATCAGGCAAATGAATAAATTAAATGACACCAGTATAACTGCAGTCGTCTCTCTGTCAGTCTACTTTTTTTTTCTTCTTTTTTTTTTGGTGAAAGTGAGTTAAGAACTTGTTTGTCATTTCTGTCTCCTCTTGTCTGTAAAGAGGCTGCAGACCCTCACGCTGTAGCCTTTGGTCCAATGTTCACCAGGTACAACGGCAGAAAGCGTCTCTACTGCTCATTAAGGTTTTCCAAACTCTTTTTGTCTCCAGCTAGTCATCAGTTATTGACAGTTCTTCAGTTCAAGCTGATCACATGATCTTGTTGATACACTGAGCAAACACCCTATTTTTAAAACGTGCAGTCTCCCCTTTCTCACTGGTCAATGGGTTATCTCATAAGATAAGTTCTAAATTCAGGGTTTTGAAATTCACCAGGTCACAATTTGCCGTTTCTCCTCCCTCTAGTGTTTGTGCTACCTGTGTGTCCACACAGCAATCCTGTTCATTGTGTCTGCCAGGTCCCAAGGTGAAGAGGTGAGAGTGTCTGACTCGGATAACGGCCGTCACTGGTGCGGCATCTCCATGATCCCAGCCACGCCCGCCGACGCCAGCGGAGATTCCAACACAGAGCCTGGAGCTACTGTCAAATCCCTCATTAAGTCCTTTGATACTGTTGGACAAAGTGAGCACGAGCACCTCAGCACACAGACACACACTTTCAGGGCATCCCATTACGCAGTGTAACTGTAGAGCAGAACAGCTGCTGAGAGGTCTATGAATATGTGGCTTTTCTCTGCAACTTGTGCGATTGGGCTGGACGGTCCTGGCTAAGCTGGCCTCAGACAGGTCGGAGGGTTTCCTTGTGTGTCTCAGTAAAATCAAAAATGACATGCTGGATATATCTTCTACTGATAGGAGGCATTTTCATTTAGAAACTTTAGTCATGCATTATGGAGATGGTGCCTCTTGTTTCATTTATTAAGCAGCTTGACATGAACATTATGTAGAGCTGCATACATTAGGACAGTTTTACTGGTTTTATTTAATCTTTCAACCAAGGCTATTCTTTTTTTTCTTTTTCTTTTTTTTATGAAACAAGCTAAACTTCAAAATAAATTGTTGGGGGAAATGTACCAAAACTGAGTAAAATATACTATTAATTTCTCAAATATCAAAAATGAAAAGAAGACTAGGAGTCCAACTGTTTAAAAAAATTAAAAAAAAGTGGAAAGTGGGCTGTGACATTTGTTTAATCTTTGTAAACACTTCAGTATTCGATTTCTGATGTCCATGGTGACTCAACCTTCACTTTTTGGGTTTCTGCCATTTTTCCCCATATTTAAATTGCTGCTGACATTATTTTATCCTCTAACATGAAAAAGGTTATTCTTTGCTTCTATAAATGCAGGCTTTACAGAGCACTTTTGAACTCAGTGGTTACATGACTTGGTGTTTCAGATGGGCCAGGTCACACGGTTCAAATGCATTCCTCCTCAAGAAGCCCACTGAGTGGGATCCCTGTGCGCACTGCACCTGCTGCTGCTGTATCCCCCATCCAGGTATACACCCTGTTTCCCTTTAAAATTCCCTTTAAATACAGACTTCCTGTGAGTGGAACTGTTTCAGATGACTGTTTCATTCTCTTTTTAGAGACACTCGCACATAAAGCCACTATCAAAGACACTGGAAAAAAGAATTAATCACGGAGAATTCTCCCATCCTCATGGTATGTAACACAGAAGGGATTTGGGCATGTTGTAATGGTAATGCTATCAAATATCCATACTTCCTTTAACTGTCACACAGGAACAAATGGTGGCTTTTAGGTCAACAGACTGACAGCCAAAGTCCACTATGAGTCTTCAATGAGCACTAAATGAATGGTATTAAAGACATGCAAACATCCGACTGCTGCCAGTTTGGTGGCAAATTTTATGATTTTTCTCCTTGGCAACCAAATGCTGTAAATTTTGTGCATGGCTCTTAAAATGTCAGCATCTACATTCAGTAGGTCTTCTTGCTCCATCTCTGAGGAGTCATTTGAAAAACACAGTGACTTTAGAATCACAGGATTACTTTAATTGGATAAGGGATTTTTTAAAAAATGTTTTATTGCAGTAAATCCAGATTATTTAGATTTTACTGCTCATTAGAATTCAAGTATTATTTTGTACACAGTGGGTACATCAGTAGTTTAGCAACATAGACACCTTGGAGGATAATGTGACTTTCCATAACTGCAGAACGCTAGAAGTCTTAAAGCAGAATACAATTAACTTCTATTTGTCCCATTGCCTTTCATGCCCTGCAACTGCACATGGTATTTGTCAAATGTACTTTATCTTTTGATCCCTCCATTTCTAACTTTCTTTTCATTCTCCTGTGTGTTGTTTTAATTCCCACAGACAAATTGGCGAGCTGCAGGGAAGACCTGAAACCTAACAGCCTTATGAGGAAAAGCCCGTCACTGGAGTCTGTAATCAAAACCTCTGCCTCCCTCAGCAGCCGCACGCCATCCTTCAGCTACAACCGAGGAAGCAGCAAGCTCAGGTGAGTTTGTTTATTTATTTTTAAATAGCACTTCACTCTGAGACAAACCTGCTACTTTGAACTGGAGCTGGTGATTTAATCATACCTGAAAAAATTCTTTTTTTTTTCTTTTTTTTTTTTTTAAGCTTAGGAGGAGCTAACATATTTGACTATGATTTCACCACATGAAAACTACATGTCTGGATTTGTTCTGGGTTTATGCTTCCCAATACTGTGACAAAGCAAAAATGTGAATAAGTTGATCTCTCACTGAAGCTTTAAAGCTGATTTTGTTTTTAAAGAAGGCCATTGCTGTGATGGCAAATCTTCACAAGCAGTTAACAAAACAAAGTTTATTTATTTTTAAATGTAGCTTTAAAATAGGCTGCATGACTCTAAAACAGGTGGTGGTTACAGATATAATGGGTGCTGTTGTATTTCTGCTTTTTAAACTTGCATACTCCCTCTTGATATCGCTAGTTAAAGCTTTCTCTGTTAGTTTCCCAAATTTTATGTCCAGCATTCCTGATTGGACACCGATGGCCTGCACACAGTAGATGGAGTGTTGGCTTATCAGAATGGGAAGAGAGGCAAATGGTGAACAAACATGTTTTTATACTCTTCTTGCTAGTGATCGTTTTCATGCACGGACAGCTCATGTCTGTGTACACTCGTGATTGCATCTGATGTAAATGGTGGCAACTTCGAAACAGCAAAGTTAGTTAAAGCAATGAAATAAATGGTAAATGGCCTGTATTTGTATAGCACTTTTACTAGTCCCTAAGGACCCCAAAGCGCTTTACACAACCAGTTATCCACCCATTCACACACACATTCACACACTGGTGATGGCAAGCTACATTGTAGCCACAGCCGCCCTGGGGCGCACTGACAGAGGCGAAATACTTGGCCAGCACACTGGACAACACCCTTAGCTTCAGTCAGCATACAGTTGACATTAATAAACAGCACTCATCGTTTATGTTGAAACTCAGAAACCTGTCAGTCCAGCCTCTCCACATCCTTGTCTGCTGTCATGACTGTTCAGCTCTCTGCACTTTGCACACAGCTATATTTTAAAGTATTGTTTGTGCTACCAAGAATAAATTTTCCACACAGCCACACAGATAATTGGCCTTCCTTTTCCCTAGTGCAGTCTATCTTTTCTTACCATCTATTCACTCTTGACATTATTAATGTAAATGTGTGTGAAGGAGTTGTAGACTTTCTGGAAGAGGAGATTAGGGGGCTGTTTCCTTCCATATTTGGTATTTTAAAGGCTCATGATAAAGCTGCTGTATCACTGATGATAAATGCAGATACTCTCTGCACTGCAATATATGTTTGGATAGCATCTTGCTCCTTCTGGCATTATGGTGCCTCAAACGGAGAAGTAATGAATTCAGCAGCAGAGCAGCGATGACGTGTGAAATATTTACTATGCTCACAGCAATGACCATGTCTCATGGTCTTCCCATGGCCTCAGCTCCAGCACAAACCCTTGGGAGAAGCCCCTTTGAATAATACTGCAGATAGGCATTTATCCAATCTGTTGGACAATTTTGGGGGATTTTAGAGAAATGCATTGAGTGTACTGTTTGCCAATATTTGATGGATGAAAAGTAAAACAGATGCCACTAAAAAAACTTTGCTAAAGGTTTACATCCCAACACTTAAAGTCAGAGTGGGTGCTGGATTCACGCCAAAGTAATCTTGAGCCAACTCCAACTCCAACACAAACACACAAGCAAACCAAAGAAGCTTCAGTCTTGTAATGATAATTCGAAGCCCTGGAATTCAGAAGGGAGTTTTCAAACAGGGAACATTTGGAAGCTATGTAGGAATAGAGAGTATTATATTTTATTTTTAAAGAGAGCATTAAGAGTTTGTTTTTGTTTTTTAAAAAGGGTTTATTCAAATTTTTCAGGACTGAAATGGATCTAGTTTTTCAATAATGGTATGTTGTGTAGGTCATTGTACACTGTGATCATGGAGGCAGGCTCATTTTTAGCTCTAAAGTTAATATTTATGAGCCCTTTATGTTATTTAAAGATGGCCAACCTTTGTAACCTTCCTGAACTAAAACACCAGAGTCTAAAGAAGAAGAAAAAGAGGAATGGAAGTTTTTAGCTTCCGAAAGCATGCATGTGAGAAATCAGAAATAAGTTGTGTGTTATTAGATCAGGACCACTTGAATTACCTTTTATATAGAAATTTTGGGGGGACTTAAATAATTGAACAAAGCCTTTTGCTGTGATCACCATATGCACTCAAGTTTGCATGGTTACTTATCCCCTCGATGACTTACTGCAAATTTGCTCCCCCCTTCCACCCAAAAAATCTCTCTATGTGATTGTGGTTCGTGTTTCCCTTGTGACAGTGTGGAAAGAAAGGACCCCTTGGCTGCACTGGCGCGGGAGTACGGAGGATCTAAGAGAAATGCTCTACTGAAGTGGTGCCAGAAGAAAACAGAAGGCTATCCGGTAGGGATCACAGGCCGGAGACCTCTCTCAGACACAAGACGAGCCCCACTCACTTTCACACCCTGCTCTTCTCTGCATCTTTGTCTGACGGTTTCATTTGAGTGTTTCACTCGTCCGGTTTTTATTTAAAGGCGAGATGACAGCCCCCCCACCCCCGTCCCCCCTTTCATATTACATGTATGCAGTATTGGTTAGTCTGCCCTCAGGTTCGGTAGCTATTTCTTTTCTTTTTTTTGTTTTATTTTCCTGCCATGAGTGATGTGCCGGACTGTAATGGCACATTACTCCTCCTGTCATCTCAGTGGGGATATGAAATCGCTGTGGCACAGCAGTAATGGAAGCAATGAAGCAAAGCACCCAGTCTTACAGACACACTGGATTTATACCTGTATGTATTTTCACAGCCTGCACTGTTTTTATGCTTGCCCATTCATTTTTTTATTTTTATGTTGTTGTGCTCCCAGCGGCTTTAACTGGTTCCAGGAAGCCTAGTGCTAACACGCTCCCTTAATACCTAGTTTAAGGAGCCTATTAACCCCAGTGGGATTAGAGATTTACCTCTGTAATCACTGTGTTTGTGTGCCAGTATGCTAAAGCTATACAGGGGGACTGGCAGTTACAGATGTAACTGACTGTGCGTCTCTGGGGTTTGGGGGTGAGTCTAATAGCACGTAACTCTGGCTTGGCCAAGTATGAGAAAGCACAGGTGATAATAACTGCTAAAAATAAACCCAGCTGTCACAGTGATAAATAGTGAATTATTGGATGAGCTGTCAGATCAATAGTTCTATTTCACAAGGACAGTGGTGCTCAGTGAACTTTGATTCCCCCACCCAACCCCACCCCACACTGCCTCTTCTTTTCTTATGAGAACTGGTGCTTGACAGCCTCATAGTGCGTATGTTGGTGAAACACGCTCAGCAGATCTTCTTGTGATGGAAACAGCTGACTTAATGAGATAAAACTGACAATCTGTCTGATAAAATGCTCCTCCTGAACACAGGCTGCCCGGCTCAAATTGTTTAGACTGTTTTGACATCTTCGGGCAGTGGGGAGCATGTTTAAAGATGCTCTCTTGTAGCATTCGTTGATGCCACAGTTTTCTCGCTCATTTAAAAAAAAGGAGTTTCCTGGAAATCTTTTAACACGGGGATTAAAAATCTAAACAAAACCACTGGGCTGCGTCTTACTCTCTGCGTCTTACTCTCTGCGTCTTACTGTCTACTCGGAAGTTTTACTCTCTGCTGCGCCCACACACTGATAACTTAACAATGTCACTACCTCTCTATGGCTGTAGTTTGATCTAGAGAGACACTTGTTACTTGGTACAGACAATGTACCAAGTAACAAGTGTCTTTAGCCGTCACACGAATAATATTTCCCTCTTAAATATTCTCGTGAAGAACAATAAACTAAACTGCAAATCTTAATTCAGTTCAGTACAACATTAATATTCCTTAATAGAGCCTCATTCCTACTGGTGTGGATTTAACTATGGGATCTTATGATCTGCTCTCACAGAGGGCTTAGCAACACCGTGTGATTATTTGCAAGTATCAGGAATGCATTAAGAAGATTTGGCTGCTAGGTGTGTTTCAGTCTGTGGCATAGGGTTAGAGCTGTGGTCCCTTCGTGCCTTTGCATATTCTCCATGTGCGACATGCGCGTGGCCTGTAATCGGGTTTAGTACTGGACCATTAGTTAGGCAGTTCGCCTTAAAAATGTTTACTTTGAGAACCAGTGCGACTACTTCCGTAAAGTAGAGACATGAGGTAATTCCTGTTTGCACATCTCATCAATATTTGTTAACTTGTACCAATCTTTTTTTTAGTTTTTGATTTAAATGAGAAAAAAAATACTTTTGTTTTTCTTATGCAACGATCAAATGAGAAAAAAGAGAAGCAGATGAGTTTAACACTATCTTATCTCTAATGTTAAGTTGAGTCATTAGGATTTAAAGGAGGATCTCTCTAAAAGGGTGATCCGCTGTTATTTTCCCTTTTCCTTCTTCTTGGCACTGCACCCACAGAGATTTCTGCTTTCATGGATGCATGCATATGTCCTGCATCTTTGGTGTTACATACTGCATAGGGCATCACTTATAGCCACCGTGGTGAGTAAACTGCACCACAGCATGTAACCCACATGACTAAGTCCTGTGGTGGGCAGAGAAAATTTTATTGTCATAGGATGCATTGAGCTTCATACGTCTGATGAAAGGTCAGGCTGCTTCGGCCCCCGATTACAGGCCCAGTGTCTGAGAGACACTGACTAACATGTCACACCGTGTGCACCTCCAGGATGGAAAACTGAACCAAGGGACCAGAAAAAACGCCGCATTCAGGTGTCTCTTTGTCATGCTCGTGTTGTGCTCTGATAAAGGTTAGTGAGGTTTAGTGTCATCAATACATCCACACACACTTTGCAGTCCCTCTCCTCCCTGCTGTGGACTAAGGTCAAAGAGGTAATCCCTCAACACTAATTGGCTCTTTAGTATAGCGTCAGCAAGTTGTAATTTGTCCTCGGCCTCTTCGGGCTACATAATTAATGGTCAGTTTGAAGAGGCGGCTTTCACTGTGCACCCTTCGCTTTCTATTGCCCCTCTGGTTTGGAGTGGCAGAGTCAGGAAACAAGCTCCTATATCACGCTCATCTGCCACTGCAGAGCCAGAAAAGCTGCTGTGCGAGTCTGAGACAAAACTGATGGGTGGGTCAGCCCCCGTGCAAGTTGTTATTACAGTCCTATTGTTGGCAGACGTTTTGGTCAAACAGCAGTCTAATTAAAGGGAAAGGGAAAGTAGGAGCTATTGTAAGCATGCTGAGCGATTATTTGATGCTTTATAGCTCCTGAGGGCACAATAAGTCTGCGATTGTGGCCGAGCACAAAGCCTTTGCAAGACATCAGTACTCACAGTCGTCTGTCTGCTAAAACAGCTTCATCTCACCTTCCAGTTTGTTTCACATATGTTTGGGTTCTGTACATGTATGCTTTAATTTATATAGATGCTGTAGAAAACAGTGAGTTATCATAATCTAAGTGTCTTAATGTACTTGATGATGATTCGCTGTTGTCAGCTTGTTTGCTGGGTGGGGTTCTTCTGGACAGACCGTAATGGTTAATACACTTCAAGGGGGTGGGGTGGGGGGAAAGGGAAACACTGCAAATTACATGCATGTAAACACGCAAGTACTGAGTACAATAGCTGTGCTATCACCATGGAGAAGCAGTCTTGCACCCCTTAGGGAGAATGTGATGTGAGAAGGGGTGCATTTATCCACCAGCTGCTTCCAAACCCAAGTAACATAGAGTATCCTCAGAGTAGCTGAAAGCACGGCCTGCATTAGAACTCTCAAGGGAGGATGAGGTGTGAGCCCAGGCAGACTCTGTCACACCTAAAATGTCAGATTCTGGGAAGCTCAGATCAATCAGAGAAGACCTTAAGCTCGCTCTGATTGACTCTGCCCTGTGGGAGAGAGTAAAGAGGCCTCTCACAGGAAATTAGTATTCACAAGAGATCCTGTCCACGTCAGTGGACACAGACTTGAAACACAAGACTGCTTTTATATAACTTGTGTTGCACTGGTTTTCAAGGCAGCTTGTTAGCTCAGACTCAAAGGTGCAGGTTGTTGTGCCGGTACAACTTTGCCTGAAACTCGCTGCTTTGTGCTTAATATGTGTGTGGGATTTTTTTTTTTCCCGCCCCTGTGCCACCCTGTTCCGCCCCTCAGAGTTTTTACATCGATAAAGTGCAGATTGCTCCTGAACAACAAACAGACCACAAAAATCACACAACGAACTGGACAATTTACATATCTAGAAATGATTCATTCATTTTACAGTGGCTTGCAAAAGTATTCGGCCCCCTTGAACTTTTCCACATTTTGTCACATTACAGCCACAAACATGAATCAATTTTATTGGAATTCCACGTGAAAGACCAACACAAAGTGGTGTACACGTGAGAAGTGGAACCAAAATCAGACATGATTCCAAACATTTTTTACAAATAAATAACTGTAGGGGGGTGTGCGTAATTATTCAGCCCCCTGACTCAATACCACCTTTTGCTGCAATTACAGCTGCCAGTCTTTTAGGGTATGTCTCTACCAGCTTTGCACATCTAGAGACTGAAATCCTTGCCCATTCTTCTTTGCAAAACAGCTCCAGCTCAGTCAGATTAGATGGACAGCGTTTGTGAACAGCAGTTTTCAGATCTCGCCACAGATTCTCGATTGGATTTAGACACCAGACAGGTCAGAGATAAAGTTATTGAGAAATTTAAAGCAGGCTTAGGCTACAAAAAGATTTCCCAAGCCTTGAACATCCCACGGAGCACTGTTCAAGTGATCATTCAGAAATGGAAGGAGTATGGCACAACTGTAAACCTACCAAGACAAGGCCGTCCACCTAAACTCACAGGCCAAACAAGGAGAGCGCAGATCAGAAATGCAGCCAAGAGGCCCATGGTGACTCTGGATGAGCTGCAGAGATCTACAGCTCAGGTGGGGGAATCTGTCCATAGGACAACTATTAGTCGTGCACTGCACAAAGTTGGTCTTTATGGAAGAGTGGCAAGAAGAAACAGAAAACCATAAGAAGTCCCGTTTGCAGTTTGCCACAAGCCATGTGGGGGACACAGCAAACATGTGGAAGAAGGTGCTCTGGTCAGATGAGACCAAAATGGAACTTTTTGGCCAAAATGCAAAACGCTGTGTGTGGCGGAAAACTAACACTGCAGATCACTCTGAACACACCATCCCCACTGTCAAATATGGTGGTGGCAGCATCATGCTCTGGGGGTGCTTCTCTTCAGCAGGGACAGGGAAGCTGGTCAGAGTTGATGGGAAGATGGATGGAGCCAAATACAGGGCAATCTTGGAAGAAAACCTCTTGGAGTCTGCAAAAGACTTGAGACTGGGGCGGAGGTTCACCTTCCAGCAGGACAACGACCCTAAACATAAAGCAAAAAAGAATGGGCAAGGATTTCAGTATCTAGATGTGCAAAGCTGGTAGAGACAGACCCTAAAAGACTGGCAGCTGTAATTGCAGCAAAAGGTGGTTCTACAAAGTATTGACTCAGGGGGCTGAATAATTACGCACACCCCACTTTGCAGTTATTCATTTGTAAAAAATGTTTGGAATCATGTCTGATTTTCGTTCCACTTCTCACGTGTACACCACTTTGTGTTGGTCTTTCACGTGGAATTCCAATAAAATTGATTCATGTTTGTGGCTGTAATGTGACAAAATGTGGAAAGTTCAAGGGGGGCGAATACTTTTGCAAGCCACTGTATATTTGGTTATTTTGGTCTCATGTCATTGTGTCAGAACTTTTGAAAGCTTTTTTCACCTAATTTGGCAAAACCATCTTGTGGCATTGAAGAGTAAGATGTTTACTTGTAGCCTTTTTTGGCCACGTTCAGTAAGCAAAAAAGCCTTTCTTGAACATTTGTATATTTATCAGGCTCTTTGATGTCTTAATTTAGGACAACTCCGGACACTTTTTAAGCTTTTTTTTCCCCCTCAATTAACCATAGAAGCCAAACAAAAATAAATGTGTTGTTTGTTCGAGATGGAAACAATGACCAAAGGGCTGTGAACATTAGGCCCTGACAGAGCACAGCTTATCCGGCCTTGTCTGGGAACTCACACACATGCAGAAAACCATTGAAAGACAGGAATGGACCCCCCAGGAGAGTGTGGAATGAAGGTCAGACATCGGGGAGGGGAAGAGGATAGGAGTAGACATTACTAAGTTCTATAAATGGAGGATTAACTGTACCTGTGGGGTGAGATCGTGATTGTAAAATAACAAATTACAGGTGATTAGACAGGATTTGTCTGGAATATTTTAGTACATGTGTTTTCTTATAAATGATATAATATTGAGGCTGTCTGGTTTGAAGTGCATTAAAACAAATGCATATTGAGTAGCTTTTAGCATCTGGTGTGTGTGAAAAGAGTTAAGTGCTTGTGCTAAGTGCCTATTGTGGATTCATGTGCCTTGTTGTCAGTGTAGAGCTAGGTATTCTCAGCATAACAATTAAAGGACTTGATGAGATGTCAAATTAAATGGTCACTGTGGCATATTGATGAATAAGTTTTATTTATTTTTATTGGTTTTAATCAGGTAAGAAGACAGAGCGGAAATATCCGCAGGTTCAAAGGCAAGCATTAGTTCTTTAAGGTTTAGGGTCCACATGGAGTGACAAATAAGTAAATCATTGCACTGTGATCAAAGTAATTAATTAGAATGATAATTTTATCACAGACTATCAATATCATAGACTGAATAATCTCACCAAGAACCCAGCATCCATGGATGATGATGTTCGTTTCGGGGCTAAATCTGGTCACCCTGTCAGGAAAAAAAGTCACTTTATGTCTAAATTTAGTAAGTGACAATTGGCCACAACAAACTGATCTTCTCTCAGTTTTCTGTTAATTAGAAGTCTAAAAGGTGCCTGTACAGTATGTAGCTATCAAGACTAAAATCTGCTTACATTTGATAGGAGACTAGATAACTATTCATCATGATCAGATTCAACTCCAACATACTAGAGCACACAGCACAGCACGGTGGTGCAATGGTAGGCAAAAACAGTTTGGGTTTGAATCTGCTGCTCATCTGACAAGTTTTTTGAGCAGTAATGGTGGAGATGATATTTCTCTTTTTAAAGCAAATTTAGAAGTACAGGGATGCCTTTTCACCATGCACACCATGTTTTTTCAAGCTTTTCCTTGTTGGGATTGGTAACACTGTGTTTACAGCTAAGTTAGAGGTGTGCTGTTTTTAGTCTAAACTGCATAGCAACTGGCAGCTTACACTGCATTACATTATATCTATTTGCAGGTGGCTCACAATAGACAGAACGGTTGTGAATTGTGGCTTCGATTCACCTGTGTGCCTTCTTTGACATTCTGTTGCGCTCCCTGCTCTTTATCCCCATACAGAAAAGCCTAATGCAATCAACAAGCTGAGTCTGTGGAGAACTCCTGTGATTGCTTACTTTATCTCCATGGTCCCACCTGCCTGGGATTTCCGCCCATCAGTGCTCAAAACTATGTTTCATTACGAGATTTATTAAGATTTTCTCCTTCTCACTTCCTTCTATGTCTTTTCTTTCATGTATTTGATGTGAAATGTCAGAAAATAACCCTCCAGCCTGATATTTCCTACTTGGGGTTTTGACAAACTGTGTGTTTGATATGTACTGTAATTCAGTTTATCTGCCATAGCATAGGTTTACTTGCCGTACTTGCATTTACGCCATGTCTGAAATCAGAGTATCAGCTGCCATGACAGCATTACAGCAGTGTGCTATCATCCTTATGTGGCACCAGGAGCACACACCCTTTCCTTTTGTTTCTGCGGTGTTAATCACCGTCTGTGTGCGCTTCAGCCAGCCAGCTTGTGTGGTTGGTTTACAGCAGGAAGGACGCGTCATCCGGGATGGATGTGACATGTCCTTGACCTTTTAATGTCCACCACAGCTAAAGCTACTCAAAGGCCTTAAATGATTATTAGATTTTTGTTTTGTTTATTGACAGGAAAATAATCTTCACTGATTGATTTTATGACCGTGATTGTTTTTTTGAAAATGAAATTATGTTTTGCAGAATTTCAGTTTTATAACTTTAACTGTTCTGTTGTCTGTTTTATGACTCTGGCAAGATTTTTAAAATGCTGTTTGTGCTCTTTTAGAAGGACCAGAATGTTATAGGCTATTCAAACATTCATAAGAGTAAATGTTTGCGTGGCATGGCTCTCTGGGGATTTTGTCACCATGTTTTAGCTATTAATGCTATTAATATTTGCATCCAATATGTGTGGATGTCTTTTCTCTCTCCCTGCTTCTCTCTCATACTCTTTTTCTCTGAGCCCTAAAATGTGGCGGTTCTGCCTTTTGTGCAGAACGAGACACTTCCTGTCGCTTGATGCTGTGTTTGCTTTTCTGATCCGGCTCCCAGAGAGCTGTTGTTGTCCACTGCTGGTTTAGCATTCATGCCTGTCCCTCTCTTTCCACCCTGAACGAACTCCAGCACCCACCCTGAACTCAGACATACCTATACCACCAGCTCTGGGCTGGGTCAAAATGTGCTCTACTCAGTCTCCCTATCCAGCCACACTCCCTCACACATGTCACACATGCGAATCTGCCCTTTGCAGTTTTTTCTTATCAACTTATTTGTCACTGTCCATCTTTGTCCTGGAGTCTGACTGTGCGTGTCTTTGTATGTTTGCACATACAGTAGGATGGACGCACACACACACACACACACACACACACACTGTGATTAGTGCTGCTGCTGAGCCAGCTACGAGAGGGAATATGGAGCTGTGAGAGGAATGTGATCTGACATGACTGCACAGGTCTGGCCTTCACATGCAACAGGCTCATAGCTGACAGATGAAAAAAGGGCCGGTGGATCTTCGCTTTCGGTGTCAGTTTATGAACATGTCACTGTATATTAATAATAGTTATTGAGGGTTGTCAAGGGGCTATAATATATATATATAATGACAGGAACTTCCTTTAAAATTTCTTGCATCATGTGTTTATTGCTTTCCTTGAATGTGAACAAAGCCTGAGCTCAGGACTTCCTGCTCCTTCAGAACTCATTGTGACCACAGATGTTTTGCAGCTTGGCTTGATGACTCAAACAAAAACACACTTTCATTCTCCATTAATAGTGTGATAAATATTCATTGTGCAAAAAATGTGTGTGCAAAGTCTGTGCACACACATACCACCTGAAGTTATTAGTACTCCTCAAGTTGAACTATGTTTTCAGAGGCAACATCAAACAACACCCAAAAACCAATGTTTTGTTTTTTTTTAAGCGGTATCTACAGACCACTGCTCTCTCCTTATCCATCCTTGCTGACCTTTATCTAATTTTGCATTTTATTCTGGTACCTGCAGTCTATTCAAGTTGGCACAGGCAGTCCAGCTTCTCCATGATCTCCTGCATGTGCTAGAACAGTCTCAAGAAAGTCTCAAGAAGGTAACAGGACAATACGGTTAAAGAGTTAAGACAGAGTTAATCATGCATTTTTCTGACCAAACTGTCACAAAGAGACTCCATGAGGGTGGCGTGAGGGCCTGACACCTTTTTAATGGAACTTGTGGTCACAGTCCAGCACTATGCAATGCAACTGACATTAGCTAGAGAACACCAGAACTAGCCACCACTGGCAGGCCATTATCCTCACAGATAAAAGCAGGTTTACGCTGATCATATGTTAAAGCGTCTGGTGACACTGTACGCAACACCATCCGGCATGACGGGTTTGGCATTGGGTTATTGATAGAGGGCCGCACAGACTTCTGTGCGCTAGCCAACACTACCCATTTTCAGACATTACTCTGGTACAGTGAGCTTTGTGTTCCTCCTAGCACATGACACTGTCTGGCCTCATTTGATCAGAATGTGTAGGCACTTCTGGGATGACCAAGGCATTGATGCCAATGACTGGCCCTCACATTCCACAGAGATGAGTCCAATTGAGAACCTCTGGAACTTTATGTATTGCTGTATCTGATACCGCCAGATTGTGCCAGAGAATGTCCAGGAGCCCCCCGATGCTCTGATCCTCCCGGACTCCATCCATACTCTCTTCTGCAGAATCCCCATATGTTGGGAGGTCTTATATTAAAACATTAGGGCGATACGCACTGCTGAGCCACATTATGACACAAATTGGATCAGCTTGTTTGGTTGACCAGCTCTCATGTTTTCATATTTGGGAGTTTTATGTTTTCTCGAGTTACAAAATGACAGTGCACATGGATGGGCATTGACACCAAGCCTCTTAAGCTTAAGATTAAGCCTCACGACTGAAATCCAAAACATTACTTAAACTTGAAATTAAGGTTTAGGTTAAACTTTGAAAACTTTAAATGATCTACAAAAAAGAGCACAGATTAAAGATTTCTAACTTTTACAGGGACTAAAAGTCACACAAAGACAGTTCTACATGAAGACACTATATTTCTGCTTATCTTTTTCTTGATTTTCTGAGAAAAGCGATTTCAATCATTGTCACATGTAATTTGGAGGAGCTGTTCCAAGAAAGCAGCAACATGCAAACTGCCTGCTCTGCACAGCCACATCATGCAGACACACACACATGCATTCAGTGACTGTAACCATACAGCTGTCCCCTTTTCAAAACAGTAACTTTATAATTGCATGCATATAAGGCCTTTGGGGGGCATCTGTAAAGTGTAACTATAAAAGCATGGCTCAAGCTCTTCTGCGCTGGTTTAGCTTTTCTCACTTTCGTAGCAGTTAAATAGCATCATATACCACAGTAGATATGTGTAAATGTCACAGCCACATCACAACCCAGCATAGCACCACTTCTTCCGTCTCTTATCATTGGTTTAGCCTCTCACCCTGAAACTGCAGCTGGTTTTAAGTTGAGCTAACCTCTAACGCCAAAGTAGACGAGTGAACAACTGTCAACATTTCTTAGAAACTCAGAGGATATTGATTACTGCAGTGACTTAGAGTTGTGATTTTGAATTTCTGTCCTCAGGACCCAGAGTTGTTGTTTTTCTATCCCATCAGGTAGTTAATTACATTCACCTGGCGTCACATGTATGGATCAGTCGCTGATTCGATTTGTAGAATGAAAATCAGCAGCCCTCAGGCCCCGGGGCAAGGATTGAAGACCACCGGCTTAGAGCAACAGTAAACAAATACATGTCACATCTTTAGCATCTCCCTGGAGCTAATGCTGTGTTTACAGACGCACTGATGTACCCAAAAAGATCTTTAATGCAGTTCTTATCCCAAACACTGTCTATTCCTCTCTATCGATCAAACTGCATTTTTATGGCACGTTCTGTACAGGACAATGCAGGTCAATGTGCTTAAAATGTGACTGGGAGATATAAAATAAAACTGTGTTTGGGGTGGCTGTAGCTCAGGTGGAAGAGCGGATCAGGCGCTAACCAGAAGGTCGGTGGTTCGATCCCAGGCTGCTCCAGTCTGCATGCCAAATATCCTTGGGCAAGATACTAACCCCATGTTGCTCTCCGATGCAGCCATCGGAGTGTGAATGTGTATGAATGTTAGATACTTAGCACTTAAGCTTGCAAGTGCTTGTGTGAATGGGTGTGACTAGGTGAATGAATTAGCTGTATAAAGCGCTTTGAGTGCTTGGACAGAGTAGAAAAGAGCTATATAAGAACCAGTCAATTTACCATTTACCATTTAAACATTATTATGTGCAGTAAAGAGTTCAAAACAAAACTTTATCAAGAGACTGGCTATACAACCATCTGTGTTATAATGATAATTATCATCACTGTGGCACAATACCATTAAAATGTTTTATATTGCATCACCACAAATATGATCCATCCAAATACATTATCCCATATGTATATACTGCACTAACTCTTGCCTATGACAGCTTCTTACTCCATGTCCACTTTTTTCTGTCATTTGTAATTATCTTTGCATTTCTGTCTTGCGTACTCCAGTTTTAATATAAACTGACCCTAATGTTCCCTTTGGTGCCTCAATAGAAGTAGTAAACATGCTTGAAGTAAGATTTCTCAGATCACAGTGCCCTTTATAGTTCATTGTCCCACCTATTTTCCTAACCACCTAGCCACTCCGGGGGTGAGGTAGGGGTTTTGTAACCTAGCCCAGCTGTTACTGGGTGAGAGGTGGGAGTACATCATGGACAGGTCGACAGTCCATAACAAGGATGGTTAATTGTTTCATACTTCATGACCAGATGATGGAAAACTAATGACAGTCCCATTATCCTTATCTGTGCTTTCTATTACATACAACTAGAATATACTATGCTATGTGAATCTAATAGATCTTAGATTCATATTGTAGCTTTCATTTTGCATGTTACCATGCTAAAACAAAACGTTTAGGAGTCTTAGATTATTTCCACCTTAACAGGATGAATCCAGATCAAAGCAGTGTAAATTTCCCCGGTTTCGTATAATATATGGGAGGAATCTAACACACGTACCCATGACTCACGAGGGCCTCCCTTGCTGTGAGCTCTGTTCCCAAAGCGTATGAGAGGGATGAAACAGGAAGACTGTAAATAACTTATCTGTTATACAGAGAGTCTGCACCCTCCAAACAATGGCCCAGAGGAAGTGTGTCCTCCGAGCTCCTCTCCTGTTATCATACTCTGAATATGCTGTATGCTCCGTGCACGAGGTGATGATGCTCTGAGAATCACATAACTAAAACCAAACAAACTGGACGTGCTGCTATGCATGTCCTTCACGCAGAGGAGATCAGAGATAGCATTGTTGTTTTGAAGTGATTCAAGAAAGAAGATCCCCCTAATATCAATGACTGGACTCTTCTGCTGTTCTGCGTCTTTCAAATTTGATTAAATTTTAATTATTTTTCCTTTGATTTTATGACCTAATGGATTTCTTTTTCACTGCATGGTGATGTTAGTGCTTCTACCTGAATTATTAGCACTTTATGCTGATTATCATTATTTTTATTGAAATTGTGTTGCTCTAATTAATTTTTTTAAATCTCTTTTACTTTTTTTTTTTTTTTCTTTTTTTTCCTTGTGCCTTCAGAATATCGATGTGACCAACTTCAGCAGCAGTTGGAGTGATGGCCTGGCTTTCTGTGCCCTTTTGCACACATATCTGCCTGCCCACATCCCTTACCACGAACTCATCAGTCAAGATAAGGTAGAAAAATACAGGAACGCTGAGCACACATGCAATCACGCAAACACGTACACACACACACAGTGGCTCACCAGCAGTTAATCAGAACCGCCTAAACAACGAAACCCATTGGAAATTTATATATTGCATTTATAAGTTCTAAGTATTTATAAAACAGATGCAGATGTACATTATCAATTGTATTTATAGTACTGTGCAAAACCCCTAGTTTCTTCACGTTTTGCTTCCATCGAGCCAGACTTTCATGTGATTTTTAAAGTGGTCTTGAACAATAGTTCTCTGGGCTTTTTCAAGGTCTTCTGAACCTTTTCTTTGGAAATTTTTTGGACTGCTTTTTTATTCATATGTTCCGCTGTGCGTCCTTAAAAGTCAAGCACATAAGAAGCAACACCTAAAAGTCATGTCCTTAAGAATTAGAAAAAGAATCCACCAAAGATCTCACACAGAGATGCTTCTGCCCCCATTAGTTTGTCCATCAAATTAGACAAGAGCTGAACTGGTGATTGAAATTTTAGGTTCAAACCAGGAGAGAATTATAGCAATGAGTGAGCAAGTGAGCAAATTAATGTATAAATGTAAATTTATTAGATTACTTCAATTAGTAAATTGCGCTTTGCTGTTTTTTGACACTTTTAATCCTTAATGCCACATTTGGTTCTTTGTTTATCAGTCATGTTAACTCATGTTTGGAGCAGTACTTACGCGAGGCTGAATTCACACTGTTCTCTGTGAGGAGCACTGACTAGTATCAGCAGATGAGCTGATGTCAGGGCCCAGAATATGTAGAGCATGCTCTTTAAGCTGTTTTAACCTTGAAACGGCTTAAACAGGTTCTGCATATCTGCAAGGTACTTTCCAACCCGCCTCCACCCTGGCACCTACATTCATACAGGGAGTGCAGAATTATTAGGCAAGTTGTATTTTTGAGGAATAATTTTATTATTGAACAACAACCATGTTCTCAATGAACCCAAAAAACTCATTAATATCAAAGCTGAATGTTTTTGGAAGTAGTTTTTAGTTTGTTTTTAGTTTTAGCTATTTTAGGGGGATATCTGTGTGTGCAGGTGACTATTACTGTGCATAATTATTAGGCAACTCAACAAAAAACAAATATATACCCATTTCAATTATTTATTTTTACCAGTGAAACCAATATAACATCTCCACATTCACAAATATACATTTCTGACATTCAAAAACAAAACAAAAACAAATCAGCGACCAATATAGCCACCTTTCTTTGCAAGGACACTCAAAAGCCTGCCATCCATGGATTCTGTCAGTGTTTTGATCTGTTCACCATCAACATTGCGTGCAGCAGCAACCACAGCCTCCCAGACACTGTTCAGAGAGGTGTACTGTTTTCCCTCCTTGTAAATCTCACATTTGATGATGGACCACAGGTTCTCAATGGGGTTCAGATCAGGTGAACAAGGAGGCCATGTCATTAGCTTTTCTTCTTTTATACCCTTTCTTGCCAGCCACGCTGTGGAGTACTTGGACGCGTGTGATGGAGCATTGTCCTGCATGAAAATCATGTTTTTCTTGAAGGATGCAGACTTCTTCCTGTACCACTGCTTGAAGAAGGTGTCTTCCAGAAACTGGCAGTAGGACTGGGAGTTGAGCTTGACTCCATCCTCAACCCGAAAAGGCCCCACAAGCTCATCTTTGATGATACCAGCCCAAACCAGTACTCCACCTCCACCTTGCTGGCGTCTGAGTCGGACTGGAGCTCTCTGCCCTTTACCAATCCAGCCACGGGCCCATCCATCTGGCCCATCAAGACTCACTCTCATTTCATCAGTCCATAAAACCTTAGAAAAACCAGTCTTGAGATATTTCTTGGCCCAGTCTTGAGGTTTCAGCTTGTGTGTCTTGTTCAGTGGTGGTCGTCTTTCAGCCTTTCTTACCTTGGCCATGTCTCTGAGTATTGCACACCTTGTGCTTTTGGGCACTCCAGTGATGTTGCAGCTCTGAAATATGGCCAAACTGGTGGCAAGTGGCATCTTGGCAGCTGCACACTTGACTTTTCTCAGTTCATGGGCAGTTATTTTGCGCCTTGGTTTTTCCACACGCTTCTTGCGACCCTGTTGACTATTTAGAATGAAACGCTTGATTGTTCGATGATCACGCTTCAGAAGCTTTGCAATTTTGAGACTGCTGCATCCCTCTGCAAGATATCTCACTATTTTTGACTTTTCTGAGCCTGTCAAGTCCTTCTTTTGACCCATTTTGCCAAAGGAAAGGACGTTGCCTAATAATTATGCACACCTGATATAGGGTGTTGATGTCATTAGACCACACCCCTTCTCATTACAGAGATGCACATCACCTAATATGCTTAATTGGTAGTAGGCTTTCGAGCCTATACAGCTTGGAGTAAGACAACATGCATGAAGAGGATGATGTGGACAAAATACTCATTTGCCTAATAATTCTGCACTCCCTGTATTATACCTGACTTGATATATCTGACTATCAGTGTCATATCTGTTGTCACTGATGCCTGCTGTCTTCTGTGATACTTCTTCCCACCAGTGGCTTTCCATGTATGTTAAACAGAGGATCATACGGCCTGATATCACTCACTGCAGATCAGAAAAATCTTTTGACTATTGTGGTCCTGACTAGAGTACCTTCTATTAGGTGGTCTATCGGGTAAAGTTGGTCTCTAATACTTTTAGTGTCACTGGAGTCTTCACGTCATCAGATCTTTTTCTTCTCCATGCACCTTGGAAGTGGGTGCCAGAAAAAAAAATGTTGCTAAAGTATGTTTTGTGACATCTTTGCTGTTTTAAAAGAATTGTAGTTTTTATTTTCCTCTTTTTTCCATTGCAAACTAGGTTACTTCGCTATCCAAAGTTTGGACACGCTTGTCACTTTCTTCAGGGTTTTTTTTTATAGCAGAGAGAAATAAGATAAGCCTGGAAATAGGGCTGGGCCATATCATACCGTTCACGGTAATACCGGTATAATGTTGGGCAACGATAAGAAAATGAAATATCGCGATAGAATATGGGTAAAATGCGCATGCGCAGTGCCTTTGTTTTCATACTCACATGGCGGCAAAAGCATGGCGGCGACAGAGAATTAGAAGCGCGAAAGCGGATCGTTGAATGAAACGGATGAATTGGTTTGTAAAATGCTGCAACTTCAGTGGTGTGGAACTCGTTTAGCTTTCGTCCGTCAGATACGACAACAAAGCACTATTTTTTGTAGAGCACGCTAGCGGGCTGTCGTTATTACCGCGTTTTTTTGGAAAATATGGAAAATACTAAAAATCAAATTGATTGAAAATTGATTTTTCTGAAAATCGACAGTGCCCCTTATGTATGAATTCTGGTTGTGTTTACTGACCTCTAAACGATTTTATGTACACGGCACTCGAAAATCTGTCAAATGTTTCAGTACGACTTTGCTAAGCTACAAACCTGCACCGCTTGATGGAGCATTATGGCTATCGTAGACAGTAGCCTCGCGGAGTGATACGTACTGTGCTTTAACATATTACCATATTGTGTGTGTATAACCTCTTTTTAAGTTTTGTGGATATTATACATGGTTATGCTGAGGATATGTCGGCCAATCAATTTCCACTGCAAATGCTTTTTGGTTAAACTGTCAGCAAGGAATTTGCATTTGCACTGTTAATTTTTTATATTATATAACTTTAATGCACATAAAAAACAGCTGCTTGTTTAAGTGAAAATACATTGATGTTTTATTTGGTTTTTGCAGTTGTTGTTGTAAAGTATTTTGTCTAGTCAGCTATATCGTCAGTTATATCGTTATCGCAAATTTTCAAATGTGTATATCGTGATAAATATTTTTGGTCATATCGCCCTGCTCTACCTGGAAATATACTGATCTTGACTTATTTATATATTTATCTTTATTGCCTGTTTTACTATTTTAGGAGCTGCTCCATTATTAATTTTTTTTATAAATGAAATGATTTAATATTGTCTTATATGGTATTCCAATGTTTAATGCAATCAGGGTCATTTTTCTTATTCTTAGGATGAATTCTCTCTCACAGTGATCACTGGGTCATAACCCACACAAGCTAATACACACATATTTGAGCAAATTTCTGGTTTCATGTCAGCTTGTACCGGTACACTGGAGTAAACTCACATGTAGAGAAATGTGCATACTGTTGGAGGTTACTGCAGCACTCTCTGACTAAATGCTGAAAAAAAAAAAAAAATTTCACCTACGTAAGATTAAGTGACAGACAGATATTTTGACGTATATCTGTCTGTCTTCTCTGAATTCCAACTCAAATTCAGAGAAGCCGCTTGTAATTTTTTTTGTTTTTGTTTGATGAACTCACTCTGCCTGCTTTCATCTTTTTATTTCTTCAGTCTCAGGATGAATGTTCTCTCTGATTAAGGCTGCAGGGCAAAGTGCACGTTCAACCTGACAACTCAGTCTCCAGAAGTGCACATAAAGCTCCAACATCTTGTTTGAGTAGAATGTCAGCCATAAAAATGATCAACCTCTGATGTGTTCATGTGAAAGATCACCAGGAGGACGATAACAGCCCTGTAATACTCTGAAGCTATTTTGCAGGAGAGATTTTTTCCATCATTAACTTGCATATTACCGACTTCCTGTACATATATGTTTAGGTTTTATAGCACTGCCACATTGTTCATTTTGCAGTAAGAGACAGCCTCAGTATGAATTATGAATGTAGCCATTTCTGTAGTCTAAGTGATTTGGAGCACTGAGCAGCAGTTATAGCTCAGTGCTGACGGCTGTGTAATGCAGACATGCAGGTGGTATATACAGTAGTGCTGCAAACAATATGGCTCCTCTCTGGGGACTGTGGGTCCTTCACCCCACCGCTACAAGATTAAAACAATAGACAAACACCTCTGACAAGGCCCGACACATCCTACGTGACAAATTAGTGATGCAGGCGTGGGTACACAGGGTTATGTCAGTGTGAAAGTATAACATTAAGTTGACGACAGAAACATTGCACAACCCATCTCTCTCTGAATAATTCAATTGAGCTGCATTGCCTTTAATAACTGTTGCTGAGTGACTTTCCCCAAGGCCCAAACACCCACCTTCCTCCCAGTGTAATCTGTCCTCCCAGTACTCCCACTGCTGCCCTCCTTCACCCCTTTATCATACGGAATTTTTAAGAAAGATGACATTATAGGCGAACCTGTATTTTAGGTGAAGGTCTGCAGCTGCAGAACTAATTATTAAGAATTCATAATTTATCAATTCGTCATCCCAGCTGTGATGATGCCTCAAGGCAGTTAATATGAAGGTTTGAGCGATCACAAGAGTTTCTATTCATGAGTCGGGGGGGCTGTGCTCTCGGTACAAAGGAAAGAAAGAGAAAATTTTAACCCGAGTTTAGAGTGAAGCATAGCATTCAGTACGTTGATGAGTTTGACTTTCTATCAGCAGTGCTCACATGGAGGGGTTACTTTGTTCTTTACACTCATCATGTGCTTTCTGTAGAGATGTAATTATACAAACACAAACAGTTTTGTGTTACAAGCTTCAAGGGGATCTAAATTGGATTTCCTGATAGCTCTCAACCAGTATGGCTTTAAACTTATCAGATAAACATGAGTGAATATGCAGCTGACACAAAAAAGCAGAGGCTTATGTAGGCTTCAAATGGTCTCTTGGGATATTGTATGGTTTATTATGGTATTTGTGAGCTTATTGTTTCTGATTCTTCCTCCATGTGTAGTGTTGCAGAATGACCGAGACGTTCACATTTTCTCTGTTTCCTGATATGAGTGTTGTTTGGGTTTTTTTCTTCAGGTCCGGAATCTGACTCTAGCTTTCCAGGCAGCTGAGAGCATTGGCATCAAACCCTCCCTGGTGAGTTAAACCACACCAGACCTCACACAAACACAAACACACTTGGAAAACACAGAGCTTTTGATTAGACAAACTGGAAACAGACCACTTTGATTTGCTAAACTTTTAAGATATGAAACTTCAGAACAGAGATTGGCCCAGAAGTGTGTTCCAGTACTCTTCCTTGGGAATAATCTGTTCTTATATGGGGAAAACAAATCTTTATCGGCTCTTTTGCTCCACTGAAATATTTAGACTTTGTGAAAAAATTGCCCTTCAGTGTTTGTCAAGTTATAAACAAAGCTGCTCGTATTTATTTTAAGGAACACGGGACTATCAGCTTCTGGTAAAAAAGCTAGTATAAATTGTTCAAAAACAGATACTTCAACATTTTGACAGATTTGTATGTCTGTATAATAAATATGAAGCTAAAGCCAGCTTAGCTTGCTCAGGAAGTTGGATTAACATCTACTGTTTGAGCCGATGTTATTGTAGTTATACATTTTTTTTAAATGTAGTTTTTATTTATTTGTTTGTTTATTTTTTGGCCCTTAGGTCCCCAGTTTCAAACCTAAGGGCTAAACTATCTGGGACATACCTTGTCTCTCATCCTGTGACAGCTAGGTCAGGCTTCAGTAACCCCACGACCTTAAGCTGGATAAGCAGTGAAGAAAACAAATAGCTGGAATTTTGGCTTAGTTTGAGTTGGATACCAAAGTGTGTTTTGTTCTTTCAGCAGTAGAAGGATAGTGGCACAGTGGTTAGCACTCATATCTCACAGCAACAAACTCTGGGTGTTTTTTATGGGTCCACTGCGGAGGCCTGTTGCCTGAGAAGGTTGCGTGCATGGTCTACAAACAATGTTTAGAGGGGTGGTACGTGTCAAAAGAACTTCCACATGAAGGTTAGCAGCCAAGGTTACTCTGCAGCTAGATGATGGATGTTAGTTGTTACCTGTCAGTGCTGTTAGTGTTGTGGTTGATTGGTACAGATAGACTGAACACTTTCAGTTATGAAACAAAGTGGTGACGTGAATGCCAAAATCATCAGTTTCCTGCTCTCTGCTGCCTGTCATTATATAGGAAATACTGAGTGGTTAGTCAAAGGAGTGATCACACACACATTTTAACAGCAAGTGTGTTGAACTATTTTTTTAAGAACATTTTAGGCTTCTCTAAAAATTTGAAATTAATAACAAGACAAGAAACAGTATAAGTTAAAACTAAGAAAGAAATCGTAGTTTGTATTTTTTGATTGAGAAATAATATGACTCATAAACTGTTGCTTATCTTTCTCAGAATATTGACTACAATGGTTTGACTAAATTTTTGTTGCTGCAGTAGTGTGGACAAAGTGTGTGGTATATCTTTGCTTACGTAGCCTTAACCACACTAATGCCCACACAGTGGGTTTGCTTTTTCAGTTTAGTTCTTATTGTTTAAAACAACTTAGTTTTCAGTAGTAGTCCAAGGCACCCCAGCCATCCATCATGGCCCAAAGACATGCACGTCAGGTGGATTGGTGACTCTAAACTGGCCCTAGGTTTAAAGTCACCATCAGCTGTGAATGTGAGCGTGAATGGTTCCCTGTCTCTCTTAAGGAGCATTGACCTTTGACCTAAACTAACAGTGGCCATGAACACAACAGCCTGACTGCACCAGGACAACATAGCTCATTACTACAACCCCATTTCAAAAAATGCTGTAACACTGTGTAAAATCTAAATAAAATGATGTATCAAATTGCCCATCTGCCGGCCTCATCTATTTCCAGATGTTTACAGTCTGTTGCTGATAGAAGAGGAGATGATGTCAGTGAGAAACATGTCCCTATTTCATGTTTCACGTTTTTTGAAGTGTGTTGCTGCCCTCAACTTCAAAGTTACCTTATTTTTTTCTTAGCGGTACATTTTCTCTATTTAAACTGTTGATATATTTTCTGTGTTCTATTGTGAATAAAATATGTCTTTTACTACAAGAATTGTAATTGCCTTCTGTTTTTGTTTATATTTTAAACAGGATCCCAACTTTTTTGGAGTTGGGGGTTATATAAACTTCACCCCAATTCTGCCCTAACTGCCTAGTCTGAGCTTTAAATAACACAAAATTAGTATCATTCAGTCTCTTATGTCCTCCCTTCCTTAGCTCCTTCTCCATCTGAGAGTGGATTTATCAGACACTGATCCCGCCCCGCATCTGGACCTTTAACCTGCAGACACACTGTGATAGAAACTGCACAGAAACACTTTGTGTGTTTGGTGTTATTTCCTGCACCCACTGAAATGTTGCACTTTAAATTAGCTACCAGAGAAAAGGTACAACTTTCATGCTCACACCCAGTCTAAAGCAATGCCAGGCTGCACCACATGAAAAATGAAATCTCTTGGTATTATTTATTAAACTGAGATTTATCATATGTGAGTACTCATTAAACTGGAGGAACGCCATTCCTGATATTTTTTTAAGCCCAGGCTAAACCAGTTCTATGTGCATTTTGTAAGAAACAAAAGTACAAGTAGTATACATATACATCAATAATGAAGTGATCACCTTTAGGGTACTACAGGTCACCCAGGGTGGCGTTAACATCTGAATCAACATCTGAACTTCAAGACAAAGAGCTTTTTCACAACAGCCATTGTAATGGAAAATATAAGGTAAACACAGGTGTTAGTCACGATACACAACCTTTTTTAATGCCAGTGTTTATCTAATATTTCATATCACTGTGGCTGCTGTGAAATAATAATGTCTATGCAGGCCAATGTTGGGCTTCTGTAGGAGTCCCTTTAGGATGTCTGCTTGGGACATTGTAAGAACAAAAACATTGCAAGGTGATTGATATCACTTGCTTTACCTGTGGTTTTAATCTTGTGGCTGACTGATGCAGAATGAACACTTTCAGTTATGAGACAAAGGAAGTACTGTGTGGGTAGCTGAGCCATTAATTGGGAGGTTTGTTTGAGGTATTAAAGTATTAAACTACTACTTTAATGAACATTTTTAACCTTGATTTCTCTGTAAGCTTGTAAATTATTAATTTGGGAAAAAACCTCCTTCGTCACTGTGTATGGGAATGTCAATACTTCTCACAAACTCGGCTAATCTTTTTCATTCAGTTGGTTAGATAAACCTTAGGCCTTGCAAAATGGGAAAAAAATCATAATCCCGTTTTGGCTAAGATGTTATGTCTAAAGTTTGTTTTCTGCAGCGGATGTGAGTGACGTCTTCTTCCCTATGCAGGCTTACCCACACGAAAGCACAGACGGAGGCAAAACAACAGCACTGTTTTAGAAATCGTCCTTACGAAATGACCAAAACCGATCAATTTTCGAAGAAGACGACTTCTCTCTGACTATATTTTGGGATAAATCAAATATTTTAGTTATGAGTATTACTGCCACATGTAAAGACCAACTCATTCCATTGGTCATAGACCCAAGTTATTCCTAAACACACACACCCACACACACAGACACACACAATCACTAAAGTGTGTACAGTTTGTGTGCTTTCGGGCTTTTTGCCATGTTTTTTCCTTCATGCGTATATGGTACTCTAAACACAAACGTCATCAGCAGTAAGTGTGTTGACACTAAAGAGTTTAATGCTAACCAGGTCAAGTTTCATTTCTTCCAGGACAAAAAATTAGTGGCTTTGCTGAAATAATCAACTGAAGTTTGGCAGCCTGTGGGAATAAGCTTTACCAGAACTACTGAATTCTGATGTAAACACACACCAACAGGGTATCTAACACATGTGTGATAAAGTTAATGTGAGGGTTCTGTTCCACATCTGCGCATCTTCCTGAGTTTGAGGAAAGGAAAAAAATTCTCTCAGACATGATACAAACCCAGCCCAGCAGCTCATTGGTTCCAAGAGCTGGACCTCAGTAATGAAGTGAATTGGGCATAAATGGAGCACTGAGGCTAAAGTTCACATTACTTTGTCTAATCAGTCTCCATTACATGCTTGTGGTTCCAAGCTTGGATACAGAAAAGTTATTCCCATGTCTGTCAGTTGAAAACACTATAAACAAATAAATAGCTGCATCCTATCTGGTAGTCTCTGCTGATGTTTTTTTCAGTGTTAATTAATCCTTTATAAACAGCCCAGGAGGATATTTCTCATCCTGCCTTTAGGAGGCTGAGACATCACGAAGCTTCTCTATAAATCTGAGCTAAGGGGAGCGGCTCGATGTGGAGTCATGTGAAAGCCTCGTTCGCTGTTTGAGTCACCGGTGTCTCCAAGCAGCTGACTACTGACAGCTCATTATGCTGTAGATTTATATTTTGCGAACTGCCCTCAAAATGACCCAATTTTCCACCACGTCCATCTTCAGATTTCATTAACATTACTCGGGAAATGCATACAGTAACTCAATAATGAAGTCAAATATCCTCTACAGCCAACCTGATAAACGTGACTTAAACCAGTGTTCTCAGTTTTCATTTTCTTTTTCAGTTTTCACCGTCGCAAACAGAAAAAAATTAAACTAAACAACTTGTCACAGACACTCTGCTCTGTCTGCTCTCAGTCTCTCTTCAGATATCACACTTAAACACTAAAAGCTCCAAGATATGAGTTTTATAATAAAATGAGGATTGCTGCAATTCAATTCAGTTTTATTTACATAGTGCCAAAAATACACCAAAAATAGTCACCTCGAGGGGCTTTATATTGTAAGGTAAAAACCCTACAATAATACAGGGGAAACCCCAACAATCATACCACCCCCTATGAGCAAGCGCTTGGTGACAGTGGGAAGGAAAAACTCCCTTTTAATAGGAAGAAACCTCCAACCAGAACCAGGCTTAGGGAGGGTCACCCATCTGCCACGACCAGTTGGGGAATTCAGGAGAGAGGATGAAAAACACATTGTGGAAGAGAGTCAGAGATTAATAATAACTAATGATTAAATGTAGAGTTGTGTATAAAACACATAGTGAGTGTAAAAGGTGAGTGAAGAAGAAACACTCATCATGGGAAGTCCCACAGCAGCCTTGGCCTTTTGCAGCATTAGTAAGTAACTATATGCTTTATCAAAAAGAAAAAGTGTTAAGTCTAATTTTAAAAGTAGAGAAGGTGCCTGTTTACTAAATTTAAACTGGGAGTTGGTTCTACACAACAGGGACTGAAGGCCCTGCCTCCCATTCTACTTTTAAATATCCTGTCCGTACTCTCACTGCAGCCTCTTGGATCAACAGAAGACTTTTCAGGAAGCACTTATATTTATGTGACATTTAGATTTCACAGAAATAATTACCACCCATTTAATACACTTTAATGCTGACATGTAGACAAATACAAACTTTTCTTATAAAAATTGTGTCTGCTTGGCCTGTTGGTAGCACTGTTGAAAATGAAACGTCATTCCTTAACTACACTCAACTTCCAAACTGCTGTTCATTCACACCTATCTCTGTCCCAAACAGGACATTAAGGAGTTGATGAAGACCGACAGACCAGACTGGCAGAGCGTCATGCAGTACGTCTCCCAGATCTACAAGTACTTTGAGACCTGATGGGTATGTAGGAGGAGCTGGAGCCTGATGAAGGGTTTTTCTGTCCCATCTTGTGAGCCCTACAACCTCTTTTGAGACCGGGCTGATGATGCCACGTTACCCCTGCTCCTGCTCGACACTGGAGACGTGACCGAGGAATTCTGTTATTTAAAGCTGCCAAATCCACAGTCGCTGCTCACGTGTTCAGACAGAGACTGGAGTCACTTTTCAGAGACTTTCAGCATCAACCAAGCATTTGATCCACAGACACACAGATTATGCTGAAAGACACTATTGAAGCTATGTAGCAGTTGACAACACAGTTTACAGAGACTTGACAAGTGATCCAATTTCTTTTCTTCCCTCTGTACAAAAATCAATGCGTCGTTAATGCTTGTTCATTTTTCAGATGCTGGCTGCCTCTCATCATTAGGTACAAGGTGTTTTTTTTTTTTTTAGTAATACTGGCTGCCAGGAGACAACTGCCCAGTTTTAGAGAACTACAAAGTCTGCACTAAGTGGCTGTAGGGGTGGTGGCAGATCATGGACTGTTATGTTTGTTTTTTGCATTTGTCTTTGCTTTTTTCCATGCCCTGGCTTCTTTTCTTTTTATTCTCTAGTGTAAGCTTAGTGTTAAAAGCTACTTTGTTAGGGTTAGGAAAAATTGTAGTTTGGGTTCAGATGTTCTCCTTCAAAAACGTAACATTGAAAAATGATGAGTATGGGGTAGTAGCTGTGTCTTTTTGACGCTATAACCGGGTGCATCGAGCCCTGTTGCCAAAGGGACACCTTGCATAACTGTAACAAAGGTTTTGACGTTTGACAGAACGGGCCTATCCAACAGCCCTGCAACGTGAGAGCTCGTCACTAACTCAGCGAAAAAGTAGATGATTTTTCCTTTCCTTTCTTACACTTATGCTACCTGCTAATTATCAGCGTTGTTTGTGTGCCAACTGACCGTTAAAAAAAAAGTGCCAAATTTTCACAGCCAATGCTCTGCTCGTACGAGGATCTATGCATGATTTAAGTGTGACCTTTCTGCCTGGGTGCACAGCGTGACGTCTCCTTTCTGTCAATATACTGTTACTAGCAAACCCGTCTAAAACCAGCTTTTGGTAAACTGGCTGAAACGTCGCTCACGCCTTATTCCGAGTGTTTTTAAAGAGTTGGGCTTTTCTTTGAGCCAAGCTTTGTGGCGCATAAAGCATTTTCAACTGATAAGTTTCAGTTTTTCCTTACAGAATGGACAAACAATAGCTGTAATAAAGTAACACTTAAAGAGTTCCTGAATAGTTTTCTTAAAAAAAAAGTTTTATGAATACAGATTGATCGCTATTTGCTTTGTGTACAGTATTAAGCACTGCCTGACTTGAACCATCATGCTGTCCTCCTTCGGTCTCTTAATGCTTTCCATTAAAATCCTCTGAACTATGGTTACTGCAGCTGTTTGCAACAGGTCTGTATCTGTATTCTGCATGCTGAAGTACAAAAGAGAGAAAAGGCTTTTCTTTTAAGAGCTGAGGACTCAACACTTTCTCTCTGGTATACAGGCAAGCCTCTGTTTGCAGATGCCCTAATGTTTTAACAGGTCAAATTGTTATTTATTTGGCAGACATACATACTGCAGAGCGAGAACGTGGACAGATACAGTATGCAGCAGTTTTCTATTCTTACATGTCTGATGATATTGCTTAATAAAGGAATTTCAAGATTTTTTTTAAAATCATTGTCAAGTTCAAGTTCTTTTTTTTTCTTTTCAGTAAAGCCTCCGTTTTAGTGAACCAGCCTTCACCCTGTGTTTTAAATGCGCTCCAGTGACTGCTGTGTTGCTATAAAGGTTTTAACTGCTTCCCCACTGCGCACATTAAAGTTTTGTGCCAGAGCCCACTTACATCAGGGTAAGTGGGAACTATCGGGACGCATTCCCTGCTTTCGACAACACGCCTTTTCTACGTTAAAATATTTCTGTGGGAGTCGTTTCCCATGAAGTATGGGGCTATTTAAATTTAACTGTCTGAATGCAGTAACTGATCGTTGTAACCCAGCTGTACATCCTTCCTCTAAGTAATATTTACCCACAGCTGTCCCTGTGTGCATCCAAAAGGTAATCCTGACTTTAAGAGGATTACGCATGGATCAATAACAGACTCGACTCTGAAAGAGGGAAAACTTTACTTTGTCTGCACAGAAAGAAATCTCTCTCCTTTGCATATAAACTATGACTTCATCGCACGGGTTGACGTAAAGAAAATGAGCAACTCTAGTTCTGAGTTTGATTTCTGTGCCGTCCCCGAACGCACTGATTGGAAACAGATGCGCGCGCGTGCCATGCACGTAGGCAACCAAAAGCTATTCTTCCGTTAAACGTAATGCACGTGCAGCCCATCACTGAATGCGATTTAATTGGCGCGTAATTACGCACGACGGATTCTCCCGTTTGATTCCACTTTCATAACTGTAACTGCACGCGAGTATGCGTGCGTTTGAAGCGTGTGCGTTTGAGGCGTGGCTTTCAGTGACACAGAGCACCCCCCCCCCCCCCCCCACACACACACACACCTCCTTCCTTCCCCTTTTTTCTTGCGTTTCTCACTCCTCTTGAAAACTACCATTGGGTCGGAAGTTGGGTGACACTGTCTGCGATACGAATCTACAGATGCCGCTTAAACGCTCTGCAGATCGCCCGATGTTGGTGTTATAACAACCAGAGACGATGAAAAGGTTCATTAAGGTGGGTATAAATATTAACTGTGTTGACTTTTTTAAAATGATTGCAACAGGCAGGAGGTTTAACGCAGTATTAAACAGCTATTATAGGTTTGTCAACTTTGCGGTGAGGATAAGTTCCTGATGTGTGGAGAAAAAAGTAATCCTTTCTTTTCTAACAGATGGCTGATTTTGCAGTTCGCACGTGTGGAATATTTTTGGATTACTTCGGAAAGACTTGTTTTCTCCCCTGGGACTAGAATCGGTGTTGTGGGTGACCGTCTCCTCTGCCAACAGCCTGCAGCTTTCAGTCCTTTTTTCCCCACACTTTGCTGAGATGATTACGTTCTTTTACATCGTGATTGAAGTAGTGATCGCTGTTCTTTCCGTTTTCGGCAACGTACTGGTGTGCTGGGCTGTTGCGATCAACACCACTCTGAAGAACGCCACCAACTATTTTCTGGTATCTCTGGCTGTGGCTGATATTCTCGTCGGGTGCCTCGCCATCCCCTTTGCCATAACTATCAGCATCGGCATACCCCTGGACTTTTATGGATGTCTCTTCCTTGCCTGTTTTGTCCTGGTGCTCACTCAGAGCTCCATCTTTAGTCTTCTGGCTATTGCAATTGATAGATATCTAGCCGTTAAAATCCCTCTGAGGTGAGTGTTCATTTTGTCTGTCAGATTAATCAAGAAAGAAAGAAAGAAAGTTAGTTTTTACAGCTGGGATCCCTGCCTGAACAAATCGGTGTGAAGACACTGAAACATCAGACCAGAATAATGATTCATTAAGGCTTTATTTACTTTTAAGTTCTTCAGGCAGTATTTCCTAACAGGAATGGTACATGTGTTTAATGCGCCCTGGAAGTTTGATATTTTATTCACATACTTGCTTTCATTCTCCCATATCTTCATAAAAGAGCTGAAAGTAAGTGCCCTCAACTATGCCATGTAGAAAAAGAGAAGCAAAGATCAGTATCAGCTCCGTGACCTTGTGATTCAGTTTCTTGCTGAGCTCATTGCCCCATGTAAGAATAGCTTGGTTAAAGCCTAAGTCTGGAATGATAATCAGATGGCTTTAACAAACACTTTGAACTGACCCTTTTCACCCTGGGTTACATAATCTTAAGGTTGTCGAGTCAATGCCACCTTTCTGCATGCGCTTGGTTTCAAATCTGCATCATCTGAGTGTTTGGTCCTGTTCCTTTAGCTGATCCCCAGCTGATGTTTGATGCTCGGGGAGCAGGCTGCGTGCGTTTCCATCTGAAACCCCGCAGCTCGTGAAAAATGCAAAGATCAGTCATGCAAATGTATGATGTGACACATCAGGCGAAGCTGTGAGATCAATACCTGCCAGAGTGTGTCACTTCTCCTGAACTTCATGGCAAGGCCGCTAAGCTCCACAGCGCAGCCCCTGAAAGTGCCTGCAGTCCACATGAGGAAAAACGCAGAGATGAGCTGCCAGCAGGGACAAGAGCGCTGCTGCCTGACATTTCTCTGAATAGGAAAAAAGCAAAAAAAAAAAAACCCAAACAAACGAGCTTTATTATCAGATGGGGATTGTCTCTGTGCTGGTGGTGGTGTTCTTAGCGTTTCACCTTGTTAGTGAGTTAGACAACAAGCAGTGTAGTGACTGTTGTGAGAAGTGGATGTTGTTTTTGCTGCAAGGCTGTGTGACTGAAATGTGCTGTCATTTCCATTATACTCAGATGCTGGCAAGAAAGGACAGTTTGACACTAGTCTGGGATGAAAGTTGTCTGCCACTAACCTTGTGAAACCCCCCTTCTGTGCTTCTATTTTCACCCTACAGATGGAAAATGACATTTATCATGTTTTACATCCTCATAGAGAAATAGGACTTTGACTGCCTTTGAACTTCCAGCAGCTCCATACGTTCCCTGTGAACAGTGCTCTCCATGACTTTCATAGATTGAGCTTGAACTGAAATGTACATACTGTACTTTTCATAATAAGATCAATGTGCGTTTGCCAAGCTCACATTGTCCATACACTTGTGTGTGTGAGTTTGGTCAGTCTGACAGCCCCTGAGGACGAAATTCTAACTCAGATAAAAGTGTTTTTGCAGATGTTTTTTTGGAAGTGAAAGGCCAGCAGCAGATGTTTTAAGCCCCACGAGATAACAGAGCTGCACACCCACTCAATGCCCGCCTCAAGCCCCCGGCTTCCCTGTTTGTCATTATAAGAAAAAGACCCTCTGGCTATTTTGTCCCTCTGTCCTGTAGGTTTCAAATTAAAACGAACAAACACAAACAAAACAAAACTTTATGCACATCATTGAGCTCAAACTATGATCCCCACCCACGGCGGCAGGACAGCCCCCACTGTGGTCTGTGAATGCAAGCCTCCTCTCGCCTCGGGCTGCTGATTTTAAACTGATCATGTTTCATAAAGTTAATGGAGCGTTTCTTGTCTTGGTTCCAGCACATGTGTATGTTTACTGGGTGTGGTAAAGTGTTGGTGTTGTTGTAAATCCAGCTTTAGTTATGTTACAAATGATGAAAAATGCATGGCTGCATTAGGGGCTGAAGAACCAGGAAAGGCTCTTTTGATGGCTGGAGTTCAAACAGCTGATCCATATTTATGGATTGTACTCATGGAGAATGATGGGAAAACAGGGTGTAGATGGAAAAAATGCTTAAAGATGCAGACATTCAAAGAGGGATGGATCACTCTCTGAATTTAATGAAGGATGAGTTATGCACAACAAATGCAAGTGAGTCAGTGAGTCCCGAAATGGATCAACTGTAGAGTCTGGAGAAACCGTCAACACTGGTTGAATTGCAGAAAGATTCTCAGACTATAGTTTGAAGAAGTGTGTGTCTCAGTCTGATTTAAGACTAATGTGGCATCTGTGGCTCATCTCAAACGATCAAAATCTGATGTTTATCTCGCCACAAGAGCGACAGCACTTACGCACAAGGACAGATTAGTGCAACACGAACAACATGGTGTCTGTGTGCTGAAACTGCAGCTGGGAGAAAGTGAAAGCGAACTGGCTCAGTCCCGAAGCAACAAAACCTGCCCGCCGGCACCTCTGAAGCAAACCAATTAACCTGCTAGATCTCATTTGTTTAATCTGTGTGAAACAGGGAAATACAACACGTGGCTCAAGCTGTACACTTAACTCACAGATATGAGTGTTGTCAGCTTATTCTCTAAGGGAATACCGTTAATTACCAAAATGTTCCCCTGCTCTTTTAGCAATGTTTCAATCTTCTTTTGGTGACTCACCAAATAGTATCTGCACTTTACCGTTTCATGGGTGTGAAATAAAGGCACCCCAACATAAAAGGTCATGTTTCAAAAAAATAGACATAGAGGGAAGTATCGCTTTAGTTGTGAGTCAGCAAAGTGCAGGAAATACAGTGCTGAGTCAATCTTCCCAATGAAGCTTTACAGAGAGGTTACATCTGCGGGATAACGACTGAGCGATTATGTCTTTATTGGAGTGAAAACTCTTTACAGATTCAAATCTGTTTACCTTATCTGCTAATTATGCAATGGAGATGCTCTGTACACACCATTCGTCATGCAAATGCCGCACAGCCCTGTTTGCATGTATGGTGACAATCTGACTGAAGCTTAAAAATCTCCTGTTTTCTGCTGTGAACAACCCACCTCTTAGATTGTTTTTGAAGCTGGGCTACAGACACAGCCATACATTTAGCTGGGTATTGTTAGTTTAGACTGTGTGTGTATGTGTAGGTTTGTGTAGTCTGGTATAGGTCAGTGGCCCCAGGGCGGAAGCACATTGACAGGGATGAGAGGAGAGATGTATGGAAAATGGGCCGGGGAGTGTGTGTGTGTGGGCGGGGGGGAGCACAACACAGATAGATGCCACCGTGCTGTCGTCATGCCAAAGCTAATCCATTCAGCCAGTCGCTGCTTCCACACAGAGAAAGAGAGAGTGGGAAGTGATGTCCAGGAGATGGACCCTCTGGGAAATGGACCCTGTCCTGCCTGCTGTACTTTGCGATTAACACTCGGAGGGAGCAGAGGATGGAGAGGAACATGGGAGAGTGGCGGTGGAAGTGAGAGTAGGAGTACAGGTCATCGTGTGCTCTGAAGCTTCCTCTCCTCCCTCTTTGGCCAGAATGCTGTATTATTCATGGACCTCGGGGCACCCGCTCATCACTCTGCAGGGAGTCCAGGACGCAGACAGCGCTGCCGCACCATTGATGAATAACTGATTGTTCAGACTGGAGCCCGAGCGTTAGTGAGGCTGCTGTAGGTTCAGAAAGAAAAACAAATCTGATGTTCTTTATAACTACACAGTATGCTACCAAATAAATAGGGCAACTGTCAATTAACTTTCTAGAACCAAACTTTTTAGCAGTGGTGAAGAAAAGGCCACGCCATTGTCTGCCCAGCTACATGTGCAGGAGAGAGTTCTGAGGCTTGTGGGAATATCAGCTGACCATTAGCCAACCAGTAGTTGTAGATGACTAAGAAGTATTACAACACAGGACTTCTTTTTCCTCCAAACACCCACTGTTAGGTAGACTGAACTAATGATTAAGAAAGTGTGCTGTTACATTAACATGACTTTAATTTTACTAGCAAACTCCCGAAGGGAAGCCGCATGTATTGGAAGCTGAGCATACTTCCTCATCATGTCTGTCTTTACAGCCTGTGGTCGGATGGCACCGCTGTTATTTTTACAGTGGTTCGGAAGTCTTGAGTCACCCTTTATTTCTTTACATTTTGGAGGGGAAATGGTTACAGGGATTTACCAAAACGTGCAAACCTACACGAAAATACAGAATAAATGTCAAAAACAGAGTTTGTACAATTCCAACGAGCCTGAAAGTCAATATTTGATATGATCAGCTTTATCCTTTAACACAGCCTGAACTCTCTTAGCTCCACCCTGTCAAGATGACTTCACACTGCTTCAATAACATTGAGGTCCGGGCTCTGGGGAGCCCAATCCATAACTGATGGTGCTCGTCTGTGTGTTTTTCCACTGCCCACAACGGAGAGAGCTTCACTTTTTAGCTGATAACTCTTTGGGAATCACCTTGTTGGTGCAAAAATACTATTTTATGCAAGCCAAATACTTGAAAAAGAAATTGGAACAAATGATTTTTGCGACAGGTTGTTAGTGACAAAGTGCCTGAAGGCACAATTTATAATTGCCTCCTTACTAAGTGCCTTTAGTAAGGAGTAAATGCCTTTTTTATTCTTCTTAAAGGTCAATGTTGAGCATCTTAACAAACAAAAACAACTAAATAAACATTCCTCAGGACTCGACTGAAAATGAGTGAAAAAGCTGCCAATGTCCAAAGGAAAACTTCTCTGTTGCTCAAAACCACTTGAAAAAAGTTTGCTTGGAACCAAATATTTAAATAATTGAGGGGTGGTTCAGGATTTTTGCACAGTACTCTGAATCCCATAAAGAGACCAGGGTGATCATGGAAGACACATAATTAAGTCCACAATTTGTAAAGGCTTGCTTTACATAGCCAGTGGGCCATGCAAACAGTGGTGAGAAACAAAAAACACATAAAGCATGCTAGTGACCGTTTTTGCCACGACGTACCAGAATATCAGCCTCAGTGCTCTCTGGAAACAGTTCTCTGGACGTTTACTGGAGGGATGAATGCAGTTCCTCCAAAAGATAAGCCCTCCTTTGGTGCTCAGATGGTGGTGGTGAAGGAGAGTGCTGTCTCATGTGTAATCCTAAATGTCCTACAGGCATTTAATTCCCATAAAACGTAATGACTGTGAAGACCCCAGTGTATGAGTCACATCAGACCATGCAGTGACCCCCCCCCATGCCCTATGGATACAACAGACCACTCCCATCAGGGTAGAAATGTTGCATCACAGGGTAAAGGTGATTACTCAGAATAACTTCATATTGATTTGCAGTGACCCTAACCCTCTGAAGGGACTAGCAGACCTAAACCACACCCCCACAGTAAAGCGAAGACAAAAGATCCTCTCACCATACAGACAGGGATGCATCGTTTCGATCTAAAATATCCCTCCTCTGTGGATTTTGCTTCTCTCCTGCCCATTTTGGCCTTGAAGAGATCTCTTTTTAAAGCACTGGACTATTGTTGAGCTGCACTTAAGTACTAAGACTTTGACTCTGTAACTGTCTGTTGATGATGACCCCCTGAACTGGCAAATGTGAAAGCTCATATTTGCTTCAGATGACCTGTGAGAACAATGTGAGTGATGGGGCCAGACACTAGGTGAATGTGTCCCCCCTGAAACAACACGACCATTTCCTCAATTTGTCTCCCTCACTGGCTATTTGTGGCCCTTTGTTAGTGCGTGTTAGCATCTGCACGGACCTTCCTTTCACCCTTGGCTGCTTACAGTGTCTCTGGTTGGTTCAGGCATCCGGGATGTGAGAGCCTAATGGGATGCGAGGACAGTGAAAAGCAGAGCAGAAAAGGTGGCGGTCAGCTCAGGAGGCCGCAAACATCACTGTGTTCAGGAAATGGGACAGAAAAAAAATGGAGAATGAAGAAAACTGGGAACTTTGCAGGGGATTAACACCTGAACCATGTTCAGTAGTTTATTTGGAGTGTATAAGCTGAATGAAGCGCAAGTGAAATTGCAGCTAGGGTGTAGTTGCCATTTGTCAGGCATCTTGTGTGCACACTACTCAGACAGAACCCTCAATTACATCAGTGAGAGCACTCCTGCAGCAGACTACTTCCTGTTGTGCCTCACATGTGAGAAAGGACAACTTTAAGCAGCTTCCCGGACCAATTTTCCCCACACTGTCCACAGACAGTCCATGTGCGGCAACAGCATGGTTAACAGATCATTTCTCACATGCACAATTTGATTTATCAATAATATATATCAGTAATGGCTTACTAATATAAAGATTAATGTTTATTTTTAAAAAGGGCTTATTAGTCATTGACTAATGATTAGCTCATTATTAGCTAATGGCTTAAGAATGACCTTTAAGTTCTCATTATCATACAGCGCGTTGCAGAAAAAAAGTCACATTTTAAGTTATGATATATTGTGGTCATGTACTGCGCAGCAGGCGAGGTCACATGGATTTTGTGTGACACCCCCACCTCGGGCAGGCGTCTGTGTTTGTGTGTGTGTGTGAGTGGAAGGGGGGTTGTCAGTATGTGTGTGAGTCATTACCACACACTCGCTTGAATCACTTTGAGGAAACAGCAAATTGTGCTTCAAGCGCATCTCACATGATGGGGACAAAAACGGGACGACGGGAGTGACTCAGCCGCGCGTTTGTGATGCACGGCCTCACACACATGCAGTTATTCATTTCATATCCACAAGCCACGAAGACGGTTGTATGAGAAACACACATTATCTTGTTGTCAGCTCAAGACTGATTTAAATAATAATAAAATCGGCACCATTTCAAACGTCTGTCACTTTAGTGGTCTGCTGGTGCAGCCTGTGAAACAGCATCCGAGCGCAAACACGTGAACAGGCTTACGTTTAGTTTTGGTTTTGTACTCGTGGAATTAATTTAAGCACAGCTGTGTGTGAGAAACACTCAGAGATAGCAGCAGACTCAATGCTTTCACTCTGAAGCCGACAATGTGCTCCT